>NC_140028.1:68692255-69892255 GCF_963513975.1 Fringilla coelebs
GTAGGTTCCTGTGTGGCAATCTTTTTTTTTTTTTTTTGTATGAGTCATTCATCTTTCTTGTACACCCTTTTATTAATATTGTTGCTGTTGCTGATATTCTTCATTTCTTATCTCATTGCTGTTTCCAGTAAATTGTTTTTATTTCAACCCATGATATTTTCTTTATGTACCTTCAATTCCTTTCTCCATCCCACCTCACAGGGATGGGTAGGGGAGGGAGGAGATAGCAACCAGAGCATGGTTTGCAGCTTTTCAGTGGGAGCACTGAATTGAGGAGCACCATTCCTAAGCCATGACACCAAAGCAGGACCTAAAGAGAGAAACTTTTCCATCTTAGGCTGCTAAGAAAGAAGGATTGGTACTGTAAACATGGATTTTCAAAATAATTGAAACCAAAAACTGTTCTCATTGTAAGAAAGATAGCTATTTCTTGAAAATGAGGACACATGATTGCACTCCTTACTAAGGAATTACCCCTATAATGATCAGTTGCTATCACTTATAGTGATGAAATTATACAAAGAGAAGAGAAAGATATTTTAGCCTTCCTGATGCTTTTTGCTGGCACCATCTAATTATATTTCTCACTGTAACTATATGACTACCTCAGGTGTGGTAATGCTCTTTGTCTTGACACACAGTCAGCTCTGTCACTGCATTTAATAACATAAAAGGAAAAGAAGAAAACATACCAAGTAATTAATTCAGACAAAATAGGCAGCCAAACTTGAGTAATTGAATATTTCAATTAATAACAGGAAAATTGCAGAATATACCTCTGATGCTTAGTCTAGTCATGAGGAAGATCTTGATGCTTGCTAAAGGATAAGACTTTTACTATTTAGTAATTTAAAATAATCATAGTCCAAGAGATTAATTTAGCATAATTAGGAGATGCATGTCTAGGAAAAAACACTTGATAACTATGGTAATTTCTTACACATATAAGTCCATCTAGTACTAAAACCAGGAAAAAAGTTCTCATTTTAAACATTGTGAAAAAAACAGTTCCACTGCAGTACTAGCTCTGTTCTTGTGTTTGAGAATATTTGCATGGATAAAGAGTCATCAAAAGGAGGCAGATGAGGGTAAACTATACTGCACTATACTGCAGTGCTATGTTGGATGGTAGTGTTAAAGGTACATTTCACTGAAAGCTCTGTAGTTAAATAATGCAGATGCTTCTCTCGAGATGAATACATACATATTGTACTGTTATCTATAAATAACAGATAAAATTAAATCAAATAATAGGGAAAATATTGTTCTAAAATGTACTGATGACTAATATCTTTGCTGTACATTGGAAAAAATTGTGAAAAAAAATGTCCTAAAGCCTCAGCTGATCTGTTAGTTTGAAACAGAACTGAGGCAGAAAAAGATGGCAGGAATAGACCATAAATAGTCTTTCAAAATAGAAATAGTCAAAATTTAATAAAAATTTCTAAAAACATTAAGTCCCTGAACTGCAATGCATTAATAGAGACTGTTAACCATACAGCTTCATTGCAGCCTGAAGATTCTCCCTCAAGAATAAAAGTTCACTAGCAGCTAATGAAAAATATTACTAGCAAAAATAATACACAAAGCTGGTGGTAGAAAACCAGCAAGTAAATGAATATCAGAAAATAAAAAAGACTTCTACAGAAACAAGGAACTGTTCCAAGCAGGGAGAACCAGTGTGGAAAAAAAAAACAAAAAAACAAAGCAGACAAAGACAAGAATATTCTAAAAGAAGAAAAGATGACAAAGTGAGAGTTCAGAACAAGCAAGAGCTCTGAACAAGCTGTTCCTATCCTGAGTTATGAAAGAATAGAAAATTAGGCAGATTCTAGTTTTAAAGTGTTCTGTGAACATTTTCACTATTCACAAGTAAATTTATCTGGATTTATGCTGATGTGAAAAAGCTCAACAACTGATCAATCAAAAAATAAATGCTGGCTTAGTTTGGTTTTTCTTATTGTTTTGTTTTTGTTTGGAGCTTGTTTATTTGTTTTTGGTTGTTTTGTTGCTTTGTTCATTTGTTTTTGGGGGTTTTATTTGTTTGTTTTCTTGTGTCTGAGGTTTTGGTTGGTTTTTGGGGTTATTTTGTTTTGGTTTTGTTGGTGTTAGAAACATTAGCATCCTGGGCAAGAGAGAAAGTATGTGCAGTTAAGAGGCCACAATTTAAGACATTTGGAAAGTTATCTAGAAAATGTATCCTGATCTTAGTTAAGCTTCTTTCCCTAATATATATCCCTAATATATACTTACATCACTCTAAATACTTTTCAGTCTGTGTTGAGGGATGACATAACGCTTGTTCTTTTGTACTAGACTATCTGTATGTGCTAATAACCAGGTTAAAAAATAGAGCTATCCACATGGTCCAGTTCTTCTCTCAGCTTCTTTCACTAACATTAGCAAATTTATGTGTTTTTGATTAACTGACATGCAATGAGAACATAATGGAGAATATAATTCTTAAAGATTAATTCTCAAGAAATAGCCTATATTTCCTCATGTGAGGAATTCAGGTGACAAAATTTGAAAACAGAACTCTGAGTCCAAAATGCGAGTCTTCTGAGCATCTTTCCTAGAACAAGATAATCTGGATGATAACAGACCATAGAAAATGCAGAAATATGCATTTCAGTTCAGATATTTTAAAGAGACACAATGCAAAGAAGGGGTTTCAATAATGATTATTTTTCAGAATTGTTTAGACCTTCTCTGATTCTACAAGAGCTGTCAAGCAAAGCTAAATATTAAGGCTATGCTAGTTTTGACATTTTTAGAGGTGAACATGTAGACCTTTACACTACAGATAATTCCAACTCAGATTCCCACCTCTGTTGCTGCAAATTACAGCTCTGACCACAGTTTTTATGATGGGCAAGGGACAACAACTGATGATGAGGGGCTATAGCTGGGATGGAAATTCAGCTGTGTCCTGTAACACCAGCATGTGATTAAGTAACTCAAATTTCTTTGACTTATGTACTATGAATAAGAGGTTTGTGAATTATGTGCTAGATGGGAGACTGATGTTTTAAATTCCTTTTTCCCCAGACAAGTATCAAACCTATATACTGTTTCCAATATTAGGAAAACTAACACAGCCAACACAACACTTCTCAAAATTGTGTCCTTTTCTTTATGCTAAATTACATAGTAAAGTATTTTTCTGCTTCTTTATGTTTTTCTGTCTATTGATTCAGAACAGAGCATGATGGAAGCTTTGGGCCTGACTCTGCCTCAATATAAATCAGCAGAGCCTCATTGTCTCCATGTCTCCATTACCACTATGCTGATTTATGGGGCTGATGATTAGACTCTTCCTCCTAGAATAATAGAGAACTAGCAGAGTGTTGTAGATTGTTACAGGGAGACTTTGAAGCAGACGGACCCATCGCTTTGAACTTACTTTGAGCCACGGTTTTCTTCCGTCTCTAATAACACATAATTATCTGAAGGGGTTTGCTATGTGTGTTTTGGCAACATACTGGAAGTGCTTTACTTGGAATTTATCCTTGTAAAGACCTGACGTTCCTGATCAGACAATGCAAAGAAAATTAGGAGAAATATAACAAAAGAGGTAAGAATTTAGCTAGATTTTGTTCTGAAGCATTAACAATTCTCTATGAAATAGACTTAGAAAGATTTTTTTTTTTTTTAGTAATTTATTATTACTTGTAACAGGTAAATTAGATTGATAAATAGAAAAAAATAAGGTAGGTTTTTTTGGGATTTATTTTGTGGGGTTTTCTGTTTGTTTGAGGGAGTATTGTTTGTTTGTTTGTTTTTACTGTTGTTGTTTATGAGATTGGTTTTCTAGATGTTAGTTTACTTTTTATAGAAGCTTTTTTTCCCAGTGTGCTTTTCTGGTGATTCATTATTTAATTGGAAAGCAACCAAAATACATAACTTCAGTATGGTCATTTTGTGCCTGGCTAATGTAGCTTGCTCTTTCCCACTGGCTGCTGTAATACTCTCAAGATTTAATCCTTTCATTTACTTTGTTCCTATTGATCAGGAGAGTTCATAGTATAATAGTTACTATTTGAATTCTATTTCTAGACTATTCCCTTGTAGATAAATAAAAATTGCTTAACCAAAGCTTTAAACTCAGCTCAGCTATGGATTTCAACTATATTCATTGCTGAATATGAAATGAACATTATGGTTATGTTTTCTTCCACGCTACATACCTAAAATTTTAAGTGTTTTATGGAATTGAAGGTCACTGAATTTCTTATCAGTCAATATCACATGATTCTGTCTCAAACATTGATCTCTAGAAATATCCAGATAGTTTCAGAAAAAAAAAAATTGCCTTCCATCATTAGAGCAGCTTTTCCATACTAGCATGGTTTGTTTCTTAGTCTAGAAGTGAGTGAAAATTAATATGACCCATTGGAGTAGCTAGGAATTGACAGTAACTGATGCAGTATTTCTAGGAATGCGATATGATTTCAATCTACTGTTTGGTATAAAAAACTGAGAGCAAGATACTGTGGTAACGGGAGAGGATGGGGAAAGAGGACAGGTAGAACACAAATAAAATTAAAAAAATATTAAAACCAAATATCTTCACCTTTGGGAAGACATCATAGACTAGGTGCCTAGAGCTGATATCTTTTCAAATCAAGGTCCAAGTCAAGAGTTTGGTCTACATGCAACTGAAATGGTGGGAAGTTCTGCTTAGTGTCTAGGTTGCGGTGCTAAGCTCAAGGCCCATTCTCAGTTCAAATCACACTGGATAAACTTACAGATTTTACTTTGGGATTCAGGGATGTTTTATCACTTTTGCCCACATTTCATATTACCATATATTGACTGTGCAGACACCAGACAGTTTTCTAAAAATGAAGGAAGGTGGAGTTTCTCTAATGTTTCTGATGTTAGAGTCACACTTGTCTGTTATATGCACAATTATAAATAGCAGTAACCCCACAGAAAGAAAAAAGAACAACATTTTTTTTACAGTGCCTGTTGATTATTCTTTCAAATTTTGGCTGAGAAAAACTTATCTAGCAGAAAAAAAAAAAGATTAATGAACCTTAAAACTGAATTAAGCAGAAACCATTTGTTCCTTTGTCATAGCTGTTTGTTTTGTATAAAATGTCATATCTCCAGCAAGACACTAGGGAAATTTTTTATGAAAGCAAAACAAAATACATTCTTGTTTAATGTTTCCTGGCTGTAACCCAGTTTGTGGTGGTATATATTATCTAGATATATCACTCTGCCATATTGCAAAAGAAAAATCGGGTAAATTAATCACACTGGATTTGAGCTCTAAGATATGAAGTCTAGGCTATTTCCTTACAGCACAACACTCAAATGTGCTTAGGTGAGACATTTGATTCACTGCTGGATAGAAATGGGTTTGTGTGACTTTTAGGTTTCTTTACTGCTCTCCAAAACATACAAGACAATTCTTCTCTACCAGATGATTTACTGTGTAATCCAGGTCTACATTTTGCTGAGTGCAGCACCTGTGAATACTTCCATCTCCTGTTGATAGCAGAGAGGTTACACTTTGTACTGATGAAAAAGTTGGGGTGCACCACTGGTCTGTTGCTCACCAGGGGCATTCTCAGATCTGCTTATGCTGCAAAACAGAGAGTGACTATGTGGAAATAACTGCACAAGTAACCACAGGAGCTTGCAAGTCCATGCAGCAGTACAGAGAGTAGTGTTATGGTTTCTACATCAGTGCCTCTGCCTGGATCTCTGCTCCAATATAAGTTCCCTGCTGAGGTGTAAAGCTGTGCTGAAATAGCTATAGTGCTTCTGTTTCTGGAGCAGGCACAGCCTCAGCTTCCTTTAAAATTTCTGCACTGGTCTCTGTTGTTTGATGTAAAAGTGTTGAGGAATATATCTCAGTGTGCAGGCGTACTGTGAGCTGCAGACTGAGCTCTGCAAGGTGGGAACCTGGGCAAGAGGCCATAAACTGCCAACCTTTTGGAAAAAGGGCATAGAGACCTATGGCCCAGGGCACTAGACACAGACATATGGCAGGAGCTGATGTCCCCAGACTTTCCTGCACTTAGACTGTGACAGCATAAAGGCTCAGGGTTTCCTTTGTTCAGGGTCATCCTTGGAGGCACCCAGCTCCAGTTGTTATTTTCTTATTCCATAATTATTAAATTATTTTAAGGATTGAGTTGACCAGGACTCTGCTGTGGGAAATCTGGGGCTGAGCCAGTGAGAGAACTTAGTCTGGCTGTGAGCATGGGGTGTGAAGCTGCAAAGGGACCTTGGTCCCAGCTCAGGTGCTGTGGCTGGGACTGCCAAAGTGGCTCCTGGATGGTCAGACAGGGAAGTATTCTTGACAAAATTCCCAAAGAAGATTTTGGAAGTGTGATAGTGAGGGAATATGCTTTGTGGACACCCTTTTCCCTGGTACTGAAGTTTTTTATTGTGAGAGGGTGTTTTCATGGGGTTTGCTCTCTCTCAGAACTGATATTTGTAATAACATCCTGCGTGAGGATGGCTATGGCTGGCAGGCAGTCGTGAAGCATGGAGGAGAGAATAGGAAAATCAAGAGTGAGAAAACTTGTGAGTTGAAATAAAGACAGGGAAATCACTTGGCAATAATTACTATAGACAAAACAGATTCAAACTGGGGAATTTAATTTTTTGTCAATCAACATAAATATTTAATTACTGTTTCAGGTATTGGAAGGAACAAAAAACCCTCAAAACTAAAAACAGTTAAAACAACTCTGGCTCACTCTGAGAACTTTTCCTTCCTTTTTATTACTGCCACAGTTTGGAAGAGGCTGTGTGTGCCATAGGGCATGTCCTGACCATTTTCCCGTGGATGCCAAACTACAGACCTCCCCAGCCTGTCCTCTGCTCCTAAAACCTTGCTGCCTATGCTCAGTACACACTCTGAGTTGTACTGATGTCCTTGAGACAGGATTATTTTCAAATTGAGGATTTTTGTCAAAAGTTATTTGCATTTATTTCTTGGTAATCTTGGCTTGGTTTGTTTGAGGTTTTCATTTTTGCCATGCATTTTTTTGCTTTCATTAGGCTGGATCATTAGTTATAAAATGGAATTTTGTAGCCTTGTCTAAGTAAATACAGAGTCCATATGACAGTTAAAAGAAGCTTTGTGATTTGTAGGATTGTATTGCTTCACCTTTTCCCCCCAGTCTATCACTCTTCTCTCAACCGATTTTCATGTTTCTTGCCTTCAAAAGGGAATAGGGTCTTTGAGTCTTGACACAAGGCTACCAGTTTTTCCCTCTTGTACCTTATACCCCTTCCTAGCCAGCTCAGGAAGTCTAGCTTACACCAGCATTTATTCTGAAGGTACAGCATTATACTGCAGTGTATTTGGACCACATCTTACTTTGGATTAGTGCTACTTATACTGCATTTAAAGAACAACTACTAGCAACTCAGTGGATTTAAAATACTGCATTTAGTTCAGGTTCTTGTTTAAACTGTTTTCTGTTAGTGAATCTTTTCCCCCAAAATGACTCAAGACATGCACACTTTCACAAGAAGAATCTAGAGCTCAGTGTTTCAGCCACATGTTAATATAACTCACTTTTCCATATTTGTATGTAAGTGGCATCCATGTGTCCATATGTAACTTCTGTATTTTTTTAAATCTGTGTGGAATGGGAATGAAACTGTAAACAACATTCTATTTTCAGTGTTGAATTTGATATATGCTGAATATTAAATTATCTTTGTGTTTTTCAGAGATTGATATTTCTTAGAGTGTTTGAACCTATAATAAGACACCCAGAGCAAGAAATGAATAAGCAAGTGATGAACATAATGTATTTATTTTCTAATTTAGCCTTTTCAGTAACAGGTAGTTGATTAAAAAATCCACTAATAAAATTTAAATATAAATGTGGTAAAAGTAATTCCTATCTCTAATATTCCTATGTACATACCAATCACTAATCCTTAAATAGTTTCAGCTTAATCAGATTGCTTTTAGATTGATTTGGGATTATTCATTTCATCCCAAGCATGTTCTTTGGTTTTTATTCTAAATCATGTTACTGAAACCAAGTGATTGAATCCAAACTTTTGACATAATTTTATTTAAATATTGTTGAACTGTAAATAAATCAAATACTCTTTCCCTACTAACTAAACTGAAAGCTGCTTTCAAATTTGAAAAAGCAGAAGGCAGTTATTTAAAATAAATTATTTCAAAGTGGACTTGAATCTTGATTCACACAATTAACTTGTCAACTGTAAGGAGGAAAAGGATTGCAATAATAATTCCCAGAAACTGAACTGATAGTGTTTTCAAATCTTTACCTTGGCTGACACTTCTGCCAGGAGGACTTCTAATTCTCAGTTCTTCATGCTAATGACCGCCAGACTTGAGATATTTGGGTTGTAATATTCCGTAGTGGGTGTCTCCCACATGATGATATTTTTGGTAAATTTCCTCTAATTACTCATATAGTTCTGAGAATGGAATCAGGAAAAAAATGTATTACTTAGGTCATGGTAAGTACAACATATACAAGTTTTCACTAAAAAATTCTGTTTGAGGGAGGAACTAAAACTTGCCAGCATATTAGGGTTCTGAACTTTATGGCTTCTGTCCAAACATTAAATATTAAATAAATGTTATATGCTTGTTAAAGTTTTGTCAGATGAAAAAAAAAATCCATCTTCTTTAAGAATTGTCCAGTCTTGCATGACTCCAACACAGAACTGTTCTGATCTATCCATAAATTAACTGGGTGTGAACCAGTTCAAGGCAGGAAGATCAGGGCAGAGCTTCCTAAGTAAGTCGCTGTATAGATTTGCTCTGGACTGCTCAAGACAATACACAAACAGATAGAAGAGAAAAATCATCTGGCTTTTCTAAGAGAGGCCATGCTAGGCTTGGATAGCTTGAGAGAAAACCAGTTTCACTTGGCCATGGGAGGTACAGGTAAGATGAAACTAGTAAGTAGACTGGCCCTGAAGTTCGGTCTGATGAGGACTGGGATCAGCGCAGGGGTATCAGAAGCAAAGCTCATGGGGAATCTGAATAGCAATAATTGGTGGTAAAAAAATTAGATTTAACAAAAAGGCAGGAAGAGAAGCTGGCAGTCAGGTACCAGACAGTGCCTGATTCTATCCTGTGGCAACTAAGTGCCCAAGTTTTGCTCCAGAGGTGTTACTCCAAAAATACCACCAGCACAGATAGAAACAAAAATCCTGACCTGGGTCTGTAGCTAGAAGTCCACATTACTGACATTTCTTCAGTACAGCAGCTGGAATTAGAGTCCTAATCAAAAGCTGGGAATTACTTTATAGCTAGATTTTAGTCTGTTATAATTAATTTTGTGGAGGTGTCACAAAACATCTTCATGGACTTCAGCTTCTTTAGACCTTAATTCATATTTATCCTGCTGTTAATTTTTCAAAGTTATCCACACTGCCCAACATGAACAATTTTGGTGTAAATAATTTCTGAATTTTTTACTGGTTTTGTCACATTTGGTAAAACTTTCTATTACAGGGTCTGAATGGACCTTTCCTTTTTCCAAAGATGGAGGTAGCCTCACTTTAATGGATTTCTTTGAATGTATTCAGATAAATTGATAAAAGAGCTCATGAATTAGATCAAAGAAATATGAAAGGGAATGTAGCTGAGGAATGTAGTTTTAGCATGGGCTTTGCTCAAGTCCTATGATGGGAGCTTTCAATGAGGACTTAAGCCATCCAGTCTGCTCTGAGATTCACAGACTCATCCAATGATGGAAGAGTTCAGAAATGATCAGCACGAATCCTCCAAAGAAATCCATCTATTTGGATTTGAAAATTGCACTCAAAGGTAATGTAGATCCAGAACAGCCATCCTAGACTAAATGCTTTATCATTTCCTAATCTGTGACTGTTTCAAAAGTTGGCATTTTGTAATAAGTAAACTTGAAGCTATTTTTGTGCCTTCAAGGACCTGTCTTTCTTGCAGCCTTGATTCACGGTTTGTTAGGATATCAAGGAAATCTTTTTACTGTGGAAAATCTATGCAGTGCTATCAGTTTTACCCAGGCAGACCAGGAACAGCATCAGTCACTCAACCTAATGATCACCAGACCAGACCAAGCCAAGGCGAGGTGAGGCAAGGCGAGGCGAGGCGAGGCGTGCATACTTTGTGATGTCATTCATTAAGGAGACAATAACATTTCCTGGAGACATAGGCAAGATCCCATGGCTGTGGTTTGGGCAAACATAGCAAATCAAATTTTAAGGCATCTAGGGTCTTTTATGTGGCTGTCTGGGTGATTCCATGCTGGCTGTGTTCAGCTTGACACATCTTAGGGCTGTATGAAGGTTCATCTCTGCACTGTGTTCATTGGCTAAATTGATAAAAATGAGGCCATTGTGCTCACTTCTGCTTCAGACCATGTTTGTTCAGCTCTTGTAGTTGACAGATCTGTCACTAGTAATTATGGGCCCTTGGACCAATGCGGAATCTGCTAATATTATGGTTTGTCCTTTTCTGTTAGTCTTTTCAACCAGATAAACCAAGATTGTGTTAACTTTGATCAGACAGTGACCCCAGAGTTAGGAGAATCTACATAAGCACAGAGAAAAGCAGAAAAGTTAAATAGGAACTTGGGTATAAGTTACTATTTCGTAGAGACCAGTATACTTTGGGGTGGGGGAAGAGTGATTTGTTTTAAAAATCTGTGAGAAGTCTGTGCAGGGGCTATATCTGTACCTGCCCCTGTTAAATTGGGTGAAATGTCTGTAAAAGCAGTTTGCGGTGGTCTTGGAAAGGGAGGAATAGTAAAAGGTGTATATTGAATCACTCTTGGTAACCTATGCCACCATAACATGAAGGCAGTGCATTTTTTTGCACAGAAAATGTGTTGCAGTGCTGAATCCCAATGAGGTTGAATGAAGATGAGGTACATGAAAGATACATTGGAGAGGAAGCTAACACAGCCTTGGGACACTTATGTGAACTGAGTCTGTAATATTTCTTGTTATTTTGAAGGATCTTTCAGTCACTGTAACCTGGCAGGAAGCCCACTGAATTCCCACCTTTCTCACAGTTACGTTGATGGAGAGATAATAGATATGCATACACTGTGGGCTGGGAAGAGAGACCTGAATTCAATGGTGGTTTACATTTATAATAGTCAAAGCTTGTTTATTATTTATGTGCAAACTATGTTCACAGTACAAAGGAATTAACAATTTCAAAAAATGAAAAGTTATATTTACTATAGGTTTTTGGGCCTCTTCGGTTCAAGTGGATTACTGTTTAGATAAATCTATAAAATTCAGATTTCTTTCCATGTGTTCAAATGAAACTCGTAACACTGGGGGAGAGAAATATCTTTCTAGCCTTTGAAAACATCAAAGACATTACTTTTTCCCTGATCTTTGAATATGACAGCCCCAGTGAGAGCTGAAACTGAAAAAAAGGTCAGCAAACACTGGGAGTAGCATTGGAGATTCTAGATCTGGGCCATGAAACAGAATGACAGCAACAGATGGTTATTGATAAATTTGAAACCCTGCATGTAAGAGAATCAAGATCACAGGACTCTTAACAGACCTCAAAGGAAATAAAGCCAGCCAGGAGAAAGGAATGACAGCATTTCATTTTGTTCCCTTAGAAGTCCATGGGTTTAAAACACACTGAGCGATTTATAACAGCTAAAGGCCACTGTAGCAAGAGGCTTACTGCTGAATCCTGATTGCTGGATTTACTTTTTCTTTTCCATATAGCAGAACTTATTGCTTCCTTCATGCAGCATAAGAAGAGACCTAAAACAGCTTCCTGTCATATTAGACTTGAATGGTGATTACATGGAAATTTATGTAATCCCTTATTATTTTGAATCGAAAAACCTCTATATTTTTTCTTAAAAGCCCTAGAAATGGAGTGTCCTGTCTTTTTATGCCATCACCTGAACTACTCTAAAAATAGATAGGTATCTTTTGATTAAATGCAGGAGAATTATTTGCAGTGAACAAATCTATAAATCATAAATACAGGGGTTTTTACTGTCCATTAATTGTAAGCAAATGATTACTTCTTCCTCAATTATTTTCATTTCTTGGAATTATTCAACAGCTATTTTATGTGAATATATTTCAACCTATACCTTACTGAGAAAGTGCTAAGAGTATTCTGAATTTACAATTTAAACCCCAAACTGTTTAGATTAGACACATATGTAAGTCTTAAAATTCTCTTTAATAATTTTATGAGAGTAGACTTCAAAATCAAGTTCCTGTGTAACTTTAGAAATAACTCTCACTTTAGGTATGGTATAACAAAGAACACTGAAGAAAAGGAAGACTTTTCTATTGTGTTTTGTATACACTAATGGCAGAATAAATTCCACAAAATGGCTCTTGTTAGTGAATGAGGGTCCATGATACACTACCAAAATACACTGTTACCTGGAAGAGAATAACAGTAAAATATATTTATAAATTACTAATTTTCCTGCTAGATGTAGTTTGTTTGACTGTGAATAGGAGATAAAAGCTGAAGTTATATTCAGAAGTTGCCAATTAACTGTGGATGTTTAAATTTTTTTCTGAAGAAAAAAAGACAATTTTGCTTATTTAACAACTTTGGATAATTAGCTTGTAAATGTCAAAATGTAAGCTTTGTACAATAATGTATACAGAAGCAATCTTTCTAGTTCTTAAGATATGGATATTCACTTTGCATTAGTTTGGTTATCCATTGTGAGTTCAGATACGTAGCCATTATTAGTGCACAGAAAATGCACACTTTTTAGTTTTTCAAAGTGAAAGTCTGTGAAAATAAGCATTTATTATTTTCATTTGGGACAAGGAAAGACACTGAAATAATTTCCACGTGCTACTACACATTATACATTATTATACAATGGCTGAATGTCTTGACTTATTCAACCACCATTTCTGTTTCTGGAAATAGCTGCAGACAAGCTCCAAAAAGGACTCGAGTGCCTTGAAAAGTAGTGCAACATTCTCTAATTTTTTTCTCCCTGGTCTGAAAGCACAGTTTAGAATTCATCAGATAAGTCATCCAAATGTTGCTGAAACCTGGTCAGGCGAGTCTCCTGGGCTGGGTGTTCCTGAGCACCTCCTGGGCTGGCGTCCTGATGAGTCCTGGGCTGATTTCAGCTTACTAAGCTCCCTGCTGGTGATGGTGCAGAAGCTGCTGGGGTATTGTCAGAACAGAGAAATTGAGGGAAAGATGGGAAAGGGAGAAAGCTATCCCTTCTACCTCTTCCTACTCCCACCCCTCAGACCTTCTTGCAGTGGGGTCCTTTGATGTATGCCAAGCAGCATTGAGGCAGCTTCTAAACTGTCCAGATTTGTTTGTTCTTGACTCTGATGGCAATAATATGGTCCCCTTGGGGTCCATGGTGTTCTTTTCAGCTCAGGCTGGGACAGACTCCTGCCCTGAGCTTTGTTGTCATTGCCTGGGGTGCATGCCTGCCTCCTGTAGGGACCATCATCTGCAGCACAGTCTGCTCAGGCTCTGGGGGATGGCATCCTGTGTGTGAGGACACAGTCCATGCCTGGACCACCAAAGATCCCAAAAGACCCTCTCCAGGGGAGCTACCCTGCTTGCCTTAGCCCTGATTTAGACTGCCAAAAAAAGTGACTAATTTTGTCCTGGGCTCCTTGGCCCCTGGAGGATTCCAAGTCCGATTCAGAATATTAAAAATCTGTGAGTGAAGAAAGAGCTGAAATCCTGGCTCTGGCTTGGGCTTACCACACAAATGAGCTCACCCCATGCTGAGGACCTGAACAGAATGTTTCCCAGCAAGAACTTCTTTGTGTTGATTCAGGGGGTTGGGTGACAATGACAAGGGCATACCTGAATTTTTAGGGATCTCCCAGATCCAGCTGACTGCTTGAACCACCTCCTTCTATTAATGGAGCTCCAGCACCTCCAACCCATGGAAATAGTGGCTGCAGCTGCAATCTGTGGAAAGCCTCAGCATCCCCCAAGGACCAGCAGAGACACATGTCCTCAAGGGAGCATATGATGAAGAATGTGGCATCTTTAGAATAAAACTGGAGTTCAATTCTTTGTCACAACAGGAATGGACATGCAAGATTCTAGTTAGTCACCTGAATTCTAAGATCAAAAAGTAAAGCATATGTATAACTTAAAAAAACAGATTATGAGGAGTTTTCATGGTTATAACATTGGATTACCTCAGTCTCTGCCACTCTATATAGCCCTTGGCACATCTCCAAAACATGATCAGTCATGATCAGTCTTGTTCTTTGTTAATGAAGCAAGTGCATTGTAGCAAAAAAAAATTAAACCATCACTTGGCATGGCATATCTAGTCATTGTTTTCCAAGCAGAATATATATCCAGGTAGTCAGAGTAATCTGGCTTCTGAATAAGCAGTTGAGCATCAACTTCTGAGGAGTTTTTATATGTAGATGAATTAAGGAAAATGTCCTCATATGGTCATTATAGTGAGTATTGAAGGCCACAAAAAGTCTTTCTTATCCCTGACTGTTCTCTCAGCAAGCGAGATCTGCTCCAAGAATTTGACTTTTAAAAATAAATCTTTCTTCCTTGGTAGTTTCTGCTATTTTCAATGATGAAAGATGTGGAGTGTATTTTATATTTTGGGGTAAGACACCAGGCATGATATCTCCTGGGTATATTGTCAGGAGATAATAAGGGTTCAGTTGTAAAAAGGAGGTCTTTTACTCTGCAGTTCCTGTGGGCTGAGGCTTCCATATTGACTAAACAAATAATGTCATTAAAAACTGCAAAAAGGAACTACATTTTCCCACTTTTTCATAACATGTAAGGGTGTGTGGGTGAGGGAGAGAACAGTGCAACAGAGCCTCCACCCTCTGAATGCAATTAAAGAGGGAAAAAATATATGGTGGTTGTAAATAGAGGCAGCAAGATAAGGACAAGATTAAAATACTATAGAAAAAAGTATCTCTAGGGAAAAAAAACTTTGGAGAGGAGAGCAAAATATATTTCATAGGCAGGAGGAACAGGAAAAGAAGAAGCTAGAGGAACATTTAGGCAGATAATTTTGTAAACTGGTATCTGGTATGACAGGACCATCAAGTGGACACAGGTAAGAGATAGATTATAAACTAAACTATTTTCTGTGGCAGACTTACTGATGAGCAACAGAAGTGAAGAGCAGTGTTATGGCCATACTCAGAAATTCACAATTGCTTTCTTGCAGTAGGTTCTTGGTGCTAATTTTCTATGACTGCATTGACAATGGGTCCACTAGGCAGGACCAGGACCACGTGCTTTTGGCTACTGTTCTTTTTCTGATTATGCCTAGAATAAGGCAAACAAAATTTATGGGGCAAACTCTTTTAATAAGCCTTTTAAAATCCTTCCTGTAGTACTTTCCAATGGTCTTGAAGAGGACTAATCATATCTAGATAAGTAAAAAATCCCAAATCAGTGGAAGTTCAGATACAGCCGATTAGTTATATCGGAAACAAAGGAAAAATCAACTTACCTTCCTTGAATCACTCCATTCAACCAAAGTATGTCTGTTTAAAGTCAGTTATTACTTTTTAATTGATTTTTTAAAACAATGCTGTACGACTGTTGATCTATAACTATATTGCTACGTATACTGTCTAGCTCCCAAGATAAAAATAAAAAAAAAAAGGAGTATGTTATTGACGTAACAAGAAACAAGGATATCCAACAGGTTTCTAGAGATATGGTTAATTGTTCTATATACAGATTTTCTAGAGGCTAGCATATATTTTGGTCAAGGCACTGTTACATAATTAGAAGTGACAACCAGCCCAGGGACTCTCACCACACAATTTGGGAGCTGGAGAATAGCAAAGAACATTGTCAAAATTTCTTGGACAGGTAGTGCCTGCAGTTTTGTGCAGACCTACTTTTGCTATTTTTCATCAAGGTTTTAGAACAACATATGTAGAGCAATTTGCTCAGTGAAGACTTTTTGTTAGCACAGCTAGTATTTGATATGCTGGCTCTACTCCCTCTGCAAAAAAAAAAATATCACAAACTGTGTACATACAGGATAGCTTTTTGAATTTGAGGAAATAAGTGCTAAGCCTTTTCACAGTTACTTCCCATAGCTGCATGAAATAGCCTTTGCTCTTTTCTATTCCATATATACAGAGCAATATTTTCAAACTGGGATGCACGTACCTGTTTGCCAATACCTGATACTGCATCCCAAAGGCCTGGTTTACCACAGGGTGAAACTTACATTGATGTGACTAGTCAGATCTCTGCTGCTGCTGCTTTGGACTTTTCCATGAGGGAGATGTCATCTTCCCAGCAAATCTTTCCCATCACATTGAGACAGAAACATCCAGATTTAGCAAAACTCATCTGTCTTGTCTCCCTGGTCTTGGGTGCACCTCTCCACCATGTGTAGCTGGTGACCTAGAAATCAGACTGACTCTTCTAGACAAGAAATTTATTTTCATTTGGTGTACCATAGTAAAAAAAAATGTTTATGCAGTGTATAGCAAGGGAGAAGAGGAAAAATATCAGACTGTGTTTCTGTGGGGGTGACCATTCCCAGTTTCAGTATTTGTTCCTGTGTCAGCAATCTTACATAAAGCTGAAGTCATGGGGTTTTTCCCAAGGAGATGGAAAAAAAGCTGTGTACCATTCTCACCCCTGTGAGAATGGGTCAGCAATTGTTGGAGGAACCATAGGGGGACATTCACTACTGACTCCAATGTTCACAAATACAAGAATTTCTTCCTGCATCAGCAGTAGACAAATGGACAGATGTATATAGATTATATAACAAAAAAATTATCTTTTTTCTGGCAGACCTATATGCTACAGTTTTACATGGAAAAGTTTACAGAATTCGGCATACTATATATCACAATAAAGTCCACAATGAGATAACTTAGTATCTTGTTATCTACTTTCTAACTGATATTAAACTGATGTTTTTAGCAACATGAGAAAATAGAAATTTCCACTCCTCTGACCAATTTACACAGAATTCAAATATCAGATAACTTGGGGTTTTTCATACAAAAATCACTGTAGCTTTAGTCTGAAGAACTGTCACAGAGGTACTAAGCCAGTACTGCACACACAGACTGCATTAGCAAACTGTGCATATGACTGATTTATCACTGTCCTGTAGCATTTTTGCCATCTATAGATAAAACTACTCAAAATTATTCCTCACCTAATAAAGGAACCATTATGTAAAGTTCCTTTTTAAATTTGCTAATTACTTGTTTTCTAAAGGATTTTTCTCTTAAAATTAATTCTACCTTCAGGCCTAATCTCCTATTTTTCTCATGTTTTCTCTGGATTTAAAATAAAATGAAGAGAAGCAAACAGTATTTATGTAATAGAAATTAAAAAAAAGCATAAAAAAATTCTGGCACCTTCTTTAGGAGAAAATGTCTTTCAATATATGTATGTTCCTAAATGCCTGATAAGTCAAATATATTTTGTCTTTGTATTAGGGGCTATGGAAAATAGAGTGGCGAGATACTTGTGCACTGGGAGTATATTACTTTTTCTAATTTATGTCATTTTATAACTGATTTCACTCATAATTCCTAATCCATTGTTAGTAGTCAATTAGCTCTTACACTAAGTGGGGCTCATTCTGGGAGATGAATTTGCCTAAAATATGGTATTGATTTATTTGAAATACAATTTTCATGGTAAAATGCACACAGTGGGAAGATATTATGCAGCTGTATGAATACTGGATGACAGCAGCACGGGAAGACATCATGTGGATATTGTATAAAAAAATTGATGTAAGATGGAAGGAGAGGAAAAACAAAATCCTTTTTATGAGGAGGAGGCTAAACAGCTTTCTCTTGGCCAATTTGTTTCTTAGTGACCTTTCCAGGATTTGTCTGTGTGTCCTGTACATGTAGGAAGCAAAGGGATTATAGCCAGAAGAACCAGTGCTGATTGAGCAAAAACTAGGCTAAACTCTAAAAATAAAATTCAAACCAAACTTGAAACAAAGCATTTTAGATAAGTGAGAGAAAAAAGATTTTTCATTACTCTTTACCCTGGATGGTCTGCTTTCAATTGGAGACAGAGGCAAAAATGCTATTGTTGTGCAAGTCTATCAGTTGCTGCTTTTCTGAACTGAGCCAGAAACTTTCCCATTGAAGCCCAAATGTCAATCTTTTAAGACAATTTGCTACACAAGGTTGTTTGAACAAAGTGCCCTGTAGACATGTGAGCTCTATTTAGCCCTAAGATGGGTCGGAAGGCTGGAAAAGGATAGTAATTCTTTTTGCAGAAAAACAGAAAAATCTGTTTTCTTATGCAACAGCAAACATTTTCCCTTAAAGAAATTGCACTTTAGGGCTCCAGAAGGAAGCCAGAAAAATTTCTGGAGTAGCAATCTTTCTCACTCTGTCAACTAAGACAATCTTCATTCTATGACCTGTGTTCTGCTTTATTTTTCCCCCTTTGTGAACTTTATTTCCTTATTTAAATGCTTAATGGTGTTGTTTTGGTTTCTGCTTCTTTGTTAGGTTGCTTTTCCCTTAAAGGAAGGGGTGACTAAGAGGAGAAGTAAAGAATCCTGTCTTTAATTAGTGGTGGACTAGTGGTGCACACACCTTATCTACGTACTGCTGTTTTAGGGTGGGTTTTTTTATCAGCAAAATAACTCAGCAACAATTCTCTATTTATGAAGAATATACTAAAGATGGGTCAGCATTTGTGCAAAAAGGAATAATCAAGAGATGAAGAGCTCAAACAAGCCAAGAAGATTACATTGACTTTGAGTGAAGCTATTATGTGTTTATCATGCCAGTTTCATGGCGTGGCCATTGAGTGGGGAGTGCTGTTTAAAGATTTTGTTGTGCCGAATCTGCACTAGACATGGAAAGCTCAGGTTCATTCTCAAAGAGCTGAGCAAGGAACAGTGAAATCCCTGTTAGACCAACTAAGCAGTGTGAAGCAGTAAAGCATCAGCTCAGTTCCTGCAGTAGCTGCATCAGCCCTTTATGACTTCGGGCAGACTAAAGATCAGACTCCTTTATTCAGGCCTGTGACAATCATTGTATTTAACCCCAGGAACAAGGCTATGTATCTCTCCCTGAGTTCTGTATTGATGTGAGTAACCTTTCTTCCAGTATCTGATCTAGCTCAGGCAGCTCTGTTTTGTGCTAGAGGTTTTCATTTTTATGTTAAAAGTAATACTATAATCACATCAATACATTTTGAATAGAAAAGGACAACTGCATTCTTAATATAATCTTAAAACTTCTTGTATTTCAGCTTTTATAGACACATAATCACAATGTGGAAAAAAAAAAGTATCTTGACCAGGTACTAACAGTGTAGTCAACGAAAAGAAATTGGAAGCGTCTGAATCATTACTTACACTTTTAAGCACAGCCTTTCTCTTTCTTTTTCCTCTAAGGCACAGGCTATTTTTTAAATTAAATTTCAGATACAAAGTCCTAGTGCTCTCCCTGTTGAATTCAAGACAGTATAATGCTATTCAAAACTCCCAGAATATTTGTTCTCAAAAGGATATCTCCATTTTTTTATTTTCCATTTTTTTATTTCTGAAACCACAGTATGAGTGCTTATTCTCCTTAGTTGTAAAATCATTATTTGAAACACTCGATGTGTAAAAATGGTCTAAGGAAAACTGCTGACACACATCTAGCACTCTGAAGCAATTAAAACTTGTTATCATCAACATATTTGAAGAGTCAGTAGTTCCCTGTTAGACTTTTGCACTTTTTCTTCAGCACGGTTTGTGTTACCAAATTAACCTCTGTACTTGAACATAGAGGGCAAAGAAATAAGGGTGTCAGGAAACAAACTTGCAATGAATTCACAACGGCGCAAACTACAGAGGTTAGGGATTCTATCCTTATACCAATAATTTTTTTAAGAGTGGGTAGCACAAAGAGCACTTCAGTGCTGAACATTTCATGGGAGTTTAATAGCAGCACAAACAAGCCTGGCTGCTGGGTCAATGGTTCCTGTTTTATGATGACTTGGGGAGCCTCCCTCCGAATTTGGAACCTACACAGTGTACTAATCCATCAAACTAACCTGAAAAAACAAAATTTTGGGATGGCTTTCTATACTGTCAAGAAAAAAAATTTTCACAGCTGGTACAAAGGACAGGATGTGTTTCTCCTGCAAAAGGAAATAAGGGTTCTGGCAACCTGTAGTTGACTGGTGTAGGCTGCTGTGGAGTCAGCCTGTCTGGATAGGAAAAGGGAGATGGAGAAGGAATTGCCAAAACCACCCAGATAGGAATTTCATACTTATTATTTACTATTTAATCTCTAGCTGTAGCCAACTGCTCCAGAAAATAATTTTGGGGTTTTTTTTGGTTTTGGTTTGGTTTTGTTTGGTTTTTTGTTTGTTTTGTTTTTCTTCTCCATCTTTAAATACTGTGCAATTAAGTAACATGTTCATACCATGTGTAAAAGTAACATGTGCATCCTGTGTGTTACAGACTTTTTGCTCTGGAGAAGAGAAGGCTTAGGGCCAAACTTCACCATAATATTGCTATAGTTAAAGGGCTGCTAGATAGTATAGAGGCTCTGTCTTCACAAGGACCCACAGAGAGAAGTGGTGACAGGCACAAGCTTCACTGGGAGAGGTTTCATCTCAGTATGAAATTTTTGGAGTCCTCCTCAATGGAGGTTTTTCACAATGTGATTTGACAGGGTGCCAGGTAATTTTATCTAGGTTCTCTTTCCCATGAAATTTTGGACCAGATGATCTCTGGAGGTCCCTTTCAACCTGGGCTGCCCTCTCATTCTTTGATTCTCTGATTTTGTTTGCTTCTTAGCAGGATTATGTAGTAAAAAAAACAAAAGTGAAGAAATTAAAAATACTTTAAGGGTTCAGCAGCTACATACAGACCTTTTACAGGAAGATATATATAGTTCAAAAAAAAAGAAAAGCTTCAAGTTGAGAATTTGCCTATGATAGAACATTTGGAGTTGCTCAATTTTAATGAAACTTAACATGCTTCTGACAATTTCTGTGTTTATCTTTTTCAGATTAATGCTTGCAACATTTAAGACTCTTTTTCTCAAAGCCCCAGCTTGCAGATACTTTGAATTGCAGATGAAACATGGTTTTCACAAGAAAAGAATGACAGATAAAGCTTTTGGCTTCTGCCAAGCAGTCTAAAGTTTACCAAGAGAAGGGAAATAATGCCCTGGATTGCCCTTGCTTTGCTGGAGGGCTAACTTCATTGACTGTCTCATGTATCATGGGCTTGCAGTTACACTGCACTAAAGTTTTTCCATTGCTATAGCATTTTCTCCCCTTCTCTTACTTCAAAAGCTTGAAGATATGCCTGGTGTTTTTCTTTCATGCACAAAGAAGTTTTACCTAAAGTCCCTCCCTGAATTCTAGATTTTAGAAAAGTGCAAATTGTTCTCTAAGTCTTTCATAAAAGTCGGACCTTTTTTTTCCCTTGTTCTTTATATTAATAATATTATCACATTTTTCTGTAGCATTACAGTTATCTTAGTTGTTTATCTTCAACTCTTTTAATTTTAGCCAGCAACACTAGAGTACTCTTTAATAGGTTGTGTTTCATGGAGGCTTCAAAAGTTTGGCAACTGCTGTTAAAATGATTCTGAAGTTCCAGACCTATCCTTTCATCCTGATAATTTTCCCCCACAGGCCCATTTGAAAAAAAAAGAAAATCAAATTTAAAATGCAGCATTCAGGATACCCACTGAGACTAAATGTCCTGTTTCCATAGTAAAAAGCTGTTAAAGTTTATTTATTTTTCTTGAAACTTATAGTAATGAAACTATAAAGCTACAAAGATAATTTTACCCCCTCCTCCTTCCACACATTTCAATAGCTTTGGGGTAAATACCACAATGAGTTTTAAAATGAAATTACCTTTCATTTTCAGAAAATAATAACTTCTAGCCATATCAGCCATCCAGCATTATTTTTCTCTTTTTTTTTTAATGAAAATTGAATATGATAAGGAGAGACAACAGTGCCTGAAGAATAATACTGAAGACAAACAAATCATTGTGTCATTGAAGGAAATGACATATAATCTCCAGTTTTTAAGGTGAAATGTGCACTTTTAAAACCAAAGTACCTGCGACCTACTGAAAATTGTTATAGTAATTGTCCTCATAATGGATGGAGACCATGCATTGAAGTTGTATGATATTTTCTCTTATAACAGATTATTTGATTTCCAAGTTCCTCCACCTTTTCCAGTGATGGCAACAAACCTTTGGGTTGTTTTTAGCATGTCACAGGAAATTCCTTTCCATTTGAGCTATGTAGCTATCCCCTTTGTCTTATGTATTAGTGAGGGAAAAAACCCACAATGCAAAGAGCAGGCACAGATATGCGGAATGGTCTGGCTCCACATCAGACAGCCACAACCCTTTACAGTGCAGCTTTCAGGGCTCATAAATTTTGCTGCATTGACAGGGCAGATAGTGTGGGCATCTGAGTTCTGCAGGCTGACCTATCTCTTCTTCATGGTGAAGAATCACACGTGGAGCTGAGGTTGGAGAAAGCAGAGCCTGAGGGCTGCCCTCACCAGAGCCCTGCACATGGCACTTCTCCAGCACTGCCTGCTATTTTGTCTGGGTAAGAAAATCTGGGACATGTCATCTCTGAAGCCTGCAGACCCAAGAGTCCTGTGCTGCATTGCTTCTGAATCCAGTGCACAGTGTGAACATTTTCTCTCCTCTAAGACAACAGTCCTTCTGCTGCTAGTTAAAATAGCAAGGCACACATGTCACAGCAGCTGTACAGAGTAGCTGTGCGCTTGTATTCCTGTGAAAATAGAAACAAGAAAATGGCCCAACTCTTCTTCTCCCCTGCAGAAAACTAAAATATTCCCAGAGCAATAACTGTGAAGAAGGGCATTAAAAGGAAGTTCTGATAGGCCAAGTTCACATTCAAGCTGCTGCTTGCAGTTACTTACTATGCATCAACTGGGTCACAGTAGTTGCATTCTTAGCTCAGGGGAAATTGAGGATAATGACACTTAGTGTGGTCTGTGACAAAAGACAGTTGAGCTAAGTCACCTTACCAGGCATTTGCCATAGTGACGGAACAAAGCACTCTCTGGTTTAGCTGACATCATAACTTTTAAGTGGTGGAAGTTTCAAGCTATACTTCAACCATTTCATTAATGTGCTCTTGAAAGAGAACAACAAGGTTTTGCTTCCAATGTGCCTCAGCATACTTTCTATTTTATATAAAGTACTTTATATAAGACAGAGTAAAGGTAAATGTGTCACAACTTGGTATCTCTGCTGGCTTGGGAAGGTGCAAAATATACACTGGCTACTCTTCCTAGAAGCTTCAGGGTAATTTTCACCCTTGGAAGATTGCAAAGAATGTTACTTGTGCATGGCTCACTGTCTAAGGACTAAGCCTTAGTGGCAGTGTGGTGACAAAATGTAACAAGTTGCTTTTACTTGTCAACATGCAAGAAGGAGATAGAGAAAAATTGCAAGCAAACACGGTAGTCTTAAAATAAATTCTTCCTTTCCCACTGCAATAAAACTGCTATTAATTTCTTAGACTCTACTTCTCAGTTTGTTACTACATTAGAGGTTTTTAATTTGTCTTATTTCCAACACAAAGCCTATCTCTAACTAACTGCCAGTACTGGTGTGTCAACAATACACTGGGGGGAAATATTTGTAAACTTAGTGGGGAAGTTACTGGGCATCTTTCAAAACTTTAATATTCCAATAGCAGGAAACATAATGACTACTCCAATGCAATGCATAAAGTATATGTGTATATATTAGAGGCCAAGTTTCATTATGATCTGGTTTTTTGCTTCACTTTATATTTTATGGAGAAATTATATGCATTGAGAAACATAGTTTGTATTGAGAGGTCAATTTTCATATAGAAATGAAGAAAAAAATTTGGTTGTAATACTTCCAGTCACCAGTAACTTATCAAACTCTTTTATAAATATAAAAATATTTTGAAAGAGTGCAATGTTCACTCTGTTTAATTAACAATGGTTGCAATGGATAGTTATTTTCTATTTATTTTCTTTTCCATGAATGCCATTAGTTAAAAATAGGACACTTCAGATGCTGAAACTGTTGAGTCTTTCTTAAAGTTACATATTTTATCTTCTTTCTGTCTTTTATTTTCAGAAAC
The DNA here is from genome assembly GCF_963513975.1 of Fringilla coelebs. Taxonomy (NCBI): domain Eukaryota; kingdom Metazoa; phylum Chordata; class Aves; order Passeriformes; family Fringillidae; genus Fringilla; species Fringilla coelebs. The sequence goes on from NC_140028.1 coordinate 68,716,356, forward strand.
AGGAGACAGAAAATCAGGACTTAGGCCTGAACACAATTTGAAAAAGAAATATTCCAGATTTTTTGAAGGAGACTTTAGAATGTAGGAACCAGTTTTTTCTTCTGTTTTCATTTTATCCAGCTCTTTTAGAATTGTAGCTTTAGGTAACAATCCTTCTAGCAATTACATGACTCTTATTGTTGTTTGGATTCAGCAAAAGATTTCACATTTAATAGTTTTCTAGAGTAAGGCAAAGTGCTCATGAAGGTTTTATTTTTCTTATACCACAGATGTATTTGCAATGTTTACTCCTGAAATAAAACATCATTAAAGCCACTTGTTATTCACAGAAGGTTTCTTAGCCAGATTACTTTAAGGTGCTTTAACTCCACCCAGTTGGAGTTCTTGCATGACCCATGGTAGAGATGTGTGTGAACATAGATTCAGAAACAGCCTTGAGCAATGTTCTTTCTGAAAGCATGAGCAATGCTTAAAAACATATTTTGCTCCCATTTGGATAGGTTGTTACTTTGATTTTGTGCTTGTCTGAGAATTTGAAAGGCACTCAAAGAGGCTACGATATAAAATATTTACTAGCTTAATTTTCAGATGGCTTCCTTATGTACAACCAGCCAACTTTTTTCAATGATAGATGTCACTGTCCAAGTTCAAAAATGAAGCAAACAGGATATTTTTACAATTATCTCAATTAATGAAAGGACTCTGGACATTTCTGGCACTGAAGTATCACAGCAAATATGCATCAAATTCAGTTGAAGAGGAGGCTGTCTCGGAGTGTTTGTTTTATTTTTTTCTGCTTTTCAGACATGGAAGAATCAGAACATAGGCAAATGCACCAAAATATCTTAGCCCATATCAGTTTCTCTTAGTAAATGTCTTATATTGACATTAAGGGGGTACGTTGTTATGTCACAAGAGTTTGTAAATACCCTACTTATCCAGAAAATGATTTTTAAATGTGTATTTGGACCTCATTGCTATGCTTCGACTGAAAAATTAAAAAAAAATAAATTTAAAAAGGAATGCAAATAATCAGAGGGAAATAGAAATAATAAGGATCTGAAAAGAAACAGGAATGGGAATTTTTTCACAGCCAATGAACTACAGCTACTGTTGGTTTTTTTGGTTTTTTTTAAGCAAAGAGAGAAGACAAAACAAAAATATGAGGAGAATACATGAGGATTGAGTCTCATCTTATGCCTGACTTAAAGGTTTAAAGTAAACACTTGAAAAGAATTTAACTATGACCAGGTGAAATATCCCATTAATGCATTATCAAATGAGATAAGCCATGTGATTAGAGCTAACACACACTTAAATAATGTGTTGAAATAAGCTTTAAGTCTTAAATATACAGCAATTTAATTTAATAGTCACATTCAAAAGCAGAGAGCTTTGTTGGAAGACAACCTGGAGGAAAAACTAGAAGATACATTTCCTAGTGGAAATGAGGCAAAATTATATGGATGCCAGAAGCATAGTTCCACTTTCTAATTAGGGCCCCTAATTACTCAAACTGTTCTGCACAGTTGTTTTCCTTTTTTTCCTATAGTGCTGGGAAGTCACAAGGGAAACTGGTCCCATCCATCAGCTTGCTACATTTGAGTCTAAAATATGGCATGGCCTACAAAGAAAGACAATTCTTTCTTTTTTCTTATTAGCATAAAAATTGGGGACATTAGATTTCTGCTCTTTTCTGACCCCACTTCTGGCTCAAATTATATTACTAAAGTCAGCAGTTCCCACCAGGAAGCAGTGCCAGGAGGTGTAAAAATCAGTATTCAGTAACTACTGCAAGAATAGTTTTCCAGGAAGATTAATATTGCAGCCATGCTGCATCACTAAATAGCAAAGGGCTCCTTTTGATAAAGGGGTTAACAGAAATTAAAGGAGGCATTGCTCACTCAGCAAGGTGAAGTGGCAGAAAGGACCTGGAACCCATGGGTCAGCTGTAGCAGACCCAACTAATCACAAGGGCTGCAGTACAGGGTAACCTTCAGCAGTCTCCTACTCGTGTTTTACTCAGAGCTTGTAGGCAAGCACATGGTTCTGATTGTTCTTGAAAGTTAAAATTTACAAAACTCTTTTGCAGGTGACTGCTTCCAGAACTGTGTCAGAAAATAACGGTTTTACTTGTCCTGTCTGATTTGCACTTGTCTTTTCCAGAAGGAGGTGGACAATCCAATCAGGGAGGCAGACAGCTCATATTAATGAGGATCAGGTTTACTCTGGATGTGAAGATTATGAGAGAAAAACTAAAAATTATATATAATGCTAACACATAATATTGTACAATTTTTATTGTATTGAATTATTATCATTATCATAATCATTGTCATTATTATCATTATTATCCTTATTAGATTGTAAATATGTATTGGAAATAGACAAACTGTATATTATGCTAATATACAAATACGTTAAAATTATCACGAAATATCCAGTAGTATAATTCAGGAGCAGGCTTTGTACAGTGGCACTTTACTGCTGTAGTAGTGGTCACTAGCTGTCAGTAATGGGCAGCTCATTGCAAGTGGATGTGGGAAGTATATAGACAACCAGAACTATATCTGAGAGGCAGTAGAATACAAACATATTATAGATACTGTTTTATTTTGCATTGTAGTCTCCAAGTTGCCTATGTGAATCCTCATTTTTCTGCCTAAGACTATTTTTGACACCTAAATTAAGCCTTTATGACTTTCTGCCCTTTAATTTACAGTGCTTAACGAAGCATCAGAAGGAAAATATCTTATTAGATTTTACCATTGAAACAAAATTAAAAATATTGCAGTTGTCTTTGAATTTGAAAACTAATATATAAAGAAATAGAGAAGGTAAGTAGAAGTGTTCAAAAGTTTCTTCCTATTTTCTCAAGCACTAAGTCCAGACTAGAAAACTGTGTCTTCTGTCCCTTTCAAAAACACTGAAATACCAGTTTTATGTGCTATCAGTCTCTGAATTTGCATGTGACATTCTTGATGGAAAGAGTAATGCCCATTTATCTAGTAAATCAATTTTATTTTAATAAACACATCCAGCTGTCATACTGAGTGGCTGAAGAGGATACACCCATGCATTGATACCTGCACCATACCTTCACCACTACTAATTCATATTTATAGACAAATATAGCAAGAAAAATAAGGAATGTTTATAATAATAGATATTTAATTACATTTTGAAGCCCTAAATAATAGGACAAATTCTCAAAGAATAAACCTGTTGAGACGTTATAGAACTCTGTGAAGGTGGGATAGTCGGTAAGCCTTATTTTGAACTCTGTCTGGGGCTGCAGCATCCCAGCTGGCCCCAGGTTGCCTGGGGGTGCTCACTGTCTGCACTGCCTGGAGTTGAGACAATCAAGTATCAGCTCCCAGGGAATATAATTGTACTGAAATGTGGGTATGTGTAGTGTAGATTAATCTTTCATGATGGTTGCTGAAGCACAGGACAAAGACTTTGCTTCATTGATTTGACACAGGACATACTATTCTCATCACTGTATGACATGTTCTGTAAAATAAAGAATGGATGATTGGTCCTGGCGGGAGAGATATTCACGAAGTGCTTTTCTTCCAGTCCCCTGCCTCTTCCCTGCTTCTGAACTGAGGCTTCTCAGTGGCAACTGCATCACAGCAGCTCCTACTAATGCAAGATTAAAGACAGAAGGCCTCCTTTATGCAGCATGCATGTGTCCTGTATTCTATTTGTACCACATCATTCAGTATATCCAGAATGGAGCCTCAAGTTCAAGTTGAATTTGGAAAACTATATTCCCCAAAGAGCTTAAAATACTACTTTTGTCAATTCCGTTTCTTAAAATTTGTTATTTTCAAGAAGTACATTGTAACAACATGTGAGTTTTATTTGCACTCTATATTGTAATTTTTACCAATGTAAAATTTCTGATTCTGACAGAATCAGTAAATCTACATTGTCTGTGGACTATATGGGAGCCAGAATGCCTCTCAGAATTGTCATATTGCTTTAGTGCAAGACCAAATGAGTACAAATGTATTTGTGACACTGTTAGTAAATTCACTTTCATAAGCATGATTGACCTTAGGAGTTAGACTTAAATGATCCTTGTGGGCTTCTTCCAACCCAGGACATTCTATGATTGAATATATGTTAGTGTGAAGAGTGTTTCTAGGGAAGTTTGGTCTCTGCAACATTGCCCACTTGTTAACCTTGAGTTGTTACTAAAAAAATTGAATTATTGAATGCTCTTCTATGTACAGATGTTTAAAATGGGTTTTGTAATTGTCTCGCTCAAATCTTTTACTGTACATGACTGATTTGAGATTTAATATTTGCAACAGCTTAGCCAACAAGGAATTAAAAAAATGGCTTTTCACATAAAATGAAAAATTGTTTTTTCTTCAAAGTGCTAAGTGTCTCTGTAATTGTATCAAAAAGAAATACTGCTGCAGCTACAGTAAAATGGTGTAATGAAGCACAACTGATTATGCCATGGTTGTTCAAATATTAACATTATTACTCAAATGTAAATACTTATGTATCTTGTGGGGTATGTAGTAATGAAATTAGTTTATTTTTTTCTTCTGAGTGCTGTGTCTTTTAATTCAACATTTGGTATTAGATCATACTTTCAGAGAGCCTGCTTTAGGGAGTAATAGATTTCTTTTTTTTCTGCTTTTCCTTTTTCCTCTGTGTGTGTGTGTGTCTGTCTGCATTCACGTAGACAGAGTTGTGAACCTGAATGATTCTCACCTGTGATGTTGACCATGTTGACCAGCTCTTCCTTGCTGACGGGAAAAGACTGGGGCAATGTGAGCAAAAAAAGGAAGAATCAAGTATGCACAGTAACGTCTTAATGGAAAAGGTAACTGTCTGGGGAACTTTCACATAAGAAGGCATAAGGTGACTTTCATAGACTCATAAAATAGTTTGTGTTGGAGGAAACCTAAAAGGTCCCCTCTGCAGTGAGCAGGGACTTCTTCAACTAGGTCAGGTAGCTCAGAGTCCCCTCCAGTCTGACCTTGAACGTTTCTAGGGATGTGGCATCTCTCACCTCACTGGGAAACCTGTTCCAGTATTTTAGCACCCTCATTGTAAAAGAAAATCTTGTCTTTGGAAGTCTAGAAATGCAATTTCACAGCAAATATTGTGGATCCTGTGTCAGGTTTCTGGATTTGCAGAGACTAAATATAAAGCTAAGACTTTAATAATCATGGCCATGAGTAAACATGGAAGGAGAATCGTGGAGCAGAATAGCTCAGTGTGAGCGCTCACTGAAATGAAACTGGAATATGTTTCTGTCTGGTGAATGAGAAATGAGGAAATATGCTTGTAGGACCAGAAGTGGAAGGGCAGTCAGAATTTCTGAAGTATTGAATCTCTGCTGATTACATCCATTATAGGAAATTAAATGAACTGGAGAGGGGAGAGAACAAAAGAAAAGAATGGGATGCTTTGGTAATTTTTTGCATGTTACTGTCCTTTGCAGATCTCAAAAAATAATGATGCAATTATTAGGTAAGGTGTCCAAAGTATTTACTGAATTCAATTGTATTTCAAAGTCCGAGTATTTTTTAAAAGAAAAAAAGATTTTAAATTAGTAATATAAAATCACTGCTAATGCAGAGTAAGAAGATGAATACTTATCAGACAATATCACACAAGAGACAGATAAGAACAGGTAGGAAGGAGCGTATCACAATGGGGCAAATTTAAGAAACAGCTGAAGAGCAATTAATTTCCACCAGGGCTGAAAGCAGGTACTGGAGGTATTAAGGTCACAGTAGATCCCCAAGTGTATATTGAATTTGAGTAATGGAAATACTGACACCTAACATCATCTACAGTAGTCAACTGGGAATCAGTGGGTATAAAAAAAGAGAATATTCAAGATAATTTCTGGGATGAAGTAATATCAATTATTTTGGTTAATCCAACAATTGGACTACCCCAGCTGAGCGGGTAAGATAAAAATAATTAGCAAAATTCAACAAAAACTGCGGCAAGATGCAAGCACACTTTTCTCCTTTGTAGGCTTTAAAAAGGAAAAGATGACAGACTAGATGGGAAATATTTGCCTGTATTATACTGTCTCTAAAGTAGTTAGAAATATAAAATGGTAAATTTGGTTATGTTACCAAGTAACTTTATATTTTATTATTTTTTTAAGATATATTTTAGGTTATATAATATAACACTGCTCTGTCTTAGCTGTGATGCAATAAAGACCTTACTGACAGCTTTCATAACCAGGAAGTTTGATTTATGAAACATTTGTACATGACATGTCTGTGGTAGTATAATAAAGCTTGTTGAAGAAATTAAATACTCTGATTGGCTGATTGGCTTTCTTTTTTGAAATAGCTAATGAGCTATTAAAAATCAGCTTGTGAGTAAAAATCAATCTATTTTCAACAAAAGGAAGGAGTCCATAGGAAAGATCGAGTAGCAGTTCCTTGATACAGTGGAAAAAAGCACTAAAAGCTGCCCCCACTCCAACTTCCTCTCCTTCTGAGCTCTGCACATAATGCTCAACCATCAAAAAGAAGGCATTCTTCAAAGCTAAGGCATAATAAAAGAAAAATCCATGGTATTTTCAGATATGTTTATGGTCCCAGAAAGTCCAAAGGTACTTGGTCTTTGCTTTTATCATAGCTGATCTTAAGGGTTCCACAGAAGTAAATCTGAACACAAAATTGAGGCACTCGGTGACTCACTCAGCTAATAAATACCTATCTTAAACTATTTCTAGCTGGACTTGTATCTTTCTGATGAGAAGGGGCCTACTTCAGTAGGCTGCTTCAGTAGGAAACATGATGCAGTTTTGCATATTTGGGGTTGGGTTTGGGTTTTTTTTTAACTTTTATTAAAGACTGTGCCCATGGCATATGCATGAAATGAAGAGACCAAGGACATATTTCTTCTGTAGAAAATGCAACATTGTATTTCAATGAAAAGAAAAGTGTGAGTAAACTCTAATCAAATATCATTTCCACTGGAATTACAGAAGAGGAGTGAGGGAAATCCATTGCAAGGGACTTTTTTTTTTTCTTTTTTTCTTGCAGAAGAGTTTATTGAGTACCCTCTTAAAGCTTTTTGGAGAATTGAGTCTAAAGGCTTTCAGTGTAGGACAGGTATTTAAAATTGGTCACTTTCATCATTTTCAGTTTAAACAGAAGGCAACTACAGGCCTGGTAAGGAATATCTATAACTATTATGTGGATGAGCAGATTTAATTTATATAGGTAAGGCAGAATCTTTTGCAGATTTGTAGACTGTGATAGTCCCATGAATGCAGGCATGCCTCCTGGGAATCTGACTCCAGAGAAGCATACGCAGGACAAGTAGGTTTAGTGAACAAAGCAATAAAGGTGTCAATAATTGAACAGAAGATGTAATAATCTCTTACAATAGCTGCAAAATAATACTGAACTTGAGCTGATTTGGTATTAGAAACCCAAGAATAGTAAAAACCTTTTTTAACTCAGAGCTTATGGCAATATGCAATGTTCATGCTGCTTATTTGTATTTATCTTTAAGAAGTGCAATTATAATCACTTTAATCATAAGCAATAAGTGACAGCATAAACTAAATTATTAGTGAATCTCCATCTGATTAATTAGTAGCACCCTTATAAAATATAACATATGTAGATCCTGTGTTCCAGGATCATCACCAACAGTTGAGTCTTCACTACTAATAACATTCTCAAAAAGGCAATACATGTTAAAATGTGGCAATGTGTTTCTTTTTTCTGAATGTGCATGTGTTGGCACTCCTTTGAATTTGTGTAGTACATCTATTGAAAGTAAGATACAATCCTATTTTGCAAAATATCACTTATATGTACATGGTTCTATAATTCTAATATTTTGGCTTATGCCATAGGGAAGACATTAAATGGAAATGTCTCGAGTCATTGGAAATTTTGTGTTCTAGAAACAGTGCCCTCCAGAAATGTACTCATTCTTTTCTTTCTTCATTTTCAGCTCACAGGATCATAGAATGATTTGGGTTGGAAGGTGCCTCAAAGGTTACCTAGTTTTAAGCCCCTAACCATGGTCCTGGATACCTTCCACTAGAGCAGGCAGCTCAAACACCCACGTAACCTGTTATTGAATGCTACCAGCGATGGCACATCCACAGCCACCTGCTACAGTATCCCACCCCCCCCAGTAAAGAACTTCTTCCTAATATGTTATCCCAACCTATCCTCTTATTGTCTAAAGCCATTCCAACTTGTCCTGTTGCTAGATATTCTAGTGAAAAATCCCTCTCCAGCTGTCTTTTAGGCTCTCTTTAGGTATTGGAATGTTGCTATAAAGTTTCCCTTGAGCCTTAAGTTACTCTTCTTCAGGCTGAACAACTCCAAAAGCTCAGGTGAAATTTCATTGGAAAAAATTGCTGTATTTTATAGAACCATATATTTGATAGTTTGTTTAAAAAATCGAACCTGAAATGACTCATCTCTGAATTAAAGTCTTAGTAAACTTCAGGAATCTTTCTAAGAGATCAGACATCTTCATTTATGGATCCAAATTAATCTTGCTTTTCTCCTTTTTTTTTTTTTTGACAAATCAAGATAGACTTTTAGTGTGCATTTTTGTTTGTTTTGCATTCAGCTGAAATCAAACAGTAGTCTATTAGCTCTTCTCATTGGAAAAGTTTGCTTCTAGTCTGGGCCTGATATTTTGGATTATTGAAACACAAATGTAGGAGGCAGAAAATGAAAATCATACGGAAGCAGGGAAAAATATGAAGTTAAAAAAACCAAGATGCAGGATGGTTTATGCCTTTAAGTGTAAAGTCAGCCTTTCTTCTTCTTTAAAAGTGTTGTTTTTCTGTTATGGTTTTCTTTTAAAGAACTCTTGATGCTTCTTCCCCAAAGAGCAAAGTTTTAGTTTCATTTGAAACACCTTGGAGGCAATACATATTTATTGAAGAATTTGTTAAACAATTTGATTTCTGAAAATGTGAAGTTGTATATAGGTACTATTTTACAGTTGATTCAATCTTATGCAGTGCACGATACTTCCATCCCTTTTGGAGAACTGACATATATTGTATAAGAGTGTGTTTTGTTGTATGTTATAGACTTTACTTGTATTAGTAATGAAGAAAAAATGGAGAAAATGGAAAAATGGAGAAAAGCCTGTTCTGGAAACCAGTTCAGGAAGCTTTTTCAGTGCATATGCTTTCCTTTGAACGATGAAAGAGTAAGTTTATAAACTTCACATTGATATAAATCAGCTGCTCCAAGTACCTCATCTCATGTCCCTATTTGCATAATTCTGCAACATTTCTTCACTGATTGAAGTTACTCATGCTTTCAAATGCAATACCAACCTTGTCTGAGGTTCATTTCTATAATTTCTGCTCCAAGATCCATCTCTCTTAACTTTTGCTGATGTCCAGTGTGATGCAGACTGTCTTGGGTTTTTCAGGATGAGCTTTTAATAAGCAAGGCAGCACTAGCACGGTCAATATTGTCATAAAATAGTCCTCACTAGAATTGGAGAAGGACTTTTCAGTCAGTCATTTTCAATAAAGATTGAGACACACTTATCAAGCAAAATGAGATGAAAAATTTTGGCACAGGATCTCTGAGCTCTCACCTGACATTGGTATAAGTAGTAAGTCACTGCTTCTAAGTGAAAAGTAATTTAGCATCTTTCCCTAGAGTAAAAGTATGTTTACCTTCACCAGGAAGCCTGCAAAAGGCACTGCTTAATAATAAAAAATTGATTTTTTACCAATGCAAATCTCTTTTACAATGATTCTAAAATACCTATTGACACAACAGAAGAAGTCAGCTTGATATGCAGAAGACAAGCAAAATGCCGTGATCAGTTACTTGTTAATAAAACACGTATTTGGAACAAGAATCAAGTTCTTAAAGGCTTTGTTCTGGCTGAACAAGGTGGATTTCACTTCTAGCTGCTGATAGGTATACCTCATTCACACTCTGGCGTCTCACTTTATAAATGTAGCATCCGATCTGGGCTGGTGACTGTGTGTCACTCCACCCAACACAAAATAACTAAATCTGTTTTCTTGGCTCTCCCTGTTGGAAGTGAAAATCAGTTTGTCCAGGGCACCTCGGCTGGATTATTTCTGCAATAATGAAAGAATTAATCTTGGAAGACTATTTGGGTATTTTGATTAAGTTGGGGACCTCGCAGAAAATATTAGATTATATGAATAATCTTATTAATAGTTCATCATTAAGATAATAAACATATGCCATTCCTGGCACTGTAGGAATTTTTGCAGTATAATAAAATAGAGCCAGCTGCTGGGTTTGAGCCCAGTGTTAATTGATACCTGTGATTCATAACTAAATTTTATACCTAATTTCTTTGGTCAGGACAGTGCTCACTCAGCATAACATCTAGACTGTAAAGAGATGAGAAAAAATTATTCTGAAAAATGAGTGTGACAAAGAAATAGATACAACTTCATTAAACTGTCTCAAAAATTCAACATTTAATTTGCCCTAATATAGAAATAGCATTTAAATTCATTGCTTCTAAATATTTCATATGCTTCTAATCACCTAATCTACAAATACATGCTGTGCAATGCCACCTCTTTCACCCAAACACATTCACAGGATCATGTGCCTTTTTATTTTCTGCCTTCCCATTTTTTTATTACGGCATATGCTGGTACATTCTTTTCCTGAAGCAAAACTGATTAGAGCTGTTCCAGGGAGATTGCTTCAAAATTTTATTTAAGTTAAAACATATTTTAACTGTAGTATATGCATCATTTGCACTACATAATGTTCTCTGTGTCCAGTTAACTTTGTGTTGTGGTTGCCTCCATAGATTATGCTAGAAAAAGAAGGATTTGGCCTCATTTGGATCTGTACCTAAAATCACCATAATCATAAGGGAAAGCTGCCAGTGACATGAATTGGCTTTGGACCAGTCCCTATGGCAGAAGATTATTTTTTTATTATGTCAGGGTTTTTTTTTCAAATCAGTAAAATACTCTGATCTTTACTTCCTCTGCTGTTTGGGATTTCAGAACCTGAAAATTATTTAAACATTTGAGGATTTTCTTCTTCTGTATTCACAATGCTTATTACAGAATTCTTTTTGGTCTCATTAATTGAGAACTCTATTAATGTTAATTTCAAAGTTCTTGGGCTTTTAAGTGGTCCTTAATGGTTAAATTTCAAAGCAAATGTTTATTGATTCACATTAAATGTGACATTCTGCCAAGATTCACCTTCCAAAATCCTTGTGAAGCTTCTCGTTTTGGAATTTGGCAGCCAGCTTCTTACTGTACTAACAAGGAAATATATAGTCATTCGGGTGGCTATTGCTTTTAATATTTAAACTTTATTTTGAAGAGATTATTCTTGCAATATTATTCCTTCTGACAGAACCCACTGCTTAGTTGGTTAATTGCTACTTTACTTTAATTTTTATTGATACAAATTGCTTTAAAAATTCAAACATGAGATTGGTGGCATTAATGCTGTTTAAGTCTGCGTGTGATGCAGACACTGGACTATATAAAAAATTATGTCTGACTTTCTGTTTGCAGACTTGTGTACCAAAACAATGGAAACTAATAGGGATTTTTAGAAAATACAGGCAATTTACAGAAAAAAAAGCCCTCTACCTTGGAAGAACTGACTATTTGTGATTTAGTTCCTTTCAGCATGCACGCACATATATTATCTAAAACTGGATGTAGCTGAAACTTTCTGACTTGCTGAATAGGTCCCCAGGTGAAGAACTGTTTTTTATAGTCATTCAACAATATACATGCCATATATCCAATGTAAAATATATTTGATTTATTTAAATAATACTGTAGCTTACTGTACTATAACTATAACATGACAATGTCTCATACTACTTTGCTGGGGTATCACTAGTACTTCAAATCTAACTATTTCTTTAAAAGATACTCTTCTAATATAACATATGATGTTTGTTTTCATTCCCATTTCAAAGAAAGATAAAGATACACTTATCTCTGGAACAATAAATGAAGAATAAATTGCGTGTAGAAAAAGCAGTATCCTCTTTTTTTTTTCTTATTAAGAAAATAGGAACTTGACTGTCTTCACAGAAGTCTACAGCATTGAAGGAAAGCCCTGCACAGCCCCTCAGCAGGCCTGACCAGATTAATTGTGATTAAGATTAAAGTCTCTATTCTATGGACCTAGATTTGTTTTACAAATGTTAATGTTTTTCTTGACTGGAAATGGACTGGTACTAGCCTGCCGATGCAGTTACAGTCTTAAAACCATTGTGTAGGCAATTCCACCTGGAAGCATTTCCATCATTTTATCAAACTAGCTAAATATAAGAACTGCTAAATTAAGAGTAGTAATGTTGATATAGACATGGAGGTTTGCACTGATGTATTTAGGCTGAAGAGCTGGCCAGAAAGAAACCTAAGGGAGTTCAACAAAGGCAAGTGCAGGGTCCTGCACCTGGAATAACCCCAAGTCCCAGCACAGGCTGAGTCCTGATCTGCTGGAGAGCAGTTCTGCAGAGAAGGACCATTTATATGATAGGATATGATAATATATTATCTGAGGCACAAGAGAATTCCTTTATGCATGGGTCTGATTTTTGTTTAAAGTCACAATTAAATCCCAAGGCGTCCTGTGGTCACCCAGGGAACAGAGAAAAGATGAAGGAGAAGCCCCTCCTCTGAAGATGGCAGCCACCATAGCAGACTGTGTGGAGCAGAAGACAAAAACAGCCTGGCAGAGAAGGCCCTTTTTCGACCGTGCTGTGGAGAGAGAGAAAGTAACAGGAACACAGCAACCAGGTCTCTGAGGTGACTCAACTCCCTGTTCCTGTAACCAACAACCAATGGGTGACAGGGACGAAACAAAACCTGAGAAAACATCCCTATTTTTGTCCCAAAAGGCTCCAATGCTGCTGATATTGCTGGCAGAAACTTCCCAGCAAATTGTAAGTCCAACCGTTCCTTGGAAGAACGGCAGGCAGCTGGAACTGCAGCAGCAGCTGGGACTTGAAACAGAGGGTCTGACTTTCCTGGCATGGTGCTGTGGCTGCAGACAGCAGCTGGAAAAACTTGTGGCATGTGTTCAGCCAGTAGGCGGTGAAGGTACTGTGAAATTTGCCTCAAAGTAATTTTGGATTGTGAAATGCAGCTTTCTGCGTTTCCATTCAGAAAGTAGACACAACCTTATGTCCATTCCCATTTTAAAGGGACAAAGTGCACCTCCCCTCCATGAATCCCAGGTAAAACACACAAGTTTGTTTCTCAGGTGTTAGGTTTTGAAGAGACAGGAAAGTAATAATCTGGGGCAAGCTGGCATAGAGAAGATATGAAATACACAATTATTTTTGGGGCACCTAAGACATCATGTTTCTGGGCAAATATCAAAACAAGTCCAGGATTTTTCTTTTCAACTGACAATATAGTGTGGTGACTTAAGGGTTTTTGGTTTTTATTTTCATGTTGTATATCCTGTAATAGATGTAAGTTTTCTACGAGCCTTCACAGTTCTGGCCTCCTCTTTATGTATTAGTGAAAGTGTACATGGCTGTCTCTACTCAGCACTGATCTCCAGCAGTGGAAAATTTGTATTCAGCCTTTGTCTCTTCAAGCTAAACTGAATTCTAGTCACTAGAATGCAGTGGCTTTGGCTGCCAGACAGCAATTGTTTCCAGGCAGGCTTTTATAGCATTGCAATGTAGTTGGTTTACCTTCAGGGTGGAATCAATGTAGGGCAGTTTTAACTCTGTTGTGCTTGCTACTCATTGAATATGGGGATGCATTTATTACAGCAGGACTCCTTTAATCCTGAACATTAGCAATCAGTACTGTCTCCTACTTTCACTGATTTTATTCTTTGCATTTTACTGGCACACAATAATATTGCAAGGGACACAATTATTTAGGACTGTCAGGCATCTAAAATAGAATAATGCCTTCAGGTCTATCCTTTGTTTTTAGTCATATATTCTTATTTTGTGGAAGAAACAAAATTATTTTATTAAGATTATTAGAGTTTTAAATCTAGGCTTAGCAGTAAAGTGTATATGCCCCTACACTCAGTAGCCCCAAGTGTTTGTCATTTCTTAATTAATTTGTAACAAGGGTTTTCAGTTTACCCAAGAACTTTATTATGTGAAGCATATTTTAATTCAGCCAGGCAATGGTCTCATTTAACTTTGTGTTGGGCAGAAATAACTTCCATAGCACTGACAGACCTATCCTCAGACTGAAGGATTCAATAGGAGATAGGGAACAGCGAGGTCAATGGGGCTTGCCTACTGAGGATATACTTTAGGTATCCTCATAGCTGTGTGACTTCAGAATTTGTGCTTGTAGAATATAGAAATATTCCAGAACAGTTTTAAGGATATTATCAAGAAAGATTTAGTAAAGGAGCTCACAAAAAGGCTTATGTAGGTGATACTTATCTACCCACAGGAAGCTCTTTCACTTCAAGATCAAAGTCAGATGTAGGTGGGAGTCAGTAATGATAATTTTGATGATGGTTTTAGGGTTTGTTTCCCTCCTCGTTTTAATTATATTCTCATTCAATTTAAAGGGGTGGAAAAATGATTTGGTATATCAGGTTGCCTCAGTGGATTACCTAAGGAGAAAAGAATTTTGATTAGTTAACATAAGAGGACATGAGAAAGATGCAGGAGTATATGCATCAGTCCTGAAAAAGGACGCAGAAAATACCAAAGAACAACGTACTCAAAGATCATTCAGGTTTTAAACTTAACCATTTGATTTGAATCCAGCAATATAGTTAGATCACCAGGAGATATATTTTAAAAATACTGACAGAAAACTAAAGGCAATTGTTATTCCATAGCAGGAGCAATTTCTATTACCTATTCAAATGTTGTGGGGTAGTTATGGGGGGAAAAACTACACTCCAGCCTCTAATGCTTATAAAAGTGGATTAAATTAAGGGAGGCCTCTATTTATTTGGTCTGATTTGACACAAACAGACATCTAATTTAAGATGTGTGAAATCCCCTTAGCTTTCTTAGACACATGGTATCCCAAATGACTTCTAAAATAGTTGAAATCGTTTTTTCAGTCAACCTGTTCCTGAACCATTATTCTGATCCTGTAAGAAGCTGTAGCTTAAATCTTTAGAAAATATCTTCTATGAAAGATTAAATTGTATTTCTGTTAGTATTGTGCTGTAAATGTCGAAAATGTTTTGGTGCATACTGTATTTTACACTTTAATTCACTTACCAGTATTAATAGGCACAATCTCTGTTATAAGGAATTTGCCCTCCAGTGGAGAAAGGAAACTTATTTTCCAGGTGTCTCTCAGCCTTTCATTCAGTTGTCTGTTTTGTAAATATTTTGGCCACAAAAGATTTGATTCATAGTCTATAGAAATGATAATGTGTACAGAGTTAGGTAAGGTATAGAATTCAATAGTTTAAGGTTTTGACACTCCTTTTTAGACATGAGTATTACCCATTGGTTAGATTAATGCCTATTGGACCTGTTACCTCTAGGGTGTTCCCTGAAGCCTGAATCTCTGAACAAAAGCAATGCTTTATTTAGGTAAGTGCCAAAGGTTATTGGATTGTGGTGTAACATACCAGCTACAACTTACATAACTGAATCTGGTCTTGCTTTTATTGACTATTGTAGGACATTTTTCTTTGGTGTCATTGTGAAAAGGTCTGGCTTTCTGGATGTCTTGTTACTTTCTATCAAAATAGGGATGAATTAAAAATATCTTTATTTAATATGCTTTGTTTTTTTCAATGAACAATATCCTTTAGGTTTTCAGCATGTTACCTAAATATGTCCTTATGATATCTCTCATGCTATGGAACTAGTTAATCACATATTTGCTGCACTGCCTTTTTCTGCAATAAACAAACTTTAGAATAGTCTACCAGTTAGACCTTAGGGTGAAAGATGGTGTAGGTGGGGACCCAATTAGTTCCTGTGTATGTACCAACCTGATAGAAAAGAGTTTTTATCTTCTGCCTAAGGGTAACTGGACATTGTTATGCTTATCTATTTAACTGCAAAAAAAACCTCATCTAATCCATTCATAATGCCATGTTCATGCTAGAACAACTAGGGAAAAAAGAAAAAGCTCAGAAAAACTCCCCAAAGAATCCCTTAAAACTTAATTGTACTTCTAGGACTGATTTTAAAAATCAAGAAATATTTTTATCTCATTCATAAGATATTTCACTGTAAGCATTCTACTCCAATTTCCTCTGGAAGTAATATTTTTCAAAAGGGCATTTCAGTATCCTCTTCACAAAGGAACATTTATCATTTCCAAAGTAGACCTATTTACTCAAAGCCCCACTGTAAAATTTTTCCATGTCATTGCTAGTTCCCTGTTTGCCTAGGTGGTGAAAGTCTCCATTCCCCCTAGGTCTCCTCATTTTCCATGAAGATCACCCATTTCACAGATAACTGGGATAGCTACATGTGTTAATACTACTTTAAAAAAATTAGATAAATTGTATTCAAGAAATGGCCAAAATCATAATGTCAGTTAAAGGAAAGATAAGGAGTTCAAAAGTGAATTAAGAAAAATAAATAAAACCAAAAAAGACCTCTCTTCTAGGAGGAACCAACCACCTATTAGAAGGAAGCAAAATAAAATAATTGCCATAGGTGAGAAACTGACATTCACATACTATAGTGCCTAAGGGATTTAAGTAAATGCTTCTTAAATAAGCCATTGCATGAAGTACCTGTTTCTTACTCAAGTGTTGAGAGCAATTGCATTTCAGGCAGTCTGGATGTAAATTACCATGTCCTGATAACTAAGGCTTTTCTTTCAGTAGAGAAAACAGTACTTTTCAGGATTAAGCAAAAGAGCTTTTCACTGGTTCATGGGCCCCAAGTCCACTTTTATTCAAGACCTGTTAGCTCATGAACTACTCATGAGTTAATTCCAGGGAGGAAAAGTAGAACTTTTTTGAAAAAAACTTTTCCCTTGAACTTGTATCTATGCTAGCAGCTGTGGCACACTGAACAAGTAGATTTATGGCATTACCTTTAACTCTTCTTACTTCAGGTCAAATTTGATCTAAGTTTCAAGTTAGAAAATCACATTCTTTTAAGAGCTCTCATAAATGTCTATTTCTGATATAAGCTGACTGTTTAGTAAGTGCTTATTTCTCCTACTTTTTTCCAAGTGAGTAAATTTAAAGTCAGAAAGGTGAAAGTAGCATCCACAAGTTGCAGTTGCAAAGATGTTGTACATAACTTTTTTGTTCTGTTCTTCAGTGGTCTTACATGCTTGGGAGGAAAGACAGCAAGGCTGTGGGGTTGCAGGATAGAAAATAATCTGGCTGATGACGGACTTTTAGTGTTAAACTTGGCCTTTGCTTCTGTGCTAGAGCAACTGTCTCCATTTGTAGAGATTTATCACTCGGCTGCTTTGTCTCTTGAGATATCAGGTAACCTCTGATGCTATTTGCTAAAGCATGCAGCTGGCTGCCAGAGACATCTGCAGGAAATAATGTCTGAATCTGGAGGAAATTTGACTTAACTCAGGAGGAGAATTCAGTGACTATATATATTAAGGTTTCAGAAAATTGATTAATTTTTAGTTTAGAAACAAACAACTAAGAGACCTTCAAGGCCCTGGCAATCAAATGATGAAATTATTATCTAAAATCTGTATTACGGTCTATGTCTATTTAAAAGTCTTTTATGCAGAAAGAATGTTTTGTTGTGTTTCAGAGGCTGATCTACTTGGTATTCAACACAAAATATTGTTTTAAACTTGAAATTTCCTGATGTGAGAGAGAAATGATGCAAGAGTGCTGCTTTGAGCCCATATTTTTTTTCTTCCCTACACTGAGCATTGCACTGAAATACATATTCTTACATTACCATATGCAGTGCTCCCTCTGTATCTTACCAGGCACTTCTTCCATAAAACATTACAACTAATGCATTATGCTTTTGACTGTTCATTATGGGTGATGTTATGACATGTCCCTTTGGGTTATGCATAGCACATTAATTTTCACATGGGTTGGCTTTGTACAGAACATCTAAATTTCTAGGCAATCTGTCAGTCTGTGAGGATAACTGCAGTGCTGTGAAGAGAGAGAGTTCATGTTTCCGTTCTTTTTCTGAAATACTCCTAACTATCCTGGAAACTATTCAACAGAGTAACAGATAACAACTACTGTAGATACTCTGTGAAGGAAACCAGGACTATGATTTGAATTGGCACGAGCAACTCCAGAACAAATCTGATTTTGGCCTTTCTGCTTCTTTTGCTCTTCAACCAGCATCTCTTGGTTCTTCTTTCTCTGTTTTTGTTGCTTTGTTGCTCACATTCCTCAGGAAAAACATCTTTCTTGCAGCCATTTTGTTTTGCCTACTTGGAACCAGGGGAGTAGAAGCTGAGCACTAAATGCTATGACTTGTTTGGGGTGTCAGCTGGAAGGATGTATGACTGGGCAAAGGGCTGTTCAGTGGGAGTCACGCTGTGAATTCACCTTGGCAGTGACCCCAGCATCTTTGTCAAAGAAGTGCTTTCTCATCCTTGGAGGAAACTAGGTGTTCCAGTCTTGCAAGGCAGTGATGAGTGACTGGGTTTGGAAGACAAACTTGTCCATGATAATCCCAGTCTCTAAAGTCTCTGACTACACAGAAGACGTGAAAATGAAGATCAGTGCTCTTGTTTGCAAGGACAGTGTCACATTTCTACCTTGATGCAAGAAGTTTGCTAGGCAATGAAGAATAAAAATCATGGGAGGAGCTGAAGGTTGATATAAAAATCCTTCAAAGGCAATTCAGAAATTGGGTGGGTATGTAGAAAATGAGAGGGCGGGTTAAACCAAAGGGAAGGATATGTCATTAGAAAAATGGTGTTGGGAAGGGACAGGGGGAAAGGACAGTGGCTTAAAATGGTTTAGTATCCTGGATATATGATGTGCCATATATGTAAATGTGTCATGACTATAGTTGAGTCTGTGTAGAGGAAGGGATGTGGAGGCACCTCTTCTTTCTTCCACATATCTACTTTTGTATCCTTGACAACTACATTACTTCCTCACCCTTTTAGAGTTGTGTATGTGTAATGTTTTCATGTTTGACAATTCAGAACCTACTGCAGAAAACAACCTACAAATCACTTTTGGTACCTAAAGCATTCAGAGTAGCTGTGATTTTTTGGAAATTTAAGTTGATGGGCTGCTCTGGTTGCTTTCTGAAGAGTATTTCTTTGTCCAACCAGTGGAAAATAACGTTATCCTCTGATTTGTGTCAGGCAATTTTGACCTTTATGGTAAGATACCGTGACAAAATTAGCTCTGTGCTCCTTCAAATAGGATTTTAAACATTGATATCTACTCACATTGTTAGCTTGGTTTCTGTAGAGGGCAAAGAATTGAGACTAAAGTATAGCACTTAAAATACTGTAAATAGTCATTCTTTGTAATAGACTGATGGGAAACAGTCTTTATTTAGATGATGTTGTTACAGCTAAATTGGAGTAAATATTGCAAATGTTTTATTTTGTCTCAGCAGACCAAAAACAAATTACAAAAATAATAAAACTTTATTGCTTTATTTTGAAAAACACTTAAAGCCTTGAAATAAAAGATGGGAGGAATACAGACTTCATAACGTTTTGTGTATGTAATGAGACACTATCTGAAAGGCAAAAAAACGACCTGTTGATATCTTATAGGATTTAAATTTAGGGTGAGAGGATTTTGTGTCTCTAAAGAGAGAAAGTATTGTAGAACAAAAGGAAGTAAAAATGGTCTACTTATATTTTCAGACTTTCATGTCTATGAGCTGATTTTTTTCCTGACATGGAGGACATTGACAGTGAGAGACAGAGGTAACAGTCAATAGAGTTGAGCAGAAGATACAACCACTTAAACATCCAAAGAGCAGGGAGGGGAAAAGGAAGAATGAAAGCACTAACTGAAAAGCTAAAGTTGTTTTCTTTGTTCTCCCATTATCTTGCAGGGTTTTTTTTTTTAGATGATAGGAGCACTAGGGATAAGGGGGAATATAAAAAAAAAAACTCAAGAAATAGAAGAGGAAAACTGATGTGGTGCTATGCATCAGGAGGACATGGTGGTTTCCTGTGCCTTAGGAAATTAAAGATTGTCAGAGGAGGTATTACCCCAAAAGTGAGGGAGACTGGCTTCTGTGGATGGTAAGAGCTTTTAACAGCAGAGGCTTAAGTATTGGTGAGTGGGGTGGAGCCAAATACTCAAATTGTGTGATGTAATATAGAGCAGGCTTTTGACTGGAGCAATTCTAGTTAAACAGATGTTGCAGGAGGTCTACAAATCCATGGTTTCCAGTGATTTTCTGCTTTCTTAAATGGATTTCCCTTAGTTTGAATGAATGACAAAGTTTTCTAGGACAAGCATTGCAATTCTCAACACCTGACAAATTTCTAAATAAAAAATACTTATGATAGTTGGAAAAGTTTTTGTTTGGTGGATTATGTTTCTGGAATTTAAAAAAAAAAACAAAAACCAAGTAAGGTGGTCAAGTGTCAGGATTGTCTTGGTGAGTTTACTTTTTTCCTCCTCCAATGATATGTCTGAGACACATAACAAATTGTGGATATAAAAAGACCCCTTTTAATTAGTGACTTTTCTTGTGATTCTCTCAGAGGCATATAGGCTCTTGCCTTATCATGAATTCTCATGTACATAGTAATTGAAAAAATTAAGGTATTTCAAGCAGTTGAAAAGAGAAAATAAATTTTCAAGTGAAACTCCCACTGTACGTGGTAGCTGGTACACTGTACATGTACCAAGGCTGCTAGGTTTTGTGGTACTGAAACTGAGTTTTTAATGCCATTGCTAAAACCATGAAGTGCTATTGACATCAGCATATTTAACCCAGCTCACATTAGGCAGCTTCAGATGGATAGGTACAAATAACAACTGCAACTCATTTATTGTTGACCTTCCTATGAGCATTCTTTAAAAAGCAGTTCTGCATTGTTCGATAATGCAAAGTAGAAATTTTCAACTGATACAATAGGTAGCGAATTAATTATTACATCATAGGAATTTATGAGGTACTGGTAAATTATTAATATGCTAGTCACCCTCTACTAAGTCCCCTGATGAGTTGTGTTAGCCTGGCAGTCATCAGTCAAAGGGGAAGACTGGTCACTTTGATCCCATCCTATGATTGGTCCCATAGGCCAAACAGCCCTTCTGTTTAGGAGCAGTTTTCCAATTACTTGATTCTTTCCTTAGCATTTCGCATATTTGTATTTTACCTCTGGAATCCTTGAGTATTGACCACCTGTGTCTTAGCGCTCTTGCTTCTCTCTTTAATTTTGCTTTTCTCACCTGATGGGGCTCTACTGTATTTATTTTCTCACCACACTTGCTTGCAGCTTAAAAGCTTTTCACCCAAGTCATAACCCAGGTTATGCTGCTGTGCAACATTGAAAACCAGGATATAAACTCTCCAACCAATTTGTTAGATTAGAAAGCAGGTGTCTTATTTTATATAATTTTTATCTGCAGTTGGACAGCATTTTAGAAGTTTTTCCCTCTAGAGCTGAGACTCTTTTGCTCTGAAGGGTGTTTATGCAGAGTAGAATGAAATTATGCGAACAGAAATTTTGCCTGGCAAAGATCCTCACTTGTACCTAGCCTTGTTCACCTCATTGACAGTAATTGCACTGTACTGTGTAGGCTTGTTTATGGCAATGACAAATCATGGAATTGTTCCCCTCATCATATTTCTTCAGAAGTATTTGCATTTCATTTTCTAATCACAGTTGCTAGTTTTGAACAGGAAAAAAAGGACACACATGGTTTGATACTAGAAATAATTTTGCTCTCAAATCTAAAGAAAACCTTTTGAGAAAGTGCATGATAACACATCTGTGATAATCAGCTTCAGCTTGACTGGACTGGCCTTGTCCTACTTTCTTGATGAGTTCCTTGATTAAAAGTTACTTATGTAATGATTAGTACTGTAGAGTTTTTTAAGGCCTCACTCTACATGCACTCAAATATCCATAGTATTTGGGACTTGAAAATAGTTGGCAGGCTAACCTAGAGGCAGGCTTTAGTGGGATGTGTTGCACAATGAGTGGAACGTAAAATACAGAACTACTTTATTTTAGAGGTTCATAGCACACATAGCACACTGTTTGTGATTTACTGTGTGCTAGAGTTAAGGCATCGCTTATGAATCCCCTTCAAGAGAAGAATTCATTGTTTCATAACTTTTCTAGGCAATGGATAACATCAGTAAAAGTAAAAAAATGTAATACAATGAATTTTGGAGACTACTTAAGACTAGTTTAGCAGTGCTCTGATAGCAAAGCTACAGAGCTTGGGCATTTTTGCTTTTCTCATTTGCTTCTCCCAGCCTCTCTTTTATATAAATCTGACTGTTGTAGACTGTAAATTAACAAGAGGACTAAACCTTGTGCATCTTGGGGAAGAATGTACCAAGGAGATGATTTCATGAATTACACTACAAAAGGGAAAGAACCTATATAGGTTCATACAGGACTCGTGTTGAATTCTACTTTACTGCTTCTTTTCACCTGAGAATGAGATAAGGATGGTTTCTAGAGTATAAGATACAAAATACTTAATTTTGTCCTTTTATCTTCTGTCCTTTATCTTTCCTATCTCTGAAATGCATCTCTCCTCAGCAATTAAGTGAAAAAGGACTTAGGGAAGCAAAGTGTTATAAAAACAGAAGAGGTCTTTCAGAAAAATCCTCATGTGAAAATATTTCAAGCACTTCTCAGGTTTTTTATCAGCTCTGATGAATGTCAGAATCCATCATTTGACTTTGAACTTTTAATTTGTGTGCCTATATGGTAGATTTGTTTGCTTTACGCATCAAAGAACATGCTTAGCAAAGAGTATACACTCAGCTAAAAGAACTCTCTAAGTAGTGAAAAGTAAATTGATACTGCAAGACCTAATTCCAGTTTTATTAAAAATAATCTGTTGATTTAATGGTTATGAAAGTAAAAATAAAGGTAAGTTAAAATTATATTTGTGCATTTTCCCCAATAAAACTATAATATAAAGCCAATGACAGGGCCTCAGAGGACATAGGAAAGTCCATCGTTTAGAAGCAGTAAAAGAAAGAGTTTTCTGTTGCTGTTCTTTTTCTTCAGTTGTCACCTTCAATGCATATTTTGCATCACTTGTGCATGTACAACAAAATGGTTATTCTTTGTTAATGAAGGATTTCTACCATGAAAGTATACAGCCCTAATGCTTCACCAGCTTGACTTGATGTAGAACTAACTGATGGAGATTTTTGACCTTGTTGAAAAAGAACTTCTGCCAGTGTAAGTTTTCTGTCATGCAAATGACTGTTGCTGGAATTTCAGATGTCAGTTGCATAATTTATTAATGAATTCTAATAAAAGAATATCACTTCTGTGAAAGTCTTTGCTAGATCAGATAAATAGGAAAGGAATAGAACAACATCCAAGGGCATGTTCTTTTTAATGCTTGAGACAGATTATTCTTATTGTGCATTCATAGAGTAGCACTGGTTTAAGTTCAGATATGAGAATAAAATGTACACAGACATATTGTGTGCCCATGGAGAATATCAATTGCATTGTCATAAAATTGGTTGCTGCTTTCAGAGACACAAACCCAAAAAATATTTAGTACTGATGTTCTGTGATGTGGACATATTAGCTGACTATCCAACACCACATTGTCAGGAGCTTTATTGTTTTATGGCTGTCAGAAATTACATAAGTAGACATATCTAGGTAATAGTCTAAAGGAATCAGATAGAAACCCCTTCAAAAATTCTGGACAAGGAGAGAATTTCTATCAGTAGGAGCAAAGATTGTTAGCTTTGTTTACCAGGGCTTGTGGCATCTCTGTTTTGTAAGTCCTGGTTTGGAAGGATTTAAACTTTTTCACTCCTGGGTTTCCATGTCTCACCCACCACAAAATACAGTGTTTCTGTAACTTTTCTTGACAGACACTAATTAGGGTGGGAAATAAGAAAAGGAGCTCCTTCTCTGTGTGTGTTTTTCATGACTGGTTTCTAGTTTAGAGGTTTCTCTTTGGTTTTGGAGGTTTTTCTCTTTGGTTGGTTTGGGTTTTTTTTAAGAAGGGAGAGTTCTAAAGATTTGTCCAGCAACATTTTCTAAAATGTCTTTTTGTTTGTTTGAATAATTGTTAATCTGAAATGCAAACAATAGAATGAGACTTCAGTGAGTCGTGTGTTCAGTGCTTACAAGTGATTAGCAGAACACTTTGAAAGCACAGTGTTTGTCAAAGATGGATATTTCTGATTAGTTGCCGTCCTGAGTTCAGTTATTAGTAGGAATGCTTTTAAATGTTTGTTACTTGATACTGTGGGTTACTTTGTGTCAAAGCATAGAGCTACTTTTCATCAGCAGCCAAGTGTAAATTTGAATTAGAGGAATTTTTTGACCTTTTCAAAAATAGACAGATGAAAATACTCCAACAAACAACACCTTGCTATCTTTCCAGTCACAGTTTCTATAATGCATCCTGGTCTCTCTGAAAGTCATATTAACAGTGTCAGTAAAAAACCACATTCTGTGTAGAGGAAGATTTAAAAAAAAGTGCTTTAAAAGTTCTATTATACACTTGCCATTCCGAGTATTGCTGTTGAAGTATGTTTTGTCAGCATTTTGTTTTGTGTCTAATCTTATGCTGTTGATGGCAAATGATCTGTGCCATCAGTTATCCCATAAATAACTTCAGGAAAGAAGAGATTTTAACAATGATGGAGGGGTATCAAGATTTTGACTAAAGCATTTGAAAAACTAAATAAACATGAACTAATAGCACTTCCCTCAATGGTTGTAAAAACTGTTTTCTTAGATTTTTTTAGTCTTTGTTGTGTACACATTTCTCTTTCCTGGGGCTCTAAAGTATAAGAGGTTCATATTGGAGTGTGACTGTTTACAGAATTCATCATCTCCAGTAAATTCCATCAATATGTCTCATTGGAAGATTTTATGATATTTTAATATTTTTATAATATATTAATAAGTGGTAATTGAAAATTAAAATAATTATTCTTTTTGGTAAGGAAACCTGTCTAGTAGAAACTAGTGTCGCTTATTAGCTGCACTTATGGAGGCAGGGAGAGTGTGTTCTGCTTCAAATTTTTTTGCCAATTAAGAATTATTGAATCACTAAATTTCTAATTTGCAACTCAATTTAGTCTACAGAAGACTCCTAGATTTATTTTGAAATATTTTCTGTAGATACATGGTATCAC
This sequence comes from Fringilla coelebs, assembly GCF_963513975.1. Lineage (NCBI taxonomy): Eukaryota > Metazoa > Chordata > Aves > Passeriformes > Fringillidae > Fringilla > Fringilla coelebs. The sequence continues at coordinate 68,741,577 of NC_140028.1, forward strand.
ATCTAAGATCACAGACTACAGAAGTAAAGATTATAATTTTTTTTTATTAGAAATGTATTGGTATTAAAAATTCCAAACACCTCAAACTATTATTTTAGGAGGTAAACTCTCAGTTTTCTCTCCTCAGAGTGAACCTCAGATTCACTTTAAACTGGTGCATGTTTTTGAAGAGTCTAGTTTAAAATCATGGGTGTCTTTTTTCTTTTTGTGGGAAATGAAATATTTTGATCACCCATAGCTTACTTTTAAAATTCACGTCATAGGAATTGTTTTTTAACTGTTCTTGTATTTTGTTTATGGTTTAGATGATTTCAGGCTATCTCAATGTACAGTTATATAACCTGTGCTTCAGCAGGTATCCCATGAGTATGTCATGGGACACAGTGTCAAAACCTTTCCTAAAGCCTTCATTTTCATTCAGGAAATAGCAAGAGGGATATTGTGGAAGATTTCACAATTTAAACTGTGTTATGGCAAGTATAACCTAATTAGAAATTGACAGGACCTTTTCTGAGATAATCATCTTTAATTTATCTGTCCTGATCCACATAATGGGGGTTTTGTTTATTTTGAGTGCTCTGCTGCTCAAATAGTTTCTTTGAGATTAAAATACAATCTTTTTAACAGTATAAGTCTGGCACTTGGGAGCAGGATGTGGAAATTTCTCCTGAGAACAACAAACCTTTTATATTATTTGTTTTGGTGATGTGTTTTTCTACTTCTGGAGCCAGCCATACTGGATACATCAATTGCTTCGTTAATCCAGTGGCTGATTAATCTGTTTGTCTCTTTGTCTTTTCTGCAACACCTCTATAGAACCAAAGGTGCATATTGATCTTTGTCCACCTGTGGGTTTCAAATTATTTTTTACTTGAGCGGCCTCATGATCTTGTGATACCCCAAGATTATAGCATGCATAGATCTCTATGAAAAAAAAGTAATCTGATTTGGTTTTGCACAGAATAAAATCCTTTTTGTATCAAGGTTTTTCACTGTACATTTCAGAATGTTCTCATCTTTTAGGGTTGAAGGGAAAAGCAAAGTTAAATTAATCAAGTTACTAGCACTTAAAGTTTCTAAAGAAACACACACACTGAGTGGATTTTCACATTACTCTCCCAGCAGGGACTTTACCTCTAGTAAATGCATCAGTTTAACAGATATGAAAGAGAGAACTCTATTCTTCTTTGCTGAACAAAACTGTTGCTCAGGTGTTTTAAAAGTTGGTTTGATCTCTTTATTCTGCACATAAAATGAAAGATTAAGGAACGGTCGCCATTCCCAGATGCAGCTGCTTCTCTGACCTGGCTCTAGGTGAAAGAACATCTTTGCATGGCAGTACTTTTAAAACTATGGACTCTGGATGGGGTTTTTTTCCCCACAAAGTTAGAATTCACCTCTTCTCTTTTGAAATTTTTCTGAATCTCTTACCTAAAAGAATAGATCTTAATAAGGTTCACAGGTATTATCTTGTCATGTAAATTGGAGTTTGGAAGATTAGGGAGTTCTATTTGTCTTGGATGTCGATACCTTAATACAGGGGCACTCCGTTTGCCTCCTCTTCTGCAAAGGCTTGTAGGTCTTCTGACAGCATCTCTTGCCTCTTGACCCCTCTCTAAGTCAAATCAATACCAAAATCATCAATCACAAAGTAAAGAATCTAACAAGTGAGTGGAATGACTGCAGGGTTTCAGATCCAGTGCACAAATGATGAAGGCCATATAATTTCTGATAGTAGCGCAACACTCATAATGATCTGTATAGCACATAAAGGAACAGGGCTGAGTCTTGTCCTAAAAGTCTTTATTACTTCTTCAACTTAAAATATCTGTTAGGGATATATTATGTGCACTTCAAACTTGGGTAACGCTGGAGCACTAGAGATGACTTATATATAAAGTAAAAATAGAAATGGGGAGTGGAGCAGGAGGAGGGGATGTGCTTTAGAAATAGTCTAGAATCTCTTAGCCATTTTTATTCATTGTAAACCAATGAAGAAGCAGGAAGCAAATAATTTAAGATCATTTCCAGGTCACCTTTAACAGTAGCAGTAATATCATTACAATATATGTGCTGAAACATAAGACAGAAAGAGGTGTTCATTTTAAAAGCTGAAATAGAGCAATTAGCTGGAAAGGATGTGTCATGCCTTACAATAAAAGTTAAATTATGGTAAAACACTTCCTTGAAAAAATGCTCACCATGTGCCAAAGCCCACACATCAAACCACGGGCAATATATGCTGCAACACAGTAGTTCCTGCATCTGCCCAGCCATAAGATTGTGAGGGGCATTTCTCCACTGTGCTGTGGCAGCTTGGTGCTTATTATAAGGCTATTTATAAGGATTTGACTGAAATTGCTCTGTAAAACTGGACTAATGTAGTATGAGGACTTATGACTTCAAGTAAATCCCTGGTCACCTAGGGATTCAGACCAGCTCTAAATGCTGCTGCCCCTCTTTGATTGACTGTAGTGGTTTTGGTTCGCCAGTTTTAGTTTCCCGGCCAATGCACCAAATAATGCAGTGGGTTTCATGCTGGCCCAATGAAAGTGCACCTACTAGAATTATTTACTCATTTTCTGCTGTGAGGTAGGATTAAGAGAAGAGTAAAGCGGGCTCAAACTTTAAAAAGGTATAAAGAAAACTTTATTAACAGAACTAAAAGAAAGAATAATAAGAATCAGAATAAAACTTTTAGAACACCTTTCCTCCCCCCCCCCCCCACTCTCTTTTCTTTCCCACTGACAATGTAAAGAGACAAAAGCTAGGATTTTTAGTCAGTTTACCACTGAAAGTGTAAAGAGGCAAAATCTGTGATTTTTAGTCAGTTTACCACTTCTAGAATAGTCTTTCATCAGTTCTCATAGGGAGAGAAGTATCTATTGCCATGCCATGGAGACTTCCCCATAAGAAACAGTTCTCTCGCCTCTTTTAATTTCCACAAATTGCCACCATCTGAACCCTGTAGTGATGAACTCCATCCCATCTCCTACAGCCTTCCCACAGGTGCTTTTATGGGCCATGTAAACTTGTGGGGTACTATTTTAAGGATGAGCTGTTCAGAAACAAAGGTTCTCTTTGTCAATCTCTGAGATCATCTTCATCTCTGGGAAAAGAAGTTTTCTTCTTTCCCTGGGGACAAAGGGTCTTCATCACTCTTATCTCTCTCTGTTCAAGCTTCTCATTTAAATTACAGCTACTTCAGCTTCACCACAGATGCTTTTGCTCCTGTCTAGAGTTTGACACTTCATTCCCCTATGCTACTTCATGATTTAAAGGGATAATCTAGTGTATCGCAGTCCATCACCATGGCCTTACCAAGAGAATTTCAGCTATTGATACAAAACCAGCACATAGTCATGCCAGAAGCTCTACATCACTAATGAAAACACTAGAGGGACTTTGTCCACTCCTAGCTTGGTTTCAATTTTCTTTTCATTTTTCCTATATTTTAATATGCTCCATGCTTGCTTCCAGCAGTCTGTCTGGTTCTTTTCACTATCAGGTCTCTCAGAAACCACTTCAAAAACTCTCCTATCTGACCAAATGTGAAGACCTTTGCATAGTCTGCTTTGCTATATGCTCTTTACATGTTCTTGCAATTTTATCTTGTGCTTTAACTCCTATTCAGTGCTCAAAAAAGAGTACTGTGTTCTGTGTGTTACAGATGTCACTCTATCAGGGTGGGAGCCATCACCCAGCTTGAGTCAATTCTCAGTTCTTGATATGCTGCAAACTGTACTGACTTCCACTTTGGAATCATATCTACAGTAGCATTAATGGACAGGGAAATAAAATACTGGCTGGGGAAGGCCAGGAGAAAACATACAACTCTTCATTTATTTTTGATTTTATTTACTTAAATAATACAATTAAAAAAGGAAGTAGCCCACTGAAATGTGCAGCACCATTAGCTCAAACTTCCCAGGCTTTCGTTAAATTATTAGTAGAATTTGCAGTCAATCATCGAGTACATTGAGTTTATTTTTTAAAGAAGTATATACTGAACATATAGATACATAATTGAAAATAGAAACAATGTAGTTGGAAGCTTCTTTTTGTTTTAGCTAAAACTCACTATCTCATACTTCCCAAAAAATTATTTTCTAGAAATAACGTCATGAAAAAGCAACTTGCAAGGTGCTTTGCATCTGTCTGATGACTATTAAAACATAATGGAATGTTGCAGCAATCAGAATTTTGTTTTAGAATGAGAACTTCAAGTATTTAGGAAGCTGTAAATTTTTTTTTATGTTGAGCATTACTCAACTTCACAATATGCTCTAGTGGGCACGGTGGTATTTGGTCAAAAGACAGGCTTGATGATCTTGGAGGTCTTTTCCAGTTATGGTTCTGGTCTTCTATGACCATGAACCAGTCTGAGCCTGAAGCAGAAGTTGAGTGGGGGATTTGGAATTCATTAAGCAGCTGTGCTTCTAGGGCCCAATAAGTCCTGAAGATAAAAGACAAGACAGGTGAGGTTTTCAAAGAAAAAAAAAAAAAGAAAGTCTAGGACATCTGGATGCCAGTAATAGCAATATATGGGAATGTACAAGCCTTTTGTCTTACAGATGCTGAAAAATGGACATTTCATGCCTAATTTGCTGTTCATATGATATGCTCTTTAAAATTAAAAATTGAAATTTAAGATGTCAGTGCCTGTGGAAGGCATTTGGGACTTCTCCTGTGGAAACAATTACTATGAAAAAGAAAGGTTTTCACAGGCTGTGGAGAACAGCCTCCTCAAATAGGTCTGAAAGTCTGTGGACTGAGAAATTTCTTATAATGAGGAAAAGGGACTGAGAATTCAGAAACCAGTTATCACAATCAAAGAAAATACCCTTTCTGGGGACAAGTGAGGACTGGGTAGCATTTGCAAAACTTGAAGTTGTTGATTCATCTGAAATCAAACCAGGAAGTAAGGACCCACCAGCAAGGACACAGTGGGCAGGAGCGGGGACAGTTATCCCTCATATAGTTCTAGGCTGTCAGAATAAGCAACTTGAGATTTCTCAATTTAGAAAACTCATTGTTATTTCACATTATTATTTAAATAAAGCTTCTTTCTCGTAGAATTTAAAGCTTTTTGGTCATCTTTACAGATGTTGTTGTAGTGCTCTTTTAAGTGATGGAGGGGAATTATATTTAAATGTACTTCAAACCTTTGGCTGTTTTGGTTCCTATCATGAAAAAAACCCTATTAATTTTCCATATTCCTTGCGGGTGTATCAAGTCTGCAAAAACCGTGAGAGGTTACAGTGTGTAGTGGATACATCTATAGGCCTCTTTTCCCAATAAATTAATAATAAACAAAACAAAAAAATTCCTCTGAACTGCTTTCAGAGGCCAGGGTATGATGAGATTTGATGCAACAGAAACAGATAGACATGTTACTCCTAAACATGTCTGAAATCAGTCCAGCTTTAAAATAAGACAGCAATTATGAGTTTTCTGTTTCTGAAATACTGAAAAATATTCCTAATTGTAACTATGCAGCTCTATTATGAAAACTCAGTGCTAATAACATTTTTAAAATAATTAATTTAGATTTAGGATTTAGACAGTAATGAAAAACGAGAATAGTTGATATGACCGGAGCTCTTATCTCAAGAAATGCAGACAAGGGTTTTCCCCTCTGTTTTTGGTGACAGGGCTGCTGGCAGTCCCTGTAAGCATGAGGGCAGCAGAACAAGTACTTGTATATTGCCTGTGGCTGGAAAGGACCTTGAAAGTGCACCAATCTTTCAGATTTTGTAAGCATGTTAGACCACAAATATATTTTAAAGATGGTGTTGTCAACAATACTATCTGGAGTTCTCTAGGGATGAGCCCTTCTCAGAGCACAGCAATGCAGGAAGAAGAGGAGATGAAATCTCTGAATCTTCTTTTAGTGTCTTGCAAACATTCCAATTACTAGGTTGGAAACTTTATTTCCTATCTGAATATCATAGGAGAGCTGTAATGAAAGAAGTGCAATTCATCATGCCTCCATATTCTGTGGGCAGCATTTAACACTGATTTCACTCACTGTATTTTTCAATATACATTTCTCCCTTGCCAAGCTTTTAATAGCAGACAACTTATTTTAGCTCACCTGTCTCCTGCTATGCTTGTGTAGCACATTAATCTAGTGCTTCATGATGGAATGGGAAAAATGGACTTTTTATCTCATAACTACTTGTGTAGAAGTTTTTTTCATGTCTAATATTGGAAGATGATACATGGTTAAGTTCATGCAAGTCTGAGAGTGGCCATGAAAGACTACATTTGAGTTTTTATTTCTTACAACAAAAAAGCTCATGTCTTTCTGCAGACTGTGGTAAGGAGCAGGCAGATTCTACTTGGTCTCTTGGGCAAATTACTAACCTATTTTGTGTAACCCAAGACTCAGGAATATCAAACCATTTCCTCCCCAGAACTTTTGGTGTGTTCCTTGGATACACTTACATGGAAAGTACAGGTGTCTGTACGCACAACACTTTCAAATTGTAGTTGTTTCATAGCACAGCTGGCATTTAAGCTCTGTGACTGAGTGAATGGAAAAGCTTTCTAGAACAGTCAAAAAAATTTAAAACAAACAAACTAACCAGCTAAATTTGGAGGGAGGATGGCATTCAGTTTTAGCCTTTGTAGGCAGCACTACCCAAATTCAGCAGAACTGTGTTTACAAACAGGCAGAGCCCTCTCTGGCAAGCTCCCCTCCTGCATTCTGCTGCTTTTTCTGAGAGGAAATGCAATGCAAGATCTGTTTTTGCTGCTCCTACTTCAGCTGCTGAAATTTTAACTCTGTAATTAGTTCCCCTCATTTTTCAAAGAGAAATGAAAGCCAATGTGAGTGGTCAGAGCAGAAAGTTATCAAACAGACAGCACCTGGCATGTTTGAAACCAAGCAGCATTCTTTCCCAGGCTGCTTATACAAGCAGTTAACAGTTTAACTTTTGATGTTCATTTGCATTGGAGTGCTGTGAAGTCACTTTTTAAAACAAAGTATGCTTTCATTTTCTTTCTTCAGAGTATCTTGTTGGCTGTTTTTCTCTATGATTTTGAGGGTGCTTCCTCTCATTACTGGATCTAGATGCAGATTATTTGAAAATGAGCAATTAAATCCTGATCGCTAAAAGCAATAGAGGCTTTTTGAAACCTGTTCAATTTTGCCAGTTCTTCAGCTCATTTGCCAATTTAGTCAATTCAGTAGAATGAGGAAGAGTTATCTTCTGCCTGTTTTACTAATAATTTAGCCAATTCAATTACTCCTATAGACTTGTTAGTTCCTTTTTGCTTAATAATTTGAAGTTAAATCTACTTCAAAAGTTAAAGTTAAATCTACTAAAAGATGCACATGAAAGTACACTGGGAAGTTACATTTTCTGTGTTTACTTTTTGATTTTTAATTGTTTTTGTCAAGATATTTTTATGTATTTCCTTGTGCAAGCATTTAAGAGAAAGCATATTTATGAACTGCCAAAGAATAAGCAGTCATTATATAAGTTCAACTCAGAATCAGTGGTAAGTACAAGACTGAATTCCTTAGCAGCTACACCATCAGCTGGTTTTTAACTTTAATATTAGTTCAGAATCTGACCCCATGGGTATCTAGATGGTGACAGTGAAAATCATGAAAGATGATCTGCATGCCCTCATGAAGTGAGGCGTACTGCCTGTTGTGGTAATTCCTTATGAAGACAGCTTACTGAATTAAACCAGTGTTCTTTAGTGCCACAAGTGCTGAAAAGTGATTTATAGACCAAAGTCCTGTTATGCTTATTAGGATAGAAATAAGAAAGAAAAAATCAAGTCTTTTGTTCTTAGTTGAGTCAACACTGATGCGTTGATCCCTGGGCTAAACTATCAGGTTGTTCCAAACCTTAGTTGCTGTATAGGAAAAATGTTTAATGGTAAGGTTGTATGTAGAAAGAATCAATGGAATGCAATGACCATTTAACTTTTACATTGTTATTTTCAAACGACTCTCAGTATGTACATAGTTTAAAACACGGTGTTTTTTCATAGCTAGAACATGCTGTACTCTTGGGGAGGCACAGAGAAGATTCCTGGTAGATTACCACCTACACTCTATAGTCTGTACAGTGTTTTGAGCAGCTAAAACATTGCCAGCAAGAGAGTCTCAGGAACAAATATCTTCCTTTTTAAGACAAAGAAGTTTGTATGAAAACTGTTATCAGAACTGCTGTAATAAAAGTTTTAATAATTTTTAAGAATTTCCTGTCCAACAAATAATTAGGTAAAGAACACAATATTCATAGCAGCATAGATACTGTAGATTCTGTTAGCAATAGAGAGAAATCCACTTATAGAAAAGTAAAAAATACTTATAAAGATATATTACAAGACAGGAAAGTTTTCTTTCCCCCATTATCCCCAGTTTCAGTGGTCAAAAATGACCAAACAACCAAAATTTCAAATGATGGATGCTTGGTGGGGTGAGAAGAAGGCTACATTCAGTAATGTTAATGATAGAATTTAGCATGAATTTCTGAGCTTAGATCAGTTCTCTGAGCTTGAAAATAGGGCTTGTTATGTCCATTAGATATCAAAAGTTAAAGAAACACAACAGAAACACACATGCAACAAAGTTCATGTAGCAAGCCATCAACATTTCCTTTGGACAATTGAGCCAGACCATCAATCATGAAAACTAGGACTCAAGGAAGCATTTTAGAAGCACCTTTGTTTCTAATGTGAAGCGATTTTTGTCACCATACTTGTTCATGGAGCAACACTTGTTCTGAAGTATTATTGGAGTCCAGTCTTGTAGTGTGTAATTGTCTTTTCTCGTGTTTACAATACAATGATTTTTGTCATCTCAGTGGTGATATAAATACTTTTCTGGGTCTTCAGTTGACCAGGCATCGCATTCAATGCCTGAGACTAATTTTTTAAAATATATTTCTGAACATTTAAAAATCAAACCCTGGGACTATGGAATACTAAAAAATGAGCCTTAAAGCACACATCAAAGCTCAAAATTGCACTTAGTATTTCAGAAAGTTTATGAAAATTTAAAGCTTTTACTGAACAAGTGTCAAGATTGGGTTTTCAGAGGATGAAGAGACGCTATAATCAGACTAATATTAATAATTTTATTCCTGCTTTATAAGCATCTAATTTTGTTTTGTTTCTGAAGTTAAACCCTAATTTGATAACATGTGCATATATTTTTCTTTCTTATCAGTATGTATATCCAAAATATTGTCCAGAACATAAGCATAGATCCCTAGAAAGTTGGTCCCTGAGGATTGTTGAACTTTAAATTTCCCAGTATGAATTTTCTTTCTTCAGTGGTAGTGCATTGCATACAAGGACACTGAGAGCAGTGCTGACCACAAAGGCTCAGGTCAGGGCCATATCTTCATGAGTGTGTTATGTTGCAGAATAATAAATCCAAGAAACAGACCATGTTTCTGGTGCTGGAGTCTATAAAACAAATTGGACTCATCATATATACATTTTGCTCTCCATTTTTACCCTGCCAAATTATCTGCTCCTGTTTGTGAACATAGAGATATTCTATGAACATATCCTTGAATAATTAATTTAATTCCCTTTTGTCCATTCTTGGAAATGCAATGTTTGACTTTCACCACTCACCAACAAATTTGTGTAGCAGACAGATCCAAAGGCAAGCTTTAATGTCCATGATATCATGGACATAAATTGTTATAAATTTGGAAAGTAAAGAGAATGCAAAAGAGAAGTAGCCTAATTTTTATGGGTCAGGCAACATCTTTGTGTCTTGGGATTCTGGAGAGTTTAAGTACTTCCCAGCAGTGTTTCGTGCAGAAGACCCCTCTTTGCCTATTGTTAGAGAATGAACTGGATGATGATTATTTTATTTTTAGGGTTTTTTTTTCAAATTATTTCTAGTTCATCTTTCATGATGGTTAAATGCACTATAGGTGCATAGCTCTACCTATGCAGAAAAGGGGGGGACAAATCAATCCATCATACCAAAAAGTACTGCTTAAAACTAGAATAATGCCTCAAATGCTAAATTCCAAAAGAAATGCTGTTGTATATGAAGTTTTTATTGGCATCCACTTAGAATGACCTGAATAATTTATTGGTGCCTTTCTGCTTGTCAGCAATGCATTCTGGTACACCCAGAATAAAACCTTAATGTCCTTGCTGGAAATAGTAGTAGGAATAAAAGCATCTCTCTCATATTAAATATATAGTACGTTATAAAAACCTGAGAGTTTCACAGAGGTAGTTATGAATTATGAGTTATGAATGCAGACAGTGGACGACAAATGAAAATCAATGGTAAACTACATCAAACAGGGATAAGGACAAGAATAAACATTTTAGTATCTCTAGGCAAAAAAGGGCTTGGCTTTGATTTAGATAGGTAGCAAAGAGAGCAAGGATTCAGAAAGCAGATTTGTTTGAATAAATACTAATTTAGTGCTTGCAGAAACACTCAATGTTGCTTTCAGATCTCTAAATTGAGTGTACTTTCTAGTTCAAAATTATTGGGAGTAGGTATCAAAGAGCAGACACTCAGGATATGTATTCAAGGCATTTAATAAAGAGGACCTAAATGCAAAAGGAAGAGTTATTTGGATTCCAGACTACTGAGATGCAAAACTCTGTGAAGCTGTGCACCTGCCTTTCTGTGTCCATAGGTAGCCACATTCCCCATTGATGGGCTGTTTTTTGGCCATGATACTGATCCCTTCAATCATGCCCTGCATTCCATGCATAGGTGTGGCCACATGGGCAACTTAAAAGCAACAAGCTGGTAATGAATATACATTGCAGCCAAGAGTGACAACATGCACATGGCACCCACCCAGTGCCTTTCATCTCTGCATTGTTTACCCAGCACCCTGATCAGGATGCTTCCCACATTTCCGATTTCCCTCCATTCTTCAGAGAGCTCAGGACCAAGTTCTGGAGCTGACCGTGGAAGCTAAAGTTGAGAAAGATGCTGTTTGGTTTACTTCCCATCAGACCTCAGGCCTACAGTTTTTTTTTTTATTTAGCTACAAAAATTAATCAATTCTTTAGGAATCTGGCATTGAAGGATTTGAAAAGAATTATCAAGGTGATTCTCTAAGTTAGTGCTGCCAATGTTTAAATTTACAATACTGATGATGATTCAGAAAATGAGAAAAAAATCCTCTGCAAGCTGAAGAGATGATGTCCTGAGATGTCTCTGTCACACTTTCTTCTTGTTGCTGAAGACTGTTGGCACAACAGAATGAATATAGGAACAGGAAAAGTTGTGATATAATATTCTAGCTTGTCTGTGGCTTTTTTTTTCTTCTGAAAACACATTTTCACCAAAATACATATTATTGATTTTTGTGTTTTGTTAAATAGAGATGGTCTTTGACAAAACTAGATAGCTATTAATAGATTAGAAAAAAACAGCAGGAAATATTCCACTACCTCCATTTCTCTCCGGCATGCAAAACTGTAAGGTCAAGCAGCATTTCAAGATATGCTGGAAAGACTAAAGAAAATTAAAATTATTGCCATTATACAGTGTCTTTTGGTTACGCATGCCTCCAAATCTTAAAAGCAAACAAGCTTAGTAACAACAAAATCCACTAAACTTTTAAAACATCAAAAGATAGCTTTCAGTTGTGATCACTTCCAGCATTCACTTTAATTCTGTTCTAATACAGTCTGTATAGTTGCTAAGATCTGACTTGGCAAGCACTTGTGGGAAAAATAAATTTTCAAGAATATTCAATGACAAAAAAAAATCTTAGAGCATTTTTGTCATATGTTACAGGTAGCAGATAAGAAAATACTTTTGCTATCATATCATATATCTATATCTATATATATCATATATATCATATCATATCATGTCATATCATATCATATATCATATCATAATCAGCTTATAGCATGAAGTCAATGCTATACTTTCAATTACCATTCCTTCTTCAACCATGGAAATAAATCTTGATAAATGTGTTTGAGGTACCTTCTAAATAAAAGATATATAGTAAAGGAGTTATAATAGAATTCAATCCTGCAAAATAAAGTTAATTAAAGAGCAATTAACCATTTAACCAATATTTTAATTTATTTTTAAAAAATTTCCCAAAAGCCCCACAGCTGAGTACACAGAATTTATTAGAGACTTCCAAAGCTGTAATTGACATAGTTTGGTGGGGACTTTTTATTGCTTCAGGGTCAGAATATATCAGAAAATAAGTAGATCTCCACCTTGGAGAATGGAGTGAGTTTTATGTCCATGGAATTGTGTAGAGCTCTAATATTTTTGTTCTGAATTACTGTGCACATGAAATGAAAAGGGCAATCATATTACAGAGCAATATTGCAACCCTCAGATAAAATACTTAAAAATAAGTTTTTTACTTTTTGAGGGCATTCTAATAAAAAATTATAGAAATTCCATAACAGTGTTTTTCTGTGAAATTTACAAAAGGAGAGTGGTATTCTTTATACTATCAGAGTTATGAGGAAGTGTAAGAGTGTAATTTCATGGAAAAATGAGAAAACATATTTTCAGGAACAAGGTTTAGCTAAGAATGTTGCACACTCTGATTGAAACCGTCCCTGCTATACAAGGAATGATTCAGGGTTTGGCAGACAGTAAAGAGAAAGGTTGTTGGTTTTTTTCATTACTAAAAGCATTTTATATTTAATCTTCTTTCCCAAAAGCAGCTGCAAAACATGGAGAAATGCTGTAAGAAGACATTTTACCTCTCTGGAGAGCAAGATGTGCATTGACAGTGAGACTAAGTTCTGTGTCAAGCAAAAAATAAAGAAAGCGTTACATTGTTTTGAGTTTTAAAAAGTTTAGATAGGATTGCTGTGGTTAGCACTGACATTCACAATGTTTATACTTGGTATCCTGTCTGTTTTTCTTTCTGAAACCTGCTTGTCCATGGGAAGCAGTGAATTAATTCCTTGATTTTCTTTGCTTGTATGTGCAGCTTTTGCTTGCCCTGTTAAAATGAATTTATCTCAACCCATGAGTTTTCCAGTTTTTACCTTTCCAATTATCTCCCTAATCCTACTGGTGGGGGGAGTGAGCAAATCACTGCTGTTGCTGGATTGTTGGCTGGGGTTAAACCTTGATAATCTGACATGACAGGAAAAGAATCTTAAAAAATTGCTGATCTAAGTTATTTCAAATTTAAAAAATTTTTAGTCAATGAAACAACAGCTATTTTGCCACTCACTTTGAATTTCAAATAACTATTTTGGACCACCATTCCATTACTTCAGTATAAGTGTGAACATAGGTTGGAATAATGAGGGGAAATATGTGTTAGTATTTTTTTTCCAGTGGATTTTCTCAATGTAGTTGCAATCCATCTAGCCTGTGTAGTGCCTTCTGTTTACTTAAGGTAACTGCTTCTTTCCATTATTTGGAAACTGATCTGAAATCACTCAGTTTCCAGCTGGTTGTTTTGATATCTGCTTTGGTTTAGGAACTTGACTACTTTCTTCTGATCTGTGCTGTGTTATACCCCTAGAGCAGAGCCATCCAAACAGACTTTTTCCCCTGTAATTTCAGCTTAGCCTATTAATGTAAACTGGACTTTTTATACAGTTGAAATAAATACCCTAGACTATGAACTTCAGCAGCTAAGTCTGATTGGAATTCTTCTCTGAAACCATAAATTATTCAGAATGTGATGAATGATTTTTAAAATATCTGGATGACCAAGTAAGAATGCCAGTGGTTGATTACATACTGTAGACACAATGTTATGGGTGTTGGAAGCCCTTAAGTGTTCAGATATAAAATAGAAATATCAGGCCTTCTGTGAATCTTATTATTTTACTTTCAATTACCTGCAGCATATAATAGTCTGTTTTGAGAGCTGAAAAATAGACCTGTTTGGAATGGAAATGTTTTCTAGGATTGTTTCCTTAGTGCCCTTTACATGCAACCATTAATCATCTCTCTGAATTGCTCTTTTGGTAGATAAAAGAAATTTTGCTGTGAACACCCTGATTTCATCTCTATGCTTTAAATAGCTTTTGTTTTTCTTTTCTGAGTGTTGCTTAAAAAATATTGAAAAGACTCTCTGATCACTGTATTTTTCATATGTATGCAAGCTGAATTCTCAGGAGCATTTACTGTCTTGGATTATAGAAGAAACTATTGGCAAAAAATCATACATGTGATAAAACCCAAGATGCAAATCTTGCTGCCTGTGCAAATCACTTATTCTGTGTGTCATGGATTCTCTTTGGCATTAATTGCTAAATCATCAGTGAGAAGTCTATCTCTATGGGAAGAGACCTAGTACTCCTTGTCAAAACACTTTTCCAACTAGTGACTTACTTTAAATACTGCCTTCCTGCTATTCTTTAACGGTGCTCTGGTCTCATTGTATGAGAGGACAGAAACAAGAAAAGTCTCTGTTGGATGCATAGGAGTCAAGCAAGACATCATTTAAAAGTGAATGTATAAATACTAACAAACTGGAAAACTACCCTATTTTGTTTAATGTGACATCAAATTAATTTTAGAGAGCTACTGTTTTATAAACTACCATGGTATGAAGTTTGCACTTTGAATTTGTGAAGTAAGAGCTTAATTGTATCAAATTTAAGAAAAGAAGAAATCATCTCTGCAATAAAAATATGATCCTTTATGTAGAATAAATTCACTCTCCTTTCTTAAGATCCACAGCAGTCTTTGGAGGCATGGGTTTTCAGTGAATTACTGGCTGTGTGGTCTTTATCTCTATAAATAATTCTATTCAGCGCTTTCATTCTTAAATTTTAACACTTTACATTAAAATTCATTGTACTTTTGAAGATGTGGTAGAAGACTAATGAGCCGATAGCTTCTTGCTTCCATGTTTTATAATAGGATATATATTTCTATTCTTTCTGGTAACTCTTAATACTTCTAAAAGTTTTTTAGGTTTTACATATTTTTTCTACTATAGACACATTTCTTAAATCATGAAAAATAGTATATGTTCAATATTTATGTTTATATCAACATTGGACTTACTTGTTGAACTACAGAATTAGTAGAAAAGTAGATGTTTTCCTCTTCCAACAGAGACAATTTCTCTAGACAGCCATGGTAACCACACTCTAATTAGAAGGGGAAAGAGCAGATAAATTACTTGTAATTTTTTTTTTTTCCTCCCAGTTTTTGCTCTTTTTTCTTCTTTTTCTGGTTTGAATTCCAGAAAAAAAAATTATAGAACTATAGATGCTTAAGTTGAATTGCCATTTACTTTTAAATATTGCAGATGCTATTAGGAATAAAAAAAGAATATATAAATAGATTTCATGCAAGTTGCAAGAAGGCGTAGGGTTGGTAATACTTGTTTTAGGCTGAAGGAGTAACTGAACTTGGTATTAACTTAGATAAAAGAAACTATATTGATGCTACTGAGAACAGAGGAAGTCAGTTCCCACAGTGTTCTGAATTCCCAGACTAACTATACTCTTTTGTCATTTGATATCTTCTCTCACAAATGGGGATTGGACCACCATGTACCAGACTTGGTTCATTCATTACAGGTGAACTTTATCCTTAGGGGGCAGGAGTTGTGATTATTCAATGCTAAGAAGGAATAAAAATGTGCCTGACTCACCTCCCCTCTTTCTTTCCAAGGGTGTACAGGTGCATTGAGTGTTTTCTCATTCAGTGCAGTGCTCCACCACCTTCTCTCTCTCTCTCTCCCCCTCTCTGTCTGTGCTTCTCTCAGTCTGATGGAGTCAGTACTGCCTGTACTACCCCTGAATGAGTCAGCACGCTCTTTTATAACATTCTTCCAACTGATTTGTTGGTTTGTTTGGAGTGTTTTTTCAGCAGAAACCAAATGAGGTTTGTACCAAGCCGGTACCAAACCTGAAATATTTTTGTGGGCATAATTTCCTTTATGCCAATGTTTTTTCCTCTTTGTGTGAAACTAATCTGCCTAGACTCTGTTTGCAGTAAACGCTCTGCCTAACCCAATGTCAGGCAGTTGTCAGATGTGTTGTGCTTTTTTGTGTGTATTAAAGTGGGGATTATTCTTCTGGAAACAATAGAATACAGCACATGAGAAGTACAGATTGAAAATTCAACTTCTGCTAAAGGTTGCCATGTTCTAATGGGGATCATATTTGTATCATCATCATAATCTCATTTGGTTAGTAAGTTACGATTCCTCTGTTAGAACATTTTCCAGTGCTTTTAAAAAAAAAAAGTGGTTTTTTTTTCTTTTGCATCTTTCCTAACAATAATGATGGAGTATTTCTGTATTTACTATGTCCTATCTACTGATTGTCAGTTTTATAACAGTTCCTAGAAAAATGGAGATAATGACATAAACTTACAGTTTAAAATGTAGTGGTATCCATCTCAGTCGATACAAATTTATTCAAATTAAATCATCTTTGCTGGTTCATGGTGACAAACAGTGGCTGATCCCTGTGCTCAAAAGTATTTGTGGACCTGTAAGGAGAAATAGGTCCTGAAGCTGATCCAGTCACAGTCCAGTCACTTATGTGTACCTTGCAGTGAAGCATTCCTGCCCTTATCTGCAGGTGTGAGTGCAGACTTTCAGAATGACTGCAGTGGGTCTCCAGTTCAAGATATTTGTAGAGATAATTTATGTGACCCGCCAAGAAGACATAAGTGTTGGTTATTAGAGCAAGTGAAAAAAAAAAAGACCTCAGGCCCTCGCTGTAAAGCTTTTTATGAAGAGCTGGTTTTGGCCTCTAGATGACACTCTGCACCTTACACTGTAAACCTGATATACTGGTCCATCTACCTCTTCCCTTCTCATTGTAATTAAGAGCAGTTACTGTCTGTTTTTGAACAAGCGTTCACAACCCTGAAAGAGGTAAATGGAAGTTTTCTGCTGTTATTCAAAACAGTTGCAAAAAAAAAATCTGAAAGGTAAAAGCCAGTAGTGCGATCATCATGGCTATTCTAATGCTCGGTTTGCTTTATCACCAAATTTGGGATTCCTGCTTCATTTGACATTTCCTCACAATGCCTGGGATGCTGGGAGGCTGAAATAAATGTTCTCCAGCCTTTCTCTTCTTGAATGAATATTTACACTCTGGCTTTAAAAAATTATCTTTGAGCCAAAAGCTGGCATTTAGGATCAAAGCATATGTGTAAATATTCAAAACTTGTGTTGAAAACAGATGGGTTGGGGAGGATTTTGCTTTTGGGTTTAGTTCATTTGTTTTTTCTAAGCTAATGGCTGAGTAAAAAGGAAAAAAACCATCAAATTGACTGACCAAAAGAACTTAAGGCAAACATTTTTTTGTGGAATTTGTTTGTCTAGTTCAAAATAATTGCTGGTTTTTCCTACTGCACTGAAGAGGCAGTCCCATGCATCACTAGTACTGCTCCTTTTACTTATCTTGCCAGTTATGACTGGCAGAGATGGATTGCAGAGGGCAGCATTTAGGACAATCATTAGAGTGTTGTACAAATGGGGTAAATTCTTACCTCATCACATTTCAATGATATCACAAGCAGAAATGCAAGTGGTAATCCTCACTGACACCTTTTGTGAAGAGCAAAACAGCAATAAATGGAAGGGTGATAACTCAAAATCTGAAAAAAAAACGCTAGTGGAAAATTATGTAATATAGATTTGGCTCATGTAGAGTAATGTTACAGCAGCAATTTTGGGAAATAGACTGTCAGTTTTCTAAGAAAATTGAAGCTTAAGTACTGGTTTGCTCCAAGTTATATCAGCTGTAGTTTTATGAGGGGGATTAACAAGTCTTATATCTCTCCCCCTCTTTAAGGTATCTGGTGTAATAGACGTGGTTCTGGTTATATGATGATATGGAAACATCACACAGTTGCAGTCAACCCAAACAGAGTTTGCACATACTGGAATGCCTGGGATAAAAAAATTCATAGCTGACTTAACTTGTACGGGGGAGAATGTACACTGGCAAGTAGTGTAGTCACTGGGTGTTTAGTTTAATCTGTGGGTGTTGGGAAATGGGAATCTAAGCATCTTGCCAGAACCCCTTTGGGCTTCTCCGGGTTTGCATGGGAATGGGTTCATAGTACCTGGCTTGGGTCTATGTTCAAATGTAATACCTTGCATTTTTTGCATTAATAGAAAGTAGTAGTTTCTCCCTGAGTGGGAAGAGATAAGGGAAGGAATTGAACTTTTATTCTATTATGATGAATCCGGTATGCATATGGCTCTGATATGATGTTAGTTTGTATTAAATCCCTCTTCTTGACTTGCAGTATAGGTTTACTGTCTATTTAGCTTCTTTGACAAGAGCAGCATCTTTTTAATTATAGAGGAAATACCTGGAATTTTTTTCCTCAAATACTTTATAAAACTCTACTCTTCTTCATTTTTTTTTCCTTTTATACAAATTACTATTATATAGTATTTCTATTTCAAATGACCCTGACTTAACTATGAAGATTTTTTAATTTTTGCATACTGGTAACAATAGGTAGAGGCAAGAGAAAGGCTGTTGGAAATTATGTCAAATTTCTTCAAAATCTCATATCAATAATTATTATTAATTATCTCTTTGAATAATTGGGAAAAGACAGCAGATTTTCAATGGAATGCCTGAATACTTATACTCAAGAGCTATTGAAAATAACACTAAGTGCAGAACATAATAAAAAGGTCTTGGAGAGATTAGAAAGATGGGCAGGAAGACAACAAAATGAGATTCATCTCTTGAAAATGAAGACTGTGGGAAAATGGAGAAATCTCAGTGGAAGGCAGGAACTTTAAGAACTGTGGTGACAAATGAGATTTGTGTCTGATAAGAGACAGTAAATTAAATACAGCCTCACAATGAGGTGGGTAGGCCTCCCTAGGAAGTGCTGGCATATTTTGCAATGTCATGATGTAGGACGGTAATAAGTCTATAGATCTCTGCTGCATTTCAAATGAGGCAAGAAAGTTGAAAGCATTTAAATTCAGCCCTGAACGGGAAGGGGCACACCAATGCCAGTTTTTCTTACAGCGAATGATATATCCTTGTAAAAATATCTTATAACTCTTACAAAGTGCTTTTTTTCATCTTCCCTTCCTGATCCTTTTGAGCAGTGAAAGTGGGTAGGAGAGCAACCTCATTGCATATAATCTTTCTCCCCATTCATGTCATCTTAAATTTGTCACTCTTTCTTCAGTTATACTTTTAGTTTTGCTACAGAGTCACTGGCTATCAACACTTCTAGTGCTAGCCCTGTCAGACCTGTGGAGTTCTTATTTATGGCCCCTTCTTAGGATGTAATGTTTCACCTGATTTCTCATCTCCTATTCCCTGTGCCTCTGCAGCACTTGGAGTTTGAATGACAATGCCAATTCATTGTTGCTCTCTAAACTTGTAAGAAAATTCCCAGCCCTGCAAAAGACAGGCTGGACACCTTCGTTGCCGAGATGTGCAGCTCATACCGTGCTGCATAGGACAGAAACGCTGCATCTCTAAGGATGGGTTGGTACCTGCACATGTGGTGGAGAAGAGCTCTTGGATGTGGAAAAGAGTAATCCTGGCTTTTCCTTCAAGTGGCAAGTCAGGGAATTTTAGATATTTCTATTTGTTGTTCACATGTTATTTTATTTTTCTTGCTCTTGCAGTTTACTATTTTTTCAGGGATTTTCACAAGTTTATAAGAGATGTATTTTTATGTTGAACTTTCCCAGCTTCTTTTATTGGCTTTTAACAGTGAAAGCATACAATTTTGAGGAAAATCTGTTGCTCTTTCTGGTTTTCAGTCTCACAAATTGTAAGTTGTGTCTTACATAAAATCACTTAGAAGTGCTAGGTTTCATTTCATACAGGAATAAGGGGAAATGGACAGGATTTTGCTTATACTGTATAATGTAAAGGCAAATGTGTTTTAAAACTGTTCAGCCATTAAAAATTAAATAGTGCCTAGGCTATGCATAAAAGTTGCGCACTCTTTTTCTCAATATTTCTGTTAAAATGAAAGCTGTTACACTGTTTCAATTTGTCCCTTGGCAAACCCTTGACCTCTTCATGTATACAGGGAAACAAAAAAAGGAAAAAAGGGTAACCATCGATGTAGCCCTTGACTTTTGTATGAGATGTATTTCTGTTAAGCTTGTGTAACTCATAAAACTAAAAAGATTTCTGACTCAATTTTCTATTTTAAAAATGAGCATGAGTGAGTAACAAAAAGGCTGCTGATATTTCTGGAGTCTTGGGAAGGGTTTTAGCTGGGAACATTTGACTAAATTTCATGAGCACTGACATTTTCTTACAAAATGTTAGTTTGAATTTTTTCTATTTTTTTTCTAAGAAATAAATTTTTTCTTTAACAAATATTAAAGGATAATGGGGATTTTAATGTACCTGGTTTCAAATTAGCATGAGTTTTGCCTTAGGCACAATAACTTTCTGGGCTCAAATCTGAATTAATTCTGCAAACTATTTTAAAGCTACCTACATTATCAATATTGCATATGTGTTAGTTTTTAGTGATTTGAATTCTGATTTTGAGCTTCCTTTTAACTGTTTTTCGGATTTTATAACTAAGCCCAAATATCAACCTAATTTCATTTAAACTGCCTTGTTAGGTAATACTTTCTTGTTTGGTGATTTTAATAAACAAACAAAAAGTTTATGCTTTCCTGAAAAATTACTATATTTGTATTTGCCTATAAAAATAATATTTACCTATGAAGACAATTATGGCATATTACTATAATATCTTACCCACTTATATTTTTCTAATTGCTTTTCACATGCTCTGAATTCATTAATGTGTTTGTCCACTTTTCAACATTTGTAAAATGTTAAGGAAATTGAGCTAAAGCTGTATGTAGGCCACATTTTGTCTGACCTTTTTTTTTTTTTACAATTATTTTGTCACTTATATCATATCTTTAGTGTATAGTTTCACATTGATCTTGTTCTGTGATTTCCAATCTCTTCAATAAAAATAACTTTCAATCAAGTGAAATTCTGAAAATGCTCCACACTATACTCAGTATTAAATTTTCCAATTCACTGTACATTTTGATATCTCCCAGTCAAGCTAAAAGAGTGAGCATGCAGTTAGCTGTAATAAGTCATCATCCTCTGTAAAGGCAGGCTATTTACCTTGTCAGATGGAGGATACATTTTGCAAGGTAAATTGAAGTAGGGATACTGTGAGTCTCAAGTACTTCCTGTTCTTTGGGAAATGCTTTTAAACAATAAAATAGTTCTCCATTCTTGCCTATATTTGCTGCTCAGTGGTGGGAAAGGTGTCCCCAGCCCCACAGAAAATACCCCTCTGTGTATAGCTTCCTTATATTTTACTTCCATTATCTTGTCTGTTAAAATGTCAATTTTTTTTCCTCTCTCTTTTTCACAATCTCCACTCATGTTGTTTGTTTTTGTCTCTCAGTATCTTAATCTGGTTATTGTTCCAGGGTAGACAGAAGCTCTTTTTCTTGTGCTGAGCCTATGCTATATTCACCCGCTATTGGCAATGATTAATTAGGGGGAGAATTGTCCCAACCTTATTAACCACCATGGTTGGTTAATACTGTTATCACATTTCCAGAAAGCCTGTGATGTGAAGTATTTGTTTTTCGTTGTATTTTCACTGTTGTGTCATGTAATCTCAAGAGAAGAGTGACCATATTGTGTCAAAATGCCTGGTGGCAAGGAGATTGCACAGCATCCCCTGCCTTCTAGGGAGCTCCCTGTCCATCATCTTGGGTTGTCTGTTCCTGTGCTCCTTCTTCTGTGTTGACATTCACCTCTGTATCTTTTCTACCTGCTACTCTTGTGCTTCCAGGAGAGCTTTTCTGCCTACAACAGTCTTGGCTGCTCCCTAGGAAATGAACATTGTTATTTGCTCTTCAGGAAATTACAGATTTTACCGAAGCATAGCTTAGCAGCAAGTACTCAACTCCAAGGACATGCTGGCCCCAGGGAGAAGAGATTCTAAATCTGCCTCACTTCCCTATTTTCTCTCTCATGATGTTGCTTTGAAGTCTCTGTATTTAAAATATAAATGTGTTAGAATTACACTTATTTTAATAAAATCCAGATGTTTGGGTTATGTGTGGGAAAAGACCTGCAAGAAAAAGATCTCAATAGCTTGCTTTACAGCTCTGAATGACCTAGTGTCCCATTACCGAGTCAAAATGTTGCACTGTGCATGTGGAAATAAAAATTTTCAACTGTTGGTAGCTTGAAAATATTTTGTAGGATCATGTGCCTCTTTGAGAGGAGATTAAGCGCCCGTACTAAACTGAAGTCTCACTTGCAGGCTGTGAAGTGACCACTCTTAGCAGACAACATTCTAGAGCTGGATAGAACAAGATAAATATGTTTTCACCTGGATTTTTTGCAATGGACCCTGGTGTTTCCCAGGTAAGCTGGAGTCTGAGGGATTCTTTCAAATTGATGCTTGTTCTGTTCTTATTCCCTTTAATTATCTCTTTTTCTTTGCATGGAAATCAAGGCACTGAGATGGGGGGAGAAATCAGCACTTTGCTGTGTTTCATCTTGAGTTTATGTGAGTATGCTGTGATAGGAGAGGGAATTAAGGCAGGCCTTTGGATATGGAAAATTTAGACTCAGATGGCTCAATTTACCAAGGTTAGAGCCTTCTATGGTATGATCTTAACAGTGAGAGAGCAGTACTGCTCTAATGGTTGACATTTTTACCTGCTTTCTCAATATCTATTTACAACTATCTATACAACAAGGTGGGTATAAAGACTGTAGTTGATTCAAGCAGAAGCTTAAACCCATATCTTTTAGGTCTGTGAGTAATCCAACCCTGATTTGGGTGAAACTCAAAACTCTTGAATGCTTCTCTGGACTGGAGCCTGAGGTTAAAATGGTCTCACAGAAGTGACTGGGTGTACATGCACAAATATTTACCCATATTAAATGGACACAGAAAACATAAAAAGGCACTCAGAAAAAAAGAGGTGGATGGTTAGTTTTTCTTATTTCAGCTGTTTTCTCCTACTTTGTTACTGTTTCCTTAGTATTACTGCATGGATGCTCTTTCCTTAATTATGAAAGATGCTATAAATAATAACAATAATTTTTGGCATTTGAATCAAAAAGACTGGAATTCAATAGATCAAGAACTTTTGCCCTATCTTCAAATGTAATTAATTCCTAGATTCTGAAAAAAATATGTTAAGAAAATAGTACCTTTCTGTGATGAAAGAAAGTATTCTTACTTTTTTACTAATGATCCAATTTTCTCATATTCTTGTGTTCTATTGACTGCATGCTGAGCCAAAAAACCAGTGATTTTGTGGACAAAAAACCAAAAATTGTACCACAAGACACTATGAAAAAAAAAAATCCAGCCAGCCAACTAAAAGCATGGACTGTCAAATAAAATAAGAAGATTCCAAAACTAATTAGGACTTCACTGGCCGAAGAAACCTGTGAAGTAGGGTTAGCATCAACTTCTCATGCACTGGAAGGCAAAAAATTCACTTTTAGAAGATCTTTCATAAGTTAGCAAGATAGAGGATAAATTGTAATCAGGCATCTTGTCAATCAGGAAATAATTATGGTGAATTGGCTTGATTGAAAGCAGCATTTTTCTGCCCTACTTTTTGGTGATGAATATGAATAAAATGCCAATAATTCTAACACATATAGGCAACAATTTAACTTTCTATTACAGGTTATTATGTCTAGAACTAATTAGCTTCCTTCAAAGCATAGCAAATGTAGATCAGTAATAATTTAATTCCTAATGTAACACTTACATGGACATTTCAATTAGAGAGATAAGAACCAATTGGGTCATAAGACACTCCTATCATTTTGCATTATTTTCTTTATATTGCAGCTGTAAATCCAGATGTACTGACACATCATCATCCTTAACTGAAGGTCAGGTTCTGGACTATCAAAGGCAGTTGAAGAAACTTCCATATACTCTCAAAAGGCCAAGATTTCTCTCAGTATGTTTAATTTAATCATGTCTATATGTATATATAAATAATTTAACCAATCATCCCTAAGCAGAATGATTTCTTGCTAGTGCAAATTCCTCTAACATGCAGCTACTCTGAATGCTGCATAGACATGGTCTTAAGAAGCTTTTACCACTTTACATGGAGTACTTAATCCCTTTAAATAAAAGCATTGTGTATTATGACCAAACTCACATATTATAAATTACCTTTATTCGTATTAGATTATTTAGATACAGAAGCACATCTGTTTATGTTGACATCAAGTCAGAATGTAGGACTAAGTTTATTTTTCCTCTCCCTATATCCACACCATTTTAATAGAAAATATTTATAGAAATAAAAGCTATGGATGTTTTTTACACTGCATAAATATGGGGGCAGAAAATGCATAAACTCTGTAACAAGCAAATAGAAAATGCAAACCCATCTGTCCATGTGTGATTTATCTATTAAAATAGAGACAAATACTTTGTGCCCATAAAATTCTAGGTATTGCTGTGATCTGTGACTTCCAATGCAATCTACAGTGTGTGATTGTGCTATTTTTATTTCCCTTTTATAGACTACATTTCAGTTAATAAAGTTTGAAAAAACTTCATTTAGAAAAAACTCCAAAATAATTACATAACTACAGTGTATATTTTTGTTGTGATCTCTTTGAGTGTCTTGGTTTTTACATAGGGAATGAAAGGGCAAGAAATTATCATTATATGACTGTTACTGGTACCCTCTCTCTTGATTCTGGTGACTTAGAGTTATCAAAACTACTCTTTGATAAGGTGCAGGCAGCATATCAGCTACTAAGCTTATCAGACTTTGGTTGGCTCCACTGCATTTGCTGTTGCTGTGTGCAGCCAGGAGAGGATTAAAGCAGCCTCCAGCTCAGTGTGCCCCTCTGGGCTGGCTCTGGGGATCTGAGCAGTACTCTCACCCTAATGTCTAGTGCAAACTCTTTGTGAAAGGTGCACCTGAGTATCTCCCAAGGGCATGCAGGCTGATTTTGAAACTTTATTGTTTTTCTCTAATCTCAGTGAGGGAAATGGCAACCTCTCTAGGGCAGGAAAAAGCACTTTTTGGTATGTTTGTATAGCCCGTAGCACACAGAGTACCTACACTCCAGATATTTAAAGATGCTCATATTTGCTGTTATAACAAGTAAAGGAAGTAGTTTTAGCCCCAAAGCTAATGAAGGCTGCTTGCTGCTTATCTCTCAGCCTCATATGGCTATATTTTCTGATACCCCATACTGAGAGGGAGAGCACTGACAGAGATGTCACTGCTGTTGAGACATTCTTGTAATGTCTTTCCATAGTGCCTCAGAAGGTTGGCCTTCAGCTTCTCCTCCAGCTAGGGGTTTTCTTGCATTCTTTTGCAAAACTTGAGGGAACCTCATATCTTTGGAACCTCATTTTCTTATCTGTTTTGGCTGAAATTTGGTAAGAGGCCTCAGAGTGGTGAGAAAGGCAGCAACATGCAAGTGTGTGCACATGCATATGTGCCAAGAGAGTCGGAGCTCACAGCGTCCAGAGCTTATGTAGCAAAACAGGTTTATAAGTGAGTTAATATCACTGTACACCTTGCATTCAAGCCAGCTTTTTTTTTTTTTTTTTTAATTTCTTTTACCTGAGACATTGATTTCCCACTCACTGGCACACTTGTAAAGTGACTGCCAGAGAACTTCTGGCTAAAATATCTGTAGTAGTTCAGAATTACTGGGTTTCATGTTTTCCATGTACTGAACTCTGTTATCTCCTACCATTTCTGCAAAGGGGCTTTTAGGTGAGAATCTCTGCAGTTATTTCAAATTTTAGGATATCAACCTAGTTGTTGTTCGTTTTCTTTTAAGAGAGAAACTGTCACTTTGATGTGTTATGAGTTTTCCACATTGAAAAGGCTTCAAAGCAAAATGGTTAGACTAGCTCGTGACTCCTGTCTTACAGCCCTTGTTAGATGTAAAAGAAAACCACAGCCTTCAACTTTAACTTTGCCTCATGGGGCACAGAGAAAACTGCTGTTCATCTGACCAGTCCGAGGCTATATATAAAATACTAGTTCTTCTAAAAAAAACCTTCATTATTGTTATCTTCACAGGGTCAGACTGTGATGGAAGACACAGTGTGTAAAGAAAGGAGGAATGGACAAACAGATAAAAGGGGTAGGAAAGAAAAGTAAAAAAGCAATCATTTCTTGCTGTCTTTCCTCCAGTCTCCCTTCAGCTGAAGACCAGGAGAAAAATAGTACACAGCTCCTAAGGGCACAAACAGTGCATTTATTTGGTCTGTGACATTTAAGTAAAAAGGTGAGAGATTTTAGAAAGCTTTTCAGAGAAATGCCTCCATAAGGTTCTGAGGGCACGGGCGGAAGAGTTTAAAAGGTAGAATTCATGGTGAATTTAAACTTCAGAAATTTGAAAGTCCTTTGTAAGATGCTGTTGCCTTCATATTAGGAGGATGGTCATGTGAAAGAAAACTGAGGCAAGGGCCCTGTTGCCAGAATCCGGGCAGTTGAAGAACTGGAGACCACATTAAGTAGGCCCAACATTATGTTTTCAGTAAAGATGCTACTGTATTAGCAGGACCTTGTTCAGACTCTAAGCTCCCACAAATATAGCTGTTAGCATCAAAGTCTCTGGAAGTAACAACAGCAGCAGCAATGCAGCAATAATAATAGTAATAATAATAATAATAATAATAATAATAATAATAATAATAATAATAATAATAATAATA
Source organism: Fringilla coelebs (assembly GCF_963513975.1). Taxonomy (NCBI): domain Eukaryota; kingdom Metazoa; phylum Chordata; class Aves; order Passeriformes; family Fringillidae; genus Fringilla; species Fringilla coelebs. The sequence goes on from NC_140028.1 coordinate 68,768,209, forward strand.
ATAATAGAGCAGAAGTCATATTCTGGTACCACCATCCCAAGAGGCTCTAACAGATAGAGGAGGAAAGAAAAATCAATCCCAAACCACAACTTGATTACAAAAGCTAGGTTTTGTTTTTTGGCTTTTTTTTCCATAAGGAGCAGCAAGTAAGGCTGAGATAAGTGTGCCAGGTCAAGATTCACTGCGTTTTATTGAATTGCATTGTGCTCTGTAATGTGTTGAAAGAATGACAACCTGCTGAAACTTAAAAGGTATACACTCTTTTTTTGACTGTAAATAGCTTATGTTCACTCACGAATGAACATTGAAGGCAAAGATGGATAGATGATCTATGGAATGGGCAGAAAAAACCTCAGAAGAATATTCATTCACATTTTACCCTACATATTATTTACCACAAAAAAAAAAATCTGATTTTTTATTACATAGAAGTTTTTCATCAAGTATCACTCAGGAACACTAGTCTATATATACTTTTAGCAATAAAAAAATATTATTGTAGAATTCATATATATTATTTTTCCCACTTTATTTTGCATAGATAAGATTAGTGATTTTAATTGATCTTGCCTGAGTTAGAGAAAAAAACCTAACAAACCACAGGATATAAGATTAGATTAGGTAAGATGGTACAAAAGATAGCCTGAAGTTTAGTGACTACTTACCTGGCTTACAAAACCGGCTTGGAGCTCACATATAAGTTAACATGCACATTTAAAACAGGAAGAGGCTTTTACATCAAACATAAGTGAGTGAAGCTGTACATAAAAATAAATTTTATCCCAGATATGCAGTTCATACAGTGTATAAACTTGCACATGTCTCTTTGTATAATATTTGAAATGTTGAGGAAATTTGAATATGTTTTTCTGTTTACCCAAGTCTGGAAGAAATTGGGCTGAGAATTACTAGAATAGGTAATTTTAGAGAGGTTGTTATAATGAAATTATATTAATTAATTATGAACGATTATTTTCATTGGCAGCACAAAAGCAAAGGCCAAATCATCAAAGGTCAAATTACTTCAGATGAACAGACAGATTGTTTTATATGATCCAAGAATGGGGTTTGCCATTTTGCATGTTTAATGAAAAATAACCATAAATTTAATTGAATTTTAAAGCATTCTAAAGAACTAGATTGAATGTTCATGTTAAGAAATGTAAAAATGACTCCTCGCAAGCCTAGCCCTGCCCCCCCCACCATAACCCTCAACACACAAACAAGCAACAATAATAAAAGAAAAAGTAAACCAAAAAATCCAAGCAAAAAAAAAAAAAAAAAAAAAAAAAGGAAAATTAGAAGGCTGGGGCATCAGAAATGAGCATTTCATCAGACTGAACAAGGATAATTTCTGTCAAACCATGTTTAATATAAAAAGTAAGAGGTTGTACACAGGAATAATGAAGGAAAATTTGAGCTTCATTGCGATGCTGTATGTACACATGTCTTAGACTGGGAAATACAAATGAAAAAATTTGCTGCCACTGATCTCCTCTGTACTTTAAAAGAGAAATTAAAAAGAGAGCAGTGAATCTTCATGGCTGGTGGGAAGAACCACACCTTGGTGGCATGTCTTTCACTGACAAAAAAACATCACATGCTTAATCTTCGGCGTGTAAGGAAGACTTGAAATCAAAGTGCATGGGACAAACTCCATGTCTGAACACAACATGATGAAGCACAGCTCTTTGCCTACCCTTCTGTGTGCTGAAATTACTCCTACATAGGGAGATAACATAATGCCAGACAGTAGCAGGTCTTTAACAGCCAGGGAAATATCTGGCTGAAGGAAAAGTGCCCTCTGTGGTCAGTTTGCCAAAGACTGTTTGGTGAAGGAAAAATAACGTGCTGAACATAACCAGGTGCCCTACTGCCTACTGAACCGGAAGGAAAACAGGGTTTTTGCAGTGGCTGTTAGTGGTACCAAAGTCACAGGGATGACACTGACACATTTTTCACACTGAAAATTTAAAAGGAAGTATTGTCTGGTACCTGGCAGTAATTAAGACTCAAAAAAGTCTTTAGTGAAATTAATGTATTGACAGCACCTTCTGCAGTCAAAATATTTGTTTGGATAAATGAACCAGCTAAACACTAGTTCATCTCATAGCAGTAATGTGCTCCAGGCAGTGAAAGAATGGTGCCTTCTGTAATGCTAACTGAGTGGAACAAATTCTTGGACTTGGGTCTTCTACAATTAAAGCTTCAAGGGAATTTAAGGCACTAGCACTAGTCTCTTGGGCACAGTATGTCATGTTAACGAGATCATGGAGTTAATTAGGGGACCTTATTCCAGCAATGCACTTTACAGTCTGGCATGTCAGAACACCACCAAAAAAATAATTTCATTAAATGGCTCATATGAAATGACCTGCTGATAAAGGTGAAGTATGAGCAGAGAAGAGGCTGTAGTGGAGTTGCATAGTGAGAAGGAGCAAGGCATCCATATTTTTGAACCAGAAGTCAGACGATGCATCATGAATATTGCCATGGGAACCTGATGATGCTGATAGTATGAACTTTTATAATCTTGAACTTTTATAATCTTGTGCTTACATGGAGTTGTGGTAATATTATCTGGTGATGTATGTAGCTTTGAACTGGTTTTCTGTGGTTCATTTCATTTTTCAGTCTTACAGTTTCGCTCCTAACTGACAGAAACAGGATAGTTTTAGTGTTTGCCCCATTTGGTAGCATAGAAGATTAAAATGAAAAAAAAAGGCATATTCAGTGGGGTGAGAAGAGTTGGACTTCAACATGACGTGTCAGTGCTTTCATGCTAATCTAGAATTTGTAAGACTTGGTTTATTCCCCTAACTGATCGCATGCTTCCCAAATAAACAAATTTCTAGGCCTGATGTTCCATACAGAAATAAATAGTGGAGTTGGGAGGCTTAGGACATCTAATTAATCCTCTCTGAGTCCAGGACTAATGAAGCTTTTCTGACTTGTAGCAATAAAACTCGCTGCCATGTCTTAGCTCTAATTACCCTTCCTCTCTGGCCCACCGCTTCTGACCAGCAAGTTTGTGGAGAGTGGAGTGCCAGGGATGTTTTCTCTTTCTATCTGTTCTCAGATTACGGCTTTCCTTTTCTCAAACTGTCTGGTTTTCTGCACTCTCCTCGCAACCTTTTTCATGCAGGTCTCTGGGTGTGTTATTAGTCTTTTGCTTTGCAAACCTGCTCTTTGCTCTTCTCCAGATAGTCCACCTCGTCAGCTAGGCAGGCAGGCATGTTGAGGTAAAAAAAAAAGAAAGCAGATTTTATATCTCATGATCTCATGCACGGTTCAACTATCTGGTGAAAAGATTACTTCCTCCAGTGAAGGTACTTCATCCAGCTCCTTTGCTGTGGAGTTTAGTGAGGGAGGCAGCAAAGAAAGAGTACTATAGAGCTGAGCCCTTCAGATGTGTCCAGATGGATCTTGATGCAGCTTGTGACTGATATGTTCAGAAAGAAGCAGTAACTCAGACAAAATGTGCCAGGAGACTTCACATACGTGTAGAAGGCTTTTCACAGTTTCACTATAAGATACTTTGCTGAAATTCCTCCAAAGTCCTGTTTTGAAGTTGGCCAGCTTTATTCTTCCCTTCTCTGTCTGTGAAAGAAAGTGTTGTCTGTTCTATTCTTTTACCACAAGGGAGTTACAAAGCTAAGATAAAAAAGTGGTTTTGTTGTGATTCACAGTTAGTCCTTTGCTTGATCTTGAGAAGGTGCAACTTTTTTGAAATGCATGGTTTATTTATTATGAATTTGGAACTGCTCATTGCTTAAAGCCAGCCTATTTTGTGATATGAAGCCTCTGTTCCACATGTCAAAAGAACATAAAACCCTGTGTACTATTGTTTACTGGTTGGTGCCAGCTGTAATTATATGCTTGCCTACATGGGAAAGTTGGCCTCTATGGAATGTTAGAGAAATACTATTTGACCTCAAAATGTTCTTGACTTTTTCTTCAAAGATCTCACCTCATAAGACCTTATTTCTAGTGTATTTTCACTGTTTGCCATAGGGAAAAAAAAATAGTCTTCCTGTTATGTTTCCTCCACTATCCTGGAGCAGATTAAGGAAAAGTTATGAATTTTTTCCAGCAAGACATCTTTTCTGCTTTGACTTTGAGCACCTTTCTTCCACAGATCTTGCCTTCAACTGTTTTCTCATTTACACAGATACTGACCTATTCTTTTGAGAAATGTCTCAAAGCAGCATTCTTTTTCTCCCTTGTCATCTTTATTTCTCTGTGTATTTTCCTTAGAAAAGTATAATTATGAAAGATCTTAGGTAGAAGTAGAAGTAGAATCTAGCCAATATTCTAAAGGTCCAGAAGGGTTGCCAGGAGGTAATTATAGAATAAAACTCCCCAAATTTCAGCATTAATCAGCTATGAGAGATTTGTTCAGGACACTCTATCTGCTGAAAAACTTGATTATTCCTTTAGAGAGTGGTAAAATCAATAGAACTGCACTGTTGTGAAGCCACCTAAAATGAAAAAAGCCTAGAAAAAGTAACCTGTTTTCCATTTACACCATATACTTAATTTTACCTTGAAGGTTTTTGTTACTGTTGGGTCCCTTTTTTGTAAACAAATGGAACCTGTAATTTTCATTTTTACTCTGAAAATGTTTTTTTCTTCTGTGACAAGTATCCTAGCATGGCTACACAGCACAGTCATCTCATGCCACATTTTAAGACCTTCAGCTGACACTGAGCCATCAAGTGGATGTCCCTGTGGAACATCACCATGCTGGGAAGAGATTCTTCCTCAATCACAGATTTCTGTACAGTCTGTGCAGTCACATTCATTTGAGGGCCACACTTATGAGGTGCAGAGCTAATTACATCAGGTGTAGACTTGCAATGATTCAAGCATGCAATTCTTCACACTTAGCTCCATGAGGGGCTAGCTGCAAGTTCTTCAGTCACCACTCCATTGAGCACTACACACAACTGAACCCAGGAGGTTCTTGTATTTGGAAATCTATTCTGTGTGGATTTAGTTTTGCTGCTATGTTGCATCAAGAACCCCCTTAAATTATTCCCCACTTGCAGTCCTGGATCTCTTTCATTGGAAATTTCACTACAGAATGGACACAGTAAAACTGAGAACCTGTGAGATTTGGCATAAGATAGGCAATTCCTGCTGTGATTATGAGGTTGGATAATTCTTGTGAATGATCCCAGGTTTTGGGTTGTCATTTTTGTTGTATTCCTTCAGAAAATTTGTTCCTGTTAGCTTATTAGTGATACAAAATACTAATAAAAGCTTTGGAAGCTGTTATTTGACCTCAGAGCTGAACTTAGATCTCGTTTCACTGTATTTGAAATTGTGTCACACAACTTTGCTGTTTTCTGTGGCTTTTTACATGCGTTTTATTTCCACTGGAAGAGTTAATTGCCAGCATATGCCATGAGCAGCAGGTACAATGTAACACTGCTGAAATTTTCCAAAGCAACTGTCTCATTCCAAATTTCTTTTCTGGAGTATTTTGAAATCTATTTACACTGATATGCAGATGTGGGACAAAGTCTTTGCTTGGGGTTCCTTCTCTGGGTCTTATGTTAGCATATGTTTATTAGAACCAGAAACTGACTGTGCTTGTCGAGGCCAAAGAGTCTTCAAGTAGCACATGTGTCAGTGTGGGAGTAGGGTTGTCATTATGGTATATTTTGGGATATAGAAGCCTAATGAAGTTACAAAATACCTGAATTATTTTTCCTTACCTACATAGCAATGACCATCTATCCGATATTTATAAGCACTTTTAAACTTTTTTACTGTGAAGTCTATGTGATTAACCTTAATCAAAGTTTCAAACTGCTTCCAACCGTGATTTTAGGAAGTCTTTTTAATTTAAACTAGATGTAAATGAGAGGGAGTGTTCATTCATTCTGTTTTGACATCTCAGCTGGGTGGTGTTAATTAACAGCCAAGACAAAAAAAGCTTCTTAAATAATTGCTTAGGCATAATTGCCCTTTGGACCAAGTCATTTTGGTGCAGCTGACAGAGTGCATAGGTTCTTTTTTGACACATAATATATTTTTTCACAGCAATAAACTAGTATTTGTGTTCCATTACTGTAACTTTCTTTTTTGTTGCATGGCATGCTACATATATCAAACTAAAATATAACTGAAGAAAAATACCAACATTTCTAAAAATTATTTGAAGTACACCATTTTACCAGTCCAAGGATATTACTTAAAAAGCTTTCCTTAAATTGTCATCCAAATACTGATTTCCTATTTTCAATGGACTGAAATCAGTAAAAAAAAAGACTGAAGACAGTAGTCATGTAATAATTTCTCAGAGTGACTATCAGAAAAATGTTATAAAATATGGTACACAGGTTTGTAGTGCATGTTATAAGGTTCAGGAGAAGGTGGGGAAGGAGAGGATAGGTTGTAAGTAAAATCTATAGGAAAGATTTACTGTGCTAATATCACATTTAAATATTTCTTCAATGTAGATGAGTTCTTGAGGTTTAGGATTTTTCCTACTAAATGTATTGTTGCTTATTTTACTGACATAATGATTAGTTTTACTCCAATGCAAATATGAACTTTTACTTCTTGGGGAAAAAAAGTAATTTATTTAGGCTTAAGGTTTTCAGAAGATGATGTGTTGGAGTGAAATTTCTCAGAGCCCATAGCAACACCATGAAATTACATTAGTTAAAGTAAATTATACAAGCATAAGCAGATTTGCTTGTGTTGCTAAATTATTAGTCTTAAATTTGTTATTCTCTCCTTTTTTCTCACACTTTGAGAATATTGGGAGGTGGCATGCTCAAACATTAAGAATTGTCTAAGAGAGGAAAATATAAGCTTTGCTTGTGTGTTGACAATATGATAGGATATCATACCCATGAAAATTACTAAAAGAGACTGGTGGGACTTTAACTCTCATGTCCCAGGGCCTGAGAGAGGTTGTTTTGCTGAATAAGGTAATTTTGGGATGGAAGGCTGAAAATTTATTTGGAAGTTATAAATTGGCTTATGTGCAGCTGTGAGCTGCTCTACCACCATACAGAGTCTGAGCAAAGGGCAAAGAAATCTCTTTATATATATTTTGGTGTTGTCAGTATTGGAAATGACTGCTGAACCTGCTAATGCCAGCTTATTACCACATTGTATAAAACCACTAGTTTAAAATGGCATTTTGTAAGATAGATGGAATTTCTGCTATTTTTCTCATTGCTTGCCTGCTGTGAGCATAATACTATAGAGGTTTTCTTTAATCAAGAAGCTTCCAGTCACTCTCCATGTTTGTCTGTCTCTCCCCCTCTCTGTCTCACGCATACACATGCACACACAGAGAATATCTGAAAATTACTAGTACTGCCATCAAGCCAAGGCGGCTGCAACACTTTAATTTGTGGCCTGCTCTCCTTTCCATACCAAAGACATCATTTCAGGTAAAAGAGCTGTCTATCAATTTTGCTGTTTCAACTTGCTTCTGAAATGAACTTCCAGTCTCTGGGGCAGCTGCCCATTGCAGGGATGTCTTGTGAAAGAAATAGAAATGTGCCAAAACTCAGTAAACAACATAGCAGTCCTTCTTTCAGTAATGGCGGAATTTTCTCTAACACAGACAGTTTGAGATCGGACAAAATTAAATTACATCAGTATTCAGCATGTAGTCCATATAATCTCCCTAAAAAAGAAAAAGAAAAACAAAAACCCAAAAAACCAACAAAAAAAAAAAAAACCTACAACCTCTTTCAACCTTTTAAACCCTCCAAGAAAAGCACAATGCTGAGAAGATTTAGTTATTTAATTTCCCTGACCAGTGAAATCAGTTTCCTCCTGCTCAGTGTTTTTAAGGAAATGTATCTCTTCTATAGTTTGTGGTTTGCTAAAATATAAGAACATAAATATGGGGTTTTTATTTATAAACAAAAAGCCTCAAAAACAGTACCTTAAATCCTAGATTTAAGGAAATAATAACATTCAGGTGGGGTGAAGTAAAATCAAATCAGAGACTGTCTGTAGTTTATTCTGTTATAAAGGAAGCAGCTGAAATTCTGCAATTATACTGCTATCAGAATTTAAGTAAGTAAATAGAATTACTCCAGATTTCTGAGAGTAGCTAAATGTTAACTTTAGATGTAATAGAAATACAGTACTGTGAGATTACATAGGCCAAAGGAAGTTTGGATGCTGTCCTTAGTCGTTGAAACCATTTTATTTTATGTAGGTGCAATCCAGCACAATTTTGGTACAGTCACACTATTCCCCCCCTCCTCTTTTTAGCTGCGAAACCTCAATCAAATGCCCTGGCCAAAAATTAAAGTACATCTATTTGAACGGTAGTCACCAAATAAAGTGAAGTTTGAGAGTTCTTCTGTCTGCTCTTTTATTGTACAAAAAGTCAGGAAATAGTAAGTTTTTTAATTTCTTGTATAGGCTGTACATAATTTAAATGGGAATTGTACTATGCAATCACTGTTGCAATGTATGTGGATTGTTTAGGAAAACTGAGCTCTAGATAGTCTATTTAAATTATAAATAACCTGGTTTTATTAGCTTCATATTAAACTTACTCAACCTTAACAATAAGAAGAGTATCAGCTTTCTGAGAATCAGATGTCATGTACCAATTGGAGTACACCTTCCCTTCCTCAGATTGAACAGTCCCACTGTCTACTTTTAGCTCAGCCCAATTCTACCAGCTGTAATTGACTGAATTTCTGTCCATTTCCCTGCCCTATCTTTCCCTAGACTGAGTACACACAACTTTTGAGAACATCTACAAGAACTTGAGTCAGTGAAGGGGCACTCTTGGAACCAGACATTGGGAAATGGCACAATTTACTTCTGTAGACTAAAACTTTGATCTTTGCAAAATTTCAAGTAAGATATATGAGAACATAAAATTTAGATAAATACAAATATTCAACCATTTTATTTGGACTTGAGCAGTACTATGCTAATGCAAAACACAGTACATATTAATAAAATACTGAGGAAAGAGTAAGGAATTATGCAGAGTGGGAGGATATGAACCAAATAATATTTTAGTAGCTGAGGGGTATCTGAGGGTCATGGAAATTCAAATGTATGATTTGAAGAGAATGTTTGAATAACTGATGGGAATAGATGGTTACTGCTTGTTAGCAGCAACAGGACGGAGAGGATGACACTGCATTGATGTTTTCAGGATGTGTATGTAGATGTTTTAGAGGCACCTTGAGATAGCTGGGGAAGGTCCAGTCATAAATATTTGAGGGTGATGATTTTGTCCTAGATGAGTAACGTGTAGTGCAATGAATGGGAATGGCAGGGGAAATGCCTTAGTGTCAGGAAAAGAAATAAAATGTCCTTGGCCGGCTCCAGCAGTCCTTGTCAGGTTCCAGTACCTGTAGCTGGGAAAGAGTCAGAGCTGAGTAGACAGCTGAGGCAAATGTACCCTGTGGTCAGTAGAGGACACTTGCAGGTAAGAGTGACCAGTGGAAGAAGCTGAAGTTTGTTGTTCAGTGAAGTCTGAGCTGATAGTAAGCATTTCTCAACTTCTGTCCCATCTATGTCCACATATATCTTCCAGATGATTTTTGTCTTTCAAAATCAAAAGGGAAATAGCAAGATCTGAGTTCTCTGGCATTTTGGGGATGTCAGGAGTGAAAGTGCAGGCCAGCATCATGCCTGTCATTCCATGCTAAAAGTCATAAAGGCAGATCAGCCTGCATGTGTGAATATCCTGTGATGTGTCTGAGGGTTGGAAACTTAGTTGTTTTCTTACTTCATAGCTTTGTAACTGCTACACTGACAGTTTGAAGTGATTTTGAAAATGTCACTATTGTACTTAGGAAGTAAAATGGGATTTATTTAGTTTTGGTATCCTCTAATTGTTCATGAAAACATATATCAAACATCTCTAACTTGTTAATTTCAGAAAGTTATCTTTCGTATGCGCATGGATGCAAGGAAATGATGGAGACACAAGTTTTGCCTTTTTTGTTGTTGTTGTTTTTTAAGGGGAAAAAAACCATCTATTTAAGTATTGAATGCCAGAATAATAGCACACTATTGGGACTGAATTAAAAAATTGAAAGGTTCCATGAGAAACTTGGTAGTATACTATTCCTAACCATTAAACTGAAAAGGTGAAGAAATCTTTGGAAAGCAAATAAAACCCCTCAAAACAGATCCCAATGTTTAGTCAAGCATTATGCCTGTGTTTTCATAGAGAGCCCTTAGATATGTAGGCAGAGTTCAAATGCTGGTCCTTTGTTCCTTTAGGGGATGAAGAAGAGCTAAGCTCCCAAGTTGCCAGGGCCAACTACAGCTTGTGAGTCAGGATCATGCACTGGAGTTGTCCACTGCTGTTACAAATTGGTGATATCTCTCTTAGCTTGATCAAATGATTAATAAGCAATGCTGAACAAATGGCATTCTAGAACCTGAGAAGGGTATGATTTCCAAGCCTTTTTATGGGCTTCCAGGGAGATTGGAAGCCCATATATCTCCTCAGGTATTGACTAGGTCTTGAAAGCACAAAGTTGTCAGGCTCAAATGATGAAATGTTTTTATGTAGCTCCACTGTCCTTCTCTGCTGTTAAATTGTTCATTAACAACTTAGGAGCATGTAACTTTGAAGTTGATATTAGGCAATATTTTTCAAAATCTTGATTTACTATCATGTCTGAACATGGTAAACCATTCATTTTTATAAAAGGGCAAGGATGTATCATCAGGAATCTCTATATTTTTGCTCTGAAAATATAATTTATCATATTTTTCAACACATATAAATCAGTAAAGCTTTAAACCATTTTTTGTAGTCTGCCAGTGAACACTAGCTGAAAATCTATTCACTTTTAACTGGAATAAAATAAAATGGATGGAAAAAAGGAGTTCTATATACTATATTTGCTGTTTGAAATGTCTGAGAAAATAAAATAATGAAACATTAATTTCTGGACATTGAGAAGCCACAGGTACTACATAATAGGGTGGTAATAGGTCCTTTATTATAACTGGGTCGAATTTTTCAGCAGATATATACTGATGGTATTAACCTGAAATGAAGTTGTGTTTGATTTCTCAAGCTTTTCAGTTTTTATAACTTTTTGTGTCTAAACCAAATAGGTGTTTTCATCTTCTGTTTCTCTTTTTTTTCCATATCTCGCAATCACCCTAACTGTACATTATTTGGTGGTAGAATAATTAGTAGAATTTAGGTTTTGAGTAATTCTGAATAAATTAGTAAAAGTCTGTGAAAAGGCAAGATAATAGATTGAGTTTCTTGTCTTTATTTGCACATAGAGTTGAATATATGCCAAAGTCTTTGCTGTCATTGTGCATTTTTAGAATAAAACCAACAGAACTACAAGATGGAAAAAAATACAGCTGATTCACCCAGCACCACATAATAATCATATCAATTTTCAAGGCTGTACATCTTAAAGAATCTAAGATTGTCGTGGTTTTTATAGTTGAGCTGATTTTTAAATATTAATCAATTAGAAAAAGATAGATCTTTCCTACATTGAGGTATTTAAGTAAGAGGTAAGATTCCTGTGACTTAGGTTACTGTCTCTGTCGCATCTATCCACCCTGAACTCTTTCCATAGTTGATGACCACCAATCTAGTCAACAAAATACAAGCTATGAGTTGCCTTACCCCAAAGCAGACTTCTGAAATAGACCTGATGAGCCATTTATTAAACAAGGCTGTTTCTCTTGTGTATCTCTAAGGAAAACACATCTTGAATAAATTAGTTGTAAACATTTACCTCAAGTGTTTAAATTAATCTGAGATGCGTAGTACACAGTTCTGTCAGTGCGGTGACAAATGTCCTTGTGTGGATATGTTTCTTCTCTCCCTAAACAGAGGCACTTTTGATAATCAGTTTTGTAAACCAGGCTAGGTACTAAAATTCTGCATGACTGAAGGTATACGGGTCCTCCTTCCATGCACTCACTTTCCGTAACAAAAACACACTAGATGAAAAACGCAATCACTTTGTACCAAGGTGAATTTCATGCCCCTGTTACACAGTATTTTTTGCCCAGATTTCATGAAAAGTATAAACGCAGAACTACTTTTATCCCATTTTGGCAATCATGAGACCACAGCAAGTGAAAGAACTTCTTGAAAAGGTGTTCCTGGATCTCTCTTATTCTTACATTTATTTCACATTGCAGTAATAGCAGTTGCTGTATGGAAAAAAATTTAAGGTTACAGTGAAAGTAGATAGAATGATTCCTTTTGATTTCAATGAGCTTTGGGTCAGATATAGTTCTATTTTGTATGAAAACAAATGCAAATTTACACATATTGTTTACATATCTCTTAAAGAAGGAGTTCCAGCATCACTTCAGAAGTATTAAAATTAATTTATACATTTATCAAAGATCCTCAAAGGAATCTTGATTACATATATTTTACCCTATACAAATCAAAAAAGCTCATTGAAGGTCCATCTGAAAAGTCAGTCATCTGTAGAATTAACATATACATGAACATCTTGTAAACACAATTAAATTGTATTGTGTTTTAGAGTAGAAACTCAGAAATATTAATACGCTAGCACACCTTTAGTTTCTGACTTCATCGATATTGTAAATCTCAAGTGACAGAATAGTTTTCACCAGAGACTTTCATTAGAGTAAGAGGGATTTGGGATACTCTCTAAAAATGACACCACATGGAAATTGCTTATCAGGCTTAATTTAAATATTAGCTGGCAAGTCTGCAGTCTAAGAGATGCAATATATCAACCAAAAAAAGGAGTAGCTAAAAGGCTGGATTTCTGAACAGCGTCCATATAAACCACACTTTTGCTTTCAAGATTGCGCAGCAAGAAGGAAAACAAAAAACCAAACAAACAGCTAATGATAAAAACACTTCTGGGTAAAAAGAAAGAAAATTAAAAAAAAAAAGCAAGGAGCAAGGAGAAAAAAAAAAATCACCTTTTCTGAGCTTCCTAGATGTCTTTTAAAGATGGGGAGGGGCAGGGAGCTAAGTAGCAACTCTTGATTTCAGGTAGAAAGTAGCTATGTTTGATGGATTATACAGATCTTCTCAACCTCTTTTAAACTCCCCAGTCACCTTTCTTCTTTTTTATTTTTTTTAATCAAGTCTCTCAGAACTCTGTATTGAACTTATTTATATATCACAGCAGAAATTTGTTTGAAGTTTTTTTGTGGGCTTTTCTTTTTATTGACATTGTTGTTACCAAGAAAAACCTTCTTTTGTTCAATTTTTAATGAAATGAGCACTCCCAAGCCAACTTAAGCATTGTCTTTTGTCTTTTCTAGTAACCTCCTAGGTTTTCCCTCTTTGCCTAGGCTTAGTGTAACTTGCAAGCATCTTGCTTATGTCAGAAGTATATTTTGTCTTACTGTTATGCACAAGCATACAAAGAGACAACAACAATAACTTGGACAGTTACCTAACTTGACCAGCACCTAATTCTGGCACTTGAATGATGTTGTATGTACCATTTTTTTCTTTTTCTATTTATAAGTAAAGGTTCCTCCAGTTTCTTGATGAAAAAAAAAAATCCATCCTCTATGAATACTTACATTTATCAGAGTTTTCCCTCAATTCGTATGTCATCCGGGGTTTTGAAAATTTAGACACAACTTCATCTTGCCCTAAGTTTGGTAAATGTTTCTACTAAGTATTTACTTTGTTTTGTCACGCAAGAAGGTATGCATAAAGAGAGATGGTTTTGGTATTGTGATGACCAAGATGTGTAAATATTAGCCTTGTTAGCTGACTTTTTTATGTACATGGCCTGAAATGCTATCCTTTTCATGGCTGTTGAAATAAAGAATAAAAATATTAGACAACGGGAAATCAGAAACCCTTAAAACTCCCCAATTGCATGACCTGCAGCAGCTATTTCCAGTATCACCAGTAACACTGCTTAGGATTGCAAAATATAATTCTGAAATGTAATGCTGGGGAACTCTGTGTCCCCTAAGATGAACCCACACGACTATGACATATGTTCACCAGCTGGAGGACATGATTTTGACATGTATGTGTTGAAAGAAATAAGAAAGTGAAGTTTATCCTGGTGTGATAGTAATGAATATGGAAAGCTGAAGCAGCTGCAGAGAAAGATTAAAAATCTGCATCTTATAATTTTTGAGAACTTTTTTCAGTTTCAAGCTGATTAAATATGATCATTCAGACATTAATATTTTTCAGTACAATGCATATATACTTAAAACACAATATTTGCCGGTTTGGAGAATTTAATAGGATTAAGAATAGCTTTTATTTGACATTATATAGTGTTTAAGGAAATTAAACAACATTTGACCTAAATTCTTAATACATTAATAAGAATTTCCCATCAATTATTAGTGAAGAGAGGCTTTTCATCGCTTCTTTTGCTTTTGTAAAGTGTCTCTTGTCTCTCCAAGTCCTTTACATCAGATGGTTCTCTACATCTCTGTGAAGAAAGCAGAGTACCTCACTTCCAAAGAGAAACCCAAAGACTTGAAAAGCAGTTTTTTCCTGCAAGGTGTTTGATACTTCAGAAACGATTTTCATTGTTCAGCTTGCTGAATTGAGCAGATCTTGCTCACGGTTTGACCATGACTGACAGATACACCACTCTGTCTCTCTCTTAATATTGAGTATGTATGACTTTTCCTACCTGTATTATTCTCTTTAGTTTATGAACTCAGTATATTTTTAACCTGTCATTAATTTTCTCTAATTCAAATTCAGTATAATAACTCAAGAAACCTGGAGCCAAATTCTGGTGCCCTTTGAACCTCAGTATAGGATAGATAATGGTCTAATTCATATTTAAAGGAGAAACTCTTTTTAAGAAACCACAGCTGATCATATAAACATATAAAGATGTAAGATGATATGTGTCTGTAAATGTGTGAGGTGGAGGATTTAAATAAAATCCCTACTGATGAAGTTTAAGCTAGCATGCTTTATCTTTGCAAATGTATGCACAGATAGCTAAAGTGCCTTAAATTTTAAACAATTGCTTATTATGCTGCTCTAGCTTGACTGCATTTCATCATCTGTTAATAACTTTCTTCATGCTGAAAGGCACAATGTCAACAGTATTTATTACTGAAATGACTGTTCTTGCCAGAATCTCTAATAAGAAGGGGCCAAGCTCCCTGTATTCTGGTCCAAATTCAGGAGAAATTCACTTTCATCAAGCTTTTTCTTTTTATAGTTCTTTGGGGTTTTTTCTTCACAGTGTTTACATGAATGAATTTGGGAAACTTTATTAACTGGCCACTTCATTGAAAGTCAGATATTAATTTATAGCCAGACTCATCTATTAGGTTTGTGATAGGGAAAAGCTAAAAAGCACAACCTTTAGTGTACTTCAGGATAAAGAGATCCAATGTGATTTTGTTTAGTGCACAATATTTTGATCTCTTTTGCTATTTTATCCCCTTACAAACTCTTGCCTTTCATGAATTAAGGGTACATATGAACTGCAATGACTGAAGAAAGCAGAATGTGTATCCTTTGTATTCTTTACATATTGAATCTGCTTTCTGATTGTCCAATACTCTGTCTTAATAAATAAATAAATCAGAAGAAAAGGTCAAAGTGCTCTGTGAACACTGGGAGATGATGGCTGTTCTCAACACCTGCCATTTCACTACCAGTTTATTGACCTCATTTGGATAACCCTCTGGGATTCCAAAGGACCAACAGAATTTTTTTTCTGTGCTAGAATTTTATCTTCCAAATGTAGATACAATCAAAATTTACTAAACTCACTTGCCCAAATGGTGTTTAAAATAATCAATCTCTCTAATCCCGAGAAATCTCTTTTCTATCAAGTTTTCATGATTTCATTTTGCCCTACTTACTACACTCAAAACATAAATCATAAAGCTTAGAAGGAATTCTGAAATTAAAATCTGATTTGCATTTTACTATTCAGAGAACCACAGTGCAAGTCACAGCAAATAATCATTTTGGCCAATATGCTGTCTCTGGCGGTGTCTACTAGGAGGTGGAGCTGTATCCCTGGTGCACAAACTTCCTTTGGGATACTTTTTAAGGTCTTGGCAGGCACTGATTTATCTTGGAGATTCTCTGGGTTACTATACTTAACACTCCCAGTGTCCTATGGCATTTGATTGATGTGTTTTGATTAAATCTGTTTATAAATTTAGTCCTCACTAGTCCTGCAAAGACTTCCTCTGCTAAAACTTGTGTGACATATAAGTACACAGCTGATGTCTTCCAATGTTATCCTGAAAATGTTTATAGCTATGAAAAGCTACTTCAGTAAATGTTTGTCACTTTCTTTTTTGCTTTTTTATATTTCAGCTTGATAAAGTCTAAAGCTTTTTAAAAAATTTATATAGCCACACACAATTTCTGCTTTCTGAGACCTTTTTTCAAACATTCTCTTCTATTCTTTAACCAGTATGGATTTTTGGGGTGCACTTTTTTTTTTTTTTAACACATGACCTACATTTTTTCCAAACAGTCCTCATACCACCAGAAGCTGTTATTTTTTATTAGTGTTTTACTTTTTCTGGGTTTTTTTTTTTTCCTCATAAATATTATAGCTGAAAAATGGCTGAATAGAGCCTTTTCATGGGGGACAAGAGAGGGGAAATTTTATAATGAAGTTACATGATATTGAGTTTAATTGAGATGCAAAGTCAATTTTTTATTCCATATCACTTTCAACACCTATCTTTTTCATAGGTTAATTCAGAGCCATGGTCTTCTACACTTTGCACAATTTAATTCCAGACTTTAATTAATTAACACTGTGGAAAACAGAATTGTATGAACTCCTGCAATTCATTTTAAAATACACTTTCATTATGAGATCATGCACTCAGCAAGTGGGCTTTCGATGGCTTGGGATTTCAGAAAGCAAGGTAGGGAATAAGGCCTTAATACTTCTCAATAGGATCCTTATTTACATTTCTAATGACTGGCTGTGATTTGTCTTAACTGTCATCAGTTAAAAGCAGCCAAAACCAGAGGAAACAATGAGAGCATTTCCACAATAATTTTTGGTATTAAACTCATGCAACCACTTTGTATATGTTTTCATACTTATACAAAAAATTTAATGTCCAAACTCAGAAATCTGGTAATGAGTTCAATTAATGTGGAACCCAAAATGAGGACATGAATTTTACTATCATAAATCTGAACCTTAAGTTTCCACTGCATTTTCAAGATGGTACATTTTTAAACTTTAACAGAATATATCATAAATATGTACAAGCTCTCTCTATATTTTTCTAGGCATTTAAAATTCAGTGGTGCTAAAGTGAACACAGGAAAAAAGGTTGTGAAGGATCAGCGGTTCATTGGCAGTGAAAAATGTAAGAGGGCAAAATAAAAGTACATATGCTTATGTTAACTCAGTCTTGGACATAAAGATAAGTATTTTATTGAATTTGCATGTAGTTCACTGTGCTGTCGAAAACCCTTTATTTCTAAAGAAATATTCTTTATAGAGCAGAAGTGTGTTATCTCGGAGAGAGATGAAGTAAAGATTGAAGGGAAGAGACAGTGTGCCTTATTCTCAGTCTTATCAGACAGCCCTTCAGAAGTCACTAATGATTTGAAGGAACCTGGGTGATTTTAGGAGGTCTGTTACTCAGTATTACTCGAAACTATACATGCTTGGACATGTTTATGACCAAACTGCAGCAACTTAACAAAACTTGTCCTTTAAGTATTCCCTGCAGATTAGGTATAGACTGGGCTTGAGGAACAGGAAAGATCTTCAACACACAAAATTGAATCACAATTTGGAAGTTTTCCAAACTGCCCATCCTACAATCAGGCAGCAGGTCTGTGGACTTCTGTGAAGCTGGGCAGACACACAGTTTCAGACAAGGCAGGAGACTAAATATGCATTACTGCACAGCACTCACCAGGTGTGGAGAGTGCCTCGCCCCTCCTAGGGTAGTGTCCCATCCCTGAAGAAACAGCCTGCTTAGCCTCAAGGTGTACAGTCCAAGGATAAAGACAAACTTTCCTGAGTGCTGTGCCTCCCCTTAGTTTTGAAAGACTTCTAACAGTTTAACTGAAATATGACATAAAATGTCTTAGAAATGAAGCCACAATATGCAAAGTTCCAGTGAACTCTAAACTGGGACGTGCTGACAGGGTAAGTACTGTACCATCCAGTGCAGCACACACTTTGCACATAGATGCACTAGATGAAGTGCAGAAGCCCACCACATCCCTTTGGGTGGGACTGTGACTGCATTTGGCCCTGATCACCCTCATCAGCAGACCCACAGTTTTCACAGATGAGGTAAAAAATAAAATAAAACTTTTCACTTTTAAGTACAAACTAGTCTCTCTAATAAGACAATTTCAAACTGGGGAGTCTGATTTTTTCCCTCATTACTCCAATCTCACTCGGGGGTAGACCTTTTGAGTTCTGAAGAGCTATTATTGATTCACATACTGGCATATATGAAGAAAAGCTAGGCCCAGAGATTGTTCTTTGCCAATGTCAGATAACATTTGAGCACGGCCACCAACTAATAATATGTGCTCACAAAAAGGTTCAGGCTGCTGGAATAATAGATAATTACAGCCACAATTGTCCAAGCAAAGAAATATCCAAATCTCCTGTAGGAAACCATGAATACATTGGGACCCATGAGTACAAAATTAAATGCCTGGCTTCAATAAATATGGAAAGAAAACTTCTTAAAAGTTTAGAATGTCATTAGCGTGAGATCTTTTGAAGGATTTTTTTCCTTCTACTTTCTCCAAAGCACACCTATTTAAGGCTCAGAACAATCCAGGGGACTGCTGCTGCAGTGTGTGGGTAGAGTTCAAAATGCAAAAGCTCTCTTAATTTCACAATGAAAGTGGAAAATAGAATTTCTGACGATTTTTCAAACATAGCACTTTCTTTAGGACAATGTCTAAAGGTGAAAATATTACTTCAGCAGCTTTCTATTTTTTAAAAAACTTTTTAAATAGCCATGAAAAAGAATAATAATGGCTTCTACTTTCAAGGTGAATTGCATATAATCTTTTTGTTTTGTACTATAGTTCAAATAGATCTGTTCATTATTTTAGTCTTTCCTCAGGGTTCCTGAAGTGATGCTTAACGTCATCAAAAGAATAGCAAAAAGAGGGACAAAAATGTAAAAAAGAGGTATAGAGTCATAGAATAGAGTCACAGATGATCCTGTGTCAAAAGGGACCTATGAAGATCATCAAGTCCAACTCCTGACTTCACAAAGGGCAACCTAAAAGTTAAACCATGTGTCTTACACCATTGTCCAAATGCTTCATGAACAGCTTGAAGTCATTACCGGTTCCTTGGGAAGCCCATGCTGGAGCAGGCTCCTGGAAGGGAACTTTGAATCCATGGAATGATGAGCCCAGGCTAGAGCAGTTTCTCTGGCCAGCTTGCGACACTGTGGGTGACCCACATTGGAGCAGGCTGGTTTGAAGGACTGCATCCTCTGGAAAGGGACCCACATTAGAACAGATCGTGAAGAACTGCAGCCTGTGGGAAGGACTCATGCTGTAGAAGTTCGTGGAGAACTGTCTCCTGTCAGGGGCACCCAACACTGGAGTTGGGGAAGGACTCCTCTCCCTGAGCAGCAACATAAACAACCTCTCATGGACTGACCATAGACACCATTCTCCATATCCCTATGCTCCCAGGGGCAAGGACATAGACACCAAGGAGGGCTGGGGGGAAGGTGGTTTTAAAATGGGGCTCACTTCTCATTATCATGCTCTGATTTGATTTGTGATAAATTCATTTCCCCAAGCTGAGTGTGTTTTGCCCATGACAATCCTTTGCTCTTAATCAATGAATGATCCCTCCCTGCCCTTATTACAGCTCATGAATCTTTCATTATATTTTCTCTCCCCATCCAGTTGCAGGGGGAGTGATAGAGCAGTTTTGGTGGGTACCTGGCATCCTGCCAGGGCCAACCCACCACACAGTCACTGCTATACTATTGTCCCACCAGGACTATCACCTCCTCAAAGCAAGGCTCATGTTGGTCCCAGCCCAATTTGTCTTTGGTGAAGCTGTGTTGGCTAGTCGCTGATGTCACCTCATTCTTTGTGTGCTTCCAAGCCATCTTCTGGAAGATGAGAAGGGCAAGAGTTTATTCCTGGAAACCAGCCAGAAGTCTGCATGAAGTTCAGGAGCTGCTTCTGATTCTTCCAACAAAATGTGAAAAATATTCCTTGGAATAGGGAAGAAATAGACCAATGAAGTGATGAGAAGCTTTGCTCTTCATAAGAACAAACAAAGCAAGGATGCGCCTCAGACTGAACCACCACCCTCTCCACAATTCAAAGTCAGCTCTCCATGGCCTCCAACAAGGTTCTTGCAAAAGAATGGAACAGCCTCCCAAAGGACGTCAGGCCCTCCCCTTCCCTTTGTGCAGAAGAAAGGCACCCCTCCACGCTCCAGGGACAGGGCCAGGGGACAGGGAACAGGGAACAAGAGCCTTTGCAACATTCAACAATAGGCAGTTCTTTTATGGAGTGCAGGCAGAGACCTTCTGCAGGCTCCTTTTCCCCTTTCCTGTCAGTGGGATGTCTGGATGCTTTGACCCCCCTCAGCACCTGCTGAGTGCAGGTGAGCATGCTCCTTGCAGGGTGCCAGGTAAGAGGGAAGGAACCCCAAACTTGGGATCACTTAGAGCCCCACCCTCCCGGAATGTTGTTACTACAATCTTGTCTCGGGCACAGGATATGGAGAAGGCTCATGGGATCATGACGGGAGGTGGAGCACGCTCCCTGTGCACAGAGGCCATGGGAGTGGTTCCTGGGAGAAGCACAAAGAAGAAAACCACTTCCCAGGAGGAGAAAGTGGAGTCAGAGGAGGTGAAACACCACCCAGAATCGCATGAGACTATTTGTGGTTGGTCATGGGAGCGATGGTGTGCAGTGAATGGATGTGGCTCTGCTGGGGCCCAGGTGTGTCAGTGTGCCAAAGGACTGATGGAGGAGAGCCACCAGCCACGGGAATGATTGCTGTGTGAGCTGAATTACAGTGTGGAGTCCATGGATCCACCAAGGAACAGTGAGGGGCCCTGCGGTGTCAATCTATCAGAGAGCTGTGTGAGACCCATGCATATTGCCCGTCAAAGAATGGCAAATCCATGAGTGCCAATCTGACACAAAAGGACATGGAGCCCACAGGAGTGGACCCACCTTAAGATGAAGAACTGAGGGATGTGGACCAACCTGTGACAGGGCTGATATTTCATTACCCTAGCACACCTGGGCTGCTTTCCATGAGATCCCACAGATGGCTGTCAGAGCAGTGCCCAGCGAGTTCCCAGACAGCAGAGCAGCCTCTGCACCCAACATTAGCTGGGAGAGGAGAAACTGCTCACCCTCAAGATCTCTGAGCAGTAAACAGTTCATTTCATGAATTTCAAGGGTTGTGTGGGTACTTGTTTCTCATCTCCATCACCCTCTGTGTGAAAGTTGTTTACTTTTACTGTACTTAATGCACCCTAGGATTTGGTTGGCCACTTTGAACTCCAGGCAACACTGTTGATTCTGTTGATACTGAGCTTAGAATCAATCACCTTTGTGTAAGGCTGCACTCCAGCTTCTTGTTCTCATTCTATACATATGTCCAGCATTACACTGTCCCCCAAGTGCAGAATCTTGTTAATCTTGTTAAACTTCATGTGGTTGATGATTGCCCACTTTGGGTAGCTTTTCCCCTCCTTACCTAAAGACTCTCAACCATCCCTAGCTGCAAGTTTTACATAGTCTAGCCCCTCCTCTATGAACAACACTTCCTTTCCATCTCATCTGTCCTGCCTATTTTTCCTGAAGAGCCTATAACCATCCATGGTAGTACAGCAGCCACAAGATTTTTGCCATGAAATCTCACTTAATGTGCACTTTTCCACTCTGCCCCCTTAAGCCTTGGTCAGACGCTGGTCCAGACCCAAATGGCAGTGTCCAGCTGCATGGCCTGCCTCAAAATGGTTGATTGCCCTCTTGGTAAGCCCCAAAATAGTGTCAGCTGACCATGGGGGTCCTGTGCACACATTAAAGAGCAGGTGTGACCCACACCTCTGGAGAAGCCTCAGTGGACCTGAGCAGATAAATGAACAGTGACACCTCTAGATTGGTGTGCTCAGCTACCCTGGATTTCAAAGTGTCTGAGACCACACTGGGTCCTAGGGTGGTGACTATGTACATTTTTGTCTTCTTTTCCTCTCTCTTTTTCTCTCTCCCAACTACTTCTACACAAAATATGTTGTAAGCTGGACTAAAAAACTTCCAGTTAATGCCTTGGTAAGGGACTTGTTGTCTCTGAATAAGTTAAAGTTTGCTGCACTAAAATTTGTGACGTGCCTTACTTTGTCTGGAAGTTGTTTTAAAATTTACCAAGTACCTTAATGCTCTGAAGTTTGCAAGTAAAACATTTTTTGTTTTATTTTTTTTTTGTTTTGTTTTCTCTCCTGAGAATTTTGTTGTTTCTCCCACACACTTCCCAGAATATATTACCAGAATACTGTCCCCTGAACCCACCAAGCAGGCCAGGGCATTACAATACCTAAGAGGAAAAATCTCTTAAGGGGGATAAATGATCCTCTTTTAATTAAAATATTTATGTCTTGATCAGATCTGCGGGAAATCAAATGTTTTTACATGTCTATTACCTTTGGTACATGGTCTTGAGTCTGGTTTCAGATTTTCTTTTAAGAGATTGATGCAGTAACAGCTTCAGATTTTGTCTGTGGGGATGAAAATATGCAGAATGAAGGTTTAAGGCTTAAAATACAGTGCCTGTCCAGGGGATGTCTAGACTTCTGTGATTAATGCATAATTTGAAACTGAACCAGAAAGCTTCTGACTTGGTGACCCTGATTCATATCAGTTCTAACTTGCTTATAAATCTCTTTTGGAAGTGACAAACTAAATGGTAAAGATTTATCTGAACTTCTTTCAATGTAATTTTTCAAAAATTTTCAAAAAAAATCTAATATGTAAAACCATTACCAGAAAATAAGTTATTTAATTTCAAAGCAATTATTTCCTTAAAAGTTACTTAACTGAGTTATCAGTATTTAGTAAAGGTGAAACAGATTTTTTGACATAGTAGCATATTTTCTACAAGGAACAGGTATCAAAAGTAACTTACAGGAAGTAAATGAGTTAATGTAGAGATGAAGATTCATTTTCTGCAAAAATATATTGCAGAATTATATGCTGAAAAATAATCAGCCCAAAGTTACTTTCAAGTGCATGGCATTTCTACAGTGGTTGGGGGTTTGTTTGTCTGTTTGTTTATTTTGATTTGGGTTGGGGTGTTTCGCACTATTTATTTTTATTACTATGTAGAATGAAAAGATAATGCTAGATTGTTTTAGAGATAGCTATTTTTGCAATTACTGCGTGAAATTGTACATCATCATTCTGATATCTGCAGAATATCTTTACTGAATGCTTGCTGGTGAGGAGGAAGTGTGGATCCCTGAGTGAGAGATGGTTGCACAGAGACTGTCAAGATTTTTTCCATCTGAAGCTATTAGCTGTGCGTATGTGCAGCTACAGATTTTATTTCTCTGTAACTAGTTTATGTAGGAAAATAGAACTTTTTTACTGTCTTGCAAGAATTGTTTTGTAATGTACCAGAACAAATCAGGCTTTCAAGTTTACAAAAGGGAAAAATTGAATGAACATTAGGAAAAAATTCTGTATTTGCAGGGGGTTGGGAGATACTGAGTGTGGTTTATTAATTTCTTTTTTATATAACAAAGAAATGAAGAATTCTACACTAGCAGAGAATGATTTTTCTCCTCTACATCTTAAATAACCCACAATTTTCATTAAAGCAAAAACCTAGGAAGTGCTCAGGGAATTTGAGCTGAGATCTTTCATGCGACAGTGCACAACACTGTTAAAATCAGGTAAGTGGTTTCTGGCTTTTGAGGGTGCCTTTGTTATTTATTTTAGATACCTTTTGTTGTTTAGATTCTGAAAATTGATATTCCTAGATGAAGTGAATAGAGTTACCAAGAGGTAGGCTGATGTGCATTCTTTTAGGTTAAGTGAATTCATTTTCAGATGTCCATTTTTCCCATCATTTTTAGAGAAAATAGACAGTCTTATGCTTTCTCCCACTATACTTTTGTCTTCTTACACAGCTGCCCATTGATCAAGTAGTGTATGTACTCCATTTCAGTAAATGAGATTTTCCATATGTTGACCTATTTTTACACTGCCATCTTTCTAGTTACATGCTGCGGCATGAGAAAAATTGAATAGGATGCAGATGGAAGAACTGATTTTAGCATTTGTTGTAAAAATTGCTGCTCTTCAATAGTACCTTGTCAAATTTTGTTTTGAGGTTATCTGAAAAAAACATTTCTCTTGAGCCTGTTCCCTCAGATTACAATAAAATAGCAAACACCATCAGAATAGTCAATACAGATTTCAAATGTGCTCCCCCAACACTGACAGGAATGCTGTTGAACAGGCTGCCAAGGAAAGAGAAGGGTGTTCACACGACTGCACGCAATAAATAATACCAGTTTTCTTCTCCTTCCTGCCCCTCAGGGCAGGTTTCTCCCAAAAGAAAGTAACACAGGACATCCTGAAATGCATTCCCAGGTGTAAGGTATTGTTCTTGTTAAAGTGTTTGAATTGCTGCAAAGCAAATATAATATTATGATTGTTATTAAGATATTATTGTTATTTTTATTCAATTAAGATTTTGTGGCAGTTTGCACTCAATTGTGAAGCAATGGATAAGAGGAAGATTTATTTTTCATTGGTGTAGACAAATTGGGGTGTTTTAAGTAATCTCAGCACAGAGATAACCTCTGTGTGTGTGGATGTGTGTACAATGACATACACACAAACTAGTGATTGCTGTGTGTCTACATTTCTGTCATTGCTACCTCTTCATCTTATATCTTAAAAAAAATTCTTCTTAAAAAGAAGTTATCTTGCTTCTGTAGAGAATACTCCTCATTCTCCTTAAAAGTATGAAAGAATGACCCAGAAAAGTATTTATTAGTTCACAGAGGAAAAGATTTAATAAAGAAAACAGGAAACAAGTACTCAGCTCCAAGAAGGATCCCCATGGAAAAGATTCAAAGGGCAGGAAGAAAAAGACTGAGGAGTCCTCCAGTGCACTCAAAGAAGATGACTAAGAAAGGAGAGATTTGACTTATCTCCTTCTGTCCCACAAAGTGTGTAATAAGTTGACCTTTTCCAGCCTTGTCAGGGCTGGAGGAGGGATTTGCTGTTTAAGCTCTTACATGACATATGTGTCAAAACCATGAAGCTTTTGGGAAAAAAAACCAACATCCTGAAAGAGCAAGGAAGAGGCTGACATCTGCAGCTCTGTTCAGGGATGCCTGTGCCAGTTCTGACATGAACAGCTTCATAAGTTTAGGATGGAAGAAAAGATGGATTCATTAAGACAAGGAAGTGAGTTCAGCAAATTCCCCTGGGGTATTCTTAGGTTCAGATTCCCCTTTTGCCTATTTTTTCCCCTCATTCATTAAACAATTCCTTCTCACCATGCTATCATCTCTTGTTATAAAACAAAAATTTTTTTGAAAGAATAAGCTTATTCTGATATGAAATAGGAAAAAGGAAGATATCTTCCGGCTGTCCTTTCAAATCACAAATCTCAGGTCAAAAAACATTGAGATCTACAAGAATATCAAGTATGAAGCAGCTCCTCTGCAGAAGGAGGTTCCAAAAGAAGACATTTCTAATCATAAAATGGGAAAATAATTTCTTGATTGGGAATAAGCTCAGTATTTTTGAAGTTATTCTACTAAACTTTATAATTGCTTCAGTGTGGGGTACCAATGAATTGAAGAATTTCAGAAGCGTGCTCTAAGAATGCTTGGCTATGTCAGACCAAAGCCTGTCATTGTACTCAAACTCTGGCCAAGAATGAATGCTTATTAGGGAAATAGGGCAAGTAGACAGTGATATGTCTCTGGAATATCCTCCAAAGTAATTCCAATTCAAGGATCAATGTAAGAGTACTTTGAGAGACAGAATTATTTTTCTGTATTTTATAGCCTTCACAAGGGATTATTTGTCAATGTTGTCATTCTTTCACTGACTAACTAAAAAATATGTGGTATTACATTTGTAAGAAGTATTTTTGTTATGGAGAAACAGATCTAGCTGATGTTTTTCTACAGATTTTTTGTATCCTTATGAAGAAGAAGAAAGGGTGACAGTGTTAATAAATGTAGTCTGATTTCAGAATCCCTTGACTAATTTCTAATTATTTCACTTTAGGTAAGTTGACCTCAGAAGATATCTTGTACTCCAAGCTGGAATTTGACTCACTGTAGGTTAGCTGTATTACTGGTAAAATCAATTTTGAAAGCTTTATTCTCTGAAAGGGTCAAATTTAAAGGAATAGTAAAATCTGCTGTTTCTTAGAGGGGAGCAACATAGTCTGCAAAGTGGTTATAGATGATAACTGAAGGAAACAATGGAAGGTTCACCTCTGGAAAGATATGTACAGTTATATTTCTACATTACAATATTTTGGGATCAACATAGTAACAAAATAAAATATTTCATTTATAGTGTTCTTAGACTGGTAGCAGTCACAACCTGAAACTGGTTTTCTTTCATTGCTAATTACACAGATATATTCTCAAAGCTGAGTGGGTTTGTTTTATGATGAATGCATTTGGGACTAATAATGCATTGTTTCATTGTAGCTGGACAGTTTTTAGGCCTTATTTTCCAAGGGAGTAAGCCCTTTGCTGCTATATAATTTTTATGTCCCCAAACCTGAGCTCGAATTTTATTTGTAGATGCAGCATATCCTGTAGATGCATTTTATGAAATATTTATTTTCATTCCTTTGAAAAAGCTCTGACATAGATTTGATGATGTCTGTGTTTATTCAGCAGTTTGGACTGCTACTTGTGTTTTCAGAAGTTTCTTTCTGAAGGAACTCAGTTTTATAGATTTGCTATTCCTGTTGGGTAGATTAACCCAGGATTCCCATGAATTTGATGTCACACCAAGATACAGTTGCACAAATGTAATTCATATCATTAGCTGTGCTCTCCAAGCTGTTTGTGTGAGTGCAAGCTCTTTGTGGGAACTGCATATTTCTACACTGCACATCTAAGAAATAAATCTATGATATAAGGCTCAGGAAATTTTTGACATCTACAATACATCTGGAGACAAAAATCTGAGGCTTCGTTTTTATCTTCCTGGTATTCCCACCTGGTGGTCCTTGCTCACAAGCAGAGCAGGTACCACAGCCTGGGGCATGAATCTTGGGCTCAGAGTTGGAGCAATTATGTCATGATTTCATTTTCATCTATTCCTCACAAAACAATCTCATCAACAAGGGTTAAAAAAATGGACTGTCAGCATCAGATGAATTGATAGATAATAATGAAGGACCCTAACTGCCCATACATAGCAAAAAGATGAAACTCCTTAAAATATGTTGGGGTTTGACAGAATTAAGCTGAGTAAGATTCAGACAAAACAGACAAGATGGTTCTTCACACAGTGGATGGTAGAGCTGTAGAGCTCATTGCCCAAGAGTGTTATAGATAGTGAAAGGATACCTAGACGCAGAAATTACTGAAAAAAAACATGATAGATAAAGCCACTTAAGGATATCAAATATGAATTGATTCCATGTATTTCATAGAAGTACTAAATATACATCCTACTGAATAAGTGCATCATATGGAAAATAGTTGGCAGGGCATACATGTAAATGGGAAGTGTCCTTCACTGGCTCTGGCTCTCTTCTGTTTTAACCATCTCCTTGTGATCAGTATTTGAGACACAATACCAAACCAGCTAGATCTCTGCCTGGTACAGTGCATATTGTGTTCTTTTGATGTGAACACACCAAATTTAGCTGTTTGCTTTGGTAAAGTACAAAGATCTGTGGCTGGGCATATAAAAGTCTCTGACTGTCTGCAATATTCCAAGGTGTACAGACATATAAGACTTTTGTTTGCTGTAATGAATGAGGAGGATTCAAAGCCCTTATATTTAGGATTAACTTGCAAGTTTTCAATGTATTTTTCTCTTTATTTTATTTTTCTTTTTTTTAGAGGGGTTTGGTGGTGACGGCTGAAGGATGGGGTAACAGAATGAGCTTAGTTGTAACTTGGGTATTTCTTTTATTTTTACTATAAAAATTGTACAGCGATGAAAGAAGATATTCATCAAGCATTCAAAAAATACAGCACTGCCTGGTGGAAGACTTAAATTTCTGTTGAAGTAGGTGAATTTACATTTGTATGTTCAATTTGGGAAAGTAGCATTCCCATCACTTCAGAGATGTGTATGCTATTTCAATAGGAATGACTGGGAGAAAGGCCTGCAGTACTGTTGGTTGTCTGTAAAGCAAGTGGAAGCATCTCAAGTATGTATAAATAGAAGTAGAAAGTCTTACAGGGCATATTAGTTTAGAGTACTTGGCTGGGATGAGTAAACACCTCACCTCAGGAAGAATGTGTGCTTTCTGTCCTGATCCACGAAATTTACTCAGGAATGGAGGGCAAGGGAAAAAATGTAGAGCATCTTATCAGTGTGAAAGGTAATGATTATGATGCAGCAAAAATATATTTTCAGAAACCAGGAGACTGAATGACTCAGAGAGTAACTAGAGATGGAGAAAAACTCACAGACACTTTTGCACATTTACTTATGTCTGTAAGATTACTGGTAAAATTAGGACAGAATACTATCAGAAAATCAGAGCGAGGAAATAAGGCAGTTATGTGTGTGATTTTGAATCCGTATCAGTGTAAACAGAGCTGTGAAAGCCAGCCTCCCACTGCTACCATGCAAACAGCAGTATTGCAGTCTTTGCTGGTGAACCTTCCAGATGCAAATGTTGCACTTCATAAAGAAATGCATATATTGTTTTTAATTAAAAACCCTGACTCCATGCAAAAATGAAGAATATAGTGTAGTGTTTCTAGTGGTATATTAAATTTTATTCAAGGCAGTAGTGGATTTTCCAGCAAACAAACAGTAAGCATATTTCAAAGACCATATATTCTGGGAAAAGAAAAAAAAAATAAACCACACCCCAAACCCTACAAGACACTACCACTGAGAAAGCTAATGTGTTCGCTTGTTTGAGTACCATGGGCTGCCCTAGAGCAGAGGCAGAGAGAGAACTCCGGATGCTGCACTCTATGCTCCTGGAGCATGCCTTATGGAGGTTTGATAAAGAGACAGTAAGCCAGTTGTACGCTTTTCCTCAATCCTAACAGGAACAGGGCAGGATGTACGTGTGGGCCTGAAGACAAAGGAAAAGGAGCACTGAGAGATTGCAAAGCTCACTCACAATAGGATGGGAGATGGTAAAAGAAGAAAAGAAGATGAGTGTGGAATAAACTGTTCAGAGGAATATTCCATACCATATAATATATCACATTCAGCAACAAATCATGGTAAGGAGGGTTGGGGTTTTGTCTTCCTCTATGTCCATTGCTCAGAGACTGACTGAACATCCATCTACTTGTGGGAAGGGTTTTGCCTTTGCAAATCCACCCATCACCTTTCCTACATTTATAAACTACATTTCAGTCCCATAAGTTTTTCTGCTTTCTCTCATCCTGTTCTGTCCCCTGTCCTGCTGGAGCAAGTGGAATAGTGAGCAAGTGCATGTGAGGGTGTCTAGTTTGCTGGCTGAGGTCAACACATCACAATATAATGTAGTTCTTTACTATTATATGAATTTACACTATCACTAACTTTATAGTTAAATATATACCTGCATTTTTACATAATAAATACAGTTTTCATGCCAAAAATATGTGCCAAAATTCAAAGCTTTTAGATTTTAACTGAATCTGTAATAGAGTCTTGCTATTTTGCTTTTAACTCCCATAAAGGTAGAAATGTATCATTAATTTTATAACTAGTTTCTAGAATGGAGTAAACACACCTTAAGATGTATTAGCAAAAAAGGGGGGAAAAAATCCAAAAAATTTACAGTAATCCTTAGGCTGACTGGAATTAAGCAAATTATGTCCTATTTGGGAAATACTGTTTTTTTTCCTCCTCTTTCTCCAGTTCAAGCAGTTTTCTGCTGTTGTCCATTAATAAGGCTAAAAATTTCAGTATTTAAGTAGAAACACCTCCCATGGATTAAATTCTTTTAAAGTATAATCACAGCTAATGAAGTACAGCCTTAGCAATGCCACAAACGTCTGTTTTAAAGGTCTCTTAGGGCAGATTTTTCAAGATACAGTCTTGTACTAGAATTACTAGAACTATATATTTTATTGCAAATTATTTACCTGAACATTTGAATTTATGACTTAATATGTTTAAATATCTGTGTCAAAAGAAAAGAAAGAACCTTAGCAATTAGCAATATATGAAATGGTTATTCTTTTATGTTCCCATCTCCTCAGCTTTAAAAGACGCACATCAGTGAATTTCTTTTAATGTCTTCTTCAAAGTGCTACTGATGAATGTAGCAGGGACATTGATTTTGAATCAGTATAAGAAATAACAGAGAATAACTAATTGCTTCTTTATCCACTAAAACAATGTAATTTATTTTTGTATTGGTAAGTTTAGGGTTACTTTAGGGTTCTGCATCTTCATAGCTGTATTTTTTTTCCAGTACATAGTACTTACCGTAAAACCAAAGTTTTAACAGAGCATAACATATCACAGAACTTGCACACAGTGTTTTTTGTTCTATTGTACTTGCATTAGTGCAATGAACTGATACAACTGATATTAGATAATAAACTATAAGTGATTTCTGAGGGTTCTTGAGCCCAATAGTATTGTGCTATCTGTCATACATATGGTTCAAAGATGAAACATGTATTTGTTTTCTTAAAGATTATATAATTAAGTGATAATTATTCTCTTTTCATCCACAGTTCTAAGCAGTCTTTGCAAACATTAAACAGCTTGTGAAAGTAATTAAATATTGTCTCTCCAATCCCTAATCTTGTCAAGTTGTGTGTGGTAAGAGATGTGGAAGGCTCATTAACAAAGGAGAAAATAATCCCTTATTTTATTACAAACTTTAAACAGCCAAATTGTTTACAAAAACAAAGATTCAAAGTCACCTGTAAGTTTATAAAGTGCTAAGTGTTGGCTTACAAAAGCAGTGCATTCACCTGAGCTAAAAGTCTTCTAAATTAATTCTCTGTTACTTTTATGGTGACCATTTCTAGTCAACAGCAAATAGAAAAATTCCTTTGAGTTTTTTCTTAGTTTTCTTTTTTTATAGCATACATTGTCAAGCTCTAGCACAAAGATTCTGTGCTTGACAGAGGGTCTTAGTTTTCTTTTTCCAGCTATGGGAAAAATGTTATCTCTTTTCTCATATTTTGCTCTATTTATGTCTCTAGCTCAGGGTAGTTATGTTTATGTTACTGGGAAAAAAAAATAAAACCAGATCAAAAGACTCCACCGTGGTTAATTTGAAGTAGTGCGGGCATGTTTTATGTCATACCTCTCTATTTGATATATTTTTAAGCCTTTTATAATGAGATTTTTTTAAGATGATCTCTGGTCATTTGATCAGCCAGGAAAAAGATATGGCCTGGACGGCAAAGCAGGCATACAGTCACTTAAAGCCATTTGGCAACATTCCTACGAACAGTACCTGCAGTAATATATTCGGCTCCTATGTGCCTCTAAGCAATAAAGCCATATGAAGAATGAACAGCAGAGCCATGAGTAAATGTTACAATGCCACATCTCAACTGTATTCACCAGTGCATTTAGTTTGCCAGGGGATATTCTGAAGGCAGTAAATTGCTAGTTCAGAAATCGTCAAAAACAGAAATATCATTTAACTAAACTGCAAGTGTGATTACATAACAGGGTCTACTTGACTCTAAAGTTATTCTACATTTACATTGGTTTTAAGAGTGAAATAATACAAATTTCTAAGTCTCCTAAGTCTTTGTACTTATCCACCAAACACAGTTTATACAAATTTCTCACTTCACTGGATGGCTGAATTTGCTGGCTTTAGGCATTTAAGGTTTTGAAGTTAAGGATCCCCTTGATGCCTTGGAGTGGCTACCTAGAACAGAGGCTAGATAAGATTAAGAGAATAAAAAGTAGGTATTTATAAAGGCCTTCAATAGATATGCAGACAATTACATTTTGGTCCATTTACATGTCAGGGGTTAATCCTCCAGTTACACCTTCAGGTAATGAAGTCATGTACCACCAGTTTGCTCCCCTCCCTATTTTTTGGAGTGAGGCAGTACTGTCCTTATATTTCAGGTCTAGAGGCATTTTTTTTGTCTGTCCAAAATGTGAAGATAGTAAACTAACACTCTATATAGAGTTTAGACTTATACACTAATGCAGTGCAGGATTTGAAAAATATAAAAGCTAAAATCCTAAGCCATCACCCTGTACTGCAAATCAGAGCAAAAATTTAGACTCACCTGTAGAGATTGATGAGAAAAGATCATAGCTGACTTTCTTTGCCTCTGGAGAGGGCAGAGACAGAGGAAGCTCAGCACCTTGGCTGCCTGGGAGTTTCATGTCTGCACCATGGGTTCTTTTGTAATGAGGGGAAATTGATTTCCCCAAGCACTTTTTTATGTTCATATGAGTAGGCAGAACAGGAGAATTTTGAATGTAAGTATTTTGATGGGCTGTAGCAGGAACAAGACACAAATTAATTCTGGTGCCTAGTTTGGTGCCTACCTACAGGTACCTAAAGTCTGAGTGAAGAACTGCATGCACCCCCTGCTAATCCTCTGTGTCATAGTGCAATACCTATGGATGTTTTCTCAGTCTGTCTTTAAAGAACTGTAATTTACTGGAAAATATATTCCTGAATATTACTGTAATAACCCTCTTGAGTCTCTTATATCACTGGGTGCAATCGAAAGGGCAGACCTTGAGCTACTGTAAATCATGCTGGCTCCATTGATTTCGGTAGAGCTCTATTGATTTACTGCTGCAGAGGATCTGCTCTGAAAGATTTCTGTGATATTGTGTGCATTTAGAGTTAGAAGATTTACAGGCTCTATAATAAAGCTAAGAAGCCTCAGCATAACCATTCTCAATGGCTGATATATTTCTTTGTCTCAGTGTATAAACAATTAACACCAACAGTACGAGTAGTGTAACACAGGAAAATTAATATCTGGGAAAGTGCATCGATACTAGCTGCTAGGAAACTTCTTAATCAATGCTAATAGGAAAACATTTCTTCATATGTGTGCCTTTTATTGACATAATAAGGGTATAGTGTCATACTGCAAATGTCTGAGTCTCAGAATTGGAAAAAAAAGACACACTGGACTGACATGCCTTCTAATCAGCCACAAAGCATTTTACACTTCAGAGTAAATGCTTTTAATGATAATTAGCAAAGCTATTTGTACCAAAAAAAAAGATATGCCAGATGTGGTGAGAGAAATGAAGTTGAAGTGTTGATAACTAGTTCACTAATGATTTTCAAAGATCATTTCAAGTGCCCTAATGAGTTCTGCCTAAAAGGTTGTTTGAATGTATCTCTTTTTCGTTCTCTACAGATGGAAAAAATTATAGTCTTTGTTGTAGGGAGCAGCAGTGCACCAGATTACTTTATCAGTACTTTAAACAATTGCAGTGTAGATGAGGTGTTAGTCACAGCTACCTAAAGCCACAGGTGCAAGTGACTTAACTTTAGATACATCAAACAGCTACATTTTCATTGTCTTTGTTTGAATAAGACCCAGATAACTTTTATATGCATGCATGCAGGGTGTTGAGACAAGAAAAGCTTAATAAGCAGTGTAAAAACTTATCTGCACAACAAGTAGAACTGCCCTAGAGTCTGCTCTTCCCTTACCAGCCCTGACCAAATAGTCTTCTTGCCTTTGTACTTTTTTTCTTTACAGCTCCTTTATGCTTCTGAAGTACTTAATATGCATGCCAGTTTATCTCACTAAGCTGACAGTGGGTGGGAGGAGGAGAGCAAATAATTTTCTTTAGGCTTACTTTAAGCATCAGAAGAAGCCAAAGTAGTTAAAATATGTGGGAAAAAATGACAAAGGTGGGAAAAAAGACAAGGTTCCACATCTATAAAAGAAGCTAACTGCCAAACAAGCTCAGTTATTTCATCTAAATAAAATCCTTATGCAGTATATCCTAAATATCCTAGGCTGAACACTGAGAAAGCACTAGAGTCTCTGGTTATGCACTTATTTTAATACTCAACAAAGTTTCTGTAGTTGCAGAAATATATTTAAAATACCTAGCACTAGAAATAAAGATTGTCAGAACTGGAACTCATGTGGTTCCACATGCTGTGTTTCATAGGACCATAGGAAACATCTGTAGATCAGCGTATGATATCATCACAAGCAATGATGGTCCTTTCTCACTGTGGTAATACAGGTGTCCAAAGAGCAGGAAATCAGGTTTTTTTCTTATGTTCATAGAAATTTGGAGCTCAAACAGTTCACTTTAACTTCAGCATTGCTAGTTTGAAAGAGAAAAGGTCTTGTTTTATCACCTGAAATGATCTCTGCTGATCCCACTTGCTCATTAGAATTCAATTACCTTTCTCCTGAAATTTAACTACCCTAGATTGTCCTATTGTACAAAGCATGTCAGTGAAGACCTGGTGAAAGGAGGATAAAGAAGAAAATGCAAAAGTAATCGGAATGTAAGTAGGAAATGGAGAATTTGCTAGGGGGTCATAAGGTAATCCTTTTCAAAATATAAAATGAAATTACAAAATTATCAGATGTGATCTCAGAGCTTTATACCTCTGAACAGATGAACTATATAAATGGCTGTGACAGATAAACTTTCCTCAATCTAGAAAAAAGTAACTATAGCTTCCAGGATTCTGAGTCTATTGCTTATATGGTCATGCAGTGTATTGTCATTTTGACTGTAGGATGGGTGAGAACTCAGATGCAGCACTTTGTTGGTTTGTTTTATTTATTAGAACAATAGATATCTAGTTGCTAATAACTTGAATTATAGTGTCCTTAGGAAATGTGAATAGCAGTGAGTACATTTCTGGATGATATTTGTGTCAAAAGCACATTTAAAGATCACAGAATCTATGGAATGGTTTGGATTGGAAGGGACCCAAAGGACCATCTACTACTGATCCCCAGGCCATGAGCAGGGACACCTTCCACTACACCAGGGTGCTCAAAGCCCCATTCAACCTGGTATTGAGCACTTCCAGGGATGGGTATCCACAGCTTCTCCAGGCAACCTGTCCCCGTGCCTTATAGCCCTCATAGTAAAGAATTGCTTCCTAATACCAAATCTAAATCTACTCTCACATAAAAGCAATTCCCTTTGACCTATTACTGCAGGCTCTTGTAAAAAGTTCCTCTCTGTCCTTCTTCTTGCCCTTTCAGGTACTGGGAGGCTGCAATAACCTCTCCCCAGAGCCTTTTCTTTTTCAGTCTGAGCAGCCTAACTCCAGATGTGCTTCAGTCCTCCTCTGATAATTTTTGTTTCCTCCTCTAGACTCATTCAGGAGGAATGACTGGACTCAGGTCCATGTCTTTCCTGTACAGAGGACCTGGATACAGTGTTCCAGGTGAGGTCTCACCAGGGTGGAATAGAGGGACAGAGTCTCCTCCCTTACTCTGATGGCCACAGTGCATTGGATGAAGCCCAGGATATTATTGGCCTTGCGAGCTGGGAGTGGACATTGCTGGGTCATGTTGAGCTTCTTGTAAACCAACACACCAGAATAATTTTCCTCATGCCTTTCTTCAGATTATGGATTTGGGTTGATGATACCTTGCATCCTGTGAATGGAATTTTAGTTGTATATATGCTGAGACAGTGTGTAATAAGGAAAGCAAGGACAATCAATAGGTTTTTGTTGATCCCAAAGGCACAAAACAATACAGCAAGATAATGATTTAGAACAGAACAGAACTGGGTTTTCCATTTCTTGAAAAATTCTGCAGTTTCAGATCTAATTTGTACTTCTAAAACACAACAAAAATTTTAAAAAAGGAAAAATGTCTGAATTGCTGTGAGCTAATAGTAACAAATGTGGTAAAACTAAAATCTCTAATTCTCATGTAGCTTTTGTATTTTTTCTTTATATTTAATGCATATAAATATATATTTATGTGCGCATATATGCATGCATGTATATTTAAAAATGCCTATATCTCATAGCTTCAGAAATTGAAGTTATTCTTTCTGGAAGGTGACTAACCACTATGAATGAAATATGTCAATAGTATTAGAAACAATGTGGAAAATCAGTTAATTGTTAAAGTTTTCCCAAAATACATTAGCAAAAAGTAGAACTCTGAGTGTTCTGAATAATGGTAAATTGAAAAAATGTGCTCATCATTGAGAAGGCTTTCCCCTATTCTTCCCCTCTTGCTGACCTCCTAAATATGGAGGCATAGAATATCCTGAGTTGGAAAAGACCCACAAAAGTCCTTGAGTTCAACTTCTGGCCCTGCACAGGATACCCCAAGAGTCACACCCTGTGCCTGAGAGTATTGTCCAGACCCTCCTTGAACTCTGCCAGGCTGATGGTGTGACCACTGCCCTGGGGAGCCCGTTCCAGTGCTGCTCTCCACCCTGTGGGTGGAGAACCTTTTCTAATATCCAACC
Source organism: Fringilla coelebs (assembly GCF_963513975.1). NCBI lineage: Eukaryota > Metazoa > Chordata > Aves > Passeriformes > Fringillidae > Fringilla > Fringilla coelebs. The sequence goes on from NC_140028.1 coordinate 68,804,750, forward strand.
TAAACCTCCTCTGACACATATGTATCACATATGTGGTAATACAACCTGGTATAAAGATGATAACATGCAGAAATTGGAAAGATAGCGCATTAAACTTAAAAACTGTGTTGTCACCTGAGTCACAGATTCATCTGAAGGAAGCAAGTAAATATCATCAATTTTATTTTTTGTGAGAGACTTTCATAGAGTACTTTTGAGCCAACAGTGCTCCATGGAAGGGGCAACCCATGCAATTCCATGGATCCACAAATTATGCAAGACCTCGTCTTTTCACTACAGCCTAGTTTGGACATGCTCCTGATTCTTTGTTTGTACAGATACCCCTCTGCTCTAAGCTACTTTTCTTTGAGAGCTTCATTTGTCCATGGCACTGAAATTTTGCTGCGAGAATGTGTGGGGACACCTGTTTGTTGTATAAAACATTCTTTGTGAAGAGTGTGCATCAAATTTAGGAAAGTGGTGGGTTTTTATTTTCCCCCCAAGGAAAAAGTGGAAACATATATGACTTCGCAGAAATTCCTTAAAATGTTCTGGTTTTAGTCCAGTCTTTAAACAAATAAATAACTTCTAGAACTACAAAATGCATTTTCTGAAGCTAGACAAAAAATGAGATTTTTACCTTAAAAATGAAAGTCATCCATTCTGACTATCTGCCGTGTACTGATATCTTTCACTAGCTCCCTGCATGGTGAATTAAGACTGCTAATGTGTGCTGGTCCTAATCCTACACTGCTGAAGAAAACAGATCTTAATTGAGTCTTAAAGAAAGCTGAAAAAAAACTTTTGTAAAGTTTCACTGTGAAGTTGCCATCAATATTATGCTCATCTTTGTTTTTTCATTATAATATTACCCTTCAATATTAGAATTCAAAATGGGCTTTTCTCTTGACTTCTAAATTCTGTTCAGCACAGTAATTCCCAAACTTTCATGTTTGTGATTCATATTGCTATGAAAATGGTCTACCTGGCTTATGAAGTTTAAAAGGAAAATCTGCAAACTGTCAGTGTCAGTACACGTGTTGATCTAGAAAGAAGGACAGGTGTTTGAAAATCATTCATAGGACATCTGCTAGATTAAAAGCCAGGAATAAAAAAAAAGGCATAGAAAAACAGGCTAAAAATTTCAATACATCAAGCAAACATTTCATTCCTTACCAGACACAATGGTACTAGGATCCCTCAGGTGCCTGTAATAACATTCATGATGGCACTGCTGACTATCTTCAGAAAAAATAATTGATTCTTTTTGGGGGAGGAAGGAAGTTGGGAGGAAAAGGAACGGGGATAATGGCTGTATAATTTAACAACATTTTTCCTAGCTCAACATAATTTTTTCTTTTTTCAATTCTGCATCTGAGGGCTACTATTTTATCATTTCATTATGCCACACTGTTACACTATGCAATGTGGTTATGCAAAGAAATGTCAGTTTCACCTAAAAATGTTGTGCCAGACACCCATTTTCAGCTAATAAGACTTCCCATAGTTCATGTAACAGATTTCCAAGGCAATAGGAAGAGATAAGCTTAGCTGAGTACTCATATATTACTCACATATCTTAAAACACAGAACGTTTGCCCTCAGAAGTTTTGAATTTCACATTTTCTATAGTAAAAATGTAACCTAATTTATTAAAAAATATTTCATCTTTAGTCAGAATCAGTGAAAGCTTTCCTCCATGGCACCATATTCCACAGCCTAGTAAACAGGAATATGCCATGCTACTTAATATATTTACCCAGCATTGACTAATAAATGTATGTAGAAGGTGACATTGCATGGTTATGTCTTATCCAATTCTGTCTCATCCAGTCCTATGCTTGATGGAATAAGATTTGAAAATGAAAAATTCTTTCCCTGACAGCCTCCTTCACCCTTTCTCCTTTTTCCTTTCCCTAGGGCTGAGCTGTGGGAGGGTCCATAAGGAATTGGGTCAGCCCCAACCATTTCTCACTTACATGTTCAGAGTCAATAATAATAAATGAACCTGTGGCCGTTTTGCTTAAAGGGAGTATGTAAAGTATGAAGGCTTCATCTGTATTTCTTCATATTCTAAATGATTTCTAAACTCATCCAAGGAAGAGCATGACAAATAAAGCTGTACTTTTCATTAGACTCAGCGTTATGAATGTGTCAATTTTGTGGATCAGGTTTGATCAAGGCTTTTGAATAAACTGTAGGATTATTCAATGCCTAGGAAAATTATTGTGTAACTTTCTTGTAAACAAACATTCCTTGCAAGTATGGGTTATGAGTACTGTAAGAGTTAAACCAACCCCAGAATCTCCAAGAATCCATAAGTCACTGTTGTAGTACAAGGAGTAGGAAGAGGAACTGGAGATTTTAACACAGCTTGAACATGGATAAAGCTATGGATAAACCTATAGATCATCCTCTCTGCAGGCCGATGGAAGCCTTGCATTTTCTCCTGTCCTTTGTGAGTAACATTCATGATCTTTCTTTTACCTAAGTAGTGTCTTCTTTATTGCATTGAAGATAAGAATTAATTTCCTTAAGATGGTAGCACGGAATTGAAGTAGGATGGCTTAGTGCATCTAAGTCCTTCTAGCTATAGGTCTCTTGGGTCATGCTTATTGCCAGGATAAATAATTTTGGGTTCTTCCATAACTGTCACCACTGCTTTTTTTGTGTTGTAACAGCAAGAGTGGGTTCAGGCAGGAAGAACATTAGACCTACAGCTTACATGGGGTTTTTCTTGCTTCTCAAGAATGTCATGTTGCAGAAACACAGAACTTCTATTCTATTCTAGTCTACACTCCATTCTACTTCTTTTTTTTTAACCATGGAAGGAGTCATGCATGATGCAATGTTAATTACGTAACACTTACCAGTATGGTTGGATATCTTCACTATTGTAGAGGGAAGCCTAGCCAGGTCAGTCAGTAGAATTGTCACCTTATGGTGAGGGTTGTTGTGGATGCCATGGGACAGAGAGAGAGAATAAGCAAACATTTCTCACAGTGGCTTGTGAGAATTTTTAGGGAGTTGTAAGGATGTGATAACTTGTTAAATATAAACAATCTGCAGGTGGTGTTTTTCTACTTTGTCTCTCTGTTCTTCTCAAGGATAGTGTATGAGAAAGGTGCTTTTGTTAACTAGCCAATCAAATAGAATGCATCATATCACTCTATAAAAACCATGTGGTTCTCTTGAATAAAGCTTTTCTTTTGCTCTTTCTACAATACTGCCTCTCACCTGTTTCTGTGTCATTCTTGGCACAAGAGTGACAGGTTGTTTTCAAAATCATATAAATAATGTGTGTATATATATACATATACATATATACAGAGACCACTGAAAGATGTTTTTGCATGCCTTTGATATACAGGTAGGATTCTGAAGACTTAATTTGAAGAAAGGCTTTCTACACAAATATCAGGACCCCTTTTTGTACTGCAATCTTTTTATCTCAGGTTTAATCTGAGATCTTTGGATCTTTCATTTTATTTCCTTTTTTATTTTTCTTTTCTTTGAAGCAGGAGAGTACATGCACAAGTTTTTCATTATTGTTTGTCATGTGTTTTGCACACTGCCTCACAATAAAGAGATGTAGAATATGGACCACAAATAATTTTCTTACCTCTATTTAGGCCTAGTTTTATTTTTTTCCAAAGAAGGTCTGAATGAACATTGCATGGACTAGAATACTACTGAAAATGGAAAAGCACTCCAGTCTGTTTCTGTGCTGTTTAGTCTTCAATCAGAGCTGGTGAAACAGGGAATTGCCCTTTTATAGACAATCCTAAATTGAGGAATCTTTGGTTTGTTTTACATTGGAAGTAAATATCAGCAGTTTGGAATCTCTGGCAAAGGTTAACAGTCCGTTTTGGCCCCTCTCTCTGTTGGAGATCCCAAACACCAGATGGGTGCCCGTGCATCTGGGGAGCCGGAGAGCTGGCTCAACCCTTTGTACCAGCCGGCCGGACACACAGAGCCGAGAGCTGTGGCAAATCAAGCAGCCAGCAAGAGGATGAGGCATTTGGCCAGGGGAGAATGGTGAAAGCTGTCAGGAAGTCAGGAGCTGGACAGCAGGCAAGCTGGGCAGGAGCCAGACGTGTTCTTGGCCAGCTGGCCAGAATCTCTGCTTGCCCGGCTTCGCATGTCACCAGATGATTGCTTGTCATCCTGCTGAAAGTCATGAGGCCATTTTGCAGTTTAGAAAAAAAATGGGGAAAAAAAAGATATATTCTGTGTTTTCTTTTATTTGTCGTGAAAGTCTAAACAGGCAATTTTCCAGCTATTCCTCAATACTAGAAAATTTAGAGATTTGCTAGCATTTTAAAAATGGCAATTAAGAATGTGATACAGGCCCAGGTCCACAACTTTCAGGAGTCATCTGCCTTTAAGTCTTGTAGAACTGGGAAGATGTAAATAAATTTTTGATACGTTAGTTCATTTTTCAGACTTACCTGAAAAATAGCTTGAAAATATAACCACGTATAATAGCTCAAAATCATCTGCCTAGGTACTTTCTGGTTGCAAATTCTGTATGTGGGCTGAATGTAAATTTGAAAACTGTCATGATATCAGAAAATAAAAGGTTGCTTGAAAATTGGTGCAGTAGTTTAATCTTTTTCTTCTTTCTCTGGACAAGTCTGATTTCTGTAAATATTTACATAAAATCACTGGTTGGGCAATATTGTAAGAAATAGCTTTTTTTTAATTAGACCTAATGGAGAGAGTGAGGAAAAAAGGCTCTTAAGTCCTTCTTGAGGTCTAAATTAGAATCAGTGAGCTTCAAAGATGAATACAATTTTAAATCCATTATCCAGCATGATTCGTGACAAGCATTTATTGACTAGTCAGCACTCCATATTCAGCTACTTGAATGTTTGTGAGAACACACCGGAAATCTGCAAACTCAGCTAAAGCAAAGTCACATACACTTCCTATCTGCAAAATAGTTGTTGTAGTACTTGGCAAATTACATCAAAGTATTTTCTTATAATATTAGGTTTAAACTGAGTTTTGTGCCTGGAGACTGCAGCTACAAGTCTACTCATATCATTCTGGATGCATGGGAAAGGTTAGAACGAGACAGATGGAGATTTCTTTGGAGTATAGGGCCCAAATCTAAGAGAGCTGTGGCAAGTTTGATTAATCACTCAGCATCCTAACTCATAACTATTACTTATGGTGTAAGAATAACTGCTTTCCTTTGTCCCTGCTGCAGACTGGAATAGGCAGTGGTGCATGCTGTACATGCAGGGAGAGTTTCCGTTTTAATCCTTCACATGTACCTACAGGTTCTCTTTAATATGTGACAAACTGAAGAAGAGGCTGATTCCAGACACTGCAGCTTTTTTTTTCAGTGATGGTGTGGGCTTCTAAGGTTAATATTATTGTTGCATTTTATTGTCTAATTTTGTTCAATTTTATTATTATACTGATTTTTCAATTTAGTAATGTATTTACTTGCAGACAATTTATGATGGTTGGGGTTTTTTGTAATATTTTTCACATGAAACAGGTAGAAAGGAACTTTAACCTAATTTAAATCTGAAGTCCAGTTATGTAGGTCAGTCATGTGCAATTGGTGATTCAATACAAGTCCACAGCTCCAGCATGAATAATGATAATCTTTTTGTCCACTTTAGTAGATAACAATAGTCTGACTAGAGCCATCTGTCAGAATGACTGACATGACCAGGTTCTTAGGGCAGCAAAACAGACTTGTTTGCTTTTTCTCTGCCAGAGCCTTGGAAAGTTAACTGTCTTGTTGAGAGCTCTGGGAGCAGCAGATATTGGCTGACCAACAAGGGGAAACGTACCCCAGTCAGGGTTCTATATGCTGGACCAGCAGGCAGGAACAGGTCTGGTTTTCTAGGACTCACATTCTTCCTCCTTCTCCTTTTCCCACTGTGTTCTTGTCTTTGGGGTGGCTATGTTCTGCTTTGCCTCTTTTGTGAGGCTGTGATATGGCTTTGACTTCAGCCATGACATAACTGTCTGATTGACCCATGAATAGCTGCTAATGTAGCTCAGTTACACTGCTGGATATAGGGCTGGCTTAGGTTTTGCCCATAGGTCTCCATAAAAACAGAAGTGACTCCCTCCAATTTTTACCTGTTAGATTGCTAATGGCAGTGTTGTAGTAGCTGAGAAATTTCTTTATCTTACGTGATTTCTTCATCTTACGTGTGTTTTAGACTAGTGTAGTAAGAAAGAGCTTGCATTATTACAAGTAGAAGGGTAGCCTGAATAAATGTTCTTTTAAGTCTTTGAAAACATCAGACCCATCTTCCTAATCAAGAAAAAAGTGTATTCACTGAAGTGGGAGCAGGATATAGCCTATTTGAGTAAAGAATTCAGTTCTTAATGGGCAAATAAAATATATTACCTTCTTTTTGCTATTAGCATAAATGGTTTTATTTACAAAGCTTATAGTTTTATTTACAAAGCACAGAAATGCTGGAAAGATTGCAGGAAATTTTAAATAGAGTGTTTTAAAATAAATTGCAGCATATATAAATGTGACTAAGGATAAGCATGGTTCAAAGTTCAGGTGACACACAAGTCATCTGATGACTCAAAGTAAAAGTTTATGGTTGACTCATTTCTACTCTAATCTATGCTTGTGAAATATCTTCTGGTAGTGGCATTCAAGGCATGAAAAAAAATCTAATTCAAAATTAGCCCAGTATTTTGTGTGATCTTCCTAACTATGGTTTCTGGCTTTGTTTGAGCTTTTTCTTTTTTAAACTTCTAGAGGTATATGCTATTTAAACAAAAAATTGATGCAATCAAAGATATTAAAAGTGAAATTCAGAACAATCCAGGTATGATTTTCAAAGCTGGATGCAAATCTTTGGAGAGGCTTATTCAGTTTGTGCAGAAACTTCAAACTGCAGCCTCCTACTGGTTCAGTATCAGGTGGTTGGTTATGTATAAGAATTCAATATTTGGTATCTATTTGAAGTTCCACAATTTAAAACCAATAGCAATTAAATATACATTGATACATTATGCAATCAAATATACATTAATATACATTACCTACCCCAAAAAAACCAAAACCAAAAAACAAAAAACTCCAATTACACATTCAAGAACCCAAATACAAAAGATAACTTCCTGTTGCTTATGTGAATTTTAGAAGTAAAGATGGCAAGTAACAAAAAAAAAAAGTGCCAGTTTCTTTCACAACTGATCATTGCTCTTTTATACTTGTGTCTGTTTTCTTTCAATACTTGTTTTATTGAACACTTGCTTCTAACTATTATTCACTGAGCAGGTGTCAGGTTTTTTTCAGATCTCAGTAACAAAAACACTATCACTCTAAACTGGTAAACTGAATTATGGAATAAATGATAGAAAATATAGAAAAAGTGATAGCAATCTTATATCTCATGTATGAGAAACATTTTTGCTGGAAACCTCTGCTGCAGCATTGAACAAATTGTTCCACATGGATCATGGCATGCTGTGTAGCATTCCCCAGCTCCAAGTCCCCCTGTACTCTTGCAGGGTTTTGCTACACAGGTTCATTGGTTACTGACAGCAGCCAAATCTGGAATGTGCACTTGGAGAAGCCACTCTAAAATATGCTTCCACATATCTCAGTAAAGACATAGTTCCCAAGCAAGTGCATATAATATTTCACAAAATGCAACATTGCACACAACTATGAGTGAATGCATATTGAAAACATGCACTTTTATTGACTTTGTGCTGATTATTTGTGCACAGGTTAATTATTGCATAGAGCTGTTTCACAGTATCCTCAGTCCAGAGGAGGCACTTGAGTAATCACCACCACTCTGCCATAGCTGGTTAATAGGTGCTCATAGACTAATCAGTGTGAAATCTGTATAACTAAGAAGGAATCTAGCACACAGATAGCAAACTCTTCCTTCTGGAGTCTTCTGGGTGTGCCATTGCACTGGTGACTTGGGAATTTTAGGTTGTTTGGTGTTGTGTAAAGAAAGAAATTGCAAAACTAAAGGTTGCAAAGAAAATTATATGACAGAAGAAGTGCCCTTCCTGATATGATATAGATAATTTAATGGTATGTCTGTTTTCCTGCAATACAAAGGTAGCTGTCCTGATACATAAACAATCATATGAGACTTAGAAGTAATTCAGTGTCTTAAATTCACACTGTTAAAGCAAGCAAACAAAGTTTGCATCACTTATAACAAAAATGAAAGACAAAACTTACTAGGTTTTAATCTTTCTCAAGATGGTGTTATTTAACATGCATTAGCTACTGTACCTTGAATTAGAAAGCATGGCTTTGGTGTGAGGGATCAAAGGCGTGATCTCTCTATTGTAATAGAGCCACAAAATATATTTATTATATTATTATGACCAAACTGATTTTTTAAATTTTTCTTTAGTCTATTATTTTAATGTAAAGAATACTCTCCATTCTGAAAAAAATTTAAATAATGCAATATAAAAATGAAGATAACAGGACAGGCAGCATGTAAAACTAAAGTCCCCAAAACTCTGCAAAGTCTGTGATTATTAGAAAGCTAAAGCCTTCTAATGCAGTGATTACTTAAGACATATTCCATGACTGGGGCTGTTGAATTTATTTCACTTGATCAGTTTTAAGCATGAGTTTTCAAGATATGTTCTTCATGCTGTAAGTAGAGTCAGACTATTTGATTGTGGTGAAACAAGCAGCATTTTGATGAAAACATTTTTATTGACTTTCGCCCGTTCATTTGTGAACCCATCTAAGTATAGTTTGATAATCAGGGACAACTAGAGTCATTTTACAGTGCTCTGATTAGTTCATTAAGGATTGCAGTCCATAATGGAGCCCTAATAGAGCACTGACAACCAGTTCTCTGCAGCAGATGAGCGACTTGCATTTGATTTGAGCAAAAGCCATGAACTTGTAATATTCACCATTTCACAATCTCTGATCTTTAAGGAACATTACATGATCTCCCCTTACACAGGATTTTTTGATGTCAGCTCATTTAAACAGAATATATTGTATGGAAAAATGTAAAGAGGAGATCTCTCCTCTTCCCCAATGAAGTCCACTTGATGGAAACATAACTCTATGGTAGATTATATGATGGGCTGTTACCCACAGCCAAGGTGCAACAGCTTGTCAGGGGTTTCTTGAACTTGCAAAAGTGAGAAGCCAGCCTAGCACAAGAAGAGATGTTGCAGTGGTAGTACAAAGTGTGTCACAGCAGAAGGCTCAGAAAGGAAAAAATTATGGAGCAGTGAAAGCAATTCATTTAGTGGTTTTTCCTCCTAAGGAAAGTATGAAATACAGCATAAAGTCAACTACATGTATACACTTGTGGATTTTATATTGCAAAATTATTTTACTCTACCAAATATCTGTTCTAGTTAAACAGGGGGGAAAAAACTCACATTGCAGATGCATTTTTTGCTTGCACAGAGTGCAGTACAATAGGTATGAGTGACATGTATTCCTTTAAGGTTTTTTTATATATTGAAAGACATATAAAAAGAGCATAAATTCTAAGCTGGAATTTGCCCAGGAGTATAAGCCAATGGCACTTCTGAAGTGGGATGCATTTTTGCTGTCATTTGGCTTTAGTGCAGATGGAGTACTGTCTGCAGTATTTCTAAACTTCAGATTAAGCTCCTCTTTCAGCTGAAGTATAGTATTTCTAAAAGGAGCTACTAGATTTAATTCCATTAATTAAAGTAAGATTCAGAACTATAACTCTGGGATTTATTATGAAAATTCTTCAACTTTTTTACATGTCTGGTTTTATGATGCAATTACACTTTGGCTGTGAAGTTTATTTTCATCCCATGTAATGTTTTTGTCCTTCTACAACAAACTTATAATTAATGAGAGAAGTAAAGACATGGGACGTATAAGAGCAAAAAGGCAACATAGTACCTATAAATCTGAAGGTGTTTACCATCTGCAAACAGGTCTGTATGCATACTTTAGTTAGATGTACATTACATGTGAGTTTTTTAGGATATATTGAACACAACTAGTCATTGAAATAGAGTGCAAAATAGCACGATATCTGTACCTGTAAGAAAACCATGTTTTCAAAGATTTTATTATGACTAATTTTTTAAGACATGGTGATGTAGATATTTGCATATTTTTACATATTAAATGGAAAATATATTTTTTCACATTAATTTAGCATGTAAATAGTTTTTACTGGAAGAACTTTGAAAGCCAGGTTAGTCTGTCTATTTTGCATGAAGGCTCTATATTGTCATATAATTTTTGTTGGGCTTAAACTAAAACTCGTTTTTTTCTTTTGGGGCATCTGCTACCTGGTTTTCATTTCTTTTGCTTTTCCCCTGATGGTAACAAGGACTTTTAAAGGTCGGTCCGGATATCAAACTTTGCCGTGAATGGATCCAGGCCAGATGCCAGGCACTCACCAAACCCACTCACTCACTCCCCCTCTGCAGCTGAGCACAGGAGAGAAAATATAACAAAGGATTCCATGTTGAGATAAGGATCAGGAGATGTTGCTTATCAAATGCCATCATGGGCAAAACAGATTCAACTCAGAGATATGAAGTGAATTTATTACTAACCAAATCAGAGCAGGAGAATGAGAAGTAAAATAAATCTTTTAAAACACCTTCCCCCCCATCCCTCCCTCCTTCCCAGCTCTACCTTCTTCCCCAGTAGTGCAAGGAGACAGGGAGACATAGAGGTTTTTGGTCAATTCATCACCTGAGACTTCTCAAGATGCTCAAACAAACAAACGAAAAAAACCAAACAAACAAAAGAAAAAAAAAACCTGAGGCCATGCAAAACCAATAAAAACATAGATAAAATTGGCCAACAAAATCAGAAGTTAGGGGAGACATGTATGACAGAACTATAATCAGTATGAATACCTAAGCTTTAATTATGTTTGCACCACTGCGTAGCAGAGACATTAATGGTAGCTTTCACATTTCTTGAGCTGCCACATCCAGTCCTCCTTTTCTTGCTTATCTGTGTGTACACAGTCTCTCAGTATGGCAATGATTAACATAAGGGAATGCTTCTAGCTCCAGTGAAACTCATGTGGCTTATCATGAGGGCCTGTCTACAGAGAGCTTCCTGAAGACCCATCTCTCCATTCCTCCAAGTACTCACTGACTTTAGTTTCTTTTTCTTTTTTGTGTTGCGTTCACAGATTGTCATCTCACTCAGTTATTGATCTCTCCTGTGCTACAAATTCACTCAACACTGCCATCCATGCCTTAAAATGATTTCCATGGGGGAATCTTGAATCTATTGCTTTGAACTTAATTGACTTTTAAATTGAATTGAAGGAAGAAATAAAGCTCCATTTCTATTCTGTTTTGGTTCTTCTGAGCTTAAAGGAGAAAGATAACTTCTGTCATCAAAAAAAAAGCAGGCATGATACTGAATGTACACAGACTATGTTTTCAAGTGTGTAGATAATATTTTAGAATTTCTTCATCCTAATATTGTTCTATCCCTACATGTTACAAAGCACAATTTCTATAGGAAATTTGGTAGTTTATTTGTTGAATTCTCTGCTATTGCTTTGTAATTCTGTTGAGAAGGTCATGCCATATGTCTGAGTATGCAGCATGAATAATTCCCTTCTTGGACACAGTGGGGTTTCCCCGTACCTTCTACCTTTTCCTAGGCTTTCCTAAAGGTAAAAGTCCAAGCACTGCAAAGGTTAAGTCAGCTGGCCTTTGGGGCCCAGCAGGAAGCTTTCCAGTCTGTGTTCATCTGTAAATTTCTGTCAAAAATATTCCTGCTCACTGTTTTTCTTAGCTTTTCGTTCCTCGAATTTTGAAAGAACAGTTTGTACTTCATGCACAGGCACTGTGCATGCTAACATAACAGACAAGTATTCTGAGTGACTGTCTAATCAGCTTGAGGTAACGCTGTTATGCTCTGCCAATAAAAGGAAGCACAAATTTAAGAACCTCACTGTAAGCTGCTAGCCATTTTGGCTATTAGGCATATCTAACCTGGTTGTACAAAGCACCATCTGGTGATCTTTTCAGCAGCTGTTCAAGTCAAAGAATTTACTTTTAATAAAAAGAACGGCAAAAATCTAATCTGTTTTCAAAATTTTGCCTTTTTTTGGGAGAAGACAGACTGAGAGGGTTGGTGTTGTTCATCCTGGAAAAGAAAAAACTCCAGGAAGACCTTATGGCACCTTCCAATACCTGAAGAGGGCTGGAGAGGACATTTCAAAAGGGTCTGTAGTGACAGGAACAGGAGTAATGGTTTCAAACTGAAAGAGGGTAGATTTAGATACTAGGAAGAAATTCTTTACTGTGAAAGTTGTGAGGCACTGGAACAGGGTTCCAGACAGAGAAATTGTGAATGCTCCATCCCTGGAAATGTTTAAGGACAGTTTGGACAGGGTTTTCAGTGGCCTGGTGTAGTGGAAGTTCCTCTGTCAGTGGCAGGAGGATTAGGACTAGAGGATCCTTAAGGTTCCTTTCAATCCAAACATTCCATGATTAGCACAATTCAGTTCTGGCAAGTAATTATGGTGGCAAAATTGCACGTAAGTAATAGCTGCTTTACTAGGAGGCTAAAACACTTCCTTCTTTTTACATTTCTTTTCACTGCCTTCAGCACTTCTGTGAAACAGCTACCTGAAAAAGCAAATTCTGGGCTGGATGAGGAAATGGCAGTAGCTTCTGCAGCAATGGAAATCTTGTACCAAAATTCCTAGAAGCACCCCCATTGGTGGTCAGACTTATTGATCTGCTTTGCTAGAGTAAAAGTCTGAGATTTTCAATATTTTTTTTGTGGTACATGGAAATCTATAGGACATGTTCAAAGCTCTGTATTAATTTTGCAGAATTAAATTCCACAATTGTCATGGGAAATATTTAGAGGTCCATAAACTGAAACGATTGAAAATAATTTCTTCACAAATACAGCTTCATGGTATTTACAGAATCATAGAATAGTCTGAGTTTGAGGTGACCCAGAAGGAACACTTAGCCCAGCTGTTAAATGAATGGCCCATAACAGGGTTCAAACCCATGACCTTGGCATTATTAGCACCAGGGTCTCACCAACTGAGCTAATCTCAGATTACTATTATGAGGGGAAGCCAGTCATATTTTGAATAGAGATAATTCTGACTCCACAGCTGATCCACAGCTTTTGTACAGACAGAAAATCATAGAATTATAGAGCCATTTAGTTTTAAAATACCCTCAAGATGATCAAGTTGAACCATAAACCCAGCACTGACAAGTCCATCACTAAATGGTAGCATGAAGCACCTTATTTCTCCAGTGATGACTCAGAAGATTTTTTTAGGATAAGATAGGTATAAAAATCCCAAATGACATAACAATCTATGAATATAACCAAGTAAGAAAAAAGAATTATTTTGTGATGTTGGCAGTAAAATAAAAAGGTGGAAGTAACAGTGATAGATATAGCAGGAGTGACATCAGGTTTTCTTTACTGTAATAAATACAAATTTACATCTAAGGCTTTGTATGGTGCTGATGTTTGCTACAGATACACACCATGGTAGGATCAAGAGGTTGGTAGAACTTTCTCTTTTTTTTATAATCTACCCTGCCCTTCCTATCGCATTTCTTAATTATTTAGTATTCAGACTTCTCCTGTGTTCCTCTGTACTCCTGCCTCCAAGAGCCTTTCTTTGCTTCAGGAAACTCACTAGGCTCATTAGGCATGCATGCACTATTTACTTGCATCCTCAGTAAATGCCTGGGAACCCAAAATAAGATAGATGAGAGCTGGAAAAGGTACTGAAAAGGATTTAGAGTTGAATTTAAGCATTCTGATACCAAATTGAACAAGTCTCTGATTGTTCATGGTCCAAAAACTTCTGTAGTTTCTTCAAATCTTGTCCCTTATTATGGCATCTAAAATTCTGTAGAAAGAGGAATATAACAAACATCAGCCCTTACTTTATCTGGCAGATCTTTTCCTGCCCTTCAATGTGCCTCTCTCCCCATGCCCATTCTCCATCTTAAAGCAAGGCAGCTTTGTTATGGTCTTGTGAGGTGCCAGAGTTTCTCTAGGAGCTGTGGCTCCAGCATGTGAAAGTACTAAGACTGTGGGAAAAGAAAAACAAAACAACAAACAAGCAACAGAGCATTTCTTGCTCTTCTTTGTCCTATTTCTCTGACTTGTCACAGAGGGATGGTTTCTATCAGAGCTATTCCTGCCTCTGGGATTTTTTGTTTTCCAGTTGTAGCTCTGGAACTGCTGATGAACCAAAATCTTCTTAGCTGCTCCCAGTAATGCAATCTGTTGTTTGGATCTAAAATTATTTTAATTGTCTAATTAGCATTTAATCACCTAAACTTTGGACTTGTGTTCTGGGTTTTGATGAGTTGTGTATATTCAGTTTTGCTGTCACTTTCCTTCTGGTCTTTATTTTCCCTTCATGTAGGCTGAGAAAGTGTTTGAAATGTGTTTAAAACTTCTGTTTCCTTTTAAGACCATTCAGTATCTTTAGTTATTAACTGAATTTAAAAATTCTGTAATAATATTATTTTTGAACAATTCAAAATCAGATCTTAACTGCAGAAAGTCAGTGTATTACTGCATTAATAACGTGATATCAGTAGTTTGGATATTACTGCATTAATAATGTGATATCAGTAGTTTGGTCTTAATAGCTTGCTTATAGTTGAAGATAAAAGAAAGGAAAAAACTGGGAAGACTTATCTTTCCAAAGCAAATCAACAAGAACTAACAGGCTTTGGCTGTAGGAGGTTGCCTGAGGAAGGGTAGCTTGCCATACAATATATTTTTCTGTTATATAGTTTAGCCTGATAGTTCTGGTAATGTATTCAGGATGCATCCCATTGTGATAAAATTTATTCACATGCTGTTTCTTTCTTGTGGTCAACTAAATATCAGGGAAAGAAAGACATCATAAACTCAAACAAATTATGATCACTGAAATAATGTATTTTAGGGTTTTTTGGGTTTTTACTGCTCTTTTTCCAGATTATATATCAGAGCAGAAATCAAATTGGTGGGACACAGCAGTCTCACCAATAAATTTTGCAGAGATGATTGTATAGAAAAGTCAGTCTGTTCTGGAGCCCATGCTGGTGTGGGGAATCACTGTCCTTTTGCTTAGGTAACATGCTGAAAGGTCTAGATCACTGTGCCCTCTCCATTATGTCTCTGAGTCACACAGGACTTCCAGCAACCCAGATAAAAGGGGCTGCAAAAGCTATCTCCTGTCTGAGCTGAGGGATGGTGCTGTCATGGTGCTGATGGTTAGCTGGTAATCCTGTACCAACTAACACTAATGCTGCCGGCAGAGGGAGTCTGTTCCTCTGCTGTTTCAGTTGAAAATTAGATAAAATAATATTTGATTTACAGTAACGTGCTTGTTTTTAGACCAAAAGTGTGCAGAGAAGGAAGCTCACCTTAAAACTGTTAGTTCTGCTCTTGCCAGGAGACAGTAACAACAGTTGAGAGCTGAGTCCAGAGTCTATTCCTTCCTCCCTCTTTCCCTCGCTGCCTTCCTCCTTCTTTCTCTCTCACCCTCTGTCCCACTTTTGTCTGGTCTGGCACTGCAGAGGGGGTACATTACCAGCTTCAAGACCAAGCCCACCACTGCACATTGAATTTAGACATTATCTTACACATGTTGCCATAACCATTCTTTGACATGAGACGTATTTACTATTATAAAAAAGATAACTCTAAGGCCCTAAGAGCATTTATTTTCAGTTGAGTCTAGTGAAATATTCTGAAAACTGTCATTTAATGCTTAGGGACACTGTTATTTCACTACTTGTAATAGCAATTGCAGTTTGCAATCATTTTGTCAGCAGAATAAATCACTTGTTACTCAGTATAATTGGCAATTGTACATAAACTTTATCATAAACTAGCACTCTAAAAATCTAGAAGAAAGATATTATTGACAGTTGCTGGGCAAATTAGTATTGAACTCAAAGGACTGATGAAAGCAAGAAAAGAATGATAAAGCATATTTACTAAATGTGGATTAGAATGGTAATCAGTAAAGGTTATGACTATCAAACCTGGGACAGACTCAGTAACACTAGAGTGAATAAATGGAAGTAAAAAGAGCAACTTTTAATTAAAATCAGAGCGAAGATTTGACTCCTCAGTGTTTAGCTGTTAATGCTGCCATACCTGTGCCTGTTCATATATTGTAAGGGATTCCCTTTGCCCATTTTGTAAGGTGTCATTCTGAAAGGCTAGAAAAATAAAAAGTCTAATTTTTCTTGGAGTCCACAATATGTGTCAAATTCTATTGCATATAATGACTTTAGGCATATGGGATATCAGAATATATTAATCCCAGTTTTCAAAGCAGTAGATGAAAGAGAAGGATGCATTGCACCATCCTTCATGGACATCTGTATGCAAACCTAGAGTTGCTACATACAATAATATTTGGTATCAAAATGGTGGCAGGAAGAAAAGAATCACTGTGATTTTAAAGCTGATTGTAGGCTGAGAAAATTTCTTTACTACAGAAAAAATTATTAAAATTATTTTTTCATTAGATTTAGTTTTAACACAGAAATTTTATCTTAACATTTGGAAGTTATTCATCTCTCATAGATTTGGAGCTCAATAGCAACATACATTTTGTACAATTTTCACATTTCATTATACACTATTAAAGATAAGCATTTTTTTTTCTTTTAATACTGGAAAAGATTTCCCTTGCAAGACCCTTCAAAAGCTTCTGTATTTTTTTTTCATTTAATCTGCTGCCTAAAGTTACCTGTGTCAGAGCAGAATTCAAGTGCTGTCTCTAGCTTTGTATCTCTACCCATCCCTTTAATCTGTAGCTCCACGGCGTTGCCTCTTTCCCAGTACTAGAAATGTTGTGATATGAGCACATACATCCTTTGACTAATACTGGAATCAAAAGCCTCAGTAATAGATGGGCAGTCCAGGTTTGGTTTATGTCAGCATTTACATTATGGTTTATGTCTGGGTTTGGTACCTGAATTGAAATGCAGACTTTACAAAATTTTGAAACTCAGCCACCATTTTGGAGCTGGGAGAAAAGAAGAAATGAAGTAATAGAATGCCTGTAGTTGTATTTCTGCTAAGAAAGAATATCATGCTTGACCACTTTAAGGTCATGAAGAATTCTCAAGCTCTTCTGGTTCTATCTACTTCACATTTTTTCCACCAAGTCTTTCAGACTGTTCTGAAAAGAGATTTTTTTTTTTTTTTAATGTATGCAGCTAGTCCTGTTGTTAACTAATGACAAGTACTATCTTTCCTTTTGAGTCTAAGTTGAGTCCCTTGAGTATTTGTATTCTGGTATAATTATCTGATGTCTTTTCCCTATGCTTGGGAAAAGTCAGGTTCATCAGATCCCTGAAAAGCAGCAAGAGGAAACTGGTTTTACTCCTCTTGTTGCCTTTTTGCTTCTTCTGCTAAGTGCTGATGAGATATATTCAAATACAGAGAGATTTTAACTGAATTCCCAATAGTCTTTGCACTTGGATGTATTTATAAACATATTTAGTCCACTTCCCTCTTACTTTAGTAAAAGAACCTTACAAAGAACAGAGTAATAGCACTAGAATTAAAAAAGAAAACAAAAAGCCAAAATAACCCAACAAAAAAACCCCACAGAAGAACCCCAACAGAATATCTAAACCTTATATAGTTTAAAAGCATTTATTGTGCAGTGTAGATTGGAAATGAAAAGGAAAGTAACGTGTAAAACTCAGCAATACAGTCAAATGTCAATGCACAAGCTGGATAAAGAGAACAGTCCCATGAGTATACTTATAAGTAAATTAAAATTAGAACATTGTGCAGTTTTATCCAAAATGGTTATTTTAGTTGCCTAAGATCTGTGAAAATTGCAATGGAAGGTAATACTGCTCCAAATTATTTCATCTTTCATTCAGAATGTGCTGTTAATTATAGGAGCACCTGTTAGACTGTACTCACTTATTGTCAGTATTTCAAATAAACATCTTCAATTGAAATGAATTTTTTCATGGCTGAAATCTGCAGCCTAATTGCACTTTTAGTGTGCTTTCACAGAAATATTCTGGCTATTACTGTTTGTTGAAACAAAATGCACACTTTCTATAAACTAATTACATTCAGGGTCAGAAGGACCCCTTAGATCATACCATCCAGTACTGTTGTCTCTCACCCAGGTATTCCTATGTCTAACCTGTAACTGCTGATTATAACTCCTAGGAATTCTTTTAAAAGGCATAAGAAATTCACTCAGGGGAAATCCCAGAGATTGCTCAGAAATAAAAAATAATTAATTAATTCAAAAGATTAGTTTTGCTTCTGATCTGAATGTGCCTGGGTTTAGCCATTTAAATCTTGCAGTTTACTTGCTTAGATGCTTGTAGGCTCTGTACTGATCAACATCCCTTTTGCAGTTGTTTGCAATTCCAGATTCAAACATGATATATTTCTGATACAGATTTCCAGATACAAATCATCATTTCAACTTTTGTATCCCACCCCAGGCAGGTGCCATCTTCTACGTTTTCTCATATTATTCTTGTAAGTTAGTCATATCTTGAGACAGTGTCGCATTAATGATCTCCCTTAGTGACAGAATAACTAAAAAAATCTCTGTGAGCAATAACCAGGGGAAATGGTGTTTGTGTGTGTGTGTCCTCCCCAATACTTCCAGCTGCAGGGAATGATGAGGGAATAAGCAGGACAAACCAGAAGACCTGTCTCTGAGCCTGGGGTCCACCAGCAGAATTTTGGAGTTTTTGGTCATGGATTGGTCTACACAAGACCAGACCTGTTGGTGACAGATGGGCAATAAAGGAACTTTCTGCAGGAGTTAGCCAGTCTCATTGAAAAACTTTAAACTAGATTTGAAGAGGGAAAGGGAAAAAAGCCCAAGGTCTCTAGAGATAAGTCTGGGCATGCCAATGCTTGAGGTATGATTAGGTATGATTTTCTAGCCAGGTCCTTTGGTCTCAAGTCTATTTGTCATCTCAGTGTAGGTAGGGGAAAGAGATTCATGTGGTAGGAAATACACAAGGTTTATTGATGTTTTAGAAACCATGGATGTGCCTGAGAATGGTGGGAGTCTGTTATAGACCGCCCAATGAGCATGAACAGGCCGATAAAATCTTTGTTCTTAGGCAGGACTTCAATAATGCCCAGATGTCTGCTGGAAATGCAGCTCAGGCTGCCCAGGGAAGTGGTTGAGCCTCTATCCTTGGAGGTATTTAAAAGACATGCTGTTGTGGCACCTAAAAACATGATTTAATGGTGCACTTGGAAGTGGTGGATTAAAATTTGGACTCAATAATCTTTAGGGTATTTTCGAACCTAAATGACTCTATGTTGTTCCATGCATTATCCACTGCAACAGTTTCTGAAAGAAACCCCACTTGTTGAACAACTGTATAGACAATTTTCTTCCTTCTGTTCTACATCCCCTTTTCATGGATCAAAGATTATAATTTTGAAAATGATACACAGATTTTGGAAGCTGTCTAACCTTTAGTTACTGGAAAATAAAACTAATTCATTACTGTTTTTAAGGTGTGAATGCATCAACTGAGCTCTTCTACCTGACATGTTTTTTAAATACTGTACCATTAATCCCTAGCAATCCCTGGCTTTCTGTGGTGTGACTATAACTAATAAAGAAAACGTGACATAGTATAGGAATGTATTTTCAGAAAAACTCTTTAAAAAGGAGATTGTTATTCTACAGTGCTGAAGAGTCTGTAGACGTTGCAAAGCAAGCTGCAAAATGTTGTGAAAAATAAAATTTCTCATCTATGTTTTGTCTCATATTATTTTAAAATAATATAGTGTGAAATAGTATGATAAGACATATTATGCAAACGTTATTATACTTCTGTGAAGCAAAATATTTTTTTGAGACTTAGGGCTAATTTTAATCTAATTTTAATTTTGAAAGTCTTATAAAACTTTCTTTGAACACAACAGATTACTGTCCAGTATTTGATTTCGTTTGGCACCATAATTAAAGATCCTGTCCCATCTATGTGTTTTGCTGCTGGAGAAATCACTGATCTTCAAATAAATAAGTCTTTTTTTTCTTCCTTGATTCTATTTGTGAATGAATTGTCACAGTAATATACATTTTTCTTCACTTATTTTTTCAAAGATGAATTGGCAAGGACTCATGCATGACATGCATAACAAAACAATGCAATTAAATTAGCAAAGTGGGATTTTTTGTTGCTATTGTCTATTTAGTTTTGTCAGGGTTCTGGTTCTGGCCAGGACAGCATTAATTTTCTGCAGTAGCCAAGATGGGGCATGGCAAGACCCAGAGGTTATTCTGCATCACCTCACATCATTTTCTGGGGAAGAGGGAAAGGCTTCCTTCTGGGCCATGCAGTGCGGCAAAGGGAGTGGCTGGGTATTGCTGGGTGTGAGCAGCCATGTGTGAATGACACTCCTCTTTTCCTGTACACTGTCCTCAGTATCATTGCTGTTACTGTCCATTGTCTCATTTCACTGTTTTTTTCAAAAAAATGTTGATCTCTCAACCTGTGATCTTTACCTGTTTTGCCTCTAATTTTCCTCTCCAGCCTGCTGCAGGGAAAAGGGGAGGGGAAGACCAAGTGGCATGTGGTTTGGAGTGTTTCAGGGTGAACTCTAGATTGGGGAACGCCATTCCTAAACCATGGAAACCAGCCATCAACTAAAGGACTCCTGTTGTCCAAGTTCATGCTCCAACAGCACTGCACGGGCACTGACATTCAGTTTGACATTTGCTGAAGATGATATCCATGATTCTGTCTACCCAGTGGCTGACTAGAGTATTGCCATTGTGAAACTACTGAAATGCATGTTGATCTCAAGAAATTATGTCAAATTATGGAATGTATGCTCCAGATTTGTCGTCTCTGGAACTGGACAAGAGCCACTCCTGGGCATCAGTATCTACTTTTAACTACTTATAAGTGCTTACCTTTCCAGAGGCCATCAAGTCTTCTGTTGTGACTAAATAACCACAAGGAAGACCAGAAATTCTCAGTCATTATCATTTAATATATATAAGAGTATACTTAAAGTTAAAATGAAATTTTTGGCAAAAACACTGCCTTGATCTGTCTAAATATTCTTGAACTCTCTCAAACTTGGTGCCATGACCACTTTCCTGGGGAGTCTGTTCTAGTGTCTGACCCCTATCTTTTTCCAATATCCAAACTAAACCTCCTCTGGCACAACTTGTTAGAGTCTTGTTACTGGTCAGCAGAGAGAAGAGATCAGTGTCTGCCCCTCCTCTTCCCCTCACAAGGAAGTTGTAGGCTGATATGAGGTCTCCCCTCAGTGTCCTCTGGGATGAAGATACCAAGTATCCTCAGCCATTCCTCACACAACCTCCCCTTCGGACCCCTCGCCATCTTTGCAGCCCTCCTTTGGGCACTCTCTAATAGCTTTATTACTTCCTTATTTGTCGTCACAGTGCATCTCTTCCTGACATTATCCAAGTTTGGTGATGTTTCTGACCTTGCTGGAAAAGTTAGATACTGATCTAGTATGACGCTCCAAATAAAAAAGAAATAGTTGAGATTTACTTGGTAGTCGCAAGTTGAATCTACTGTATTTTGTCTGATATGAAGATCACTTGTCTTTATGCTGCAACATATCCATTATGACCTCACATCTTAATTTTCATCTTTCTTTGCTATTATTTTCTAAGAGTTAATTATTTGCGTTTTTAGAAAGTGTATATAAGTTTTTGTTTTGTTTTACTTTCTCTTTTTGAAGGTTCTGGCAGCTTCTCTAACACAGGGAGCACTTTTGGTACACAAGATTCCCCTGTGAAATGCAATTTTCCAGTCATCTTTAAGATTAGAGGTATTTTCCTTCCATATAGATTGAGGTCCTTAAGTTTAGCCTAGTTTTTCTCTTTTGAACAGTCTCTTTGTAGTGTGGAACCTATTAACAATTTGAGTGCTGGTTCCACATACGGTTCTAGTCTTACCCAATGTCTTGGTTGTATGTCATTAACCTCGTTTCCCACAAGTTCTACTTTTCAAGTTCCACTTGACACTATGTTCAGTGGCTTGTCTGCTATAGCCTCCAGGTTCTTTTCTGAATTAAAAATTTCCAAGAATCAATCAATTCTCCTGTTCCTAAATGTAGCCTGATTTCCTCATTTGTGGATGAATAACTAATGGCTTATGTTGTATCAGTGATTAAATAGATAACAATGTCACCAGTCTTGCAATGTCATTGGTGTTGCTAAACGCCCCCACATTTTGTTACTGCTTATTGCTGATTCCATTTTGAAAAATCTGTCATTTTAATAATCATATATCACCGGTTCCTAAAGGATCAAACAACGAAAGAGTTCCTCTTTCTGCTAGATGTATAAAAACAAAGAGGCAGTTTTCCCCAAAGAGCTTACCCTTAATGGACCATTATTTTAAGATATTTATGAGGATTCAATGGCCATTAATAGTAAGTATATTACTTTGATCTACAAAGATTACTGACATACTAATGCATTAATTTTCCACACATTCAGACCGTATCACTTATCACCAAACTAATAAAGCATCTCCTAAACAAAGTGTATCATGCTTTGTGTCACTGACATTAAGAAGACCCCCAAAATCCTATCTTGTCCTCATGTTCCTAAAGAAGAAAGATCTGTTTGCATATATATACACAGTTTATGTATTATCTATATGCTATGTTTCCTCCCTTAGTATAAGTTCAAAAGCACAGTGCTGAAATTTATAGGTAGTTCAACATTTCTTGTCACTTTGCTAGAAAGCTGAGAGAAGTGCTGATGATAGCATTTCCACTATATGCAGACTGATATTACATAATTCCTATATCTAACAAAGGAGGGAAAAGTTCATTATAGTTTAATTGCTATAAAATATCTAATTATTATTGTCTGTGATAATAGATATGTAAAAAAATGTGTGCTGAAATAAAATATTGTTTAAATCAATATGCACTGAACTGAACTGAACTGCACTTTTTGCACTGAACTGACAAATCAAAAGGGTTTTCAATTTGAGGGTGACTTTCACCTGTGCCCAGTATAACTACAGTGCCTGAGACTTAACTTCACAGAACCACAGAATATACTGAGTTGGAAGTGACCTAAAGCATCATCAAGTCCAACTACAGCCCTTGCACAGCACCATCTCCAAGAGTCACACCATGTGCATGAGAGTACCATCCAAACCCTTCCTGGACGCTGTCAGGCTTGGTGCTGTGACCATTTCCCTGGGGAGCCTTTTCCAGTGTCCAGCCACCCTCTGGGTAAAGACTCTTTCTCCTAGTGTCTGACACAAACCTCCCTGACACAGCTTCAGGACATTCCCTCAGGTCGTGTGCTTGTCACCACAGAGATGAGATCAGTCTCTGCCCCTCTTCCCCTTATGAGAAGTTGAAGACTGTGATGAGGTCTCCCCTCAGTCACCCCTCTCAGGCTGAACAGACCAAGTGACCTCAGCTCCTCCTAATGCAGTTTCCCTTCAAGGCCTTCCACCATCTTTGTCGCCCTCCTTTGGACACTCTCCAATAGTTTAATGTCTTTTATATATTTTGGCAGCCAGAAAAGCACACAGGATTCAAGGTGAGGCCTTCTCAGTGCAGAGACCAGCAGGACAATGCCCTCCCTTGCCTGGCTGGTGATGCTGTGCCTGATGCCCCCAGGACACGCCTGGCTAACAGAGCTGATTCATGGTCAACGTGCCATCACCCAGGACCTCCAGGTCATTTTCCACAGTGCTACTTTTGAGGATCTCCTTCCCCAATCTGTGCACATGCCCAGGATTGCCCCATCTCATGTGCAGAATCTGACTTTTCTCTTGTTCAACTTTATATGGTTGGGGACTCCCCAGCCCTTTAATTTGTCAGGGCCTCTCTGCAGGGCATCCCTCCCTTCATGGGAGTCAACAGCTCCTCCCAGCTTTGCACTGTCTGAAAACTTGATGAATATCCCTTCCAGTTCTGTGTCCAAGTCTTTTATGAAGGGTTGAAGAGCACAGGGCCTAAGATGGAGCCCTGCTGAACCCCAGTAGGGACAGGTCACCAGTCTCATGTCACCCCATGCCACTGTACACCTTTGAGCCCTACCTGTGAGCCAGTTGCTCACCCATCACATGATGTGTTTATCCAGCTGTTAGCTTGACATTTTTTTCCAGACAGACTCTGTGAGAGACACTAGTAAAAGCTTTAATGAAATCCAAAAAAAGATCAAATCAACCAGCTTCCCTTGATCAGCCAAGTGGGTTACCCTGTCCTAAAAGCAAATTAGGTTTGATAAGCAGGACTTTCCTCTCATGAAGACTGTGACCACTTACTGTGTTGTCTTTTAGGTATTTTTCAATACTTCCCAGAATAAACTGCTTCACCATGACTTTACCAGCCACCAAAGTGACAATAACATGCCTGTAGCTTTCAGGATCCTCCTTCTTGCTATTTCTGCAGTTTGCAAAGCCATTCTCAGCTGATATTGACTATTCTGAAGACTAAAGAAATTGAAGAAAAAACAAATATTCTGCAATACCTATATTTTCAGTCAACCTTGTCTTGTCTGAGTATGAAAATATAGGGGGGAAGATCCTGTGTTATTGCAGAAAGGAACTTAGAGCAGTATCTGGGTCAAAATACATCCAGTGTTTCGAGGCAGTAATGCACATATTTATTTAAACAGAATCTGTAGCTCAGTATTGTTAGAGACGAGTGAAAATATTGAAATGCATTATATAGTAATGAAATTAGAAAGACTCTACTCTGCATAAATTCTTTGTAATACTGCAGTATATTTTCCACAAGCTAAATTGTAGTATTAAGGTATACTTAGGTGGAAAATCATAATTTCTGAACATGGAGGATTTTTCATTCTTTTAAATATAAATTGAAATACTGACCTGTTTTGGTGCTGGGAAATGGTTTAAGAAATTATGCTATAAATGATCCATATAGAATACCTATATTTTAAGTTAGATACTCTGTTGCTGGCAATTCTTAAAACATTATCAGCATTTAGGACACTACTGACAGTGTTACTTTTCAATGTTCATTAATTTCAAAGGATTGACTTGTGCAAATAAGGCAAATAAGGATGTGGGGGTTTTTTATTCAATGAAAAGAAGTAGCCTTTTTCCAATCTGTGGATCAGTGATAGTCTGGAAGCTGATCAGGATGGTCTGTGAAGCATGTGTATATTTAAAAATTTTACTGAAGAGTGTGGTTTATACATACTGATAGTTGCAATTGCAGTTCCATGTGTAGATGAAGCATAAAAAGAATCAAGATTAACCAGTAACAAGACTGCAAACTCTTCAATCATGAACAAACTGCATATACCAAAACCACTAGTAATCAGCAATTTTCTTGACTGGTAGGATTTATATAACCTCAATTTTCTGTGTTGTCATTAAAACGTATTAGTATTGCAATGGTAGTTGTAAATCACAGCAAAATACATGATGATGACTTTCTTTCCTTAAATCTCTGTTAATTACTTCTATGAGAAATTTCAAATGGTAATGACATACTGCTGAGGCAGAATGATGTAAAACTGTTTTTCATTCCAGAGAAGATAATGGCAAAGAATCCAAAGGTCAAGAAGAGTGCTGGTTGTATTAATATAGAAAGGTAGCTATGATTTAGGCTATTACCCAAGTATTCCAAGTGATGAGAGAATATTCTACTTTGAACAAGGCACAATCTATAGGTCTTCAAAGCATTGATATAATCATAAAAGTTCAGCTTTAGAAAGAGCCCCCAGGAGGTAATGTAGTTCTTAGCTCTACTCTGAAAAAAACCTATTGGCTTGGAAACCCTCTGCAGAGATGCCAATCTTATCCATTCTTAAAATAGATAGAAAGAAAAGCATAATATTATTCTATTATTGCTAGATACTGTGTATAGAGAGTAGTAATTGGAATATCCTATTGTTGCTTAGCCTGCTGCTTCTTCCTGTATATCACAGGAAAAAGACAAGAGGTGCCTACAAGGGCACTATGTTACAGACAGTAATAACCTGAAAAGGAAATGGAAGGAAAGAACTAAATAAGTCTGTCCTAATCTAAGCAAGTTTCTACTTTTATGAATAAGAAAAGCCTGGGGAATAGGGCCAGAGACTCTGTGTTGAGTTATTATTTCATCATGCTCTGGTATTTGATTAATTCCTTAATCCTTTGCTCTGTTTCTTATATAAAGATGAATTTTCTTTCCTGCTCAAAATCTTTTTCATAGTATTTTTCTAGTTTTCATCCCATTCCAGGCTTACTTCTGAAGAATTCCAGTCAAATGTTACTGGGGTTTTGTTCTTTATAAAGCAAATGAGATATAAATAAGTTCGTGGAGACAGTTTTCAGTGTAATCCAGAATTTGAGTTGTTATTTGAACAATGATGCAGAGATCATAGAGAACTTTCTTATTCATATTTGTGTTTTAATAATTGATGTCTCGAAAAATTAGGTTTTCTTTCATACTAGCTGAAGTGAAATCCAGTAAATCTATCATATCCCAAACTGCATCGTCTGTATATTGTGTCTTTAAGTTTTGTCATAATGCGACAACACTCATATTGCAAAACCAAGACCAATTCAGAAAGTCTCCTTCTGATCCACAAAATGTATGATATAATCCCATTGCCTGTCCAGTGAAGAAAGGGGTCATGATTCTTAAAGAGGGTAAATACTGATTTTCTCATTAAGGAGTCCAGTAAGATGAATAAACTCCACAGTGCTACTTAGGCTTGAAAAGGATAATAAACTTCTAGAGAATGTCTAAACTTGAAATATGTCTTTAACATGTTTGGTTTTTAACAAGAATTTTTTGTTTTCATAATATATTATTCTTTTCATAAGAAATGATGACTTTATGGAAAGTGATTAGTTGTCCTATTTCTAGGGTGTGAAATCTAAAGTATATAAACTGAATCATAACACCTCTCCCAAAGGGACATGCTTGTTCCCTGGTGTCTCATTTAGAAGTAATTAATGTACTGATGTATACTAACGTATATGTGTTTCAAATGATAATTCAAAGGGATTGATAATAGACTACATGATTTTAAACAGTTTCTGCTTTATAGCTTTCTCTTACTTATCAACCAAGCTTTAGTTATTATATTAACAAAAACAAGTATAAGAACAAAGTTGTATTTATTGACACATAGAGATGTGTTAATTTCTTTTAATTTTTTTTAAAAAAGAACAAAAATACCTCAAAAAACCCTGACCCAAAAAAAACCCAAAACAAAACAAAACCAAAACAAAACCCAAACTAAAAAAAAAACCAAAACAAAACAAATCAGAAAACCAACAAGCAAACAGAAATATACCTTCAGAAAAGTAGCTTTCATTTTAGAAGAGATTGATAAAACACAAAGTAGTTAAATCACTGTTACAGAGCATGACCAAGGGCATCTAAACTGGCATTTTAGAAGGGAATATGTGCCTTTTCTATTATGAGAAGTATGAGTTTATGCTCTGCTAATTTCCCTAAGAGTTGAAATTCCTCCCACTTTAAATCTGTAGTGTAACCTGAAAGCCACTGTTAATCTTCCTTAAACAGGTAATACTATTCATATTTAATTACCATCTTGATTTTCAAGTTTACTATTCACATTATTCCACCATTTCTTGGATCTCCTTTTGAATTATAACAGTATGAATGTCAGTAGATTCGGAAGTAGAGTTTTTTCCCAGGGTTTTTAAAATACTCAGTCTTCTCATATCTTCTTCAGGAGGGGAACAGATGGCTTCATAAATTCCCCTGGACCAGAGTCAACATGTTGTGAATAGCACTGTGATCTTACTAAGACTTACTCCTCTGCTTAAAGGCACTAAAGTGACAACTGATGTGTGTGAAATCAAGCAGGTGGACAAGCAGTAAACTCTTATACCAGGACACAATGATGAAACCCCGGAGAATGCAGAACCAGGTTTGCATTCTTGTTTTATTTCAAGAAAGAAAATAATTAGCTGTCTCTTCTACAGATTGATAACTGCAAAAAGAACAATTCCACTATTGGTTCCCTGTGTTTCTTTGAATGGTGTACCTTCATCATTACCATGTTACATACTAATAAATCATGGAAATTACTTATTCCTATGATGTATACAGTTTTGTGAACTCATTTTAGAGTAACAGTTTACCAAAAAATCTTTAGTGCTGTTTTTTTGTAATGGCTGCTGAATGCTTGGGAGCCTTTTATAACCATAAAATTTACAATGATACTCACTAGGGAGGGTTTATGAAAGGTGATCATGTAAGATAATTTTTATACAGGGAAATACTGAAATAAGTTTCTAAAAGAAGTTTCTAAAAGAAACAGACTGCAATATGTAATTCTCTTAAGCAATAATAAATTGCCCATATAGAATTAATGATCTCCTGACATTTCTTTCAAAAGACTTGAAAAGAACTAATTAATGTAGCACATTTCAAGCTAAGCAAATTGCAGTGATAAATGGGATTACTGGAAGCTATAAATGCAATTCGTAACTGAAGGAAAAGTGCAAAACATCACTCAGAACATTAAGGAATGCAATTAAGCAAAACATTTGGAAGTACTTAATTACATCTGCAGAGGATAGTTAAGTGAAATCTGGTGCCTTGCATTAGTAGCAATGTCAAACCTTCAGAAGATTGCTTAAGCAAAAAGTAGACCATTTGGTGTCAAGCTGATATCTGATTTGACATGCAAGAAAAATATTTCTTCATTGATAAATTATACAAATGTCTGAAAAAATAAGCAGGTTCCTAGCAATGGCAAATTTTGAATTACAGCCAGAAAAGTCAGGTAGTTATTAAGTGGACAGTTTCTTGTTGATCCAAATGTCTTTTGGTATAATTAATGTATACCAAAGTAAAAAATTTGCAAGAAAATGGGGTGGACTAGGGCTTAGTTCAGCATATCACAAAACTGTATGGCCGTAGTTAGGCAAAGCCCTGACAAACTTATGTGCTTTCATGGATTTTACATCCCTTGGTATAACATTCTTCACTAGAGTTTGAACTTAGGAAATTGATCTAATAGATGAAACTCCTAAAGACAGGTGTTAAATCATGCACTCTCTCTTTCATAGAAAGGTAAAAGCTGTCTTTGTGAAGGCACCAGGGAGTGAACAAGCCTCAGGGGTGGCTGGCATGGAATGGGTGATATTCATGCTGCTCAGGACAAGCCTCCCCTGGAGAAGCAAGACTGTGTTGAGTGTACATATCAGCCCAGAGAGGTCTGGTGATTTTTGCATCTCTGCTGCTTGAAGGAAGGAGGCATTGAGGAAATCCATCTGTTCAACCACACCCGTGTTTCCTCCTCTATGAAGATCTCTCTATGCAGGAGCGCAGGAATAGAAATCATCTGCAGGAGGAAGCAAGTTCACTATGTAGTTAGATTCTCCTTGCTTGCCTTCACTTTATTGCTAGTGAATAGGCTGGCTATAGTACCTTGTTCCCTGCTCCACTTTTCCGCTTCTTGACCTGTTTTCTGGCAGCTGTTATGATTTCAGCAATGAGATGCTTCTAGATTAATATTGGTGCTTAAAAACGTAATGGCTGAGTTATTGCCAGACATCTACAGAATCCCAAGTCTAGACGCACTGCTTAGTAACTGGTTTCTCAAATACAAGAGCCAAAAAATTTGTGTTCTGTTCCTTCAACTTTCTAAAATAATAAAGCTTCATTTAAAAATTATGCATATTTGAAACTTAGTTGATGCTTTTTGAATAGCAAATATTTGT
Source organism: Fringilla coelebs (assembly GCF_963513975.1). Taxonomy (NCBI): domain Eukaryota; kingdom Metazoa; phylum Chordata; class Aves; order Passeriformes; family Fringillidae; genus Fringilla; species Fringilla coelebs. The sequence goes on from NC_140028.1 coordinate 68,834,405, forward strand.
GTCTGTGTAGTCTATAGCTATCTTCTTTTTACTAAGGACATGGTGGAATATCATTGAATGACAAATAAAAATCAGCAATAATGGGGTTTTGTTCCCTTTCCTTGCAACTCAAGAATTCATCTCCAGTTATTTTTATTTCCTAAACAAGCAAGTTAGGCAGTTGCCAGTGAGTGTTTTAATATTCCCAGAATTTTCAGTGTACAATTGTTTTAATATATTTTGTTATATATCTAAGATAAATGCTTTTATGGGTCTATTCTATTGATCACATGGATAACATTACCATTTTTAGTGCTGTTGTTATGACAAAGCACTGCTGAATAAGCAATGAAGCCTTCTTTAATGTAATATATTATTGTTTCTATTTAATTTTATTTCCTTTTCATGGACATTGTTGTGACCTGTACTTATTCTCAATTTTATACTCTGCAGCAAATTCTAAAATTAAATAAGGAAAAGGGAAACTAATTGAAAAATAAGAGTTTCTCAGAAGTACAGCTGATGAAATAGTACTGTACTGTAAAACTAAAGAGTATATTAAAAGACTAGTAAGTATTGTGAGAAAAAATATCAAAGAATACATTACTCATACGGTAATTCTCACTACGTGACCTATCCCCCATTGCCACGCCAGCAACGCTCTCTCAATGTCCTTCTGTGGGGTGATCTGGTGCTGTTCACCCATCTGGCAGCTTCTGGCGGGCTCTTCTCCCTTGGGGCTGTGCCACTGGCACCTCCTCCCACCAAGGTCGGGCAGAGACAATCTCCCTGTGCTGCCATGTGCTTCCCCGTGCTGCCTGACAGGGCGTTCTGCAGGCATGTTCCCACAGCCTGCAATTCAACATTATCCCGTCTCTTCCCACAAGTTAGAATCCCTGACCCAATTAAGAGCAGGTGGAATGTTTTGGGATGTATGTAACTCAGGTATTAAGCATAAAATCTCCACATTCATTAGCCCTGTCTCAAAATTACATTAGTTTTACTCTTCTGTAATGACTTAGCTTTTCTTTAGCCTTCATGTTCTGAAGAATTGACACAGTTGCCCATTTTATTTCACTTTTTTAAAGGATTTATGGAAAAATGTTGTGTAAATTTTCAAGGACTTTTGACAAAAGCTGCAAAGCCCAGATAATTGGGGCTGTTCCTGAGGCTGTACCCATAGGTTAAGTTCAAAATGCTACTATACAACTACTGCTACAGCAGATATTACACTAATTAAAACACTTGAATGAGTACTGTTGTGAATGCATTTCATAGGGCCCACAAAGTGCTAAATGCACGCCACTAAATATTTATAAAAACTATGCATTTGTTTTTTGTCTGACTCAGTATTGGACTCTCTGGACTTATTTGGAACCCGAGAAAAAAGGATGGAAGAGTTGCTCTTTTTATTTCCATCTATGCAATGCAAGCAGATGGGAGTCAAGTTGATGATTTGTTTTAATGATTTAGTTGGCTAATTTGTCCCAGATTCACTCATTTTGTTCACAGTTTGAAGAACCTGCAAGTATTTTTCCCTTGTGCAATAAAGAGTACAGTAAATGCTAGCTGGGTCAGTCTAGTAGTTCTCAAAATTTTATCTTTAATATACCAGCAGAGAATCCATTCTCTCCTGTAGTCACATTTATAGAAATGGAGTTTAGCTGCCTGCTTTGTCTAATTGACATTATAATTCAAAGTCAGCCAGCATATTAGTGTTTAAATTTCCTATTTAAAATCATGACAGAACACACATAACTATAATGGCCTGAAAGTTTTATGTTTCAACAATTATATTTTGTAATATGTAACAAGTAATGATTATTCTCTCAAAAGAGATCATTTACATGGGAAGAAATTACCAATATTAAATTGGATATTTTCCCATAAGGGAACAAGACCTTGGAAATTCATCCTTTCATCCAAAGTTTTAAACTGGTATTCTTTCTAGCTCTCCATTGTGGCCACTCGTTTTTTCCTCACATTCTGTTTTTTTCCAGGCTATTCATTCTGTCAAAGACTAGCTGTTAGTACATCTTTCCTTCCTGTTGCTCATTTCTGCTGTCTCCAACCTTCATTATTTAGTCTAAGTTGCTGCTTCACAATCAATGAGACTATATGTAACTCTGCAATGATCTCTGTCTCTACTTTGATAGATACTCTACTATCTTGCTCTTTAATTGTACCTGTTCTATTCTTTCTTCACTGGGGATATGATCTAGTTTTCCTTGAGCAGGTAATATGCTGGTGTCCCTGAGTCCAGTCTGATTTTGAAGAAAGTGCTTCTGTTTAGACTGCTTTCTTAGCACTGTGCCCACTTGCAGGGCTCTAGCAATGAATGCGTGCATAAGTAAATGCAAGACTTTATTTTCAAAGGTTGTAAACAGGAGGTAAACTATAAAGGTATACAGGTTTCAAGTGTGTCTCACCAATAAGAGAAGAACATGTTTTAAGTCATTGTTAATGTGTGCAGATAAACCATTTTTAATTTGACTGCGCTCTTATATTTCCATCCAAAACCAAACACAAGGAAACCTGTCAAGCTGAAGTGTGTGACCTGAAAAAAAAAGCAAATACCAGTAAGAGTTTTCTAAAATATTATTCAACCCTTATGAAATATATCAGGCTGACAGATGGACAGGGAAATTTTCTATCTACATCTTTGATCTGACACAAGCCGTGGTTCATTCTTCTTTGGCAAGAAGAAATGAGAGCTACTAGACCTCTATTCCCTGTGCTAAGAAGGCTAATATTTTAAGTGGTGGTCTGCTCACTCAGTAGGAAATCTGCAAGGCAGTGACAGCCACATCATCACTGGTTAAATTAGTAAGAAGTTTTGCTTTTAAATAGGAAGGTGGGATACAGAACGACTTCCATGTGCTCAGTGAACAAGCCATAACAAAGTAGCAATAAATATATTTTCAGTAAAACGTGTCTACTACCAATTTTTCTTGATACCCAGTGATATATTCAGGGTGTCAACGTCTCTGCCTGGTCATGTCAAAAAGAGAATGAAATTTATTTCTCCATGTTGTGAGAGAATGCTTTTCAGTTTTTCAAGCTAGTGTCTTCTTAAAAATGAATCAGAATTAAATGGGAAACAAAAAAAACGAAGCAAAGAGCAAAAGGTAGATATTAATTACATTTTTTACCACTTTATACAGATGATCTTTTGCCTCATTTGAATAAGAATTTCTGTAATTACTTTTTGTTTTAGCATCTCCTTGAAACAAGAGCATTTATTGAAAGTTAAAGCATTTTGTAGGGATGTTATTAGTACAACTGATTATCATAATATTTTTCTCTTTAAGTGATATGAGCAAGATATTTCCCAGTGTTGCCCTTTTGTTAGCCTAAAATAATGAACTAAGCTTCTTTTCTCTGAGTTGTATAAGTGTATACGTTTCACTGGAATATGCTGCAAACCAGATTGATTATGGTAAATAATCCTTTTTACTTTTTTAAAAACTTCATAGAATTACTTAAATATCTTTTGTTCATTATTTATTGACTTTTATTCCTTCCTTTCTTCTTTCTTCTTACCATTGTTTTAACCAACAAAAAAAAGAAGAAAAAATCCTCTGTTGAGTCACTTGGTTATTTTTGTATTTCTAGTGGTCAGGTTTTGCTCTGATTAAAGTAATTGGAAACACATAAATTAGTTTCAGATGCCCAGGATGTGAAGTAGGTGCTGCACTTGTCCTGAAATTTGTCTGACTCTTTATCTGCACTACCAGGGCTGAGTATAACTAAAAATTCCAGGATCTCATTTGGTTGCTGGCTCATGGTCTGCTGCATTGGTGCCTTGCAACTCTGTTGTGGGGGAGTGAAAGGCACCTCATGCAAAAGAGAGATGCAGCAATGAGTTTTACTGAGGTAATACTTTGGCAGAGTTCAATATAATCAATGGAATTTAACAAAGATTAACAGTGGTTTACCACGATTCATAAAGTTAGATGGCAAAGTTCACCTTATTAATTACTGCACGGAAGAAACACAAAAGAACATTGAGTTAGAATGTGCAGTGAGGGATAAAGTGTATGTATCACACTCCCTCCCTGACTAGAGTCAACCTGGTTCATGTCAATAGAGTCCTGATATTTTTACCTCTTGTCTTTATGCTATAATCACTTAATATAACCTGTTGACACACCTGAGGATCCATGGCAAGAAAAGAGCTTGTAGTGTAAAATATTACTATGAATTTTATGTGGGTTTTTTACATTATTGGGTGATCTCATATGATGAATGCATAGCATTTGCTTTCTTACATACCAAAACTTTGCATGGAAAGACTGTAAGTAAAAAGCATCTTCTTGTTAGATCTAACAAAATCAAAATGGGATAAAGGCCCAGAATCAAATTTCTTGTTGCTGTTAGTGACCATCTGCATAAGTTATCACACCAATTTTTTTCTATTGTTGGCAGTCTTCTGGACATGACATATTTATTTTCCTTCATAGTAAGCAGTAATACATATTCTTTGTCCATTTTCTTGAACTTTTTCCTGCAGTGAGTAGAGATCATCATGCTGTAATAGCTTTCTTAACAATGTAAGATTCATTTCAATGGAGTTAGGTAGTAAATCTTGATACGATGTAGAGTGTAATAATTGATGAGAAGTGGCAGGAGCTGAATATTTAAGTCACAGCCTATAATTTCAGTAAAATTAAATCTAAAAACATTTGAGTGATTGCTTCTATCTACTGTGATATTGCCTAGAAATATAAAATCACAGAGGGTTCTCATAACAAACACATCCATTTCTAATATACACAAGTACAGTTTCAGAGGTTGTGTCAGGATATTTCTCAAAATAGCAAATACTTGTTCAGTGTCAAGACAAATGTCTTAGGCTTTAATAGCATTGCCTTCACAAATCCTTGTTCTCACTCAACTCATATATCAACATCAACAGTCTGCTACTTGTTTCCCTTTTGTTGAGCCCATACTCTTTATAAACTTTATACTAAAAGTTGTTGATTTACTGTCAGTAGAGTCATAGGTAAAATTGACTAGATACAACCAGGATTTGAATTGGCTTTTCAGACTCACTTGCATTATCCCAGATTACTTCTTACAGCGGGTAAGGTGGTCTTTTCACCTTTTCCTACCAATCTACTGCCACAGTAGATTGTACCCACAACTGAGCCTGAAAACAACGGAGAATGAGACAGACATTAACTTGGGTTGGACACAGTGCATTTGCAATTAGTTGGTGGTCCCTTTCCTTTTTTCCCATTGGGAAATAAATCAGATAAGAGCTATTGGTTAGTTTCCAATGTAATAATAGGGATTCTTATGGATGTTCTAAGCTGTGAAAATTACTTGCTGCAGAGCCTATTTATTGGCTAAAACTTCAGCATTCATGCTGTTTAATACTCCTAATCCTACTCCTTAGATATCAGTCACATATCTTCTTGATTTTTTTGGAGAGGTGAGGGTTGATCCATGCAACCACCCCAACCATCCTGCATGGGACATACTTCAGAATAGTGAACAAATAGGTTTAATTGCTGAGATATTAGTAATTTCATTCATTTGAGGGAGCATGATGAGTTAAACACACACTGTTGACCTGTGTATTTAATTGAATAAGGTCTAATTTCAGTAATTCGTGAGGAGAAGATTTGGTTGATTCTGGGATTAATGTGGTAGGAACTACATTGATAGGCAATAGGTGTGGCTGTTATTGTAGGAGAGCTGTGGGAATAGGTGAAATGTTAAACTTCCCAGTGCCCAATGCGGCACCTGAACCATGATCTTGACAGTAAATTGACCTACAAACTCCCATAATGAATCCAAATGTCTACATTCCTCTTGGGCATTGCCATTCCATGTTGGGCTTACCTTGGTGTTGTTAGCTGTGTGCAGTTGTATAGAAGGACAAGTGTAATAGGTCCTTCAGCAGTATCATGATTGTGTTGTAGGGCAGTTTCTCCATCTATAATGTAAATATGTTTCCAACCCATGTCCAGATTCCTGGATACAGACTATAAACACATAGGCAAAGTGTAAAGTTGATTTTTGCAATCAGATTGATGTCTTCATTCTTGCTGTCCACTGCTCGATTTTGGTATGTTGGGCCTCCCTGTACATGCTAAGGCAGAGGTTACCATGTCCTGTGGGTTTGATTACTGCATTCTGTACTGCACCTCCTGATCTGACCAGAGTATTCTCTGATTCTGTGATCTCTACTACTACAAAAGCGGCTGATCTCTTGATGGATGATTGAGACAGGTGGGTTTTTATGTGGAAGCAAGTAGGTTAAAATAGACTGGTCTCAGGTTTTTGCTGGACAAGTTAGAAAAAAAGAAAAGTCTGCCATGCATTGATTCTATGTTGTGCACCTCTACTATCAATAGCTTTCTTGGCAAGTAGACCACAATGTTTAGTAACCATTAATATCTGCTGTACTGATTTGTGGTAAATTTGCTTTCCTGATTGTAATGCTATCAGATGTTTTCTTTGATCAGAAGATGGAGCATCAAGCTCCATCTTTTGCAAAGAATGTTCAGCTCACAGGGCTTCCTGTGGGTCATCAATTACTCAATTTATGTAGTACTTTGGAAAATCAAGTATCCCACTGGGCCTTGGTGGCTTAAAACTCTTGTTCAATAAGCCATTAGCATTTTTTGCCATCCCATTTGATTGAGAATAATATGAGGTATGAAATGTTCATTGAATTTCTTCTTGAACCAAAATGATAGCTTTCATTCTGAATTTTGTCCTTTGGCCTTTTGGCACTTATCATAAACATGCTGGAGACTACTTCATCTTCTGTGAGGATATACTGCTATCTCTCAGAGTGAAAGAATATCACTGATCTGATATAATCAATTTGCCATGTTGATCACAAAGTTTTTTCTTGATTGATATGTAGGAGTGGTGCTTTAGCAGGATGATCTGTTTGTAATTTTGTTCTGCGTTAAGGACATAACTTCACTTGTTAGGTGGCAGCCTTTGCTCTACACAGGAAAATAAAGTGCTTCTTTACCTGTGTGACCTAATTTTTGATGTAGCCATGCTCCAAAGAGGTGCCATTTGGAATTTAGAGTTCATGCTTTTTATTTTTCTAATTTTAGTCTATAAATTTGCTTTTTGGTTCCACTGTACAACTAGTTTGTTGCTCTCGGCATGAATTTTCATCTATCTTATCTTGAATGGTGTTTATCTGGCTGTATTTAGTAATGGTTGTCAATCTTGAGTTGTCCAAACTGGAGATCTGCTTACTTCCCAGTTCAGAGGTTTGCATTGACAGAGCCACTCTGTTTAAACAGCCCACACACTATGGGAAAGTTTATATAGGATTTTTGTGCCTTTTTCTGCTAAAATACCTTCTCTTTGTTCTCCTATTTTTATGCTGCCTTTGTTTCCCTTCTGCCATTGCCAGTGGCAATGTACAATGCCGCAGCCTCGTTTAACCTTTTTGTAGAGGTCCCAGTGAATCAAATGTCTTCTGTTGGTGTTACCAATTTCTCGCTGGAGTTGGTAAGATGAGGTTTCCCTCATTGAATTGGAAATTGGTGAGATTTCAACGTTTGTATAAAGGTAATAGAACTGCATTTAAAAGTATCTTTAGTTTGGAAACTTTAGTATATCCCTTGATTACTTTCATTCCTCTCAAATTCCTGTCAAAAAAGCCCACTATTTTCTGCCCGTGAGTTTTGGTGAAAACTCTTTCTGAAAACGCAGTCCCCTCTAGGACTGCTTCTAGCAAGTTAAATGGTCCTCTGCTTTGTACAGGCTGTCTTTGGGATATTTTCTTAACTTGTCTCACTATTTTGACTAAAAGCCCCTTTTCCTATTCAGAGCATCCAAGTCCATCTATTTAAGCACAGTTAAGTTGAATTGTAAACGTCTCTTTGGTCTGTCAGGACCAGTTTGAAATAAGCAAGAACCATATTCAGTAAAACCCTATTTGGTTCTTATACGGTTATGAGGGTGTACTGATCCAAATGACTAACATGCTTTTAATTCTACAGGCAGAGTTTTTATTGTCTCCTTATATTCTAATTTCCACTTCCAGGGTTTGCCCTTATTCAAAACTTATTATAATGGATGAAGAATGATAAAAATTCCAGGTACATGCCTTCTCAAATGTTCTAAAATTACCATCAGCTGTTGTAACTCTTTCTTAGATTCGGGCATTTGCAGCTGTTCCATTTTTCTTTAGATATCTAGAGGAAACATTGCAGTGCCCACTATTCCCCAAGCACTTAAATATTTACTTTCTACTTGCTTCCTGATATTTATCAGATGGGTTCACAACTTCTACTTTATGCAGTTCTTGCCATGCTGATGCTGCTGCTTCCCTCACATTTTCAGGGAAAGGTCCTCTGACTAGAATATCATCTATATGTTGGTGCAGTTTCACATCTTGAGGGAGTGAGACTGTAAAAGTTCAGCAAGCACAGAATGGGCAATTGTAGGTGAATGTTCATATCCTTGGAGTCTGTTAAAAGTGCATTTCCTCCAAAGTAAAAGTAAATTTTTCTTTATCTTCTTATTTTAAGCAGACCACAAAGAACATATCTTTCATATCTAGCACTGCCATCCATGAGTGTGGGGCTGTTTGTGGTGTGGCTGCTGAAATTGCAATATTGGATACTGAAGTCATTAGTAGGACTCTCTTGGCATTTAAACACTGACAATCAATTGTTAAATTCTTCTTCCTATCTGTTTTTTAGATTGGCCAAACCAATGAATTATACAGGTTGTGAATTCTGGAAATAATGTGCAGTTTTTCCAAGACCCCTATTACCTCAGAAATCCTTATTTGTGTTGCAGCAAAAATCAGATATTGTGGTACATTAGTAATCTTTGAATTACAGGGGCTGGATCTAGTCACTCAAGATCTAAGCCCCTCAAGATCTGAGGAAAACTTTACAATTATGTTTTAGTTGTTAATCACTAGCTGTGGCCGGGCAGTTGTAATTAAGCAATTGCATTGTGAATGTTTTATGCTTAGTTAATCTTTTTTTTTAAGGAACAGGGAAGAAAATACTGAGATGAATGGTCTGGATGATGCACTAACTTAGACGAAGGTAATTCCTGCAGTGGGAGGTCACAACCACTGATTCACTGACCACCTGTTCAGGGTCTTGGGTTTGTTTTTCAGTTGATGGATTTTCTCACCCTATTTCATAAGCACGGTTTGCAATGCCATGCATTAGTTCTGCCCAGATAGGGAGTTGTTTGTGGGGATCATTAACACCTAATCCCTCATAGTTTTCTGAGTCTCTTTTAATTTAATGCCATTTTACAAGTAAGTCAGTTTAAGAACTGTTAGGACTCCTCTAAGCAGTAGTTTTAGCATCACGTAATCAGTTGTAGCAGATAATAGAATATCATTGGATTCTTGTTTATGTATCTCTTGTATGCAGGCAAATTTTGTGATGGCTGTAAGAGAACTCATTAAAAAGACCCCTTATGGGTTCACCTTGCTCCATAGTATCGATTTTCTCAGCTCAGTAGGCTACCCTGCTGGTGATAGAAAGGCACTCCATATGCAGGTTGGGTCCTATATTTAAGAGATGACCTGGCCCCACAATCTTGTTTGCTTCAAGTCTACTCAGCATTATTGCAGCCTTGCCACAAATACCTTTTTCACCTTTTCACCTTTTCAATTTCATCTTTTGGCCATAATTTTTTTAGTAAATTTGCTGATGGTAACAGATCTTGGAGTGATTCACGCAATGTATCACAGACCACCACCCTGAGGTCTGTCAGACTGTTTTGTTTCAATGATGAGTCTGGCTTTGGAAAACAAAGAATGATCTTTCACTTGGTTATTCTCATTGATGTCACACATTATGCTTCCATCCAACAATTCAGAGGATACTGTTAATTTTCTAATCTACACAGTCTCAGATTAATAGGGAGTCTCCATACACATAATCTTGACCTTTTCTTCTGACTTTTATTATTTCTACATTTCTTTCTGTAACTTTTTCAGCAGCTGTTCAATTTTCAAATACAGTAGTAACTCAGTTGCCCTTTTGTCTTCTATTTCCTTTTTTTAGGTCTTGCTCCTTTGTATTATTATTCTTCCTATCCTGATAAGCAGCTTCTTAGCACGTACCTAGCATTTTAAAAATAATTCCTTTCCCTTTTCCATCCTTTACATGTCCACTGTCCAATTTTTGCTGCTCTCCCACAGCTTCCCAGTCATGTCAGTTATCACAAGTACATTTTTCTGAAAAGTTGGGATTCAGGTTTATTTCATGACTCTATAAATAATCTGTGATATTACTTGCCATACTTTTGACAATCCCAACTTGTTGCAGATGAATGAAAGGCTCATCACCCAAAAGAGTGAAGCAGCAATATGTTTTATTTAGGTCAAATAGTAATTTGACAGAGTTCAATACATCTGACAGAGTTCAATACATTCAATGGAATTTAAGAAAATTTATTACAGTTTTACCAAGGTTCAATAGCATTTCACAGTGAGGTCTGCCTTATTAATTACTGCATGGAAGAAACACACATGGGCACGCTGAGTTAGAATCGAATTTCACACAGAGACCAGAGATGCAAAGGATAAGGAACACCATTCCTTCGAGTCATGAGGCTCAAAATTGATCCCATTGCTTTCTCAACTCCTTAAACAGACTAGGTTTGTCTAGGTCCGATCTTAGTCATAGATTTGGACAATGGTTCATGTATCTGTACAAAGTTTATACTAATTATTATTGAATGGATTAGTAATGTTTCATTAGTATTAATTCAGTGTTTATCAGGTACTTACAAAGATCTGTTGTGAGTAAAGGTATTTTTCCATCTTAGACAAGGAATAACTGTTAGGTGCAGGTAAGGAAACTCAAACATTGTGAGTCATCCCTGCTCAAGGGGAGAGCAATTGGTGCACTGCATTTCAGGGAGAGCTCAAAACTATGCTCATCCTGATGAGAATATTTATAGAGTGAAGTATTTGGCTGCTTGTCAGCAATATAGACACATTAAATGTCTTTATTTTAGCTCTACACTCTAGTTTTGTACTTTGGTTATCTTTCATTTTTGGAGGTTCAAAGCCAGGTTACAAAATATTTTTCCAAGGCACCTTTACTCTCTTGTACATGAAACAGGAACTTTCCAGCTCACAGGTTTACCATAGGGTGTGAGCTTTGTTGCTCCTGTCAGCCTGAACAAAAATACAGCAAGGGGTCAAGTGCATCTGTCACAAACTCTCACACTACTCACGGACTAAAGGAGTTGCACTAATTAATCACTGGAGTGCCTGGGCATCCTGTGGGTCATGCCACTGTTCAAATCATGATAAATATCAACAGGAAGAGTGAAACTCAAGAAGAAGGTGGCTAACTGAGTAACAGGAAACCAATAGGAGCCTGAATGCCTTGTTCATTCTTCAATGGCTGCTGAGAGATCTGCTCTGAAACTATTAGCTTCAAGTAGGAAATAATGTTTCTCTGGTGTATGCAGTTGCTACACTGGCTGATCAGAAACTTTTTCAGGGGAAGTGAGAAGAAGTCTCCTTTCTCAGTATTCTGAGACTTACTTCTTTTATGTACATGGTATTAAGTTAGAAAATGTATTCTTCATTTTTATAACTTCTATAATCCTGATCTACTTTCTGTTTGGTAAATGCTGCTATTTCTCTGCAGGACCTATCAGATCACCAGTACTTCCAAGTTCACAATGAACATGGCGCTCATATTTCTGTTGGCATTTTAGAGTTGAGTTAATTAACATTTTTATAGGAGCAATAATTAACATTTTATGAGCTGGATTCCCTCATCCCTTGAACCTACTTTGGCTTCACTTCATACTGGAACATATAAGAGGGTAATGTTGCAAAATGCTAATGTTCAATTTGGGTTTAAGGGCAAAATGCACTTCATAAATGATGCTGAATTGCAGTAATAGCAAGAGCTCCATTTGAAGGAAAAGAAATGGCAGGAAGCCCTTAGCACCAATCCAAAATGCTAAGTTAACACTGAATAATAATTATTCTATAAATGTTAGTCTGTTTGCTGTCATGTTGGCTAATATTGTCTTAGTGATATGACAGTCCCTCAACTATCTGAATCAGTGTTATTTTATATTCAGATTGTAAGCAAATAGGGGCAGGCCTCTGTGGTCTCCAGACACTTCTAGCAAAATGGAGTTTTGAGTAAAGTGCCAGATTGCTATGCCAGGTCAAAAATTTTAATCATAATAATTGATCTGTCAGAATATTTGAGGAGATGTCTAGGAAAGCAGCAAGTTTTAATGCCATACTAGGTAACTTTCTCTCAGTGGCACTCCAAAGTTTATCCTTTCACTCTGCAATAGCATTGTTGACAGCTGCAGACAAAGAGATCCAGATTTCAAGAAATAATTGCAGCAGGAATATTAGCACCTTTTCAGACACAGTTACTTGCATTGTAGAGAAAATGCAATTAATTGGGCATGTGTTGTATTTGCTTCAGCTTCTGCAGTATCTACGGTGGATTTCCGTGTAAGGTGTCCTACTAATTTAAAGATAGCAATTATTGTCATTAGTTCTATTATTAAAGAATGTAACTCAGATGAAATACTATATTATCCAAGTGCAGCCATGCTGTATTCTTGTCCTAGTTTTGGCTGGGGCAGAGTCAATTTTGTCACAGTTGCTATGAGGGGGTTGTGGAGCCTGGATCCATGTGGACATGTCTAGGTTATTTATTCTATATCATGCACATGTCTGGGGGACATGGCTTCTGGTGGAAAAAAAAGGGAACATGATGTGGAACCACCACCATTTTTGTTCCTTTTTCTTTCTGGGGAGCAAAGGGGAGTGGTGGAGTGATGTAAAGAAGATGATCCAACTTGGAGGGTTTGTCCATCACAGTTTTTCCTTGTTTCAGGCTTGGGGGAGAAGTGTGAGTACAGGCAATTTTTCTGACGTTGTTCTTCATTGTCTTGAGGGAATAAAACATTGGCTATGGTAACAGCCACCATTTTCTCCTTTGTCTTGGGAACTCATGTGTTGCTAGCTGCAGCAGCATTGGGTCAGTTGGAATTGCATGAGCATTTTTTCCATTAAACCACCCTCTTTTAAACATCTTTGTTATTAGTATTGTAGGTGTTAGTGTTTGTTTCCTTATCTAATTTCTGTTTTTGTAATAAATTGTTATCTCAACCCATAATCTCTGCCTTTTTGCCCCTTTCTCATTGGAGGGATATGGGGAGGCAAGTGGCCACTTGGAGCTTAATTTCTATTTTTAAAAAAACCTGTTCTTAATGTTTTTGTGAACCAAATAGCGTATTTTATTAAGATTTCAGTTCACAGAGATGTGTACTTATAGCTATGCTCTATCAAATATTCCTCTTTATAAAAACAGTATTCCATTTCCAATCCTTTTAGCTCCTTGGATCTTGGTTTACTTGTGATGAGGGATCTGACCTATGTGTTGTTCAATATACCTTTCACTGCCACATGAAATATCTCATTAAGGAAAAATCTTTTTTTTTTCAACTTTGAGATTTTAAAAATAATTTGAATTAAACTCATGAGAATTTAACCTGGTAAAGATTTATCTACTGAAGATTTAAGTCCTTGCTCTTACATTTTGCAGAAAACCTATAATAGTACTGGAGGCTTGCTCTGCTACATCGAGTTTTGCATCAGATGTCTCTTGCAATCTGTTTTACCTGTCTCCTGATACTGTTTGAAGTAGTAGGAAGACTGTGTGCCTAGAAAAATGTGCAGACTGTGGCATAGTGGAAAACAAGTGTTGTCTGTATTATGTGCTGCAGAGATCACGTAAGATGGAGCATTATGTCATTTAATGTGTGTGGTTTATGACACTTTCTTGGCTCCAGCTGGCTAGGACAAATGTTTTCTTTCAAAATCCCCTTTACCTAAGAAACCCCAAGGGAGCTAGATGGGACAGAAAAGAAAAACGAATACAATATATGTCCTTATTTCTAGTCAAAATGTTGTAGAATGAAAATCAATGTAGTTTCTGCAGCATTGCTTCGCAATCCAGTTGGATACTCCATAATGCAAACATTGGATAATATGTCAGCTGAAAAATAAAACAAGTAGGTAACAGGTGTGATTGCTGATGACACTGGGGCAAATTACTGACTCACAAACATTGACAAGGAATTGAATATTTCAGAAGTTAAGCCCTTTAATCTTCACATGAGTTGTAATGTTATCTCTAGAGGTAAATTTTTAATGCTACAGCTTTGACAGATATTATAGAATCAGAAGCAAATGCAAGAATGCTGATAAAACAGAAGAGCATGCATTTTGAAAAGAAAGTTTAACTGTTTTGCACACTAGAAAGAAAATAGTACAAGTCACAAATAATTTTTAATACATTCAAGTAGGAAAAAGTCACCCTTTTCTAACTCTCTGACAAGGTCTAATGAATTCTTTAGGTGTCTTTTTGCAGCTTAAGATAGTAAACTTAATGATGTACCAGTAAGTAATGACAAAAATGGAAATATAGTCGTTTTTCTACAGATTCTTATGATTGCTATGCTTATGTAGGTTGAAGGTATCAAACCACATCTATTTAAAAATACTGAACTGTAAAATACAGGAGCAATTGAAAAGATATGCCTTAGTAGTTTCTTGTTCTGATTTAATATTTCGGCACTGTTGAATACGTAGCACAAACAAAATCAATTTGCTTATCATTAAAACCTTGATAGACTTCCTCTGGGAAAGTAACTATTCTTTCAGGACAGTAAACACTAATACCAGATCTGGCCTAAATGCCCAGCTGTTTACAGTCTGGTATTTATAATAGTTCTAAAAAGTATTTTGTCTCCTGCAACTTGTCTAACAGATTACAGAAGGTATGATGTACAAAGTTCAGCATTTTGGCTAGGCAATAAGTTTTCTCCTCTTCCATTTCTGGTTGATGATTATATTTTGAGTGTTAGTTGCATATATAGTGATTGTTGAGAGATCAGCCCTTCCTCAGGTATTTATGTGCCAATTTAATGACATAAGAGGTTGGCTGGTACAAGAGGGTTGGGCAATCAGTTGCTATTATGACTACTATACAAGTTGGCCAACTTTAAATGGATCATAGGATGTAGAGATACGTGGATCTCCTAAACATGTTTGAAAGTGCACCATCCATGTGAAATCAGTTCTGCTGTCATTCACCACAGAGAAGGACTACATCTAGGATACCTGACAATGGAAAAAGCCAATCACAAGATACCTTCAGGTCTGGAGGCATGACCCAAGGTCATAAATTAAGTAGAAAGTCTGTTGGATGGATATGGGCCTTCATCTCTTATTTCCCCCATTTCAAGTTAGATCTCCTCTTAGGAGTGCAGAATGACAATCTTGTCATTGTTCTTACTGTATTGTGGATTCATTGCTGATGAAAACATAGCAGGAACTGTAAATTGGTTAACAATGTCCCTTTCAATAAGCAGAAGAATAAAGTCTACTGCAAGAAGTTTATAACCTGAAAACTTATTCCTGTGTTTTGAGTCTGTTTAAATAGATCAAAAATATGGTCATCACACAGTTTTCAGACAACCATAAAAGGATCCTCTGGAAGTCATCTAGTCCAAACTCCTTTCCAGCCTTCCAATTTTAGATTAGTTCTATTGTGGCTACATGCCTCCAAGTCTTGGAAATCTGCAAGATGGGTGTTCTTCACCTCTGAAACTTGCTTAATGCTATATTATGCTGCTGATAAGGAAACTTTTGCCTATGTTTTACCTTAACATGCCAATGTGCTGTTTGTGGCAATTGCTGCTTGCAGACTGGCTTGGGGGAAAAAGCCGTAATGTGTAATGTTCCATGGTGAATGATTTTCCATAGTCTGTGGTGTGTGAACTACAACTGAGAGTTTTTGTCCTAGGTCAGGAGGGATGCTGTGCTGAACTGAACAGAAACTTAAGTAGCAGCATCCAATTTTGTTCATCAAAAATGTGGTAAGATCTGGAGAAGCTCACCAGGCATACAGACTGACTGGTCAGCAGTGGATATCTTTACAATATGTCCTGTTGGCTCCAGTGGTGTTTCTGATGTGTAATGTAAAGATCAGATAGGAATGTGATTTTCTCTCTAACCAAAGAATATATCATGAGTTTTCTTCACACTATATTTCCATATCTTTAATGCACCGATTCATAAACTGAGAGAGGGAGTGCAAAGCACAAATACCATATAGACACATAGCATGGACATAATGAAAGTCAGATTACACCTTTGCACAGACAGATTTAGATTTTATGTTGATGGGGATCTTATGTTTTGTAGGACTCATGCTTAAGACATTCCTAGAATCAATGATGAAAATATTGTCTTTGTTCATAATTGCCATATACTTATTTAAGGAGGTAGAATTTAGTTTAGCTGATATTGTAAGTCCATACTAACTTTGAAAGAAGAAACTGCATTTTTGTAGGCATAAAAATACATGCACATATGGGTATGTACATTGTCAGCAGTTTTAGTTGCCAAACTTCATTTTCTAGATTTATTGTACATCTTGGTGTTTACATATGAAATATATATATATGTATGTGAATTTGTAATATGTTGCTTCACCTATGAATCTGACCATCTGTCTGTCATTTCACTGTAGTATTCCATGTATTGCAAAGATTAACTGGTAATAGCTGTGTCTTTTTAGTTCTGCCCCATCCTAAGTCTGTAAACTGAATGCCCTTTAATCTAAAAATTACCTGTAAAATTTAGGTGAGAAACCACATATCCTTGGTTTTAAAGATGTATTTTTGAATTAGTCCAGGACTTAGTATTCTTCTAAATGGAGTGTGCATTCAGCAAGTACATGTTATTATGTAGTTGGCTATTGCCTTGGCAGCTAAGAAAGCTTTTTCTTTTGTCTGTTTATGGGCGCTAGACCAATACCAGAAACACTTTTTCTCACTTCATTAAATCTAGATAGACCTTAATGGTTTTTAAGCCATGCCCCTAGTATAGTAATAATATTGTATTGCATTTTTTACCTTATTGCTAGTCAACTGTAGAATAAACTGACTGCTCTTATCTCTATGAAAAATTATGCTTTTTAATTTAAATTTAGTTTTAATCTTTAGATAAATTCCCTGATAAAATGAAATTTAATAAAAGTAAATCATGGCAGAAACACAGAAAAATTATTAACTTAATGACAATAACATGTTTTTGGGATTTGTTTTGCTTCTTCCTTGCAAAGAAATGGAGAGAGTATACTGTATTTGCTGAAAATATTGTATATTAACAAAAGATATTAATAAGAAAGAAGACATATTAGTGATTTTGTTTTTAAGGAGGAAAAGCCCTCCTTTTTCTTCTGCTGATTATTGTACTATTTGAACATCACAAACTAAGAAGAAATAATGAATGTTTTCTGCTTCAACAATACCTTCAGAAGGGTATTGTGGACATACTGCAAGGACTACTGTCACATAGAGCTTTATCAAAATAACTAAAAAATTCATGTTTAGTAAACTCCAGATAACTGAAGAAAATTAACACTTGACTTATTTCTTTCACAGGCTTTGCCCACTGGCAGATTTGCATAAATTACAGGATTCTTCAAGACATGAGATCCTTTATCACAGAGCATAGCATTAGGAAAATTATTCTTGTGGTATTATATGGACATATTTGTGCTTCCAAATAATCCACGTACCTATTGCTGCAAAAGCAATAACTGTCTTACATGATCAATGAAATAATTGCTGAAACTAAGGGAAGGAGGGGTCCTAATTGGACCCTGAAAAATTGACTTGTTAAATTGAACTTTTCTGGAGGTGATCCCTTAAACTAAGTGACCTGTTAGGATTGGCATGAAAAATCTGATATATAATTATTTGTCTTTGCTAAGCTGCTCATTTAGCCAAATTAAATCTGTGTTTAGAAACTTTTTTATTTAAGTCTTAGAATAATCATTACTTTGTGTAATATTTCTAGTGCAACAGACAATTTAAAATACTGCTGCATACGTAGGAATCTTTGTTTTCATTAATAACTCAGAATTTCTCTGACTGTTACAGAAATGAGTCCAAAGCAGCCAGGTACTTGTGCAGTGGTTTTGGTAATTTTTTAATGTGCTTTTGCAGTTGCAGTGTTTTGTTTACAAGGTATAGACGTTGAAGCTCTTCCCTCTTTCTAATAGCATTTCAACATAAACTGAGGTAGCCTGACCCCAAATAGAAATTATGATGAAAGTAAATGCACTGCACAGACAATAGCATTTCCCTGCCATCCTGCAGAATATGTAGATCATGGATGTAGAAAGCAACCAGACTTGTTTTTCTTTCCCTTGTGAGGTAACCCTGAGCAACTCTGGTATGATTCCTGGTATGACATCAAAGTGCCACAAGTGGGAATGACTTCCCTGGAACACACTGAAAAAATTCCTGGTTTTATATGAAGATCATGTAAACTGTTCTGCTATCTCTGTTCAACCATCCAATAACCCAGATATTTATCCTGGCATTCTTTGAATCCTCAAGAAATATTGAAATGGTTAAAAAAAATCGAGTGAAAAAAATATATGTATGCTTCTGACAATTGCAGCATGGTTATGATTACAAAGCTGTAGGATGGTAAGAAATAGTGCATCATTTTTAATGACTTAGTTCAGAGGAGCTAAATTTGTAATCCATCCATCTCCAAAAATCTTAACCCAAACTCTCAATAAAACTTAACTCTTGCTTTTCTTATTATCCTTTTGAAATTGTTGTTTACTTGCTGAGCAGTACAACTTTTATACTGCTTTCCATTGATAACAGCATAGAAAGCAAACCAAAATTACAGTCCTATTAACCTACTAAGCCTATAATAATCAATATGACTTATGCCTGTAAATTCTTGGGTTTTGTCCTGAAAAACCTCTCTACATTAATTCATCTCCTTGCTCTCATGAGACAAATTGATGGTTACTGATGTTATATTAAAAAAATGTTAGAAGACTTTTCTTATTGCTTTGAAACAGTGATAATTTAGGAGGAAAAAATATTCAATGCAGAAGAAACAAATCTTTAAAATTTATAAATGAATACCAGTGTTATGCCTTTGCTGGATCCCTGAAACATTTTATCTGGAAACGTAGTTAGCATGTTGTTATCTACTGCTGTTTACCAATATAGGGCTCTTTTTAACTGCATTTTCTGCTCTGCCTTCATGTTTCTTTTTTCAACATTTATAATTTATGAGCCATTAAAGATGTTGTTTGATGTAGGTGCAGCACAGAACAGATTAACTGCAGCTGTAAAACACAAGTTTTGGCAGTGTCAATCAAATTATGCTTTCTGCATAGTAATGTGAGTTTTAGTGGTATCTATGAGAAATTGTTTAGCTCACTACTTCTGTGAATGCCAATAACCCTATAACTAAGATACAGGGAATTGTGATGAAAATCAGAACTTTGATTCTTATCAGTGGATGAGAAACTGGCTCTGACTGTATAGGTTATATGTATTTGGTGACAAAAGCCTTTTCAAACTCCAGCTATTTTCTTGATACTGAAAATATTCAGAGCTGAGAATTATCAGAACACTTCTTCAATGATGCACAACAGCAACTCATCCAAATCAAGACCATTATCTACCCACAAATAGTTTAAAATAGGAGACTTCTTAAGCTAAAGGTGTTTTGATAGAGGAAAGAGTGGAACATAAGACAGTGGAAGTGGGCAATTGCCACTTCGGGATTACACTGACTACATCTGTTCCTGAGCAGGAGCAGTAACTTGCATCTAAACCAACTGATTCCCAAGTAACCACTTGTTAGCCCAGGCTTGATCTATTAATTTTTTACTGACCTTGTTGAAAAACAGTCACTTTTGTCAATTATGTCTATACAGAGGTTCAGTGAGTAACATTTACAGCTGATCAGTTTAAATCATGTACCTCAAGGACTGCTGTCCTTTTCTTCTGCTCTGTGTGCACTTATCCAGTACATCACTGAGGATATTGCCCTTTTAGTCTTTAGAATCTCTTTTTTTCCCTGTTTTCTGATGTGCCAAACAGCATGTACCTTTTTTTTTCCTTACCCTGAAAAGAAATAAACTAAAACATATCCAATCACTTAATGACAGAGTTTTTGGTTCTTGGAGAAGTAAGGAGAGGGTTCAGCAGAACTGCCACACTGGATTTCCAGAAAGCAGACTTGGGCCTTTTTAGAAGGCTGGTTGAGAGTCCCTTGGGAGGCAGTCCTGAAGGGCAAAGAGTCCCAGAACCCTAGATTTCCCTCAAAAAGGTACAGGAGCAGGTTGTCCCCATGTGCTGAAAGATGAACTGTAGAGGAAGATCAGCCTGGCTGAACAGAGAGCTTTGGCTGAAATTTGGGGTAAAAAGAGGAAAAAAGTGAGGAAGGGACAAGCAAGTCAAGAGGGCTATAAGATTGTCATGAGGTTATACAGGTAGAAAGTTAGATTGGTCAAAGCCCAACTAGAACTTAATCCTGATACTGCAGCAAAAGACTCTATACATTTTTGTAAACTCATCAGGAACAAAATGAGTGATAAACAGAATCTACCTCTTCTACTGGGTGCAAGGGGAAATGTAGTGATCATGGCTTAGGAATAGGCTGAAGTCCTTTATGCCTTCTTTACCTCCATTTGTAATAATGAGACCAATTCTCAGAGTATTCAGTATCCTGAGATAGGAGGCAAGGAAGGGAACAAATGAAGCTGCCATAATCCAAGGGAAAGTATTTTGGGACCTGCTGGACCTCTTGGACACACAGAAGCCTATGGGGCTGGGTGGGATCCACCCATGCATACTGAGGGAATTGATGGAAGTGCTCACTGATCGTTTACCAGCAATCCTGGCTAGCCAGGGATGTCCCAGATAATGGAAGTCCAGCCATTGTGGCACCCATCTACAAGAAGGGTCAGAAGGAGGATCCAGGGAGCTTCCAGCCTGTCAGTCTGACCTCAGTGCCAGGGAAAGTCACAGAGGAGATCATCTTGAGTGCCATCATGCAGCCCATAGAGGACAACAAGAGGATCAGACCAAGCCAGCGTGGGCCTGAAAGAGAGTTCCTGCTTGACCAATGGGATCTCCTTCTATAACAGGGTAATCTGCTTAGGGAATGAGGGAAGCGTGGTGGATGTCTACCTTGACTTCACTAATGCCTTTGACACTCTTTCCCACAGCATTCTCCAGGAGAAACTGGCTGCTCAGGGGTTGGACAGGTGCACTGTTTGCTGGGATAAAAACTGGCTGGAGGGCCAGGCCCTGACAGCAGTGAGACATTCACCCGACAGCTCATCAGTAGGGGTGCTCTCCAGGGATCAGTGTTGGGGCCAGCTCTGTTTAATATCTTTGGAAAACATCTGTATGAGTGGATCAAGTGCACCCATAGTAAGTTTGCAGACAACACCAAATTGGATGTGAGTGTTGATCTGCTGGAGTGTAGGAAGGCTCTACAGAGGGATCTGGACAGGATGGATCCCTCTACAGAGGGATCTGGACAGGATGGATCAATGGCTGAGGCCATTGATGAGATTCAACAAGGCCAAGTGGCAGATCCTGCCCTTTGGTCACAACAATCCCGTGCAGTGCTACAAGCTGGGAGGAGAGTGGCTAGAAATCAGCCCACTGGAAAAGGACCTACGGGCATTTATGAAAATTGTCTGAACATGATCCAGGGTGTGCCCAGGTGGCCAAGAAGGCCAATTACATCCCAGTTTGTATCAGAAATAGTTAGGCCATGGGGACTAGGATAATGATTTTTTCCCTGTGCTTGGCACTGGTGAGGCTGCTACTCAAAACCTGTGCTCAGTTTTAAGCCCTTCACTGCAAGAAAGGTTTGAGGTTCTGGAACATGCCCTGAGAAGGACAATGGGGCTGGTGAAGGTCTGGAGCACCAGCCTTATGAGGAGGGGCTGAAGGAGCTGGGGTTGTTTCGCCTCTAGAAAAGGCAGCCCAGAGAGGACATCATCACTCTCTACAACTGCTTGAAAGGAGGCTGTAGCCAGGTGGGGGTCGGTCTCTTCTCCCAGATAACAAGGGACAGGACCAGTAGAAAAGGGCACGTATTGCACAATGGGAGGTTTAGATTGGAGAGCAGAGAAAATTTTTTAGTGAAAAATTTTGTCAGGCATTAGTGCAGAATGTGCAGGGAAGTGGTGGAGAAACCATCCCCAGAGGTATTTAAGTGACATGGTTTAGAGGTAGACTTAGAAGTACTGGTTAACAGCTGGACTCAATGTACTTAAGGGTCTTTTCCTACCTAAGTGATTCTATGATTCTATTCATAACTAATATGTCAGGTTTTTAAATATAGGCTTGGGGGAAGAAAAGGCCCATGAGTTTCAAGCAAGAAGAAAAACTTTTCATTTTCCTAATGATTATATTATGACACACTGTTAAAATGTGTAAAGAGATTCAGATTAAAACTTGCTTTTGCCAATCCAGTCCTATCTATGTAAAAATTGCTAGCAATAAAAATATTTCTTAAGAGGGAGCTCTCAATATATCTCTTTTATGTCCTTTATAAGTGTAGATTATTTCACTGTACCATCTAAAAATACAATAAATATCCCTAATTTATTTTGCATGTCCCTTTCTTCTTTTACATATTACTTTAAAAATTACTCCCTAAGTCATAATGCTAGGGAAAAAAACCCCCAAAAAACTGCCAACATATTAAGTGGTGACTAAGTAGGCCAAAGAGAAAGATTTCTTTTTCCATTGTCTCGTGAAGTTCATATAGTAATTTAAGTAAAAACAAAATAAATATGTATCTATATATAAATTACTCCTTAAAATAAAGTTTTAGCAGATTATCAGTGGGAAAGAGTCCTACCTGTATTGTGCCAGCTGTGCTTTCTCTACATCAATCTCTGGAGTCATTACAGAGGTGATGAAGATTCCTGCCTCTATCTTTATATAGTGCCCTCTTTTCTTCAAAAGCACAGCAGAGACAGGACTAGAGCAGGGCTGGGGCTCTGTGATCCACCTGGCCTTGGTCCCTGCAGAGGGTGCAAATGTCACAGTCACAGCCCTACCAAATTAATGCAGCCAAGGAATTGAGCTATGTTGTCAGTGACCATTGTCATGATCCAGAGAGGAAACTTGTCACAAATTCTGAGTGCAAAAATGTGGAGCCACCTACTCACAAGGGCAGCGTTTCCCATCCCTTTTGGTAAAAGGCTGAAAAATGAGATAGGGTCCTTTGAACTTATTTTTTTCTAAGTGTTCTAATCTCTCTCTGGTTCAATGCTTTCCTGAATCCTTCTTAAGTTTTACATAACTTCTGCATTTCCTTCTTTTCAGCTGCAGAGTATATTCTTTGGCATGTAAATATATCTCTCAAAATTCAAGCACAGAGAGTCATGCATCGGCTGGTCCATGAATTGTGCATTAGCTTTGTGCAAGCTGAAGTTTTTGGCAAATTGTTGATTTATTATTTATTGAAGTAATAATGGCCAGCAGTTTTAAATAAACGTTCAATTTGCATAGCTTCATGTGCCTTGGAAAAAAATCTTTGCCATCTAAATTGCTGTAATGTATTTTAAATATATCTTCCTATGTATCCTGTATTTCATATGGAAAAAAAATGAATAATACTGATGTATATAAAGTACTTGCAGTATATTCCAGTTTCCTTGATGAGAGGCTAGTTCCTTTATAATTGTTGTGAAAGATTCCATTCTAATTGTATTTATTTTCAGTAAAGTTGATCTTTCTACTAATTTTTCATTTTTCTGATCCTTAAGCATCCTAATTATCCTTTTCTGCTAATAGAAGTTGTTTCTTTTCTAGTTTTATGTTGTCTACTTTACCCTACTTACTTTTTTATTACTTTTGAACAAACTATAGCACACACAGTTTGCCATCTGTTATGATATTTTTCTTCAAAAATCTATTTTTCTTTACAATGTGCTAAGTGGTCTTGCATTCTGCTGTGAATGTATCTGCTTCAAGCCTGAGAAAAAGGGCTGGTTCATGCTCCATTGCCCTCCTCCCTTCTCTCTCCTTTCCTCTTTTGCCTCTCCCTCCTTTTATTTTATTTCATTTGATTTGGTATCTTATTATAGTTTATATTTCAATTATTAATCTGTTTGTAGTTCAACCCCACATTTTCTTACTTTTACACTTCTGATTCTTAGACTTGTCCATCTTGGGCAGGGGGGAAATTGAATGAAAGGCTGTATAGTGCTTAGTTGTTGGCTGGGGTTGCCCAGTGGCATGTAGAAATTGTGCTCCCTTGTCAACTCTTCAGCTAAACTAAACTCTCTCCATGTTTTCAACCCTCTTGACAACCTGGAATATGAGGCAGAACAAGGTTAGTGGACAAAATCTTCAAATTCTTATAGCCCATCCAGTATTTTCCATTTTTTGAATGGGATTGAACATGACCTGCAGTGATTTCTATTTAGAAAAGGACAAATCAAAATCTCATGCCCAAAATATTTCCAAGATAAAAACCTGAATGGCCGATGTAGCTTTTTCTCTTACTACAGATCTTTTTCCAGGGTCTCCACTTTCTCTAATTCAGGGAAAATCTTGAAGTGCCACACCTAATTGTCCACTTTTCTTTTCATTAAATATAAACACTCTTGAATGTTTTTAGTCCAAATTCATGTATACCAAAGAATACAGGACTGAGTTCTATGTACAATTACCCTGAAGCCTGACTCAAAGCCAGTGATCAATGCCTGTAAGCCTACTCTCAAAGAGGGCGATAACCTCTCTTCTGTTGCAAATAAGGGAGTCATATAACTAGAAAATATTAATTTTAGTGGTGTTTTGAGTAAGAAAACGTTGTGTTGCCTTTATTTAGGACAGTTGTCTTTCTAAGTAACATAGCATCTGCAGCCAGCTGACTTGCACAAATGTTTGGACGCAAGATGCAGCCATAAAAAGCAGCTTGCAGGATGGATTTGTAACTAGTCTTGGCTCACTAGAAGGTTTTAAGCAATACAGAATCAGGAAATTAGCCATTTTTGTTGTTGATAATCTAACTGCTATGGATAACTAATGCTAATTTTTGGTAGTTTTTACTGGATATTCCAGCAGACCATGGCATAAACTCAGGTGGTAGCAAACTAAGCCCTATGGCTATTGGGAAAAGTATAATTTATTATCCAAATTTTACAGATGGGAAGACTGAAATGTGGAGTGCCAACAGCAAATGTCTCTTTCAGTGCTGTAGCCAAGAACAGAGCCCAGACCTTCTTAGTCACATCTGTGCTTTCACCTGAACACAGAGTGATGGGAATGTCAAGTTCTTGTCACTGATTTAAGTGATAATATGTTTTTAAATATTGGTCATGATGGACCTCAGCCTCTCTGTACTGACTAAATTGGTTCTTCATCTAGAGGCATTGAATGTGTCTGTAGTTGTTGCTGAGAAACTGTACAAAAGACTTGGATATATTCATTCACAGCTGTCAAAACTTTTTGCGGCTTTCTGGGAAATATTTAATTTAGGTTTTTGTCTGAGTGTTTGGCATTATGATTATCAAACACTTTGTAATTTAAAGTTGATCAATGGAGCAGCTGCTTTCTTGAACTTGCCCCTTAATAGAGACCAGGGCTATAAAAAATTCCTCCCTTTACCTGTCTCCACTGGGAGAGGTAAATGAGGGACATTATCTACCAAGACAAAGCTCTGGTGAGCGAATTATATTACAATGTGCAATCACAAGGTGGCATGAATCAATTTATGGGCACTTCAGTACTTCAGTTTGTTCCATCTGTTCAGTACACGAATTACAAATTCAGACACAAACACTGTTTAGAGGCATATCATAAAAAGTTAGCTGAAAGTGATTTGTATGACTGTACACTATATGTGCTTTATTCTGCACACCATGCAGCTGTTACATTTGATGGTTGTTCCAGACCTAAAAAGCAGCCAAGTGGTGATTTTTATGTAGCTGTTTATTGTAATAAATGCTGTAATAATTTTGATGTTTTGTGTGGTTATACAAAGACATTTGGGTAGTGTTTGAAGGACAGAAACGTAAAGTGGGACAACATTGCCACTATCTTGAAAATATCCAAGGCCTAGCTATTTCTGTAAAAATACATTTTAAAATCTTGCAAGTATTACTCCAAATATTTTTTAAAATAATTAATAAATTATTAAATTAAGAACTTAAATGGGGTGGGGGAGAGGGCATGTTAGGACTTACAGTGTTTCATGAAGACAGAGGTAAGTACAATATGTACTTCAATACACAGGTACAAATATCTGCCTGGAGCACTCCAGCACTCCAGCAAAAATATTTTTTTCTCCCTCAAGAACTGTTATTTTGTCCTTCATTAACTACACTCTGTAAAACACAGAAGCAATTCTTTGAAAAGGGCTTGTAATTCACATCTTTAACTCTTATCACTCCTAGATAATTTATTTAAACAGTAGTTAGGAATATTTTGTCTCTTCCTTCTATCTATCCCACTCAGTAGAATCTTGACCTAACAGACACAACAAAAAATGTTTGATAATATCTATTTCTTTACCTCTGCTCCTCCTGTACACAAATATACCTGTGTCCTTTAACAGAGCAAAGGTGTGGGCTGGACATATTGACCAAAGAAAGAATCTGGACATTGAATCCCACAGGGAGGGGTTCACCTTTCAGTAACTGGCATAAAGTACCTGAACTCTGTAGAGAGGCTGGATTTGTAAAGCATGTCTTACTTTTCAGTAGGCATCCTAGATCACCTCCAGACGTGTTAACACCTCCCTGTAGCCATGGCAGGGGCTCCAGTACCCAGTGCAAGACTGTGCTGTAGGGCACTAGCACTGAAGAGCCTGGACAATGGCAATACTTTTACTTACTGGTGAATGTCTAAGTTGGCTCACCTTTACGTTGGAAAGTACATGAGGGGAGCAATATTGCCTTTCTCATGCACAAGTGATGTGTTGTGCCCGTTTTCCTTCTTCCTAGCATTGCATCATGCTTTCAAACGTATGACTTCAATCTCTTGAGTGAAAGTCTCTAATTCTAATCTATTATATATATTAAATATTTCACAATGCTGTTTGTTAGATGTTTCTCAACTGGAAGACATCCCAGGCCCAGTAAATATTGAAATATTTCATATCTAAAGGGAAAATACTAACTTCAGAGGATGGAAGGGGTACATCCACTTCACATTACTCTTTTAAAAGTTACCAAGCAAGTCAAATGTTGAATTTGTCACTTCCCATCCTCTGCCTCAGAAATATGCTATCATTCATGTGTCCCTTCAAAATAATGGAGGATTTTTTGAAGAGCACTAAAGTCCAGCTCATGCTGCATCCCCTACTTGTTTTTTCTAAAACTTGCTCATGAGAAGAGAGCTTTTTGTTACTCATTATTTAGCCTGTTGCAAGACACATTACTATTTATAGTTCATGATATCGCTGCAAAGAAATTCAAATACCAATTTAAAGATATGTTTATCATATTATGGAGACATATTTTTATAAGCCTACAGGTTGACCTATTATACGGTCATCCAAGTGTGTTGTAAATACATCTCATTGTAAGAAATTTCTCTTTATCTTGGAAAGAAAAAAACCCCAATAGTTATTTGAATTACTGTATTCAGACTAGCTAAACTAACTAGAAGTGCCACAAATGTTAAAACAAATTTTCATATGAAAGGGGAAAATTTCTGTTGGAAACCTTCAAAATTCCATTTCCAAATTGAATTTATTATTTATAATTCATTGAAATAATCTCTTTATCAACTACCAGATGTTGGTGTACAAGACACTTTGATTTTGATCATGAATATTTATCTGGAGCTGTGTGTCAAAATGCAAAACAACAACAAAAATATGCTTGATGTAGATAGAAATAAGCTGAGAAATGCCTGTCTGTCAGAAAGGTTTTGTAGAGATTAAGAAAAAGAGAAATAATCTAAAGGAGAGCAGACTGAAATAATGATGGAAAAAAAAAAAACAAAACAAACAAGCTAGTATATAAAAACTGCAGAGAAGTACCTAATGCTTTTTTTTTTGATTTGCATTTTATGCACTGGTACCTCTATAGATAACCTAAATTTCCAAAGAGCCAGAGTACTTCAGCAGGAAATACTCAGTGTCTAGAGCTGTTCAAAGTCATATAAGCATGGTACATCTTGAATTATTCACTTCCTTCACTCTTCTGCAAATTGTAGCCAACCGTTGACTTTGCACTTGTGCTTTATACAGAATTTTTCTACTCTAATTCTCTCAACAACAGCAAATGAGAAAACGTTTAGAAATGGAGAAAAAGGGGACAACAATTTCTGGAAACTTTCAGAGCAAAATAAATTGCCTCATTTCTAGTATTCTTCTGTTCATAGCTTAATGATGCTGAATCAAAGGTCACATAGAAGCTGGTTCAACCCATCTAGTGCAGACATTTATTCTCAAAGGACTATATTTTCTAAATAAAGTACAACAGCCACTTAGGGAGTGAAATGGAACCTGTGTCCCAAATCCCCAAACATTTAGTGTGGAAAAGCCTATGGAGTTTGTTTTAATGATAACATAGTGGAAGTTGAAGATATAGCAGCATTGGCTGTCAGGATTGTGCTCAGGTGCCCGTTCAGTGTGCATTCTCATCACTTCCTTGGGTGGGCCAGGTGTTTGCCAGCTGTTCTCCACACCAGTTAAACAATGGGCTGACTTGAGACAGGGTCACTGATTGGATTTCTGACTGGCTTCCTGAGGAACTATGGTTACGGGGGCACTTGAAGTGGGAATTTGAAAGAGTTCTGCAGATTCCCCTAGGCAGTTCCTGCTGTCCACAAGCCAATTGACAGGCATTATTTATATGCTTAAACATGCTGATTAATGTCCTGAGTGGAGGACCTGGCTGTTGCTGCAACTTCCCCAGGCAGTTCTTGCTGTAGAATTACTCAGATAGTACACAGGAAAGCTGCTTGTAAATACTTTGCAGAATTTTTTTTTGTACTTGCAGACATGCTCACATAAAACAATCTTTGGCATACAGTAAATTAAAACATTTTATTTATAGTTTAGGTTAATTAATAGAAATGGATCAAGCATTCCCTGGAGTGGTCACATAAAACCACAGCTCAACTTGCTTATAAAACTTTAGTAGTACTTACAGCATGAGAAGTCTCTTCTGGTATGGCTAAGGACCCTTGAAATGGACTCCCATCACCACCTGGACAGACTGACCAGGAGATAAAATTCCCCACTTGAGTGCCATCTCATGCTAAATATCCCAACAAAATATTTGGATTTTTTTGCTGGTGGGGTTTTTTGTTGTTTTTGTTTGGTTTGGTTTAGTTCTTTTGTAGTTTTGTGGAGTTTTTTTTGGAGGCGGTAGATTTTATTTGAACAGTCTTGCTGCAGTTGCAAGTAGCATATTTTTCTGACCTTCTTCCAAATTCTGATTGGCATATATCACAATAATTCATCTTCTCTTTTGCTTATGCTTTCATTTCTATAGGGAAGAGATCTAAACTTGAAGTTAGAAGTTGTGGTGGTCTTCAATGAGTATTGATATGTTGTAATGCACATGGAGAGAGGAAGATGAAACACCTGCACAGGGTGGCTCAGACAGGTGGACAAACAGCTCGCTTAATAAGACTTCGACAGAAAGGCTCCTACCCTTAAGGGAGCAGGTCACATATTTGGGATGGGATGGGATGGGATGGGGATGGGCTGGTGAGAGAAATAGTGACTTTGATTAATAATGAGTGGAAATAAGCCCCAAATTTTCCATCTCCTTGGGTCACCAAAATTTGATTTTGCCTCCTGCCAGCAGAGCATGGAGCACAGACCCGTAGCATCTGGATCAGAGTGCCTCATCAAAGTGGCTGAAATTATGTGAGTTGGACCAATGCTTTATTTAACCTAAGGTCATATCCCATCCTAAGGAAAACCTTCCCTCCCTTACAACCCAGCAGTTTGACAGGGAAATATGAAGATCCTTTGCCTACATAATATTGATAGAAATATTCAGAGAAATATTCAGACACCAAAAGAGGACACCTTGTGTAGGAAAGGACTGGTCAAATTAAGATAATAGTTTCACAAACATTTTCTCAAAGAATAATGCAAATTTTGTGGGTATTTGTTATACATTGCCCAAGAATTATCAAAATTTTGAGGATTCCAAGGTGTAAGAAGTCTAGAGCAAATGTTAACCTATAAAAAGCTCAGTAGATGTGCTTGAGTGTTTGCGGTTTAATTTGTCAGTCCACATCATCCTACTTTCAAATATTTAAAAATTCCAAGAGAGGAGGACAACCAATTCAGATGACCAAAAGCAGTCAATAGTGAACTGTCAAAGCTGACATTTCATGGACAATCACAAGTTGGTATTTATATTAATAAACTACTTGGAAGATGTTTACTTATCAAAAATAGCCACAGAAATCAGAATTTATTAATTAATCATGGGCAAACAGAAGATAAGTGTTACATTTACACTGTGATATAGTTTGACTAGCTCTAAAATAAAACCTGATATCTAGGGGGATTTGGATAAGATTAATTATGAAAAAAAAGAGAAAAAACAAGGAAGAAAATCTCTTGAGGTGACTGAATTTATTGCAGGCAAAAGAGGAGTAGAGCTTCAGGTTAAATGTTGTACTAATACCCAGTCTGGCCTCAATGCCATAATTTCAGTAATAAAATACTCTTTATTTATACCATGTCTCTTTTCCACTAGTCTCATGCATACTAAATATTTGCAATTCAGTTTTCAATTTAGAGCTTTACATTGGCAACAGCTTTTTAAAATATTTAATAAACTACTCTACTTAGCAGTTTATATATCATTTGGGAATAATGCAACAGAATTTCTGCTAAGTTTATCCACCTCCTAGGGTGCTTCTTCGTTGCAGAACAAACCAGACTCTTATTACTCCAGTCAGTATTATAATCTTATATGACTTCTGAGAGCACATTCAACCGTGTTGCTCATATCTGTGGATTCCCTATTTTGATATACTTGTGCATGGTATGGAAAATGGCTGTATGATTCATGCTACTCTTTTTCTTAAGCAAATATAGAACCTGCTTTTATTAGAATACAGACTTACACCTGAACAGTATCTTTAAAACAAGATTCAGCAATATTTCTGTGTAGATTCTCTTGTCTTAGTTTTGCATGCAGAACCTTGAGCTTTACAAATTGTAAAGACATTATTAATTGAGCAATTACAGTAATAAATTTTGACTAGAAGGCAGCACTTGCTAAACTCTTGAATACTGTTTGATTGCTCGTTACAAATGATTTCTTTTCTAGAGCTGCAGCATGAATTGAAACATGGAAAGTGACAGAGCACCATATGCAGTAATCTAACAATGCAAAGGCACCTGTCCTCTGCCTTGCTGTGGAGAACAGCTGAATTTTAAGAGCAGAAAACCATCCAGTTCTCAATACTTGCTAATTTGCAGAGCATTTGACTGCTGTTCCACGGGAAAAAAAGGAAAAAAAAAAGGTGGGGGTGGGAAATACTATTCAGAAAAGATATATGCAAATCAACTACAGCTTTTAATTTGTTTGAAGTAGAAATTTTAATGTTCATGAAGTATCAGCTCTACAGTATTCTAACAGATCTTTCAGCTATAAATTGCTTTTGCCATGAAATCAATTCAAAGTTCAATATTTTACTTGCAAAAGGCCAAATCACTGCAGAACTCTGCTTACTTGGGAGGGGAAGGCCTGAGACTGCAAATAATTTGTGCCTACCAGGCTGTGGAGGAAGGAGTCTTCAAATGCAGAATAATAATGAAAATCAGAATCACAGACTTTCAAAAATGAAATTTAGCCATTTTTAAAAGCTTTAAAAAGCTTAATTCAGCCATTCTTTGACATGTTAAAGGTCAGATATTTTTTGCATCTGAAATATTATTTTGCTTCTGGCTCCTTTTAATAAGTCATAATGAATGTTTAATGATGTTTCTTCAAAATATCCACATTAACTAACCATGACCCCTTTAGTAGGGCAAGAAAAGAGAATGTTTAAGTTAATGACCCAATGCCTGGGGAACCCTATATTCTTTAAAGTACAGAACAAGTAAGGACATTTATAGATCTGGTGGGAGATAATAAAATTGCCCGATTTACATTGAAAGTCAACAGCAGTCCTCTTTGGCCTTCTAAAAACCTCTCAATTTATCAAGTAATGGGAGTGCACACAGGTTATGTCATAAAGTTAAGTGCACAGATAAAGGCATTTGGGAGGAGAAAAAAGTATCCTGTACTCTTCCTAGACAAATTTTGACTTAGATGAATACATTTTTTTGCTTCTATATATAAAATGCCCCATCAGGTGTCCACAGAGTAGTCTAAGATTGCTCCATTTGTGTCCTGAGAACACATGTAACATGATTAATTACTGCTGTGATACCCAGCAGTTTTAGCTTCTCAGTCTGGTCCTGGTGCAAAACAAAAGCTAGTAGTTTTGTGGAGTTCTTTGGCGCTACAGGCAGCCTTTCCTATCCTGTGGCACTGTTGTCTTCACCCTGTATTCCTCACACTTGTCTTCAGGCACTGCAAGAAAAGATCCAAGCTGGAAGCCTGGTTGCCCTATGACTCTTGTCTATGGGCACTGGAGAGAGAGAGGCTCCTCAGTGGGCACTGCAGCCCAGGGGTGAGCTGTAACACCTTTTGTGCATGTCTATCACTCTGGCTTGTTCACAGAGGACTGTTGTGGCAATGGCCATGGGAATAACAAAGTTCAATGTATGATGTAGGGTGGTGTTGGACCTGCAATTCCTCTCCTGGGTGACTATGGTGAAAGGTAAGAGAGAGCAACTGATTCAACTTCCTGCTGAACTTTTGGCTTTTACATGTTCAAAACAAGAGTTAAATGGAAATTTATTTTAGAGAATAATACTGTAACTCTGCTTCTTGTTGTAAAGCACTGAATAAAACTAATATTTTATTCATCAAAATAACAGCAGCCTTTTCTATTTTTTGTCATAGAAAACATACTTTCTTTTCTGCTTATCCCCTATGAAACAATCTGTGATCCTGTGATTTTAAACTCATTCCATTATTTATTTTGAAGAAAGATACATATTATTGCTAGTTCCCTTTTCCATAACTTTTTTTTTAGGTCTCATTCTTCATTACTGATAAATTTTAAGATTGAACTTAACTTATTTAGGAAGTTCATTGTGATTTCTAAATACTTTTGAAACTTGGGAGATATCAATCCCTATAAAAAGATCAAAACCACAAATATGATTAAGAGTATTTAACCTATCTCAAAATAATTTTGTTCATGAAGGGCAATGAGAAATATACATAAAGCAATCGAGGGACTTCATCTTTATGATCCTGACAAGGTCTATAAGTCCATTAATGTACAAGTTCAACAGCTTCTTTTGGTTACAATACAATGAATTGTAGCTTATCAGGACAGAATCCTTTCTTCAAGAGATATATAAAAGGTTTTCAGGTTTTTTTCTCATCCACAAAACAGACAAAAACAGAATGCTGAGTTTCATTAGAGACCCATACAATAACTAAGCTGTTTCAAATAAGCAATTCACAGCCAAATAGACCGTGTGTCTCTTGTCTTGGCAATGAAACATTTGGGGGTATAATTTCAGAAGTATCTTTAAAAACAGAAAAAAAACCCTCAGGACATGTTGTTTTGTCAGGACAGTTACTCCATTTCTAACAGCTCATTAGAAGTCTACCATTCTGATTAAATGGGATTCATCAAAAAACTTTGTCAAAGCATTTTCTTCTTAATGATAAGACAATATGCAGTTTATTTTTCATAAACATGAAATTTCAAGGCCACACCTCAAACATATTTACTGCTTTTATTCTAGCAATTGAGCACAAGGCCAGGTAGGATGGGCTTTGGGCAACGCACTTTAGTGGAAAGCATCCCTGCCTATGGCTAGGGATTTGGAAATAATCTTTAATGTCCCTTCCAACCCAAACCATTCTATGACTCTGATTCTCTTTCATTAAGGTCAGATCTCAGTTTAAAAAAATTGTTGCAATACTAGCTGGCATCCATGGAATTTAGCACTCCGCTTAATAAGGCCTTTTTGAATTTTCAGGATTTTCTTTGTCTCTTTCCGTCCTCTTTTCTATTCTGTTGAAGAAAACATGGATATAATGATATCCATGAACTTGAATGGTGCAAAGTTGAAAAACCTGTAAGAGAAGCTCTGGTGAGTCAGACTAAAACCTCATTCCTTTTCTTTGTTATTTCATCTCTGACAGTGGCCATGCATAGATAAACAAAAAAAAAAGTAAAGAGAAGAGGGCAAGGATATAGCAAAAAATTTCTAAACGCTTTCTCAGCCTTCATGTACATGTCTCCATATGGCCATATGTTTAATAATTCCCAATAGTTTTAATTTCTCTGAATCCACCTATCTGCCTGCTACCCATGCACCAATTTAGCAACTATTATATTGGTGTCAAAAGACTACCAGATTCATTTCACATTAAGTTATAAATATTTTGCAGTTATGTTCAGCCCTTCCCTGTAGACAGTCTGTAATTTCCTCCTCAAGGGCAACCAGATAGAATGTCGTATTCTTGAAAGTCTAATATATTATGTAGATAATCAACATGTCCTTTAGAAAGCAGCCAGAGTTAAGTCAAGAGGTTATGTTAAGGTATTCTGAGATGATCAATTACAAGGTTATTTTCTGAAATGTAATGGATTTGAAACTTTTCAACAGTTTTAATGTATTTATATGACTTACAAAATTCAGTTTCTAGATTTCTATTCATTTAGAGGTCTTTAGCATAATTTCATCCATTCCGTTTACTTACATTTAAAAGGATACATATGTAAGTTGCCAGTACACTTAGAAACTAGTACAAATTCAATTAGATGAGGCATAATGTAATTATATAATTTACCTATAGCTTTTTTGTTCCTCTGGGTCCCTTTTCCTGCTCATCTAGTTTTCAGCCTAGAAATTAAAAACATTCTCGCTCTTTTTCATGTGAATACACTGGACAAAGTTAAAGAGTGGGATGTAACATATCGATATATTTATGGAAATGAGAGGAAAAAATGATAGAATTACCTGGGGAAATCTAAAGAGAATATAAAGGGAGTTTAGATTAGTGCAATATGCATATTAATAAGTCAGAATAAGGTATCCATTTATATAATTCCAATGCCTTCAATCCATTTCTGAAGTTGGTCCCTGGTGAGGAGGCTTAATTTAAAACAGAGAAATGCTCTCCAAGTTCCTGAACTCAAAGAGAATGCAATTAACATCACTTGCCAAATGAGCCAATTGCTATTTTTTGAGACTGTTGGCAGAAACACAGGAGCTTATGCTGAATCTTTGAGATCAGAACACACCAGAAAGCGTCCTGTCCATTGCTCCTTCCCACCAGAATTCTCAGTTACTGAGGATGTTTAGTGGCCAACAGCTTTTACATGTAAACTATGAGGTGCATAACATATTTATTTATATGTAAAATATGAAGAAACAACATAAATTCTATTTAAACAAAAATCACACACACCAAAATATGCAGTGACAACTACTATTATAAAGTAATGGCCTACAGTGTAACCAGTTAATTTCCATAATTATTTCCTATGCTAGTGATAGATGCAAATGTTGTTTCCGGTTTAAAGATAACTATCGGAAAATTTTGGCATTGCAATATTGACCTCCATGGCTACGTAATCGACTTTGCATTTAAATTAGAGACATAATTCCTCATATTGGGAAATGAGTAATGGAATAAGTTTTTCTTTTCATCTCTCTGTTCCCACTTTCAACTCAATTCGTATAATTAGTGATTAAAAGTAAGTTTGTTCTGAGATGTTAATACCCTGCTTAAAAAGACGTCTACAGCAGTTTCTTTAAAGCTGCTGAAAAAAGGGAGAATTTTACATCAAATCACTTTTGTATTGTTTATTTTTTCTAGAATGTTTCTGACATAAGTGCTACTAGCTTTAATGGAAGAAGATGAGTTGTTATTCAAAATATATTTGTAAATAAAGTTTAAGCTAACTCCAGATGAGAGCAGTCATTTTCACTCTGTGATAGAAGTGTTTCTCCAGGTTATCTGAGATTTCAGTCATTTGATCAAGTAGCAGAAATAGTACTCTCATTTGGTTAGGTGATGACCTAAGTTCAGATAATCTCCAGTTTAGCCATCTATCATGCAATTATCTCCACAGCAGCTGTTTCTCTTCTCTCTTCTCTTCTCTTCTCTTCTCTTCTCTTCTCTTCTCTTCTCTTCTCTTCTCTTCTCTTCTCTTCTCTTCTCTTCTCTTCTCTTCTCTTCTCTTCTCTTCTCATTTCCTTTAAAGTGAGAGGAAAAATATATTTAATTTCAGCAGAGACATGACCATGAGGTCAAGGTAAAAGAGTGAACTAGCCTAAGTATGATAAATAAATATATGCATAGACCTGACTTTATTCATCCAGGCATATTATTACAGGCAATATTGAAATGGTTGGTTTGTAATGTTTGCCAGATTGAAATCTTATTTGCATAATATGTTTAAAAAGTTATACTCAATATTTGCAAAGAAGTCAATATTTGTTGCAGGATGATTTGCACAAATGAAATAAGATTAAATTAAATTGGTTAAAAGACTTACTATCCTATAGCATAAAGCTTCTGCACATCCTCAGCAATACCATGTGAACTGGTAATAATCAAGAATCTCAGAAGTGTCAAGGACAGTATAGATATAGATTAAAGCTTACCCATTTTCTGCAACAGTGATTCCTTTTCTTCAGGCTTAATGCATACTGGAGGATTAAGGGTGTTTGCAGACTGTCTTTGCATTAATTATGTTGATGTCCTTCATTTCATTATGAATCATCATGTAATTTTTTCTGTGCAGTACACTCTCTTTTCTAAAACCATCTATTTTATCTTGGGCAACATGCTGAAATTTGTTTTCCTTTTTTCACTGAAGAAAGAATGGGTAAGATTGGGAGTGATCCATCTCCCTGCTAGAGCAGGGTCATCCCACAGCAAATTTCACAGGATCATATCCAGACAGTTCTTGAAGATCTCCAGCAAGGGAGATTCCACAACCTCTCTGAGCATCTTATGCCAGTGCTCAGTCACCTGCACAGTAAAGAAGTAAAATATTCTTCTTCACATTCAGGTGGAACCTCCCCATGCATCAGTTTCTGCCTGTTGTCTCTTGTCTTGTTGCTTGGCACCACCAATTTTCATTTAGTTTACCATCTTTGTTATGTCTGGAGGGAGAAAATCCTTTCTGTCCCCAGCTGTTTATGTTGAAGAATCTGACTTCAACTTTGCATTTGACTCAATTTATAGAAATACTTGCAGTAGCACTTTTGCTGACATGTTTAGCTATTTATTTTCACCAACCAGAATACTGTTTAATCAAACTCTTGGGGGTAATGACTTTGAAATGAAACAAAGAACATCTAAGAAATGTAAAAGTTTGTCTGATGCATTGGAAAACTAGTGAGATGAAACAAAGGTCAGTGTCATCTTTTTTCTTTTATTCTTTTTATGTTTTTCTTTTCCTTTGTTTGTTTGTTTGATTTTTTGGTTTTTTTTTTTCTTTTTTGTGTGCGTGAGTGTTTTGTCCTTTCTTTGCTTTTATCAATCTTAAAAATGGCAAATTTTAAGGTTAGTAGGTTTTGCTATTTTCTTAAACAATGTAAAACTATTGTTGCTTTGTCATTTTTCTGTATAACTTCAAAATACTCCTCTCTGTCTTTGAGACCATGGGACGAGCTTATTGTTATATTACCCTCTGAATGTCAACCTTATTTGGCTGACATGTCTTTATGTTTCTCATGTTATTAAAAATCTATCCTTAACTGCATTAGGCTATGAGTCTAATAAGAGTCTATAAGAGGAGTCATGCAAATACTTTTACGCAGTAGTTTGCTGCATTTAAAATGTGTTCCTGTTACATGTCAAAATGTTGGGTTCTATTCATATTTGTGGTAAAGAAATTGTAATAAACACTATAGAAACAATCCCAGCATTAACCATAATAGATTGCTTTCTTAGGGAACTATTTCAGAATTCCTGGAATTAGCTCTTATCTTCCTCATTGGTACAGTGGGGCTTTGCCACATCCTGAAGTCAGATGTCTCTTCTTGCCAAGGTGTCAGATGGTGCACTTTGAGTCTTGCAGTGGTGTTGAGAGGAAAACACTGCTTTTATTGTGCCTCAGACCTACACATTAACAGAAGAGAATGTTAGTTAGGTATCTTTCTGCTGTTTCTAGGTAGACTTTCTTTTTTTTCTTTTTGTAGGGAACAAGTAGGTATTGTTTGTGTGAATTGACATTAATATAATTGTAAGCTGTCAAAACACTCTGAAGGAATTTATAAAGGTCCTTTCATTATGAAGCACACACCCACCCAGCTCAAAGAAGCTTCTGATAAGAAGTTGTAGTAGCACAGGGGTGAAAGGATGATTTATAATGACAGGTCTAATAAGGTTCTTAGTGCTGAAGGGAATGATTATTTTGATGGCTAAGCCTGAAATATTAGCCCCAAATTAGCATCTGTGTAAGAAACTCTCAGAGAAAATTAGTTCTATCCTTCTTAGGACTGAGTAGTCTGCAGATGAAGAGTGTCCACCAGTGATGGTGCTGTGCCATGAAGCTGTACCATTACCACCCCTTAATAAACTAGTTCAGGTTCTTGAAACAGCATGGCCATGCTATAATAACTGTCCCCAGGCTGTTTTGTCCTGCTGAGAAGCAGGATTTAGTGCCTGGACAGAGCATGGTTACTGCTTCCATGATTTCATCTATCTCCTTCAGCTTCACTGAAATGTGCCAAATAAATGTCCAGCTGTCCAATTCTATAAGAAAACTGGCTTTATCCTTAAAAAGGAACTTTAAATGTACTCACTGTGTAATTCACTGTTGAAAAATATGCCCAAATATGTGTATATGAACCACAGCTTGTTGAGGATCATGTTGAATTTCATTTTGAAAACCTTGATATATCAAATGGATCTGGTTAGTGTTAAAGGAGCATAAAATATATGACTTCAAGATTCTTTTCACTTATTCTGGGAGCTTCTTTTCTCTTTCCATGCAGCTTGATGGCTCTATTGCCATTGATCCCTGCAAAACTATTAGAGCGTTTTTTCTTTATTATTATTGCATCAATGCTAAGAATGTGAAGCTAACCAATAGACATTAAATTACTTATTTTGGATTTTTAGCAGATAAACCACAAAATGCTACTGCCTTTTTCTGGCACAAGCACTTGGTGATGCATGCAAACAAGGTCTGTTATAATGAACTACTGGCCAAGAGGAGGCAGCAGAATTTAATCTTAAGACTTATGTCCTTTTGAACATATGGTGCTTAACGAGTATCTTTCACAGCCCAACTAGTAATGAGAACTAATCTAAAATGAGCTAGCGGCAAACTGCAACAGACCAAATAGGAGAGTCATATTCCATACTTTCAGTGGAGAGTTAATTGCATTTCCAAAATTTAAAGTGCATTGTTGACATTTCAAGAGGTGGATATGAACCAGTGGAATGTCATAAACCCAAAAAAAGCCAGGAGGGGTCAAACAGTAGAAGGTTTTGGCATAATAAACATTACCATTATGCTTTTGTTTATATCACACTTCACTTGTACTCATCCATATCATGACCACGGCAGCCTAATCAAAAATCTGTTTCTAATATGTTCTGGAAGCCCTTAAAACATTTGCATCTTGCATATATTCTACCACTGAGACTCGAATGTGAAGGCTGAATGGAATGAAATAAGTTAATGGCGTGATCTTAGAGGAATATTTAAACCACTCCACATACAGAGAGAAAGAAATGATGAAGGAAAGTGAAAAAAAGAATTAATTGCTATGCATACTAAAGCTGAACAAATTCCATATCATTTATTCTGTTTCAAAAACGTAGGAATACCTGACACCTGGATTGCATGGATAACATATTTTATATTTTACCCAAGTGCTGTTGGCACAGATTCTTGTCATAACATTGTTTAAGGGAAGACCTGGCATATAGTCAAAATTTATACCCCAAAGTACTGGAAAATTAGGAAAAGCCATCTTGACATTAAATTAAGTATTTTGTAGACATCCAGTATAAAATGATAAATATTTGCAGGAATGTATGCTTGATCATTTTGTTCCAGTTGTAGACCAGGTGTGGTACTGCCTTCTGCACTGACTGCTAACAGCAGCTGAGAGCCCTTCTCTAAAAAGATTTTATCTAGGTAGTTATGAGGAACAGAAGTATTTCTTTTATGCCAGGATTGCAAGAGCATCATAGAACCAATAAAGACATCCTTGGGCAAACCACAGAGGTGACAGCACTTGTATAAATTGTGTATATACTTGTGACAGTCTGGATGAGTTTGGGTACGGGGAAGAAATACACACACATACACACACACACACACATATATTATAAATATATAATATTTTTGTTCCAGATAGGTTCCACTCTTTGTAAAATTTCTGTCTTCCTACTAGAACTTAAATTATTTCTAGATCAATTTCTGGTGAAAATAATTTCTAGCTTTATTGTGTTCTTTTTTTTTTTTTAATCTTTGACAGACTTTAAAAAGAGGAGATTGAGATATAGTAATTTTTCATTTTATGAACTTGCATAATAAAAAAAATTAAAAAGCATTTTCAGCAACTTGCTTTCTAAAATGCAGGCCCAAATGCAATTATTGTTGTTATTTCATGCTGCTGGGATAAAATAAAAAATAATAAAAGATTAATACTGGTGATACATGCTAGATGAAAACAAAGGGATGACAGAAAAGGGGATGAACTAGATGTGTATCATATTATGCCTGTGTCCATAGAAATCTTGTGTTCTTTGCATTTAAAGTTATATGCACAAATAATGTATGTAACACATTGTTTAGCTAGTTACTTTAGAAGTGTAACATTTAGGTAGCACAAATTCCTTATTTGCCTTGCCTTTTTTTTTTTTTTTTTCTCTATCTGGTTTAGGTTCTTTCAGTTTACTTGGCCAGTAGAGGACATTGCACTTAAAAAAATTAGCTGTAATCTTCCTAAAACCATAGGAATATTTGTGCTCCTGTAAGTAGCTGAACTACACATAGGCCTTAAATATGGTGAATTCCTTCTCTGGCACAACTTGAGGCCATTTCCCTTTGTTTTGTCATTAGTTACCTGGGAAAAGAAGTGGATCCCCTCCTGGCTACAGCCCCCTTTCAGGTGGTTGTGGAGAGTGATAAGATTGTTCCTGGCCCTCCTTTTCTCCAGGCTAAACAACCCCAGTTCCCACAGTTTCTTGTCATGGGACTTGTGCTGCAGACCTTTCACCAGCTCCATGGCCCTTCTCTGGACTTGCTTCAATGTCCTCCGTATAGCTGGGAGCCCAAAACTCAATGCAAGATTTGAGGTGTTTTGTGTCCCAATAGGACAAGATTCTCTGACCTTAACCAAATAGCATGGGGTTGTTCTTTTGTCTGTGGGAGGTTTCTTTTATCATTTTTATCCGCGCAAACATATTTTAATTTGGATGCATTCCAGGGAGGCAATTAAAGTACTGCATAACTTTTGGTGCATTTTAATTTGTTCTTCAAAGCAGCGCTTGCTGATGTGGACTAATCAGCTTTTATGTGCCAGTGAAAGCACGGAACATGATGACAGATGGTAAGCCAGAAAAATTCATGTAGCTAAATACCACTGTCATTGTTAACCTAGACAGTGACAACTTTGGTGTCATTTTGTACAGGATATGAGAGCTTTCCTTCAGCTACAGATAAGTGCTCAAGATTTACAGGACTGCCTGTAGCATGGTGCATTTGAACATGAAACATCCAACTGACACATCAGTGAGATAGTCCTGATGAATGCTACGAGTTCAGTTAGGCACGACATAAGGTTTGTGGCAATGTCACTGTGAATATCCTATTCCTTAATCAGTGCATCTGTCTTTCCTTCTACTCTCATACAGTCCATCCGTAGCCATTTATTCACATTAAACTTGTGGGGAGATATTTCAGGTGTCTAATTAAGTTTAGGGGAAAAGAATCAAACAAGTTCTGCTGATATTTCTGCTCAATATTTTAAGGCACCTACAAAACACACAATAAATAAGTTTTATTTGAGCTAAGAAGGATGTGACTAAGAATGTTTTCAAGCAATTGAGCTCTTGGTATCAGGAACATCAAAGGAGAAATGCACTTCAAATTAATGTTCCTCCATAAAACCAGAATTTAATGCAACTGCAAAGGCTTTAAACTAAAATCTTCACAGTACAAAGAGAATTCTACTGTAAGAATAAAATAACTGAAATTTTATTTTAAAAATAATTCTTCTTTTATTGTGATGTTTTAATTGTATTTTAGTTCATGCATTACATAACTTATCATGTCAGCAATAGGGAAACACTGACTTGTCAATATTTCTAGAAAGAAAGTTGTTTTTACTAGAAATTAAGATTTAGGGTAGGAGGGGGGGAAAGAGTAGGGTGGTATGATTTGAAAACAAAGCCAGTTTGAACACCTATCTTCCACTCAAATTACCAGTTCTACTTCAGAAATATGGTTCCTAAACAGGCAATCACATTTGTCACATTGAAATTAACAACAGTTTTTGGTAACCAATAGTAAAGTTTATTTTGAGGTGAAGTTTTGTTTCTTGCATAAGTAAACTTTTCATGGGGCGTTGTAGAGAACTCCTTATCACCACTGAATGTGATGAGATTCTTTTATTATTAGTGAATATTTGATATGTTTGGTGCTTTTTGACCAACTCTTTCTCTTAGATTCTGTTTTTCTAAATGCTTTCTTTCCTCAATCCACAAGAGAAAAAAAATTTTTCGAGGAAATCACACATATATGAAAGCCGGTTAAATAAATTAATGGCTTACGAGCTGAAAAAAATTCAATGAAAATTGTTTTATGTATCCTAATGTCTTTTAAGATCCAAAAAAATTTAGGCCAAGATTGGTACATAAAATATTAAGTCCATATTGAGGTAAACAGAATTCAGGCAAGAGCCTGAATCTTCTCTCCTTATTCTGAGCAGCTGATGGAAATATAAGCAAGGACAACATCAGCTAAAGTCCCCTTGCAATAATACAAAATGGTTCTTTGGTTTTCATATTGACTGATTTTTGTGCAGCAGTCTAGGGGAAATATACTTTATTTATGCTACTTAATTGCAGAACTGACTCCATATGAGAAAAAAGGAACAGAAAAGGAGCATTTTGCAGAGTTTGTTTATAAGCTGAGCTCTTCCAGCTTAAGTGTCCGCAATAAGGTGTCTCTTATTTTCATATATAAAATATTGTTGGGAACGATGGAAGTTTGACAAGAAAGTTTAACAGATACGTATGCTTAGCAGAAAGATTTTTCAATGTAGGATCTCAAGAAGGAATATAAATGAAAGCAAGTTTTAATATAGAAGAAAAGAATTGCTGAGCCAGTCTAATTGGATAGCTTAGAAAGCAATGGGTATGCAAGTTAGAAGGGGCTTTTATGGCTTAGAGCAAAGGACAAGCTCGGCTCAAAAAGAAGATATTTTTACCAAGCAAAAAGATTCCACAGGCAAACAAGATGTTGCAAGTAGAAAAAAGGTCTCAGAATTTTGGACTGCAAGACAACTGAAAAACTACTTCTAGCTTAAACTGTAGCATACTAACTTTTAGTGATTGGAGAACAGTAACATGAATATGGAAATGATAGTAATTATGATAGGCTATAGGTAAAAGCAAACGTATAGATTAGTTCTTATGTATTAAGATGCTCAGCAAAACCAAAACTAAAGGGTCTCCAGGCCTGCCTGCAGCTGGAGCTGACAGCTGTCGGCGCAGGCTCTGTCACCCACAGCCCTGGACTGTTGTAACATCTTGGATACAATAAACTTCATTTTGAAGAGCTGCCCGGAGTCCCACATCTCTCATTCAGGCTCTGATGAAATATCTTCATGGATTCTTCCGGGAGATTTTATTGGCTTTTCTTTTAATATGGCCGTATAATAAGGCTCATGTGGCTCAGATGGCAATCTTGTATTTAACAATTTCTTGTCTGAAAATTTCCTGACTGGAAGATTTCCATCTCTTTTGTGTTGACCTAAGAACAGCTGACTTATTCCTCATCACCTAGTTTGCACTTTTCCTTTTTATTAAACTGCTGACTGTTGTACTTCCTCACTTTCAGCTATATCTGAAAAATACAGAGCAGCTCTAATTCTCACATTCAGGACTGGATGCCTATATTGTCCTATTCCCTAGACACTACTGGATTGCCACAGCACTTTTTATGCTTT
This sequence comes from Fringilla coelebs, assembly GCF_963513975.1. Lineage (NCBI taxonomy): Eukaryota > Metazoa > Chordata > Aves > Passeriformes > Fringillidae > Fringilla > Fringilla coelebs. The sequence goes on from NC_140028.1 coordinate 68,878,491, forward strand.
GCTTAATGCATGTTTTGTTTGTTTTTAAATACATGCAATTGTCTGGAGGGTTCTTTTTTACAGTTCACAGTAGGATGCACATGCAGTTCACACACACAAACCCCATGTAGCCAGTCAACAGTAAAAAGAGAAAACCTGGATGGTACTAGGTAATTGCAAAGTAAAATATAAAAAGAAATCCAAAATAAATCAGATTGTCTGAATGTATGAAACATTGTCCTCTTCTCTTCATTCTGTGATGTGTTACAGGTCTATCAAAAATATTGCATTGGACAGGAAAGAGAAGCCATCCAAAGATTCGTACAAATGTCATACTTAGAAATTGCATTTTACCCCTTTAAGGGTCTTCACATTTTCCTGATAAAATGATAAAAGAGTCCCAAATAATGCCTTACTTTTACTGTGAGGATCATTTTTTTCTCCAAAATTACCATATTTTTCCTCCAAATTTTCTCCAAAAGGCTCACAGGATGGAGGATGCTACAGAAGTCCCAGCAAAAGAGGAAGAATCCCTGATGAGCAGAGCTGGAGGGAGAAGAAATAGAGAAGCAATATAGGCTGTGTATTGAAATGAAGACTGATTTGATATTTTAAACAGGATCTAGAGCTGAGCACCTTTTTCACATATTCAGCCTGCTGTTGTGCTTACCGGAATGTTGCTTGCTGAGGAAGATTACATGCAGATTTGCAGCTTGACAGTCTGATACCTATTTCCTTGGAATAGTCAGTTCATTTCAGCTGCCAGCCCCGTAATAGTGCCAATAATCTCCTAGAGAAGATCAGTAACAATATCTAGAGGAGGATGGATGTTTTAGCCTAGTGTGTTTGGAGTTTTATTACATGAGATTATTTTAATGATTATTCTTGTTTCTCAGCAAGATTTTAGATTGTGTGTCAGTTCATTGAACCTCATCCTCACTTCTGCCACCCTTTCACATAATTTGCTTAACATTACCTCCTCCTGATTTTACATTCATCTGCATGATCCAGATACCATCAGCCCAACTCCAACTTCTTTTTTGTTTTGATTTTCCAGCTAGAACAACTACTTACTTATTTTCTTTCATTTTAAACTGGGTGCAATTGTAAACTATTTTAACTTCCATGTTTCTTCCTCTGAATTACTTCCTACAGTCATATAATATAAAATACCTCTCTGAATGACTGATCTGCTGACTTCAGAGAGCCTTATAATGTGTTAATCATTCCCAGACCTGAAAATTGCAACAAGGTTTCAAGAAAATCTTGAAAACAACCTAAGTTTTTATAAAAGAAACATCCTTTGTTTTCCTTACTGTTTATTTTGGAATGCCATAAGTAGAAGAAACAATGAGGGCATCAGAATATTACCATGTAATAAATGCATCAAAATTGCATTTATAATATTACTGTCAAAATTATCCAGCAGGGATATGTCAGTTTGGAGTGTTAATCAAAGACTTGCTTTTGAAGTTCATCATAAGACTGGAGAAAAATGTTTTTCCTTCATTCTGATGGTAGTCACTTTCTGGATAGTTCTGAATCTTCTCTGCTCAAGGTTGGCCTTTAAAAACCACATGTCACAATAACATCATCGTGGTCCTCATTTCCCTGCTGCAAGCCAACAAGAAACACTTTTTATGAAAGTCCAAGAACAGTGTCAAATTATCATTGTCCTTGTGTTTACTGAAAATTCAGTTTTCTCTCTGCTTTGGAAAAAAATAAGAGAGGAATGACCATATCTAAGGATTATCAGAAACACTAGACATAAGGATTTTTCTCAAGGAAAAATTTTTAATAAAAAATTGGATTTTGTGTTGAACATGTGGGTACAATTTTTCTTAGAAACAAAAAGGTGGCAGGAAGTTCCCTCCTCTTATATAGAAAGAGTTGACTTTAGTTTTAGATTCAGTGGATCTTTTTGTTCGTGTTTGCTACAGTCCAGAAAAAGATTTATTATCAAACACTAGTACTCCAGCTTTTAAAGAAAGGCAATAAATATACAGCCTTTTGAAGAAATAAAAATGTTTTCCTCTTTATCATCCAAAAATAACAACTCATCTTGAAGACTTAAGGGGACTTGACCTGAACCTTTTTTGTACCTGATGACTTCTGGGTTTTACAGGTTACTTAATCAGCAACAACCTGAAAAATCAATATCTTCATATTTTACCTTAGCTACCCAGTCCTTGCCTCTATATATCTTCCTGACAGATAGAGGGCTGTGAAGGTGATAAAGAATCTTGAACTTGGATTAGTACATTTCACAATGTAGATGTGCGATAAAAAAATTGTCACAATAGGTCAATCAGTCTCCTGCAGAGTAGTGAACTGCATTTAATTTTGGATTTGGAAAGATCTTGAGCTGACCAGTGTGGTGGGACAACCTAGCCCATTTTCACATTTTTGTACTTGAATGAAAAAAGATGACAAAATAAGAAGACAGTGTTTACTGAAATTCATTGCAACTAGACTTTTATTTTAGATAAGAAAGTAGAGATTCAAAAGTAATGAAAAAATAATGATCATGGTATGTGAACTGACTTGTAAGATTGTATAAGTTTCCTGCATCTTTCCCTTTTTCCTGCTGTATTACAAAGGCTGTGCCAGTGGCCAGTAAAGAGAAAATATGCTAAAAACTTCTTCTCAGACTACTCTGTGCCATTCCTACAACTGTACTTTTGTGTACAGTTTTTATCTGTGTCTAGTAAATTAACAATAATCTGTGTTACATTGAGAAAGTATGAGTATTGTTTTTCAAGAAATATATATGACTGCCGCAAACTCAGGATCAATAAAATGAGATCTAAATGTTCAAACTTACTTAATCTCAAAAATCTGTTAGTTGAAAGGGATGAGGGAACTTGTGTCAATGCTAGCACATGAAACAATAGCTGATATGGGTATCTGAGGAATATCATAGAATATATTAATATAGATGTATAACTATAGCTATGTTGCACCAAAGTGTGTTAAGGGCCAGAAAAAGCTAGTAATTCTTTATAGAAATAATTACCTCACTAATTCTTTAGGTAGAAGTTTGATATAAATGCAAATTATTTGTTTGTGTCTTACTTTGGAAGTTTGAATAGCATCTGCCAATAGGAGTGCTATTTCCCGAAAAGTATTTTCCTGCTAAAGAACTTTATATTTGTTCTCATCACTGCAGTAAAGCCTCCCTTGTTTTGAATAGTGATCAGAAATCTTATCCAAACCATTCATCATTAAATGTGAGAGCCTTTTCATATCTCCACTATGGCTTTCTCAGCCTCTGTGATTTAGTAAATACAAACCTCTTAGTAAATGAGGCTCCTCTGAATAGTCAGTTTCAATCATAGGAATCACCATTTCTTTGTGGATATGTAAATCATATAACCAGCTCTCACAGTGGAAGCCTGAAGTAGAGGCCAGATGAAATGTGGTATTTAAGATGTTCATGCTTTGTTATTTTAAGCTCAATATTCACTGAAAGATTTATAAATGTTCATCCCTTCTACAAAGTGATAATTTTATTAATTTCCTGACTAGTGCTTTAGTTTGCGATAGATTTAGAAAGATTTTAGTTGAACAAACGCACCACCCCTTCAGTGGTTATTCATACAAGCTGGCTTAAAGGTGACCCTACCAGTGGTGTTCTCCTCAGATTTTACATTGACTAAAACTGCCTACAGCTGAAAATTGAAATCTGTAAATATAGAGGTACTCATGTAAAAAGCAGTCATTTGCAATGCTAGTTTAGGATATAGTTGCTGCTGGTTTTCCTTCTCAGGTACCAAGAAAAACTATATTTTCTTTAATTTTCAAAATAGTGAGCATTTAATATTTTCAGTGAATATTCCAGGCAAATGATTGACATCTCTCTTTTTCCTGTGTTAATATGCAATGATTGATAATTAGTTCTCAGAACTTTTAAAGCGTTTTCATAGAAGGAAGGGGAAGGAGAATCTGTTTATTTGCTGCAAAAAACCCCAGAAATTTATTATTGATAGATGAACTCTACACATATGGTGCCACTTAAAATACAGAGTTTAAATCATCCAGCTCCCATATGCAGCCTCTTTTCCACAAATAGTCAGAAACCGGATCTCAACTGTAGTATTGTTTTGCTCATTATCATAACCACAAATATTTTCTCCAATCTGGAATGCATATACAGACTGATGGTATATTTCAGGATGAAAATATTCTTCCTTTATTAATCCTGAAAAAGTGTCTGTGACAAGTTTATTGAATATTAACTATATTAATCTCTCAAATAATTTTTTTTTCTTTTTTTTTTATGCCTGTATTGGTAGAAATCTTTAAAAAGCCTATAAGATTTTAGCAATAAATTTTAGAAGCAATGGAGAATTTTAGTCTTGTGAATCACACAACTATAATTACTAATTCTAAAGTATTTGTTGTTCAAAATTTATCTTTAAAAAAGTTTAGGTATTTACCTTAAATTTCTGATAAATATTCCATGTCTACCCTTTCTATTCAAATATAATGAACTGATATTTCTAAATTCCAGACCAAAAATTAGAACCAACTTTTGCTCAGGCCAAATGGCTAAGAGTTTTACAGAGCCTTCTACCACCAGAAAACCTTGAAACATATTTTAAAAACCATTCAGGTTGTATCATAAACCTGCTTTAACAGCATGTTGCTTTGTTAATACTTTTGCAAGAGATTGTTTTTCTTATCTAATTTTAGATGCAGTTCCACATTATACAGATGTTACACTTTTGTTTTCCTCTCAAATGCACGTTTGAGGGCTTCTTATTTTTAACAGGGATTTTTTTTTTTAAGGAAAATGTCTTTTTCCTAGCAAGCCACCAACAGGTATTACTGTGGAAATGCAGCCAAATGAGGTTCCTGCTGTTTTAAAAATATTTTTACAAGCATATTGTGCCTTTTCATGACTCAATCAGTCCTTCTAAATGACATTTTTATAGCTGTTTATTTATATTCCAGGTTTATATTTTCATCCATTTAAGTTTTGTCCATATTTTTTTACATTTCAATTATAAATGATTAGCATTTTAATGCAATCTAAGACAGAAAAATAGCAAAATATTATCTTTTTTATCTAATACTCTCAAAGTGTTTTGTAACATTAATGAATGCTAGTAATTTTTTCTGATGTAGGTAATCCTTGTCATTTCAAAGCATTTAGCAGACCAGAAAGTAGATGCACAGTAGGATTAAGTCACTTCCCTGGGATTAAACAAAGAGTTACACAGCTATTTTCTTGCAAGCAGGAGGAGCACAGCTAGATATATTTCCTCTGGTATTTGGGGAGAGCAATTTATGTCTGATGTGGGTACAGGTTTGATAGACTGTGTGTGTTTTTTTGTCTACATTCTTTAATGGATATTTGTAAACAGCAGGTGGTTGGTAGACTGCAGCCATGACTTCAGGGTTGTTTTACACCACAGATCATGGAACAACCCCAGGATGCATTTACTGATGGAAATTTGAATCCCCTGTCTGTGACACTGAACAACAGCACAACCATGGAAACAGTTCTGGCTGTGCACCTGTTGAGCAGGTTTATAGAGGGTGCTGAGTTCTGTCCTATGGTGTGTACACAACTGGAAATGGGAGGATTTGACAAAAACTACTCCACCTGTATCTACACTGGGGACAGTCCTTGGACTGAGGAGAAGAGGTGTGCTATCCCTCTTAGACCTCTTCCTCTGAGAGCACCCTGAGTGCTTATGAAATTCCCACCATGCTCCAGTGAAATGCAACAAAACTACAGCAAAGTCTTGTGGTTTTTTAGTGCATTTACACTTTTCTCTGATTTAGATATTTCCATGAGCTACCTTGTAAAGATGCTCCAGCGACCAAGTCCTAAATATACTGCAAAAAACACCCAACCCAAAACTACACCACACCCCCCACGAAACCCACAAACAAACAAAAGCTACAGGTTAGTTTTTGGATTCTTTTGTTGTCTTTCCTTCTATATGTAATTTTTTTTCTTAGAGATATTCATTTTACTGCATAAAGATATATTTTTTCTTTGTTTCAAAAATATTTGAATCAAAGCAGAAGCTAAATGAGAATAATTATTTTTGCAGTATCTACTGGAAACACACAATAAATAGAAAATAGAAGCATGTGGATGGATGCATGGATGGATGGACATTATTATTTTCTTTAGCTCTTATTATGACATCTGATGCTCAGCAAAATGAAATTATGGACGACATTATAATTATTTTGAGAGGAGGAATTGTCTAGTTTCTATTTATATTATAATCTTTCCAAAGATTCATGGGCCAGCATTCTCCTATGGACTGAAAACAAGATCCAACTTCCTTCATCTTTGAAATCTAAACATGTTGGTCTTTTTCTATTAATTTTTTGTCATTGTTCTGAAAAAGGGAATTTCAAAAGTTACAATTGTGTCAATACAGAGGGACTTTAATGAGGATACAGCTCATTAGGAAATATAGTTTTGTACCTCAGGAAATTATTGTGATACTGATATTATCTTTCAGAAATGGATAGTGATGAAAGCAAAAAAAAGTAATTTTCTAATGGCTGTAGGACAGAGAAATCCCACACTGAAATGGAGATGTCTATCTCCCAATCACCTGCACTTATTGTCGGGTAGAACTGGACAAACTGCAGCACCCTTTGCTTGATATGAGTATACAGTCAGGTGGACATGTATGCTGCCTTCCTAAGCTCCTCATTTGACACCACTTGGCAGCCTCTAAAATGTGTGCCTGATGTTAAAGAAGGAAAAAAAAACAGCAAAGAATTTGAACAGCTATCTTTCTTATTAGTGGTATTTGCATACTAATTCTGACTTCTACTCTTTACTTTCTTGTTAAAAGCAAGCTTGTATGTGTCTTGGGACTTGATCAAAAGCATCTGGAGTAGCTATCAACACATGGAAAACAAGTAAGGATAATTCTTCTGACAGGTTTTCATCATTACCTTTGTCTTAATTTTTTGTAGTTTAAGAGAATCATAAGCATATTTAACTGTAAGAGACTGCAAGTCAAGTCAAAAAAAGAGGTTTTATATGAGGGCAAAAGCCAGAGATTTTCTTGAAAGAGAAGTTTAATTATTTCTGCCTTCTGGTGCTTGATGCCTAGGACCGAAAAGATGGATGACTAGATACAGGCATTGCAATGGATAGAATCCATTATGCAAACCAGGGAAACTTTGCTACAGAAAGGTAAGAATTCTTGGTGTAGTGCCATGAACCCCTTGAGCATGATGACTTGCCAGTGTGAGGAGAGTAGATCTGTGAAAATAAATTCTTTTTTTAATCTATGAATGATCAGAATATTCTAATGCTAGTCAAAAGGATGCATAAATGTAGCACCTTTATTAAATATACAGTGTATATTATATGAGTTGCTCTGTGAATTAAATCTGACCAAGCTGCTTCAGGCTTTATATAAATTCTGTTTAAAACATAACCCTGGGATAAAGTCAATCTAACCTGAAGTATGAAGTACTTCATAGGGACCCTCATCACCCTAAGCTATCCCTCTGATCAGTGTGCTTCCACATTATGAGACTGATGGCCTGAATTACCTGGAGGACATGCTTTCTTCTCTCTGCTGACTCTAGAGAGACCCTGTAGAAGCCAGGCATCTCAATTAAATGCCTACAGTTAGATGAAAGAAATTTAAACTTGAATGCACCAAAATTTTGCATATGCGTAATGATGCTCAGTGTATAGCTGACTTGGTCCTATCCAGACATTTTTTAAGATGGGGACAGAGTAGGTTTTCTGTCCTTTACATAAAGCAAAATAAGATGCCCTCTCAGATTTCACAATAATAATCTATATTTGCCCATGAGTCAGTTATTTTCAGAAATTAAATTCTAAATGATGGAGGCAGAGGTTTTTTTGATTTTCATGGTATGGTTTAGCACTGATTTAAACTGTGCTGATTTATATGTCTTTGGATTAAGATCTTCACATGGCAATATTTCCTTATTTGGTATTTCTCAAACGTTGCCAATCTAAGAATTTTTATTCCAATACTTGCATTTCCTTGAGAGGAGGATTTGTAATATTCTTCTACTACCAGGTTCTTCCACTATACTAAGTAACTTCTCCTTGTTTTCAAGATGTCAAAGAACAGCTCAAGCTGTTTCTTATTTTTGGAGGGCTTACTTCATTTTGGATAGCTTCTTGAAGAACTGTTAGCCCATTTCTGTGGTACTCACCAGAAGTAAACTGGTTTTTTAATTATTATCTCATTTCAGCACTTTGAGTTCCAGTTCAACTCTAAAATTAAAAATTTGACAAAGCTTCAGATTTCTTTCATTTTAGTTGAAATCACTTAGCCTTTTCTGTATTCTAGTGCTACAACCTAAGGAAAAATGAAGCTGTGATCTTATGGTCATATAAGTTGTCTCTTTTGCCCCCTTGTTTTGGGAAAAACGTGGAGGTAGAGGATGATAGTGAGAAAGGAGATGGAGAAATAAAATCTATGGAAGCTACTATTAAACTGTTTTGCAGGTGCATGTTAATTGTTTCAAGAGCTACTTCAAGCATATTAAACTAGAATATAGGTACTTAAGTCCTAACAATGAATGGTTCTTAATATGTGTGAAAAGAGAGACACACCCTCCTGAAATTAAACTCGAATTCGATCCTTAATTGTCATATTTCTTGAAATTACTTGAAAACATATGAACTGAAAAGGACTAAGACAAGAGGCATTGATAACTACAACTGTCTTTGAGAGTGGTCTTGTTTTGATATGAAAAATTGTAGTGTGGAGTGAAAGAAGAGGCAAAAAAAGAAGAAAAGAGTATAAAAACTGGTTCCTCAATTTTTTTTTTGTTTTCTAATAATTAAATTATTTTTTATCAAATATAATTATTAATATTATTGTTATTTTATAATATTTATCATGTATTATAACACAACAATATGTTATAATTGCATTACATATTGTTATATAATACTATGATGCTATTAATATAATGTATTATTACGGTATAAAAGTATATAATAATGAAAATGTTAATAACATAAATAAAATTTGTAATTTAAAAAAATAAAGATATTACTAAACAATTTCCAAATAAAATTTAAAAGACTTTCCAGACAGATTGTTTTCTGAAAAAAATCCCTCCACATTTGAAAAAGACAGTTGAAGTTCTGCAGCAGAAAGCAATAAAGATTCTTTACTTTCTGTGTGGACATCATTCAAAGCTTGTTCCTAATCACATAATTGGGTTACTCCCATGAAATTGTGCTTACCCTTTTTTGCATTACCAAGGGACCATCGACCCTTAAAACTTATTTAGCTTCATTTTGAAATTTATCTGTTTGCACTTAAATCAATAATTTGGATTACTTCAAGATTTCCTAATTAGAAAAAAGACTTTGGGATTGTTTCTTTTTAAGCTGGTTTCAAAGATATTACCTGGATACCTTTTAAAAGAACTTTTTCATCTTTAAATAAATAAATAAAATAAGGCCTCTGAAAGTGTTTACTCAAAGCAATAATTTTACTCCTGAATCAATTCAGGACACCAACAATGAGAATATCATGAAACACACTGGGGAGTGCTGCTGCTAATTGTTTACTTATCTAGTTTCACAATGAAAAAATAACTGAACCACTTGCCATGTAACAGGAGAAAAGAAAAACTACGATACATAAAACTGAAAGGGGAATTTCTTCATGTTGGCTTGCCAAAATTTCAGAAATGTGACAAAAAATATCTCCAGAAATCTAATATTTTTGAAGCATAGTATAATTTGATTCCACTGCAAATTTCCCTCACAGAGTTTATTTTTCCCATATGGGTTAGTTCACTTATCTGCTCTGTTGACTCAAATGTCACTTTCATTTGGCCTTCTTTAGACCATGTAGTAATTATAGAGAGAATTTTGAAACGTTGGCATGTTACAGTTGTATTCAAAATCTGTAATTAAAACACTTAATAAGATCATAATTTTGTTTCAGTGATAACAACATGTTGAATCAATTACTAGAAGAAATCTATAATTTTTGACATATCTATTATGTGCTGTGTTGCATAAAAAGTAAAGAAAATGTTTGAATTTATTGAAATATATATTTTAAGAATGTTTCTCTTTAAAAGTATTTTTGAAAACTTCAACTTACCAAAATATAGGTTTTATCAATCTTTTTCTGACAAAAAATATATTTACCATTTTAAATTCTCTCATTAATTGTTTTTTTTTTTTATGATCTTCATGTGCTTGAATATATCATAAAGCCTGATTTGCAGATGCTGCAGACTACTAAAATGAATGTTTTCTGTCCTAGCAAAGCAATAAAAAAGGTATTGGAGAGCAGTGGGAACTCTACCATGACAAAATGCTCAAGTCAGAAAGGCATGGATTAGACATGGTCTTTGTACAAGGGCAGCTTGACTACATCGCTATCTGGGAGATACCCAAGGCATGCATCATCAATTTCTATTAAGTTATTAAATCTAGGAGCAGTTGATCTCAGACACTTCCCTGTGGCTACTTTCAGAATTATTCATTGACAGTAGTTTAATTAGTGGTATGTTAAGATTCTAGGATAGTCTGAGTTCAGGGAAATATTGTGCATTTCTTCCATAAACTTCTCTGCCACTACAGACTAAAATATGTGAATCAAGATTCTTGTTTTGCTTTGATTTGGTTTGGTATTTTTTGTGACAGAGATATAATCTTTCAACTTACAGAGAAAGCATTTGGACAAATTTACCTTTAGTCCAAGTAATACAGTGCTTATTGATAAAATGTAAGAAACATTACAGCTATTTCACTATATGAAATAAACATATATCTTTTGTGTTGTTTGTGCTTCCTGGTAAGGACATGGTATCCATGGATAGGATCAGGCCAGAAAGAAACAGAAAAATCCGTGGACAGCAGCTGTAATTTAGACATTGCATTTTCCATCTTTGAAAAGACAACGTTATGAACATTACTGATGTACCTTAAAAATGGTAAACTGCAGACAAAAACATGGCTCTAATTCTACTGATACATTCTTCCAGCATCAGATTTTTCATATTCTTCTGTAAATGTGTGTGGAAATTTTGAGTAGGATAATGAAAAGTAAAATAAACCTTAAAAACACCTTCTCCCCCACCCCTCCCTTCTTCTCATTTCTACTTCCTCCTCCAGCAGTGCAGACAGACAGGGAGTGGGGGTTATGGTCAGTTCACCACAGGTTGCTTCCCCCACTGTTTAGGGAGAGAAGTTATTCTCTTACTCCACTGGAGGGTCTTCCATGGGCAACAGCTCTCCATGAACTTCTCCTACATGAGTGCATCCCACGGGCAGCAGTCGCTCACAAACTGCTGCAGTGTGGGGACTGCACTCTTCCATGGTGTGCAGTCCTTCAAGGATAGGCTGTTACAGCAGAGGCCCCTCTCTCCATGGACTTAGCACAGGGTCACAGCCTCATCTCAGGGTGGATGGATGGGCAGCATGGATGTCCTCTATGGGGTGTGGGTAGATTTCTGCATCCCCGTTGATCTCCAAGGGCTGCAGGACCACAGCTGCCTCACTGTGGTCTTCATCAAGGGCTAGAGGGGAATCCCACCTCGGGTGCCTGGGGCACATCCTCCCCCTCCTTCTCCACTGACCTTGGTGTCTGCAGAGTTGTCTCTCACATGTTCTCACCCTGCTCTTCTCTGACTGCGATTACAACTTCACAAAAACTTTGGTTTTTCTTTCTTCTTAAATCTGTTATCACATTTCTGTTGCTGCCTTTTCTAGCTGTCCCTGCCTTGACCAGTGGCACATTCATCTCTGGTCCTTCCACAGACTGGCTCTGTCAGACAAGGTGGAAGCTTCTGGCAGCATCTCACAGAAGTCATCCCTGTATCCCCACTACCAAAACCCAATACACAATCCAAACTTAGTTTAACCTTGGATGAAACAACATTTTCAGCTCTAAGATTTTTTTTTTATAATCGATATGTTCTATGGGAAATATGTCATCTGTTAATAGAACATGAAATGCAGCAATCCTTATGAAATCCATGCAAAGACTGATTAATGCATTTACCATGTAAACAAAAAGCTGACAAAAGAAGGGAAGGTAATAAATGTGTGACAAAAATGCTCAGCTCCAACAATCAGTGTGATTCTTTCAACTTCATTAGGTTTTTGAGTTTCATTCTAGACTTAACACCCAAATACCCAAATAAGTACAAATTATGTTTCTGATAAATAAGGGAAATCTTTAAAATAACTTAAAATATATTCTTTCCTTATGTCTTTTGAAAAGAAGGAAGAATGACAGAAAAGGCATCTGGAAGAACAATTTTTTTTCCTTTTAGAGAAACTTGTAACAGGGTGAAACCCTTGAATTTTGAAAGAAGAGAAAATTGCTGGGATAAAGAAAAAAATCCCAAACTGTGAGAACTGCAGGAAATTAATATGTGTATTCAATGTCTGTCATTAACAGTGCAGCTCTAGACAAAGACAAATCTCTTGGCTGTATTTTGCCTAATAAATTCTGCTCTGTGTTAAGAAAGCTTCAGAAAATAACATGTGTATTTGACCCATACTGATTTTTTTTTGTTTTTTTTTTTATTAGCTAAACGATGCTAAGGCCCTCAAACTTTGTTTTGCAGCACTAGGTACCTGTATTTGTATTCACAGTCTCATTAGAGTCAAGCCATAATTTAGCTTCAGAAAAGCTGGTACAATGGGTTATGTTGCACCTTTAATTGTTGTGATTGCAGTCTAATATAAACTCACAGAAAACAACAGGGATTATAGCTTTCATTCTCTAATCAAAGACATTTGACACATCTGGTGCTGATTATTATATCAGCAAATATAATTATATTTTCTTGAAGTTAAGTGAAAAACTGTACCAGAATTACTATGCCACAGTCATAAAAATGCATTTTTCGATTTTCTTAATGGAAGTCACCTTGTACGGGATAAGAATAGGACTAAACTATCAACTGATTTTTTGAGGTTTTTTCTACAAAAAAGAGACTGATCCTTCTAAAATCATCTGCTGGGAACCGCATAATACAGTGGTAGTACTTACAACATTATTTCTGAAACGAAAGATTTTACACTTTTGAGAAGTATTTCCTTTATTCTCTCAACTTGCCAGGACCCAAATGCAAAGCAGAATGTGTGATAAAAATGAAAATTAGATCTGTAAACCAATTACAAGCACAAAAACCATAAAACACTGAAAATTGTTAGTTTTGTTCAAATAGCTCTTATCACCTCCATTTCATGAACATTTTTTATTCTGTGAGGAATTCTCTACAGGGAATGCTTAGAGACAGCAAATTGGCCAAGACCAGAATAATTATAAGAATGCAATGAGGAATGTAATATATATGGGAATTGCTTAAGCTGGGGAAAAAAACCCCAACAGATATAATTCATCAGACGAGAAAAATAAAGAACTTGTCAAGATATATCCACTTTGGAAAAAAAAAAAAGTCTCTTGTTTCCCTCAGATTCCTCCCAAAGACAACAGTTCACCCTCTTTTCATGGCTAAAGAAGACAAATTCTGGGCAGATATTAAAAGGCTCTACTGTTTGAGGACAAAGCCCAGCCAAAATAATGTGCTACCACGTATCAGACACAGAAAATTCTTTGATGTGACAATATAATTTTAAAGATTAAGATTATTCAGAGCTTCTGTTTGTGCCCACATTCTTGGCTCTGAAGGGTGAGTGCAGAGCTACAAATAAAAGGCATCTGTTTAAAAAGTACAACAATAATGCAGTTTAATAATAACATCTAGAAAGTTATTAAATAAGTGTTCTGAAGAGACTGGAAAAATATGTATCTAATTAGATTAGCTTGAACAGTTTAAAAGTATTGTCAAATGCTCAGGCTAGACAGCAACTCAGAGCAGTGAAAGGTGGAAGAGGCAGCATCAAACAGCTGTGGCATGGCTTAAGTGCAAGGAGGAAGTTTAGATCTTCTAAGGTCTAAGAGGGTTAGACCACTGAGCTGGTTTTGCTTTCCATTTCCATCCCTACCCAGTGAGAAGGCATACATGGTGTAATGAAGGGACTTATCCATTTTTCCAGAGAGATTCTTTCCACATCAGCAATTCATCCAAGAATACATGGTAGGGCAGGACGAATGTGTTTGCATTTTAGCACAGGTAGAACTGGTAAATCTAACTTTGCCAGATTTTGATGTTCTCCAGAGAGAGCCAGTAGGGACTCTAATTCAGAAGTATGTCACCATAGTTCAAAAATTACTCTGACTGGTATAAAAATTACTTTGACTTTGAAATGGCAATGAAGGAAGAGGAAAATTAGCTCTTTCTGTAGGAAATGAAGCTCACACTTATCAATAATTGATCACTCCATTATGAAAGGGGGAGATTTTTTCCTCAAGGAAATAAAAAATTTTGGGGTTTGATACCCATTTCATTCATCTAAAAGGAGAGTGCTAGACCATGTACCCTGAGCTACTCTGTCCATTTTGTGAAGTAAATGCATCCTCATTGGATGTAATTATCTAAATGTATGAAAGAATAGAAACAGAAGAAAATATCTTTAACTTTACAAGCATGAGAAATTCCACTTTGGACATCCAAGATAAGGGTTTATGAAGCCTAAAAAGCTAAGTGAATAACGAAATAATGTAGCAAGGGTGTATGAAAACCTCAAATAGCTTACAGGAAATGTCCTTAATTTCCAGTGCTGAAGACAGTTATAACCCAAACATTCTGGTATTCTTTCATATTGATGTAGAAGAATTTTGACTGTTGGGATTTTCTGGCACTGAATTTAAATGTATAATGATTTTATGGCAACAGTTCAGTTTTTTTCTTGCTGTAGTAATAATAAGACCTGTTAGAGCTGTCCAAAGTACTTCTCAACAGTTCTGTTTACCTCTCTTTGAAGATCATGAAATTATAGAATCATAGAATGGTTTGGGTTGGAAGGGACCTTAGAGACTAACTAATTCCTACCCCTCACAATGGGCCAGTACAACTTTCACTAGACCAGGTTGCTCAAAGTCCCATCCAACTTGCCCTTGCGCACTTCCAGGGATAGGACATTCACACCTTCTCTGGGCAACATATTTCATTGCCCAGCCACCCTCACAAGAAAGAATTAATTTCTAATACCTAATCTAAGCCTAACCATGTTCATTTTAAAACAATTCCCCCTTGTTCTATCACTACATGCTCTTGTAAAAAGTCCTTCTCCAGCTCTCCTGTAGGCCCTCTTCAGATACTGGAAGGCTCCTACAATATTTCTTGAGTCTTTTCTTCTCCAGGCTGAATAACCCCAAATTCTCACAGCCTGTTTTCACAGCAGAGGTGCTCCAGCCCTCTCTGAACATCAACAGGGTTCCTATGTGTGTATGTGTATGGATACAGAAATATATGCCCTAATAAAAACTCATGTAGTTTTTTTGCTGGAACACAGATGTCATATAAACTCGGAAAGCGTGTTTGCATTATGACAAAGCAAAAGTTGATTGATGCCTAAGATAAAGAGAAAATTGCAGAACATGCTGTGAGTAGGCACAAAGTATCCTTACACATACATTTAGGTAAACAGTAAGTACCAGAACAGCTTGCAATAGCTAAAAAAGCCTGAGCTACTTCAGTGCTTAATGTTCCTTCACATGTAGCCTTTTACTGTGGTCTGCACGTGCTGTGTGGTAACTTTAACCTCCAGTATTATATTTTTCAACCTTTACCACATGAAGGTTCCAATACTGGACTTCCTCACAGAGTGCCTTCACTGTTCCTTGTTTCTGACTTTATTGTGAGCCATAAAATGTTTATGATGCTTCTTCAGAGATGCCAGTCATGTAGCCATGAGACTTCTTTCAGTAAAAACAACTTTTTCATACCTCCTCAAAATGTAGTTTCTGTATGTTCTGAATGTGTTGGCTAAATGTGTGAAAGCGCCAATCAGCTAAGTAACCCAAAGGAATACATTCCCTTTTTCATAGACTTGGGTGCCAATAGAAAAGTGTGCAGTGTGTATTTTCTGACCATTACAGATTTCAGAATAATTTCAATAACCATGCCAATAAGGATTTCCTTGTATGTTAGACAGCATTAA
Organism: Fringilla coelebs; assembly: GCF_963513975.1. Classification (NCBI taxonomy): domain Eukaryota; kingdom Metazoa; phylum Chordata; class Aves; order Passeriformes; family Fringillidae; genus Fringilla; species Fringilla coelebs. The sequence goes on from NC_140028.1 coordinate 68,894,500, forward strand.
TAATATGATTTCAGGACATCTTCTATTGCCTTCTCTGGCATTCATTTTCTTTCCTATCAGAACCTCAGATGATTAGAACATCAAGAGTAAACTCTGCCTACTGGAACAAAGGTTTTGTTGCTATGGATAATGTATCTCCACCCATCACAGGGCATGTGTCAATATCTCAGCATGAGAACCATGTGTATCTCACCCTGCCCATGTACCTCAGCACATATACCTCACTTTGTCCTCCTGCAGGCATTTTCTACTTAGAAAAAAGTATTGGGAAAGTTTACACTAGGGATCAAAAAATCAATAAGAGGCAACCCTTAATTTTGTTGGTATACTTTCTGTTGCATATTCATAGTTGCTATTTATTCACTAATTAGAGACCATTTTCAGTTGCCAAAGAATTCTAGAGAACTGCAATACTGCTGATGATGGAGTTTGCTGATGCCTTGATCCTGAAGTTGATGTTTAGTCAATGAAGTCTTATGAGCCTTTCATGCACCAAATGCTGTTCATGCTCTTCAGGCTTCTTATGACATCTTACCATTTCACTGATTTACAGAAAATCATTTTGTCAAGCCCTCCATCTGTAGGCAGTTAACATCCAATATATCCTGAGCTTTCTGTGGTGAGAATGCATCCTTCCATGCCCTTGTTGTTGGAGATCTGTATCATGTATCATCATGTAAATTGCTTGCTTGAACTAAAAATATGATAGAAAATTGTGGTTCATACTGGTTTATCAGAAAGAAATATTGACATGCAAGTATTTTTTCTGCTTTACATCATACCATGAAAGATAAAAGGATTATATCTTTACTTTCCTTTCTTTACATCCCCCGTTTCAACATCAAAACACTAGTCCAAAGGAGTGGGAAGAGGGAAAATTATAGAAAAGCTTTTAGTTCTTGACACCTTAAAGTGAGAGGATTAAGTGAGTTTTCCCTTGCCACCTCATTATCAACACAACCTCTTTTAAACTCTGTCAGGTACTTATGATGTGCATAGGTTGTCCTACGCTGGAGCCAGTCCTTATCTTCTAACATAGCATTAGTTTTAATTTTATCAGATGTTTGGGATTTCAGATCTCTCTTTGATCTCTAAAACAACCTTTTTTTTGAAGAAGTGATAAAACTAATGAATTGCAAATCACTTTTCATAGTTCTGAGATTTTAGTACAGGTATTAGGAAGAATAACAGTATACTCCACAGGAAGTTGAAGCTTTTCGAAAAGCACTGTGAAGCTTCTTATTAAGAATAATGTTCCTAGAGAAGACCTAATTGTGTTGTAAACTACTGCTTTCATTCAGATGCACTTGAAATATTATGAAAATATTTATTTCTAACATTGCAATGTTTATTTACAATGTTTCTGTACAATGAATGTGTACTTATAGGCCATAAGGACACTGAAAAACCTACTGTGCTTGTCCCTTAGGGCTCCCTAATGCTTCCCATGGCCAGGATCCCATTTCACCCCTCTCAGGACATGAGCACTTGCCTCAGTGATGCCACAGCAGGGCCAGTTTCCAAATCCTTCCAGCTCTGACCTTTCTGTCCATGGGCCCCTCTGAGCCCCATCCCAGCCTACCCAGACTGGTTCCCATCCCAGTGATGTGCTCAGTGCCTGGGTCTGGGGTTGCCCCAGTATCCCCTTACTGCCATACTCCTGGCTAGACTGGTGTGTTGGTACCTGGCCCTTGTGGCATCTTGATCATGTATTTTCATTGGCTTTAAAATTTTTCACTCAGTCAACTTTTTAGATGAGCAGCTGAAAAGGTTTTGCGAGAAAAATGGAAAAACAGAGGTAACATGTTCAAGGGGAGAGAAGAAAATATTTTTAATTCTTCCATTGTTACCAGACCTACAAAAACATCTTGGAAATATGAATATTAAAAGCTGAGTTTTCAGATGGAAGGGGACATTGTGCAGCACAGATGGAGATCTCTGCAGAGATCTTCTGTAAAGTAATAAACTATTCTGTCATACAGGACATATTTTACATGTTAGCAGAATACTTTACTGATTCACTAGGTACTGACAGAATACTTTACTGATTCACTATGTACTGTCTCCACAGACTGCTTTCTGAATTAGCTCTTCCTTACAGTGCTTCTCCAGTTCATTTATCCTTTTTTCTCAGCTGCTTGAACATACTTTGTAAAGCTCAGACTGATCACATGATATGTGTCTTAATGTCTTCATTAAGACAGACCCGGAGTATTTTTACTTAATGGAGTAGTAATACTTTCATGTCTTCATTATTATTTTTAAATAAAATTTCAGTGTTCCAAGTACAACACAGAACAATGCCATGACAAATTTGACTTTTCCTTGTTATGGTGTTCAAGATTTCAATTTGATTTTTTGTATTCAGAAGTTTACACAAGATTTTATATTAACCCAAAAATTCAGTCTCCTGTATTTCTGCTTCCAGTGTTACATTCTAGATAAGTTTAGGTAATGTTAAGATTCATCTTTATAAAGAAATTTATATATTGTTATCACTTTCGGCTTTCAGTTTTCACTATTTTTTTCTCAGACTGCGAGAAGCAGGTCTTGAGTACATAACCCTGTCATTAAATCCATAGGAAAAAAACAAGATAAAATATTTTTAGAGCCCTTCAAAAGCAATAGAAACACTTTTTTTTTTTTGAGGTCTATCACTGTTTTCATGCTTTCATGTCCCCTCAAATGCATTTAGACTCCGAGCCACAGGTCCCCAAACAGCCTTTCATTCCTGCGCATCTGCACATCAAACATTGTGGCGTTCAGACCAAACCAAAAAGGGTGTACATCTGATTAAGGTGAGACACATCCCCCTGCGCAGACTCAGTGTCTAAATCTCCCTGACATCTCTGGTGTCCCTTGGGCATATACCCTCAGGCAGGGCTCAAAGGGGGTCTGTGCTGAATTTTTTTCTGCCAACCTATCTGCTATAAATTAATTTGCTTCTTCTAAGGACTCCACACCCTTTCTGCAGCAGTGAGCATTGGAGAAAAGTGGGAAATGGAAAAGGAGGCTTCATGAGCAGATTGTTCAACTCCATCATCACAATAAGTGCTTTAAAAATACACTCAGAATTTCAGTGGTGCTGCAGAGAGACAGAGAACAGAGCAATGTCTACAAATATCTGATGTGCTTATATGAGGTTAATCATGATGGAAGGTAGTGCTGTTCCTCATCAATCCTATAGGCACTGAGATTGTGACACTGCCCATTTCAGAGGTAAATAATAACTCTTGAAGCACTTGGATTTGACTTACAAGAGCAAAACCAAAAGAGACAGCTCCACAACTGGCACAAGTCCAGCAAGACAGGAAAATAACTCATAGGGAGGCACTGGCCCCTCAGAGAAGACCACCACCTCTACATTGCTAATGGCAAGGCCGGTCCAGAAGTTATGTTTCTCCTCATTACAGAGATTCCATGGCTACAGTAGTGAACAGCATCTATTTTACTTTCTGTTTCCTCCATTGTGTGCTTTTTCTTAAAGAAAAAACAGTTCAAGAGCACTGCTGTAAACAGAGACACATATTGTTTCTCCCATAGGAACCACCAAGCATGCAAAGGGAGAAGAACAATCCAAGGGTGATCCTGAGGACATACATTCCTTTTACTGTGGGACTAGAGGGATGTTGTGGGTTTGTCAGAAAGCCATTAAGTATGCTGAAATTGCTCCTGGAAGCAAATGCATGCCTTCACTGACACAGTGAATCGATTGTATAATATTCTTACACATATTCCATATGACATTTTTAATTTCTTTTTAAAAATTTTAAAAATTCTATTTATATTTCCATCAGTCTGGTCTTTTTTAAGTTTAACGGCCTCTTACTCTTTTGGAGTGATTCTTATATTCAAAGTACTAGAAACATCTCTTCAATGCTTTACAGACTTAAAATTCTGTCCAAGTTATCAAAGCAAAAACGGAGCTGTAGCCCAAGTGAAAGACTACTGTGAATGAACCCAGCTGATTTTCAGCTGTTTCCTTTGAAATGGTATTGTTCCACTAGATCAGAACCATAATTCTTGACACTCCCTTCTCAACGCATCCTTCGCAGAGATTCTTGTGGGGCACAAAGAAATTTAAAAAATTTCAATTATGCACCATTTCTTCTTCCTGCTGTTTTTAGTCTTGTAATAAGTCCCTTATTTCCTCCTAGTATTGCCCTGCAGTTTTCTGTTTCAGAAGTCTATGCACAGGCCACTCTTCCTTTAGTGTATGAGCAGCGACAGCATCTTCTATTTCTGGTGATGCTAGCGGATCAGTGGACTGATTTTTCTTACCCACCTGCATCTTATACTCTTAGGAAAGGATTGTTGGAAATTAGTTACCCTTATTGGCCATCCATGTCACAACTGTGGGACAGTGCCAGTCAGAGAGGGGCTCTTCACTTTCACTTATGTCTGCTACTTCCTTCTGGACCTTTGAGAGTGCTAGATTTTAAGAGAGGTGTATATTTTGGAGACAGCAAAAGTATAAGAGGCTTTTCAGAAGATATCCCTGAGAGTTTTTAGACTGTTAGACTCGTTCTGCTACCGACCTTTGACATTTCCAGAGACCTGGTGTCTTAGAGAAGTCTGACTGAAGGGCTCATTTTCAAGTGTTTGGAAGGACTTACCAGAAATGAAGAGTGAAAGGGAAAGGAAATGATTGCAGTGTTTTGTAAAGAGAAAAGAGGAAATTATTTAGAGGTAATATCCAGGAATGCATAGGATGCACATACAGGAGTGTGTAAAAGAAGGAGGACAGTGGGACAGATTGCTGCACCCAGGCAACTACCAAAGAGCAGCTGCAAGAGCAGAGAGCTAGATGTTGGATTTTTTTACGCTGAGGTATGAGCTGAAGCTAAGCTGATGTATGTTTGATACATGATTTTGGTGCCTGGAACAGGCCCTGGAAACTTGTAAAGGGTGCTGATGAATTCTACATTAGCGTCACAGATGGCCAAATTAATGGCATAGACCTTCTGCCACCTCACAATGTATAGTCCCATTAGCTACTCGCAGCCTTCTAGAAATTCTCTGTTTTCAGATGAAGTCATGTTTGGTCCAGCTCTCAACTTACTGCTCTTTGGAAAAAATGATGACCATGGCTGTTTAATTGCAGATGACCTTCCTGAACTTGCACAGGGTCTGGCTGCCCACGTATGGAGAGCAGTTGGTGAGTCTTCCAGAGATATGTTTACATGTTTTCATGGTTTCCACACCAACACGAGCATGCAAAAAAAAAAAAAAAATAATACTGTAAAGTTTCAGATTTGGGACAGTGTTTCTTGCTTCTGGCTTCATCCATAACATCTGGAAGCTGAACCAATGTCAGAGGAATGTGTTTTTTAGGACAAGATATGCATGCCCCAGTGACTAAGGTGGGCACTCAAGACACCAGTTTCCAGTCTTCCCTCCTTTCCCTATGTTCATGGCTCCTCCCTGATCTCTAGCCTATGCTACAGCTTTCTTCTGCATTTCCATAGTGGCAGGAGAAATGTCCCCATCACCCTCACGATGAGTAAGCCTCATCTCAACACCTGTGGTACTCTTAATAGCTATTGAAAAACAAACTGGATCAACTCTCTCATGGACAAAGGAAAGTGAAAAGGGACTGAAAGTTTTTATATAGACAGTTTAAGTGCTACATTATCTGTGAGTATCAAGTTGGTTTTACTGAATGGGAATAGGTTTGGCAGCCAGATTCATTTGGTTGAGGAACTGGGCTTGGGACTTTGTTCTGATACAGCATTTAGACACAGTTTGGGTAAAGTTTCAGAGGGTAAAGGTCTACACATCTGCGGAAGAAACATCTTAAACAACTTAACCAGTGCTGATTCTGATGAGATGACTAAAGAAAGAGGACTGAACTCCTAATTTACCTGCCTAGACAAGTAGATTAGGCAAATGAAGGTGAAATGTACTCTTTAAAGTTATAACAGACTGATTAAGTAAAATTATTAATTATTACTAGATTATATAGTCTCCTAAGACATTGAGAACATTTTTTCTAACAGGTACAGGGTCTCTTGGTAATTAATAGGTAGTTATGTTTACCAGAAAATATATGGCACAGCTGAAGATTAATTTTTTCCTGAGACTCTGAAAAAGTCTGACCTCCATGCCTTCCACATCTGGAAAAACTGATGAGCCAACTAACTAGCAATCAAACCAGAAAGCTAAAAAAATAGGCACTTCTCTTACGCTGGGTCTCTAAAGTACAACCAAAGTGTGTCTGCCTTTAAATAAATTAAAAAAAAAAATAAATACATGCATCAAGAAACAGAAGCAAGCAGTTAGATCTACTGTATTAAGTAGCTTTTTATTTTATTTAACTTTCTTTAGCTGAACCAGACTAGTTAAATATTTTCACTTCAGGGAATTGCCTTATTGCTGAACTGTTACACAATGTTCCTCCTAAATAATGAGTTTTAAATATAAAACTTTGTGGAATTGAGTGGTGTAAGCTCACCCTTCCAGCATAGGTTAGGCTTTTGCTAAAATTTCTGTGAACATCATTTTACACTCAAAAGTTTTATAATATTTTTTTTCTCTGTATTTCCATCTATTTGTTTACTCATCCAGTATTTTGTCAATTTTTGCAAGTGTATTTTGCAGTTATTCATTAATGGCCAGTGATTTAAATATCTATAGATATCTGTTTCTTACTGTTAAGAGGATGATTTGCTCTTGGAAGGAAGGAATATCTTATCTAACCAGCTGCCAATTTTATTTTCTTTATTCAAATCCCATTTGTATTGACAGATCTGAATCTTACTTTTTGTTGGGATTCTCTACCCAGAGACATGAGACTGTGGTTTCTCAAACATGAGACAGCAATTTAAACCTTTGATGAACAAACTGCTCAACATAAAACTTCATCACTCATTTAAGGATGACCCAAATCCCATCTGAATTTATTTTAGATAGAAAACTTGTGTGTATATTTTTTCCCTTAAAAGATAGATGCAGTATTTGAGGTCCATCAGACAATGATGCTTAAATGACTTTGTGATATGCTACCAAATGCCAAATATGCACTTCACATACAATTTTTCTGATAGACTGTAACAAAACAACATACTTTTTTGATGAACTTAAAAACTGCATTGCAAAAACACATTGTCATTGAAGTGACATTCAGGTCTATCACACAACTTCAAAGACAAGTCTAACTGGAGGATATATTTGACTGTACAGTAAGGAAAAACAGATATGGTAAAATAAACAAGCCTTGTCACATTACATTTTCCACAAATAAATCACAATAATGAGGGCTTGTCTTTCCTGTTCTCACAGCCAGGAAAATGTTCACTTAGAGATGCATTCATCAACAGTGAATACATAAATAAATATATAAATGCATAAACATTTTCTTTTTGATCTGTGTAAGATCAAGGAGCATTTTCCATACCTGCAGTAATCTCTTTTACTGTTAATAAAACTCACTCTGACTCACTGACTCGGTGGAAAGAATAAATGTTAAGATATGATTTCAGCTAATATGCTTAGAAAGTGTCCTGTTTCTCTGATAAAATAGAGCCAGATGATAGCAGTAGTTTTGTACTTATGCAACAGTAGGTAAGCTCTACAAGAGTTGGCAAGACATCTTTGCTGTAAGCTGACAAAGATGAATTTATGTTCATGTTTTCCCTCATTTTTAAAATGTAGTTCTCAGCAAGTTATTAGACTTACATTGTATTCCTTCTACTTTTCTTAACTGCAAATCCACTTGTATATTCTTTTAAAAGCTAATTTTCAGAGTGCAGTTTAGTCACAGATGTACTGCAGTTGACCTAATTCTGCTCTCACCCGCACCAGTGTTAAACCATTGGAAAAAAATAGTTTTAGTGTTGTGATTTTTTTCTTAATAATATTTCCATTCATGAAGATCAGTTAATAAGTCAATGATATCAAATGGAATCCATCTGACGATATTATTACCTATTTTCTGCATGACCTGGTATAAAAATGCTCCTGGTTTTTGACACATATCTCTAAATTCAATTGAGATGGAGAGACTTCACAGGACCCACTATCACAGAATCACTGAAAACTCAGAGTGGGAAGAGACCCATAAGGATCACTTAGTTGAACTCTGAAGTGAAATACCCAGCAATTAATCCAATTTTCCATGGATGGCATGGTGCCTTTTCCCTGTGGGCATACACCACACCACATAGGTAGCTGGTCCTCACCTTCCAGGCACAAACGCAGCCAAAGCAGGTGGGAGTTGAAGTTAAGGGAGATATTCTGAACAACAGGCATAATTTTTTCAGGGATATTAAAATCTGTATAAGGTACTTCTCCACATGAGCCAACACAATTATATCAATTGCTTTTTTTGACTTATTGTCTCAGAAATCTCCTTTTACTCTCAAAAAAAAAAATCATTGAAAAATATCTACTTTTATTTTCTTTTATTTTAATCTTTTCCTCATTTTGTCCTAATCAGGATGACAATAAGAAATGTATTTGCTGGCAAAGCAAAGTCCGTGATAGATTCTAGAAGAGCTGCAGATTTTTGAATTTGACAAAAATAATATTTTTTATCAGTAATAATGAGGGTTTTTTCATTTGTTTTTAATTTTGATATGGATGATGCACTTCGTAGGGTTGTTTAAATGGAATAAAACACAGCTGAATTATATACTTAATACAAAGTATAATTTCTTGAGCGGTCAGGTATAATTTTGTCAACATTATTCTCTCCTTGAATAGAGCTCTGGAAACCAGAGAACTTACAAATATTTTCTGATATATGTTGCTGTTTATCTGTACTAATTGTCAGAATTCTGGATGATGGTTTAGAAATGGGCATCTTTACAGCTTCTGTAGATTCTATTTATTCAATGTCTGAGGAAGGAATTTGAAATGGAAGTTATCGACTTTATTGGGAGAGATAAAGAAGGATCAGAGCATAACAATATATCAATATACAGGTCACAGAACTGATTGCTCAAGAGTAAGAGCATTATAGTTAACAATGAAAAAAGTAGTAAGCTAGATCTGAGTTCCTTTCCTTCCCATGGACTCATTTCAGGACATATTTGCACTTAGAAATAGTTCCTCTTTCAGCTTTCTTCCGACAAATCTAAGCAATCCAAACCCATCTGGTCTCTTCTTTCATGAGTCAGTTAATAATACATATAAATTTATAGGTCTTATAGAAACAAAAAGTAGAGATGCCTGAGCTCTCTTCAGTTTTTAAATTGCTATGAGCTAATTTTATAGTTTTTGTTTTGGAATATGGAAAAGTTTATTTTTTAAATTTTTTTTTTTTTAGGAATTCAAAATGCTTTTATCCTGTAATTCAGGCAACATTAAAAAGGAAATAAAGAAAATGAACCTTTTAAAAATATTGAAATTTAAACAAACGTACATGGATGATATCTATTGGAGCAGAGGAAAACAATTTGCTGTGCATGAGTTACCAAGCAGGTAAGAAAGGTCTTTTGCTAGTATTTGTGCATATTATGATGTAAAAACAGTTCATTTCTTTTCTTTTCAAATGGATGTAATAAAAATTATCCTTGAAGGTTGCCTGGGGCTTTCACATTCCTGGCACAGTGTTTGTCCAGCTAGAGCTGTAATAAAAAGGAAAGCTTATTAGTATTTTTCCTGCAAATGAAGATCAATTTCAAATTACTGAAGATTACACTATCATGTGCTTTAATTGCTATACCGATTTTTTGAAAGATACTTAATAAGAAATGTAAATGTGTAGGTTCTCTAAATAAGGGTTTGCATTCCCAAACCAGAAATTCCCAGATGCTGGTGTCTGCTAATGGTAAACATTAATCTAGATTGCCTATGAAATCACTACAGTATTGAGATTAATTTTAACTGTCTCAAAATGGATGAAAGCAATATAACAGTACACTAAAAATTACTCTTTTTCCTAATATTTCCTAATTCTTATTTTTGGTTCTGCAAATGCATTAGCTGTTACTCACTCCTATTTTTAAATATGCATACTGGATTAGAAATAGCTAATACTTGCTAGAAGTAGGACAACACCTGTGTTCTTCCACAGAATTTGATTTGCTTACTATCTGTGGAGTAGGGTAGCTCAGCCTAACCTTCACAATCTGCTTTCAAATACAGAATTCAGAGGAAAACATTTTAAAGTCCTTAATCTACTTTGATAGAGGAATATTCACGGTTTTGAAGTAACATCTTTCTTCTCACATGTCAGTAGGGAAGTACTTACGCTGGAAAGTGATCCCTTTAAATTTCTATTAGGAAGGGAGGTAGTCCTCGAGGCTCTAATTTAAACTAGGGCATCACTAAACTAAAAGATGAATAAAATATCTAGCCACAAATGGCACTGTCCCAGACAACTGTCACTTTATGCTCCCTGTAATATTTTTTTTATTCTTAAAAAATTCTGTCCCTATAGAGTTTCAGTACATTCAATCGGTGTTCAATAAAATAATGAAGGGCAATAAGAAGTGTATGATGTAATCCCACAATTTCAATATTTTTGAATTCAGATGAGTGAATAAAATGAGTTTTTGGGTCTTTTGGTATTTATTCAAGAGTACTTAATGAATAAACTTGAAAATGCATTTCAAGTTCTAAGTTATTTTTTTGTCTTATTCTGAAATAGCTATTTTCAACTTTAAAAAAAATAATTCAGCACTGTACCCCCAAACCTCTAGTAACCATAGCACTGATATAATACAAATTTAATGATTCTTAAAATGGTTAAAATATGTTGGTTTTGGAATAATGTGGTTCCAACCAAATATTTTTGTCTTTCAATCCAGAATGATTCATTTTCTTAACTTTTTTATGTTACTGTGTGAGAAAAACAATTGCAAGGATAAATAAATTTCTATTCTCTTTGTGATATAATGTGTCTTTTAATATGTATTTAAAGAGCCACCCAAGCAATTTTAGCCTGCAGTACATTCAGAAACACAGATAAGTATTAAAAATGAAGTACGTCCATTTTTTTTTCTCAGTAACCCTTTGCTAAAAGAAAGGTTTCCTGACCATATACTATAGTCAGATACTAATGCCACTAATTACATAAGTAACATGAAAAAGAAAATGTTTGCATGCCCCTTACTAACACCAGTCAGAATGTAATCTCTGACTAACAATATTTCCAGGAGTTCAGATGCTCATTAAATCATAAAAATGCAGAGTAAGTTTGAAAACAAAATTCTTGCATAATAGTCAAACAAAAAGAAATAGATTTTTTTAATGTAAAGATTTCAAACAAGATTTCTGCAAGTACTTAGATTTGTATGTGTCATTGCAATATTCCACAGGGAGATAGAGTTTGGGTTTCTTCTCCCTTACAGATTTGGTTTTCCATTAGCATATTTTCTGTGCTATAGCAGCTCTCTCCATGAAGGGAGGCAAAAAATAATTTCAAAAGCCCTGGAAAATACATATTTTGTGTAGAGTAAAGATGACAATATGTTCTGTGTAGTTCCCATAAAATAGCAAATGAGCACTAGAGAATATCTGCAAGTTTAAGATTTCAGGATAACGACAACTTTTCCAGGGAAAGAGAGTGATCAATTATTAGAAAGCCAGCTTTTGTGTGCTGAAGCAAAACACCAGGCCAAAGCCAAAGAAATCAGAAAAGGCTCATGAAAAACTTCAATCAGTCCCAGTAAACAACAATGACACTTAGGGGTTTCCTAGGTATTTCAGTTCTAAATGGGATTTCATTTACCATGGAATAAAAACATTAGGCCAAAAGCAGGACATTTAGAGGAATCTTACAGTAGGCTGCACTAGGAAAGAAACTGCTGCATTTCTGCATCAGGCCCATAACTACTTTGGGGTTGATGGAGGGGATGCTGCCCAAGAATTTGGTCTTTGTGGTAAACAGGTGTAGGGATTCACAGGAAGAAAGTCAATCAAAGCAAAGACGCTTCTGGTTTTTGTCTTTCTTCCTGAAATATATTATTTTATTCACATACTTGTTTAGATAAGATTACTTTGTTATTAAATTTATGGAAAAGATGAAGATAAAATATTTTGAATGCACTTGAATTATAATGCAACAAAAAGGAAAGACTCTATTAATGAGTTCTAGCAATTAAATTATAATTTATGAAACTTCTTTCTAATATAGTAACTTATTCAGCAGAGGATCTCTGTGGTGCAGTAGAGGAACTTTGAATATGCTCAAAACAGTAGGTGATGTAAAGCTGTGCTGGTTTGGGCTAGGTTAGAGTTAATTCTCTTAGTAATTCTATGGGACTGGGTTTTGGATTTGTTTGGAAACAATGCTGATAATACAGAGACATTTTCATTACTGCTGAGCAGCCCTTACACAGAGTTAAGGTCTGTCCTGCTCTTCACCCCACCCCACTCCACCTGTGAAGATGCTGGTGGTCCTCAGGAAGTTGGGAGGGCACACAGTGGGGACAGCTGACACCAGCTGACCAAAGGGAAATTCCATACTTTATGGACTTAGCTAGGGGGACAAGGAGAAGGAAGAGGGTGATGTTCAGAGTGACAGCGTTTATTTTGCTAAATCAGGGTTATATGTGAGGGAGTGTCTCTTTCCTAGGAATGGCTGAACACCTGTCTCCTATGGGAAGTGGTAAATTAATTCCTTCTTTGATTTGGTTGCGTGTGTGGCTTTTGCCTTCCTTATTAAACTGCTTTAAACTCAACCCACAAAGAGTTTTCTGACAATTCTTTCACTATTTTCTTCCCAATCCCAGTGAGGGGAAGGAGAGTGCACAGCTGTTTCTGGCTGATGTTAAGCCCCAATAAAGATATACCAATAATATTTGGAAGAAAAAAATTACAAATATGTAACTGAAAAATTCAATATATTTGAAACAGATCCACAGCATGCTGAAGTAAATATTTTCTGCCAAAAATGTGTTTGGTCTTGTTGTGTTTCTTAATTTGCTTTTATATTCCTGTGGTAAACAAATCTTTTTCTAAAGCCTGTTTGAACAGTCTACATAAAACACTAAAAATCAAAACAAATAATTGTAGCAGTCTACATAAAACACTGAAAACCAAAACAAATAATTGTACTTTAAACAATGGAAGAGTGTATGTTCATGTTTGTTTCCCTATCTTTATGCAAAGTACATTTTTCTGTCATAACTTATTTACACACAAAAAGCCATCCTGAGCTTTATTTGTGTGACTTGACTGGATAGAAGTATACAAAATCTGAAGTAAGGATGTTTATAAGCCATTCTACCATATATGTGTTTTTCAGAATAGAAAAAAAAGGCACTCATCATTGGTAACCTAGGAGTTTTTTTTTTTTAATAATGTCTTAACTCTTATTTTACATATTTTGCTACATTAAGAGAGTTTAGAGAGTATTCTACACCACATATAATGAGTTAGATGAACAGCTGCTGGTACAGCCAAAAAGCTGACCGGATTATTCCTTTGTGTGGAAGACTGATAGTATGACCTTAGGACTTAAAAGAGCTTTAAAATCCCCTGCACTTACAAAAGGTAATAGAACACTTCTTATGGGCAGCAATTTCTTAGAAAGGTTTTCTTTAGCCATTAATAACAGAATTCTTGAATATCTCTCTCTCTCTCTCTCTCTCTCTCTCTCTCTCTCTCTCTCTCTCTCTCTCTCTCTCTCTCTCTGTCTATGTACCAGATATCTCCTCAGTGGTATCTGGTAGAAGGTAGGAGAGGTAGAAACCCCATGTTGTCTTCCTGCCAGAGATGTTGAGAAGCTGCAGTAGGTCTAAGATCACACACTAAGATAGCTGTAAAAGCAGAGTGAATTAATAAAGTTAAATCCTGATGAAATCTATGATTGTGAAGAACTAATGGCAGACTTAAAAAAGACATTTGGCTTCTTTCATTTCTTAGAAACATAAAAGCATTGCATATATTCCATCAAATGAGTAAGAAAACTTGTTTCTTGATACTGTGCTTGTATTGCTATCACAGCAAAAACAAAATTTATTGCAGCACTAATTCCTTTATTACCACATCACTCTGATAATTTTGGCAGTCAGAGAAAACTTATTTTTTGGTGGAACAATTCATCTCTGCCTTGGAATCTATACATCCTTTTAGCCTAGATGTCTAAGATTAAAGTAAGGTTAGCTAAAGGGATACCTAGGATTACTGCCCCCAGTTATAGACTACTACAGTTTCCTTGTGTTAAGTTCTCACTACACAACTTGCATGTAAATAAAAAAAAAATCACTATTTCTAATGTAGCCCACTCCCCTCTGCTAGTATTGCTGATTTTTATTGCATGCATAAATGTTACCTCCTGTTTCAAATTTTGCCACACAATATCAAAAATGTGATGGTATTTACGCCTTTTTTCTCATGCATCTGTTCATCTCTTACAATAACCAAGTATTCTAAATCTAAAGATGCAATCAACTTTCTTTTCAAAAGTCCATCACGAATCACAGAAATTTAAATATCCAGGGATTTAAATGTGAAGCAGAATGCCAAGAGTAGTGTTTCTGACCAAAGGCCCAGCATGCTTATGAGAGTGAAGCAGAGAAGCCTTGTTGACAAAGCATCACCTGCTTGGTATGGATGATTCAGTGGCACATAATCCAGTCTCGTGTGCTGGGTAAGGAGTAGGGACTGTCACTGCCACGACTGTTCATTGAGAAGTCTTTACCCAACGCTCTCAGCCTTGTGCAGTACCTCTGTTGGGTGTTTTGTTGTTTTCATCTGTCCCTGATGTTTTGTGAGTGAAGACTGCTTGTAGAGCTTCTTAATGGGTCTAGGCCTTAGACTCTGAGAGGAACATAAAGACTCAGAAAATACTGAAGGCGACATCAAATAGTGTCAACACAGTAACTGAAAGTTATCTCATGTGCCATGACCAAAAATGACCTCTAAAAAATATAAAGCATGAGAGTGAAAAATTGTACTCAATAGTAACCCAGAACACTTTAAAATTAGTCATCCTTTCATGTGATACTGCCATGGGGCCTATTAAAACAGTTGAAATCAGTTAGAAGCTGAAGCAATGTAAGTTTATAATATTAATTTTATTTTTAAAAGATGGATTCCAGAACTACTGACTTGAAAAGCTTTTTAAATCTAAGTCCCTAATAAGCTATGAATTGACAACATGAGATAGCACGTTTTGTTGCTGATTCCAGGATGGCAATTCAGTATTGTTAACATTTCTTCTGGCTTTCTACTCATTTTATGCGCCTTTGAATTAATTTATGGCAATTGTTGAGAGTGGATTAATCACCTTGATAATATTAAATTTATTTGGACTTTCAGTAGAGAAGATGTTTAAAGTTAATATCCCTTGAATAATTTACTAAGGAAGTCCTAAATAATATAGCATATCAGGTGTCATAGCTAGAAGCATCTTTGCTTTTCATTTATGATGTGTGCAAAGTAGAACTGTGTCAAATTACTTGCAAGAGAGTAGAGTTTATTTCTCCATGCGACTTCCTAAGGACACCTAGGTAGTAAAGTTGTCATATCTCTTATTTATTGGTAAGTGTAGCAATGTCTATGGCAAGAATTAAGCATACTTTCCAAAATCTTTTTTACCTACATCTTATCTGATAAAAGAACAGCTCAGACCTCACTGAAAATCATTGCTCATTGAATCGGTCATTCTATTTTGTAAAGCTCTCCTGAGATATTCTGCTTTTAGTTTCCAGATTTTCCATGTAAAGCCCGATGTGATATGGTGTCAAACACCTTAGCTATATTATAGAAATGTCTAATATTCAACCAGGCAGATAGAGATTTGATCCAAAGAAGGATTTACCAGGACTTACTTGTGCTTGCCGTACCAATGCCTAACTTCCAGGCTCCAAAATCAGTATTACACTAGAATCAACCCTTTATGTTTCACCTACCATTGTCTTTTCATTTACTGAGGTGCAGTCTCATCATAGCAAAGCTCTGGGACCTTAGGACCTAGCTTGTGGATTTCTACATTATGTTCCATTTGAAAATAAAAAACTCTGCTGGGAATAGACTGGCATATAAACTGAGCACTGAAGAATCAAAAGAGTTTCCCTGGAGAAACAGAGATGGAGAAGATATCAGCCAAAACTTGGTTCTTAAAAAATCAAATGAATTCAAATTTATTTTACTGAATATCATGTCATTTTGCCCAACAGCTGAAAATAGAATAGGTTTTACATATTAATAGCAGTTGGGAATAATAAAACAGGAAGAAAAATCCGTGGTATATTACATTTCTATCAAACGTTCCTGATCAAGTCAGTTGTTCTGTGCAAAAATAAAACAAAAGAAAGAAGTTTTCAATAGAATGTATTTTATCTGGTTAGTGTGTTCAGTTCACCAAACCGTGTTTATACACCTTTATAAAACCAGGGTGTCTTTTTTCTGCCAGACCAGCTCTACTTCAACTCCCTGTGAAGACTGTTCTCAACATGAATTAAACCAAGCAAGCTCTTATGTTCTTATGAATTAAACTGAGCATGTTCTTTTCCCAATATAACAAACAAGGATGTTATATTGAACACTAAAGAAAGTGAAAACATTTATTTCCTTTCCATTTGTTTCCTGCAGTTTTCAAGCTTATTTTCAGTATGTGTGTCAATGTGGCATCCCACCCTTAAGGGGAAGGGAGCACACAAGATTTATAGATGCTCTTGGTTGAAATGAACTTCAAAAGTCAGAAGGTAGGCAAAAGTGTACAAAGTTTTTTTAGTAAATTACACTTGGCATGGAATTTGGTATAAGTTAGTCCTTGATCTCCCAGCACTGATGCCTAGAAATAGAACACATTTTTCCAGTCAACATTAGACTGATAATATAAAAGAAAACCTTTACTAGAAAGCCTTCAGGTACACAGTATGGTGAAAAAATGTGCTAGGAATTAGATCTGTACGGTTTCATAAAATCAAGAATTTGAATATCTAGCCAATATTTTCCAATTAAAGGAGCAGTTGGTTAAGTAATCTCCCCCCTGGGTTTTTCCCCATTGGAGAACTCCCTCCAATCTCCTACCCTACCCGTATTATGTCTATGATTCCATGGTGCAAAATAAAATGTCCTTGGTGAACAAACAAGCAAGACTAAAGAAAATTTTAAGAACGCATCAATAAATGTTTGTTCACTGTAGGAAAGAAAGCTGGAAATGTACTAGAAGTTACACCTAGGCATTTAACAGTCTGCAAAGCTGCAAATACATAAAGAATATATAAAAAGCTAAAAATATTTAGGCACCAGCATAAGCACATTGAAGGGAAGGTTTGGACAAAGATTTAGAGAGATTGATAAAAGAGTGTGAAAGGGAAAGAAAGGAAGAAAGGGAGAAAGAGGGAGATCACCAGTTCTGGCACCATAATTTGTAAGCTGATGGGATGTCCAGGGCCCTGAGGCACGTCCACTCCCAGCCCTCAAGGGGGTACCTTTTCATAGAGGTTTTCCTCACCCTGGAGATAAGTTTCTAACTTTCTCTACAAATGAGTTTTCATGTTCAGTCCATTCTTCTAGACCTTAAATTTTAAATTTCATATTCCTCAGATTCTGTGCTGCCTAGGTGCGTAGCTCTGAGCTTCATATTAAGTGTCAGTAAGTTCTCTTCACAGAGTAGTTTCACAAAACAATCCTTTTCCTGCTTGAGACCAAGAGCAACCATTACAACCTTCAGATCCAACAGTGTAAACAATTAAGAACTGAGAGGAGCAAACAAGAAGGATGGGATTTCATAACCTGTAGCAAACAAGAAGGATGGGATTTCATAACCCGTATCTATGATTGGGCAATTAACCCCAATATGCTAACGGACCAAAATTTATAAAAGTGTGAAACCTCGTGACTGGTCGTCCATCTTCTGATCATTTTGGGTCCATCTTGGGTCCAGCCCTGGCCACACTCTTTTACTCCCTAAGGTGTATTCCTTAAGGCCTTCCAACAAATACCTACTTTATTCTCTTAGCTCTGTCTAGTCTCTGTTCCAGGTTCAGCCTCTTGAGGCATCACTTTCTAGAAATGGCTGAGGGCTTTAAGGGTCTTTGGTGATCTTTATCCTCCCATACAGTCCATACGCTCACCTGTGCCTCTTTTGCCCACTTGTACTGTACTGTTCTGTCCTTGTCTCCAGGAGCAAGAACAAGGATATCTGTCCCAGAAAACGGCTGGCCTCCCTCCCTAAGCTCCCACTTTCCAGCCACATCCTGTTCTTTCTCACACTGTGTCATTACCAAAAATCCTTGGTTGGTTCCACAGCTATCTGGGCATTGGTGTGTGCAACATTATCCTCCTTATGTTTTAGGCTTCGACAGTCCACAGGGAAGTATTTCTGGCTCATATTTAACTTTTACACTCTATCTCCAGCAGAAAAGGCAAAATGAGGCTAATAATAATAATGTATATTTTAAATAAGAAAGTCTAAATACTGTTTCAGATTTAAATTCTACCACAATTACTGGATTACTCATCAGACTGCCGTTGACATATGAGTACTAAGTCCTGTTAAATTGATCTCCTAGCTGTTTTGGTTTTTTTGGGTTTTTTTTTTTTAGCAATTAAGGACAAAAAAATTTTGGAAAAGAATAAAAGCTAATGTAAAAATTTTCTGGAGAAAAACATATAATGATATTGTGGCCATGGCTAGCTCCTGGTACTACTGGTATTCTGCACTTAGTCAGTCTCCCAGGGCTGTTGCAGGTATGTTTATAGATAGTTTATTTACCTAATCCTTGCTCTAAAAGGGGCACAGATATTGGTAGAAAGTTTTTTTTGTACACGTCATTAATCCAGCTGATTCACTCATACCATTCCTGAACTGCAGCAGTAAGAAGACACTGGGACTTCATAAAGATTAATAGATCATAAAGATGACTCCTGGAATAGCTCCAGGCCAAATGCTATTCAGTTTTTGGCCATTTTAATTATTTTTGTTTTGGGTAAAATTGAGAAATTGAGAGGCTTAGTTACAGCAGACAAGTGTGAGCAGTGACTTTCATCCTAATGGCTGCAGTGAGGAGCAGGGGAGAACAGGGCAGAACAGCAGAATTAATTACATAATATTCCTTTTTTTTTCTCAGTTGTGCGTATCCAGTGTAAAATGAGTATATATAGCCTTTTATATATAAAGACTATTTGTAACACAGGAGGGTTTTGGTAAAGGAATATTTAGGCTTGTACCCAAACCTGCTCACAAGCAGACTGGCTGTACATCTGTATTCTCACAACATGCTTACAGACACTGAAGGAGGTCACCTGCTACCAGAGCTACCAGAGAATGGAATTTTTCTCTCTCTCTTTTTTTTTTTTTTTTTTTTTTTTTTTTTTTGGTTTTTTTTTTAGTGTTCAGCATTATCATCTCAGTGATATTATGGTCCCATCTGAGATAGGTGACAAATTTCCAGACACAGACACCAGACTCTTTGAGTTATCCACACAGAAATACACTCCTAAGCAATAATGTTAAGTTATAAATCTGTGACTTAGACCTTTGCTCAAGAACCCTCAAAAACATCTGCTGTCACAGTAGCCCTGCTAAACCTTGTTTGCTGATTGAAGAAACTGGTGATATTGCATAGCTTCTGGTGAGCAGAGCAGGGATGACCTCTTCCATGTACTTCCAAATTGATTGATTACTCAAGCAAAATAAATGAAGTTGGATGAAGAATACTAGGTCAATTCTAAATCCAAGATGAAATTCATGAGCATGAAGAGGAACTTCTTAAAGAAGACAGGCTCTGTAGGGGCTACTTTAAATGACAATAGAGAAAATACGAGTACATACAACAGTCAACATTTTTGAGGTGCTATCCAAAACGCAGTGTTGTTTATTTTTCCATAAACCTTTATAATTTTTCATATATTTTTGTGGTTTGGGAGTTTTACCTCTAAGAATCTATTTACTAAAAAATATAAACTTTCATGATTGGAGAAATACAGAGAATGAGAGGGAATCATGACAAATATTTGCTAAATTACTTAGTGAATAACTTAATAGTGCTAACATACTATAGGAAAAGTCAATAGAACAGAAGTATGCTGACAGGTCATCTTTTTTCTTGAAAGGCTGGATAATTCCATGGTTAAGGGCATTTATAGCAATTCGAGCAAAAATTATATTCTCCAAAGATAATAGGAATAAAATTCACTAATTTCATGTCTCACTTCTTTAAATAGTTTCATCATTATCTAAATGTTTTATTGGGTTTGAGTTTTGGTTTTGGTTTTTTAATTGGAAACTTTTGATCTACATTTTGGTTGGCTTACAGTTGTCAATAGAAGTGAAGATTGGTCAAAATCAAGATGCATCATGAAGAAGAAAAAGTATGTGTGAATTGCAAGGCAGTGATATGCTGCAACATTTGTGAAAACAAAATACTAATAAAGAAAGAATGTGATTCAACTGTAACTTCTGGGATTGATCCTGCCATACCCCCTCTCCTGCTCCACATGATTTATGCTGGAACAGATCATAGTGGCCAGACTCCAAACACCCCAAGAACAGACCCAAAAATGAACCGTAGAGAGAGAAGGTTTCCCTCCATTGAGACATGAAATAAGCCCCAGTTCTTTTGAAATGAGATGATGCAAAACTCATACTGGTCTCAGTGAAAATTAACATGCTGGGTGCCTTTCAGGACTGGTGGCATTTGTTTTGATCTTCATCTTCATACTTTCCTTGTCTTGATAGAGACACAGAACACTTAATTTTGTTGTTTTCTACCCTCTATCTCCATACATTTTCTATCAGCTGGAAGCACTCTTTGTTCAGTAGACTGTTCCCACCCATTCCCATGGCTAAACTCATGCAAGGAGAGGATTGAACATCTCACTTTTCAAGTCTCCCTGAAGGCTGTGAAACCACTTTCATTTTAAGTTCCTACCAGGGGGGAAGTTAGAGAATTTTACAGTTATTTTCTAACTAGGGATACCTTTTGAAAATGCAAAAGGTGTTCATATTTATATATATATTTACATATAGTTGTTGTGTGGAAAAGTAATGAAATCTCTGTACAATGGCAGAGAGATCCAAGGAAAAAAAAGTAAAAAATAACACCACTTTAGTGCCATTGGATCCTAATAAAGGTTGTTAACTCTCAGACAAAATGTAATGCACTTTAAAAATGAAGAATGTCAAGATGGGACATGCCTGTTTTAAAAAGTGCTGTTATTTTTAGCTCTGACACCAGCTATTAATTTTACAGCAGTGTCTGAACTCAGTGGAGCAAAGAAAGTTATAAACACTTTACTTTCTCAAGTTTCCAAAAGGAACCTAAATAGGCTCGTTGCCTCAGATTGATGCTGTCAGATTACCCACGGGGGCTGAGAAGCTTGGCCATAAGTAGGCACCAAAACCAGGTGAGGGGGACAGAGGTAGGAGTGCAGGGTCTGCCCTCAGCAACACCAGTGGTGTGACACTACTGATAATGGTTTCTTTGGCATGTATCTGTAGCCAGCAGAAGAGGAGGAAAGAGGCTGGAAACAGGCAAATGACTCATTAATGCAGACAAGGAGAAATCAAAAAGAGGGTGTGGACAGTGAAAAAAAGAAAGGTGTTTCCTTGTTCTTTATGGCATATTTTACACGGTGTTTTACATGTGCCAAAAAGGCCAAAACCTCCTTTTCAGTGAGGTCTGTCAGAAAGAGGTGACCTGACGTAACTGAGATGGATGGCTGCTTTAAAACACCAATGATGGACACAGACAGAGGCCAGCAGGCTCAGTGCAGAGCTCAGGACGTGTTTGGGGTGAGGTGGCAGATCAGTAGCATGGGTCAGAGAGGTGGTGTCTACCATGAGCCATTGCTCATTCTCCCTGAACGAGCATTGCAGAATATCCTTAAAGAGCTCTTACTAAAAAACTCAAGCTTCATTTTTTTTTCATGTCAAAAAAATGAGTTTCAGTGACAGGTGTTAAGATTTGCAGATTTCAGTATTTTTTCCCCTTGTTAGAATAAGAAAGCAGGGAAACAGTCAATAGAAGCCCTTTGAATTTGAGCATTTGTGTTGGAATTGCACCAAATTGACTCAGTCTTGGAAAGTCTTTAGGGAAACTAAACTACACAGAAGAAATGTATTAATTCCCACATACATAACTGAGTATTTTACTTCAGAAAGAAGCCCAAGTAACACAAGAAACCTACTTTCTGCTCAACAAGCAGTTTAATGGTCAGTCTGACTGGAAATTGAACATCAGTCCCTCTCTGCTATGGTTAAAAAGGAATAATACCAAAGTTTAAATAACTCTTAAATCATGTCTCAAAATAGTCAAAATTAAAAGTTATTTTACACTCTATGTTACAGAGAGGAAATACCTTTATTTCCTTATTAATATTCAGAAATTACAGGATTTCGTTTATCCGAAACCACAAAGAATATTAACAATTATAAATGTTAATTATTTTTTTATTGAACTACTTTTCTCCTAAATATCTTTTCGAAATTCTCTGAAAGAAGAGGAAAAGGGGAGCTAACCTCTCTTCATTTAATTATAAACCTAATTCTGCCAAACATTTGAGCACATAATTGAGTCCTCAGAGATTATAACTGCTTGCCTGAAGCTAGACATTTACTTACGACCTTGTTCAAGTTGGCATGATCTGATTTCCAGGTACAGATACCACAGAGTTTTTCTCTGAGTTCATAGGAAATGAGCACATTGTGCAGAGGACAGAATACATCATCAAATGTTCCCCTATTATGCTAGAAGGATATACAGTTGTCCAAAATGCTTCCCAGTTTAGTGTCTATCCTGGGATATTGAGATATCCCAGTATTTATTCTGGGATACAATAGTCCCAACACAATGCATTCAGAGAGGGAATAAAAGGACACAGAAAAATAATTCCTCAAATTAGTTTAATCTAATAATATTCAGTGGCAAAAGAATCTAGGCTTCCAAATATCCTGGTCAAAGAGAGCTTGAGAAGGTAAGAGAGTAAAACTTCACAAAATTTTTGTGTTTCATTGAGCTTTTTGCTTACTGTGAGTCTCTGAAACAAAGTCCAGAGCTATTGAAGGGATGCATAGCACTAAAGAAGCAATGAACTGCTGTAGGGTACACATCCACCTGCAGTGCCCAGGCATGCAGGAGCAGCTGAACACTGTAGAGTGGAGTTTACTGCTAATGGGCAGAGTACACAAGCAGCTTGTGTCCTCCACCTTCATGATAGATCTGTGAGGTAATTGATTTCTTCCTACTCTTTCTGGTGTTTTGAAATAATTCAGTGATATGAATGTCCCTAAATTTTTTGTCTGAAGAGCAGATAAAAGACCTTTAAGGAACAGAAGTTGAGCATGTGTCATTTTCACTGCAAACAACTACATTAACTCATGTATGAGACTTTTTTACTCATGTAATAGACATCTGCTGTTTGCTTCTCCAGATTCCCTGATAGAAATATCCACTGTCATTCTCCTTCTTACAATTATAGCACCATTAATGTTTTTCAAAAATTGTCTGACATGAAAGAGTTAAGGGAAATAATACTGGGGTTTGAACTGGCAGATAATAAAATTATGATATATGTAAAGCAGTGCCCTCAGACTGCAGGCTATGGAAAAAAATAGAGAACATTGGGAAAAGGAAGATTTTTAAAGCTTCATGATAATCAAATGGGAATTTCAATGCTGAATGTGTTTTCCCTGAAATTTGGCAAATAATAAAAAAAAGGACTAATGTGTTTTTTCAAGTCTCAAGTTTCTTTAAAAATCATACCATTCTGTACGTATCAGAACACAAAGAGTTCTGGTAGCTAAACTTACTGAGGCAAATTAAATGCAAGGAATTCAGTAGCTTCCTTTCTGTGGTCTTTCCCTGACCCTTTTTTATATCTAAATATTAAGGAACTTCAACCAAAAGAGACCTAACTTGGCATGGTCCAAACATATGTGTCGATGTCTTGAACATTTCCTGTTCAAAAGTCCCTTTAATATGACCAAAGAGAGTGAGAGATGATGCTTTTAAACTGGACAAGGAATGATATTTTGCAATGGAGCTGAATAAAAGAATGACATTTTCTTAGGCTTTTACAAAGCCCTCTTTCTTATTTCCTATCACACCATTAGACTGTGATCTCCTGAAGTATCTTCTTAAATCTCCAGTTTTAGGAAGTGCAGAAGCATCTATTTTTTAAGTTATCTTTAGCAGCACTAAGTGTTTAGACCTCAGCAAGCAGATTTTTTGTCTTGCTGCTGCAAGTCTACAGGGGCCAAACAAATACTTTCTGACTTTTAGCCTGACTCTAACTGCAGATAAAGTCCACAGACATCTGGGACTGGGCAAACACTTGGCCTTCACCTGCTTATGTGGCTGTCCCAGTTCCAGATTTGGTCAAAATCAATTATTTAGCCTGATAGCTGGCTGAAATTTTCATTTATTTCAGCAGCTTGGGAAACTGATTGCCACTCTTGTGTGACACAACAGTGTGTCCTGGTTTGTTTTTTTTTTATACCACCATGTCAAGCATTCCTTCTAAACTTCAGTGATTTGAATGTTGTCAGCTCCTTGTACTTCCCTCTAAGTAAAAAAAAAACAATGGCCAAGTAACAAAAGAGGCACCATAAATGCATGTTTAAACAAATTCAGTTATCCAATATATGGAGAGATGTTCATCAACACAAATGTTCTTGAAAAAAAATGCAATTATTGGTATATTCATGAGAGGCTGTTATTATGATATATCTTAGCACTTGTCAGTCTCCATATGTGTATTTTACTTATTTTTAATTCATTTTTGATCACTTGAGTGCCTAACTGAGGGAGCTTTGACTTGATGCTGAATGTGTGTCTTTTGTTTTGAGGGCTCACTGTTCACAAACACATCAGAAAGCTCTTTCAAACTCGATGTAGAGAATGGATCCTTTCCCCCATTAAACAGTATCCTTCATAAATTCTGGTGTTTTCTGACTACCTGCAAGACTTCCAGCATCTTAACCCCCAACATATAACAGCTGCACATCCCTGCTGGAGCGCAGCTGCACAGTGCTTTGGATAAAGTCAGCAAGCTTCAGCAGTGCTTTGGGTGAAAGCTCTTGCAGAAAGTCAAACATTAGGTGGAAAGTGTAAGACAATCACTCATGGCAAATGAGTGAAGTTCAGTCTGTTTGGTAACACTCAACAAAAGTGGAGCAATGATACCTGGAGTTAAAACTGAAGAGTCACAAACACCTTTGGGGAAAAAAAACTTTAAACACAGAGAGAAAATTGGAAAACAGTGATGCAGAAAAGGCCTCTCCCTTTGATGCAGCTTATCGCTTGGCCTGTAAAGGAACTCTCATGGAAACTCCCTCCAGCCCAGCCCTGCTGGTTAAGCAGAAAGGAATCCTCTTGCAAGCTGTAAAGCTTTACCCTTGAAGACTACCAGCCACAGGTGTTCTGAATACCTCTCAGCCCGCCTGCCTGTTGACAATTGAGGCTAAAAGAGCAAGGGAAGTGTTGACACCCACACAATAATTATTTTATAATACCCAGCCATGAAAAATTAGAAAGTAATTTAAATCTAGATTTTATAGATATAAAATGATCAAGGAATATTTTGTTTGAATGTTACCCACCAACTCTAAGATTTATGTAAACCAGTGTGGAATGAGAAGATTTAAAATTTTTGTTATACAGAATGGACTTGCCTTAGTAGATTACAACTCAATTTAAAGTGATATAGAAAGAAATAAATAAGGTATGTTAGCCAAGGGTACAGAGCCATCTCTTCAAATTGAGATCAAACACCTCAAATCTATAGCTCCCCTTAGGACTGAACACAGATTAAGTTTGGCCAGATGGACTGACAGTATTTTAATAAGAACATTTTGTTTTGATTTTGTTTTTTGGTTTTTTTGTTTGGTTTGGTTTGGTTTGGGGTTTTTTTTGGGTCTTGTTTTAATAGCTCCTTGCAGATTTATCTCTTAAAAGTAGTTGCTACGAAGTATAAGAACAGATATTTTAAAATTGTATGTCCTTGTCATAAGGAAAAATAAAAGACAAGCAACAAAGTTTGTAAGCTTGTATTCAACTGAAAAAATTTGTGCTATCTGCAGGCATCTTCTTCCAAAGCTGGACCCAGCCCTCAAGAGTGATGCTGGAGGGCCATTTACACCAGGAAATTTTCTTTGGAAAACCAAGCAACACTAGCTTTTTATTTGTTTGCTTCTTACCATTTCTCATACTTCAGGATTTAAATTTTGATAACTTGTGCATCTCTCTGGACAGTCTGAGTATTGGCCTGGTGTTCCTGGAAGGAAAGACTTTGAACACTAGCCTTAAATTCTGCGAGAATTAGGATTTTTAGTGTGGGGGAAAATTATATTATATTAATGTACTCATTTAAGTTCAAGAGCAGGTTAAATGAATTGAATTGATTTATATGTCCCCATCTGGAGCAATGAGACTGAGACACTAGTGGATAAGACCAAAAGTTCAGCTAGATCACCCACCCATTCCTGGTAAACGCCAGCAGCAGCCGCTTAGGGCAAGAGTAGAAGACATCAGGCATGTGTAGAGTATTCCTAAACTATAATCTGGTTATATATTTCCAGCTTTTGGCAGCAGTTTAGGGATTTGTGGAAGCAAGGATTACATACAGATCAGAAAGTTTTTTTAGTCATGAATGGACCTGTTTTTCATTCATGTGCCTAATCCCCATATACACTTTTGGTTTCCAAAATTTGCTCATGCAGGGAGTTCTACCATTAGTGCATTACTAAAAGTACTTTTGCTTCAGTTTAAATATTTTGCTTGATAATTTTAATGGCTTCTCATGAGTACTTATGCTGGGAGGAAAGGCAAATACTAAATCTCTATATGATAGTTGTTCCCTCTTTACCTCCTGCAAACAAATTATGATTTTGTAGACTTCTATAATTTTTGTCTTCTTCTTTCTTTTTCAAGTTAAAATCTTTATCTAATTAATATTAATGAATGTTCTTGTCATATAATATCCCCTCCTTTTCTTGACTAGGTTAATTTGTTCTTTTCTAATCAGCAGGAAGGATGAGAACCACATAGCTAATAAGTTACATAGGCTCACCAGGTATTAACCAAGCCAGAATTATGTTCTGTTTCTGTTCTGCTCCATCACAAATAATTCCCAATATAATCTGCCATTGCCAATTTGACTTGCACTGATCCAATTAATTAAAAAAAGAGATCTCTCCAACACATAATCTAAGATTGTTTTGTTGGCTTGGTTTTTTTTTTTTTTTGGTTTTGTGGGTTTTTCTTCTGTGATTCAAGGCAAAAAATCCATTTTATTCTGACTTCAGGGGCATGTAAACAGTAAAGTTACAGTGAAAATTGCAAAATTCCTCTGTAATTTCAGTATCAATAAATGTGCCTTAGATATTTCCTAAAGGTAAAATTTCCGTTAAGATATTAAATATAAAATAAGTTTGTGGAATAATTTAGTTTATAAACTCTAAATTAGATTTATATGTTATAAGTATTTTATTTAGAAAGAGTTAGAAGTATATACTCCAAAGAGCATAAAGATTTGGCACAAAGATATAACAAAATCTGTCTTCTGAAATAAGCTTTCCATTGGCTTCCAAGACTTTCACTGCTATGAAATAGCTTTTAAAGCCTCTTAGTATTGCTCAATATAATGAAATGCTATCTACATGCTGAATATATTGCTTTGATGTACTTTCATTTGAGTCAAAACAATATGTTCTAAGATATAAAGTCCAGCTGAGAGGATTTTACAGGACAAGGAAGGGTTAGCTGTGTGTCATCATTACAGGACTTTGCCATATAGTTCTTCAGTTCTCCAGAAATGATTCACATTCACTAAGGTGAAGTACAACAAAATACTAACATCTCCTTTACAAAAAGAAAGAGGCAATACAAGATAAAACAGATAAGAAGGCATCATTACACAAGCTGACCACAAAGGGGCCATAATTGGTAAGCTCCCTTCAACTTACTGACGCACATGGTATTTACCATAGGTGTAGATACACTCTATGGATGTGAGTTCTGGGAAATCTGGTCAGCTGGGGCCTCAGCTCATCCAAACAGAGTTAGATCTTAATCATATTTTGCAGTTTAAAAGTAATGTGGTGGTTTAGTCTAATATAAGTACACTGAAGAACTCCATCAGGTGGGCTACGTGTGTGGGGACATACATTTCACTTTCCCTGCTTGAAATTATAAATGGTTTAATAGAGAATCCACATATCAACCACTTCAACTTTTCCAACATTGTTAGAAAAAAATTAAAAAATTAAAATCTTTGTAAATCAGAGATTTTTTATGTACTAATGTGCTTATTTTTAAGTCTCCATGTTTTTTTTCCTCATTACTTCACCAAGAAATTTAAGAAAACATATTTACAAGAAGGAAGGAAGGAAGGAAGGAAGGAAGGAAGGAAGGAAGGAAGGAAGGAAGGAAGGAAGGAAGGAAGGAAGGAAGGAAGGAAGGAAGGAAGGAAGGAAGGAAGGAAGGAAGGAAGGAAGGAAGGAAGGAAGGAAGGAAGGAAGGAAGGAAGGAAGGAAGGAAGGAAGGAAGGAAGGAAGGAAGGAAGGAAGGAAGGAAGGAAGGAAGGAAGGAAGGAAGGAAGGAAGGAAGGAAGGAAGGAAGGAAGGAAGGAAGGAAGGAAGGAAGGAAGGAAAATTGATTTGACGAGAAGGCAAGTGAGCAGTCCTCTTTTAGATTAGCACACTTTTGTAACTCCACTCCTAATGCTGCTCTTTAAGACAATAAAATTTTGAGAATATAAGATAGTCAACAAACTTATGCATTGCCTTTTCTGGGCACGGTAAGCTTTCCCAAAACTCTAATTATGAAAATTTTATAGACCTGGTGTTACTGTATATTCAATCTCTGGAAAACATTACAAGAGAACTCAGACTAGGAAGAAAAATGATGAGTGTACAGAAGACTTTTTCTAATCTCTGGAGAAAAGGAGCAATAGCTTTATAAGAAACGTGACTATTGAGGGAGTGTGAGCTGGGGAATATGAGCTTTTGAAAGAGTTAAGGGTACATAAATTGCCCCTGTGTGAAAAACCAATGTAAATTATTCTTCTCTCCCTGGTTTTCAGACACACTGAACCAGGGATGGACTGGCAAGAGAGGGAGAGCAGACAACTGCTGGGTTATGGTTGCAGGTATAATATCTTTCCTCAAATAAACTGTAGTACCTCTGTAGCCAGAATGATAGCTCACATTGTTTTATTAGCCCCCTGTTGAAGTGACCTATAAAATGCTGTGCTACAGAATTAATGCCCTTGAGTTACATTATTTTGGGGTCACTTAGGTGGGAAAGAAATGTCAGAAAGGTGGTTTATTAGGATTGGCAGACTGTCTCTATTGAAATATTATTTTTGGTGCAGCGAGGACTTGGAATAGTATCACTTATCACCAGTGTATAGGTAGAAAATAGAATAGTACTCCTTCGGTGACAAGAATGTCCTATAGTCTTTCCCAACCTTTTTTTTTTTTTTTCCTGTGATGTCTTTTTCCCCATTCTCCTCATTCCCTATTCTGCCCCCTGAACTGGGCTAATGAGATAACAGAAAGTTTAAGATAAACACTGCCTCCTATGTAAATTTTCATTATTGTGATCAGTTTAAGTCATGACAATGCCAGGTGGAAGATGAAAAATCACTTATGGAGTTGACTTGTTTTACTTTTTTTTGGTTTTTCTACTGTTTGCTGTTTAAATGGAAATAGTGGAGACCCATGTGGAGACTGTGTTCTACTTGGTAAACTTGATTTAAGAACACATTCTATAATGTTTCACTTCCCAAGAGGCAGACAGGATCCACACTGTAAAATTAAAATGTGTTATTACTTTGTTTTTCCCTCTTACCTCCATTCTACTCACTCCCCATCTTCCCTCCTCTTTTCTTTTATGTCTTAATAAAGTACTACTTAGAGACTGTTTTGGGCTCTTTCAGAAAAAATATTTTTCCTCTAACTTTAATCATTACTTCTTCACCATTCTGTTAATTTATTTGTTCTCATTAATTTGGTAAGAAAAGCATTTGTCAAGAACAATGCTTGTTCAAACAGACAATGAACAAAACACACCATGCTTCTGTATTTTTTCAGCGTAACTTTGAACTATAAAAGGCAGTAATTTTTAAAGATGACCCTGCAAAACTATGTATACCATGTCTAGAAGGTCCAACAAACTCTGCTTGTTTCATGAGCCACTGTTGCATGCCAGTGGTGAGTGAAAAAACCTTCTTCTTAAGAGGTCTCTGAATACAGCATTGATCCTTAACTTTAATTAATGTTTCAGAGGAAATTAGTCCAAACAATGTTGGTCCTTATGGAAAACACCCTGAGGAAGCTAGGGAATGAATATTAACAAGAAAGGTGCAGCTTCTCATTTTTGAATTTCAGGTCAATAGATAATGCATAGTCATCTCAATATTGCATTTGAAGGGATGGCAGAATTTTATAGCATGTGTTCAACATGAAGGGTCCTGATTTTGTCAGCTAACAACAAACATAATGAGGCATTTAACTGGGGACATGCTGTCTGAACTGCAATTGGACAGGAGAACTTACCTGTTTAGGGCGTGGTGCTTCTTCTTCTGGGAGAAGAAAAGAGAATAGAATGCATTTATTTAAAGAAAATAATACATATATTTATGTATAAACCAAGTAGCAATTATTATCATGTTTTTCCAGGTTTTTTTGTAAAATTGATCTGGTTATTTTATATGAAATAGGAAAAAGGAAAAAAATTGTGCAACTGTTGGGGTTTTATTTGTTTGCTTGGCTAGGGTTTTTTGTTGTTGTTATTGTTGTTATTGCTGTTGTTGTGTTTTTTTGTGGGCTTTTTTGTTTTTTTTTTCTCTTGTCCAACATTGTGCATAAACAGAAATATATAATTCATGTATAATTTTCTTGCATGCTTTGTACATAGGAGAATTTTTTTTTCTGCAGTTTCACTGAATCATTGTGATTTTTTTCCCCCAGAAAGGTAAGGAATCTTCATAATTTAAATTAATTTCAAAAGAAAATGCACAATGTGAGCAAATTAATTTGATCTGAATGTCAGGACATCTGCAATCCACATCTTTACAAAGAACATGTGCTCATCAACAGTGCACACAAGTAATTAAACTCAACCCTAATTTTCTTAAATGTAATTGAATTTCATGGTGTGTAGAGTATTGTGAAGTTACCTACCAGGGTTTCAATAAGCTTTGGCAGCATTAAAGACAGCATGTTTATATAATCACAGTGAGAAGTTTAAAAAGTCACTGATTCCTTAAATGTTAAAACATATAACAAGCTGTTTTTCCATTTCTTTTGAACAGTCAATTCACATCTCTACTCAAATCCCCTTGATGAAGCTATGGTTTTTTCAGTACCTTCTGTTTGCTAAAGGTGAACAAAAGTGATAATTTTGCTTCTGCAGAGTGGCATTCTGCTCGCAACTGCTCTCAGCATCAGGTAAGAATTCTTTATGAATTTGTGTGTCCTTTCTCCTGGTGAGTCTTTGGATTTGTCACTGTTTTTCAAGAGCCACTTAAAAGCAGACCAGCTTGTGTCTTTGATTGTATCACTGAACTCATTAGGTTGAAAAAAAAACATTCAAGGGTGTTTTTTTTTTCTTTTGCTTTTACAACAGCTTCATATCTGGAAGGCTTACAAATGCTGTGAGATGAAATACATGTTTTGGAGTACATTTATTAGCTATGATGCATTCAAGATACTGTATTGCTCATAGTCTTTTAATTTCCATTTCCCCCACCCTCCCCACCATAGTAGACTATGATTGCTCTACTTCAAAAGTAAAGTCCCATCTTCTTCTCAGATCTGTATGGAAAAATAGTTTTTGTCCTAGATACAAGAAAAGAGAATCATGAGTTTCTACTTTTATTGCGAGTAGTAGCAATTTTTAGGCAACTTTTGCTGCAGGCTTGAGTGGATGTGATTTGCACATCACAGCACCTACAAGGCCAAAAGTAACAGAAATTGAAATATGGCAACAGATGCCAAACCTCATGCCCAATTTATTAATAATTCTCAGGCTTATTTATATCCAAGTAGTGGATACTACTTGGATACTACAGATCAGATTAATCTGATGATCAAATGGAAAGACTAAGATGGAGGGGAAACCCATGGAAAAAATTTAGACTATAAATGGCCAAATATATCGATATTAGCAATATTTGAAATGATAAATAACTCTCCCACTCATGACAACTCAAAGAAGCTGACAAGAGGAGCTTAAAACTTTGTCCCAGTCTGAGAGTTTCAACATCATTGGCATAAGTGAAAATTAGCAGGATTCACCCTGTGACTGGAGAGCCATGATGGATAGTTACAGCCTCTTCAGGATGGATAAGCAGAGCAGAAAAAGCAGGGGTGTGTTGCAATGATAATGGAAGGCCTGGAACATATGGAGCTTACAATTGTTAATGACATGGCTGAGAGCCTCTGGGTAATGATTAAGGGACAAACAAATAATACAGATGGGATGTCACTGTGGGAGTCCAATATAGACCGCCCAACCAGGACAATGATGCCAAGGAATTATTCTAAATCAACTGCCCTTGTCCTTATGAGGGTTTTAAACTTGTTGGAAATTGACTTTGAGCATCCCATCTGACATGAACAGATGCAGAAGATTCTTAAAACACCTGGATGACAACTTCATGATGCCGGCACTCAGAGACCTGCCTAGGAAAGATACACTTCTTGTCAGCAGAGGAGGTCTTGTGGGTGAAATGGAGATTGGTGGTCATCTTGGCCACAGCAACCACAAAGCGACTGAGCTTAAAATCTCTGTTGACAGGAGGAAAAGTGCCAGGAACTCTGGACATAAGGAGAGCAGACTCCAACCTGCTCAGTGAAGCAGTGAGTAAGGTTCCCTGGAAAAATGTTTTTGAAGGTGAAATCCACCCGTGCTGGTCACTTTTTATGCATCACCCCCGACAGGCAATCCCAGAATGTCTGAAGTCAAGCAGACAATGCAGAAGGCTTTCTTGGCTGAACAGAGATCTTCTCTTGGAAATAAGACAAAAAAGGAAGGTATATGCCCAGTAGAAGTAAGGACAGGTGATGTGGGAGGAATACAGAGATGCTGCTTGCCACAGGGAGAAAATTCACATGGCCAAAGCTCCACTGAAGTTGAAGCTGGCCAGAACTGTGGGATGGAACAAAAAGAGGGGGTTTTAAATACATTAATGGCAAAAGACAGTGCAGAAATTGCATCTCCCAGGATGAGGATGGTCATCCCACAAACAGGGACATAGAGAAGGTGGAGATGTTCAATTCTTTCTTCGCCTGTGTCTCCAGCACCAAGGGGCTGTCAATGCCCCGAGTTAGAGGACTGTGGCTGTGAGAGTGAGAGAATACCAGCTAACCCTGAAGTTGTGAGAGATCTGTTGCTCCACCTGGATCCCTATAATTCTATGGGTCCTGATATGATTCATTCAAGAATACTTAAAGAAATGGCTGGCACCACTGCCAGGCCCCTCTTAACAATTTTTGAGTGGCCTGGGACATCTGAGAAGGTCCCAGTTACTGGGAACTGGCTAACAGTGTCCCAGTTTTCAAAAAGGGCAAGAAGGATGACCTCGTAAACTACAGGCCTGTAAGTCTCACTTCCTGCCTGATAAGGTTATGTAAAAGATCATTCTGGGGGTATTGAAAAACACCTGAAAGGCAACACAGTCATTGTTCACAGCCAGCACAACTTTATGAGAGGTCCTGCTTATTGAACCCAATTTCCTTTTGGAAATTTTCTTTTTGGAAAACTAGTTGATATAATATTTTTGGATTTCAGTAAAGCTTTCAATAGTGTATCTCACAGGATACTTCTGGACAGAATGTCCAGCACACAGCTGGATAAACACATCATGGATAGGTGACAGGTCAGACACAAAGGGTTATAGCGAGTTGGGTGACATCAGAATGACAACCTGACACTAGTGGGGTTCCATATGACTCCATCCTCTGCCCTGTGCTCTTCAAAACCTTCATAAATTACTTGGACACAGGACGGGAAGGGATACTAAGCAAGTTAGCAGAAGATACTAAAATCTAAGGTATTAAATGACATTTTTGTTCGAAGCGATAGCATTTTATGTAACATAAAGGGTTTATATTTAAGGTAGAAAGGCAAATTAGTCTATGAATATAAAATGGTGAACCTGAAAGTGATGAATATTTTTTTAAAAGAGAGAATAAGAGTATACAGTCTGTAAAGGAAAAGTCCAATGAAGTCTTTTTGGAATGAAAGACCGTATGATTTTACTAAAATGGCTAAAAATCATTAATAAAATAATGGAGATTTAGAGGCCTCAGTTTCAATTAAATGTTTAATGGAAGTCTCCTGAAGATTGCAGGCCACAGACTAAGAGATACCCAGTTTCCTATATGCTTCCATAGCCATGCATATAAATTGCATCATCCGAGTGTAACTCTGTAAGAAACTCTTCCACCTCTGTGAAGCAAAAAAGCATCAAGAAACAGCTCATCATCCAGAAACACATATATTTTATCTCATGTGTGTCCCAATAACTTGATCATCCTCAGTGACTTCTGTAATCCCTAACGCTCTAACTGCTCAACTCACAGCTTTTTTCTCCTTTTCAGTTTTAAACACCCCAAAAGGCCAAGTTAAATCAACACGGCAGAAATCTACTGAAACATTTCTCCTGCAATATTTTCAATTCTTTTCTGTTTGTGAAGAGAGCTCAGTGTTAGCCTGGGGAATCTGTTGTCAGCCTGCTGTGTCTATTCATTGTACATTAGCCACAGAAGCTCTGCCCATTTTTTATTGAAAACTGTTAATCTCTGGATGCCACAGTCATGATCACTGAAGTAAGGTCAGGAAGCAAATGTCAGAGGCTTTATTCTGTGTAGCAGCATCTGACAAAGAAGTTCATTGTTATTGTTGAAAAAACTTTTGGTGTGTGTTTGAAAAGTATCTATTCTATTTAGATACTCCAGTCTTCATCACTTCTTGCCACATCAGAGTGCAGCTGACAGAATACCAGTGGTTTATAAAGGCTGTACAGAGAAGCAGATGGATCCAAGATAATGCTTGTAGCAGCATCTGATTAACTACAAACAACAAATACTTTCTCATAATAATGAATCAACAAATATTCTTCAGAAATCTCAAAACAGCCTGAGACTTCACAAAGAATGGAAATATTTTCTTTTGTCTATTTTGTAGATTTTCCTGGATGATAGGATTCTTAGGATTCTTTACATCTTTGGAAACTACTACAGTAAATTATAAAAGTATCCAATATAATTACTTAACATATTTGCTATGTGCAGAAAACACATAATTTATCGTAATTGGGATTAAGCTTGGGACCACCAGGACAAATAAGAATAGCAGTCTTCATTCTGTAAGATAAAGACAAATTCCTATACTTCAAAGAGAAATATCTCGTGTGACTCAGAAATAAAAGATATTACATTCCTTACCTTGAGCAGAGTTAATACCAGGCTGCCTATGACCTGATTGTGCAAGTTTGGCAGATGGTAGAAAGTGCTACATATGAAGTTTCCATAATTTGGCCATGGAGGGGGGTCTTTATTATAAAAGAGGAATTACTATTGTTACCAAGTTCAGAAATAGTGACGTGACATAATACATCTCCCTCCACGATTAACTTTGTAGCTTGCCTCTGTCCTGGGCTAGTAGGTCTTTTCTCAATATATCCTCCTTCCAAGCCATAACAGGAACTGGACAAAACATGAACTACTAGGCATGAGGAAAACAACCTTTTCACAAAACAGGCTTGTCCAGCATGTGATTATGTCTTGTAAAATATACACTAAGACTTGTAAAATGGATTTTTTTTCCTTGAACTCTACTGTTAGAGCATGTTCTCCCCGTTGCTGGATGTGCTCCAGATGGTAACATTGCCATTTGTTGCTATGGAAATCAATGCCAGAGGTTGCAGGGCTAGCGAGAGTGTGCTGGGTAAATCACTTAATGGAACATGACATTGTCAGACATCTATTATCTTTCACTTATGGTAGTTTAATTTTCTCTCTTACTTTTCTGGGCTGCTACCACTTACTGCTTAATAACCCTGGTACAAGGTGTATTTTTTAATGTGTTGTGGCTTTATTGCACACCCCTACCCCTGTATTATTCAGATGCTTTTAACCCAGGTTAAAAATAAGTGGACATTACAAGGAATGGACTCCCATCTTACAAGACTCTGTGAACTTTGTATGAGCTAAATTTTCTCAGGGAAATCTTTTGGGAGAAAGTACATGTACTCCAGAAAAATAAGTAATTAGTGTGTAGTGTTTATAGCTTGTAAAATAAGTTAGGCTGTTATACCAATTAAATTAATACAGAAATTAAATTTGTTTCCACTTGCCCTTCAATTCTATATATAATACAATAAAAGAAGGCTGAAAGTTAGTGATAATAGTGTATGGTAGAAAGGAAAAAGAAGTGTTGGCTTTTAAGTTCAGTGTACAAACTTGTGATATTTGAAGGTGCATCCTGTTTACTGCAAAACGGAAAGAACTTAACTGGAAAAAAGAACAGACATGAGCAATTTTAAAAACATTTGTTTATTTTTAAGAGAAGAACAAATCTTTTTTTCTCTTTAGCAGAAGTTAGAAAGCCATCCTTAGATGTGTGAGAGATCTGAGAATTGTTCTTAAGAACCAGTAGTTTTTCTTTTTTGCTCCTTTTCTTGTTCATTCTTCCATCTTCAAGGCCATGTTCTCTGTGGGGAAAAGTGTTGGAGTGACACTAAAATAAGCTCTTCTGATGTACTTCACAGCTAAGAAGTTGACTGCCATTAATCTTTGACTTCAAAACCAGAAACAACTATATCTGCTGTCACCTAGGAAGTACAAAAGCATTAGGTGTAGTGCAGAATAAAAATTTACTGTACTAGTCAACCATTATAATGTCTGGAATAAAAACTTATAATTTTTAAAATTCACATTATAATGAATATTCAGTATTTCTTATATATCAACTTTATGTAAATCAATCAACATAATGAGTAATTATTCTCATTAATCTCTCTCTCCCCCTCTACTTCTTCTCAAAATATATCATAAGTCTGATGTAAAAATCTAATTAAAACATTGCCAAGTGCCATATTCTATTTGGATATTCCAAAGTTGCCAAGTGCTTTATTCTATCTGGATGTTCTAAAGTTTGCAAGTAAAATTTCTTTTTCAGTAAACCTCTTGAGAACTTTGTGCTGTCTCCCACACACCCCCCACAGTATGTACAACTAGCTTCCCCTGAATCCACTTGATGGGACAGGGAAAATCCAAAGTAGAAAATCTGCAACTGAGAAAAAAGTCAGGCCAACCAGACCAGCAATATCTGTTCCTAGCTGACTCTCAAGATGAGAACCAGATAAGCAACTGCCTCAAGTGGTGGTCCCTCATGCAACCTGGTAAAAAGCAGGGTGAATTGGAGGTCCATGCCCAGTCAAAAAGTTAAAATATTGTAGGAATAACCGAAACATCGTGGGACAACTCATGTATGGCTGGTGGATGATGGTGGGTGGCTCTAGGCTGCTTCATGAAGAGAGACAGGGAAGAAGAAGAGAAGGAGGAGTCAAAGTCACGCTCTGTGTTAAGGAGAACCTTAAGTGTCTAGAAGGAAACTGCAGCAATTGTAAAACCCCTATTGGACATCTCTGGGTCAGGATCAGAGGGGGTTCTTATAGTGGGCACCTGCTTCCAAACCAAGATGATAAGCTCAATAAAGTAATAACTGGGTAGCTTAAGCAAGTTTCAGGCCAACAGAACCTGGTTCTTGTGGTGACTTCACCTACCCAGAAAAATCACGTCACACTGGAGTATTCCTGGAATGTCTAGAATGCTGTTTCCTCACGCACATTAGATACGCCAACAAAGAATGAGTTGCCACTGGACTTCCTACTCCCAAACTAAGAAAACTTACTTTGTACTATTTAGATTCATGATGGCCTTGGCT
The DNA here is from genome assembly GCF_963513975.1 of Fringilla coelebs. NCBI lineage: Eukaryota > Metazoa > Chordata > Aves > Passeriformes > Fringillidae > Fringilla > Fringilla coelebs. Next base: position 68,932,305 of record NC_140028.1, read on the forward strand.
GCACTGATCCCTGTGTTGTGGAGTTTGGGATCCTGATGAGCATGCTGAAGGAGAGAACCAAGACAACAATTGCAGATTTTAGATGAACAAGCTTCAGCTTGCTCAGAGCTCAGCTCAGAAGGATTCTGTGGCAATCTTCCATAAACTGTAAAGCAACTAGAGAGTTCTGGTAGTTTTTGAAGAATGCTTCTGGAAGCACAAAAACTGTTGGTCATCTTTAGAAGAATTGGAGCAAGAGATCCCAACTGTGAGCTTCTGAGTCTGCTAAAACCCAAAAGAGAAGGGTACCAGAGATGGGAGACTAGACAAATACCTGTAGAGAACTACAAAGTATTTTCAGAACATGCAAACACGAAGTTAGAATTCAGATTGAATTAAAATTAGTCAGAGATGTCAAAGACTACAAGAGGGTTCTTCAAGGATGTAAACCACAATCAGAAGCAGAAGGGAAATACTAGCCTGCTGACGAAGGGGAGAGAGGACTTTGTTCTCAACAGCACTGAAAATGCAGTTTTTCAATACAATCTTCATCTCTGTCTTTACCAATACTGCCAGGCTCCCAACCTTGGGAACAAAAATCCAGGTTGATGTGACTACAGCACCTTCCATGAAGAGTTGGTGTATGAACTACTATAAAATAATTATTCTCTAGCAGATAAGTTAAATAAAAAGAATCAAGAAAAAATATTTTATCAAGATGATGCATTTTGGCTCTTGAAATAAAATACTTAATGTTTTCAATGAAAATTTATTATCTGAAGTAAACTTTACAAAATGTGATGAAGTACTCATAAATATATATTCAATTAAATACTTTGCCTCAAATTTACGCTTAGCGAATATCTCAAAAATAATTGAGCATTTCTGCCCTGAAAAAGTCTGAGACTAATCTGATAAAGCAGGAAGTATGCATATACCTACTTCTTCCCAATGTTGTATTTTAAAAAACAAACTACATGAAAGCCATGATTTAACATGTGGGTGTGAGTGGATCTTGATTGTTAACTCAGTCCAAGAAAACAAGAAAAAAACCCCAACATTATTAAAATCTAACAGGTTACAATAGAAATATAAAGCAAAAGAAACAGATGAGTTCTGATAGTATGATAGTGAAAAATGAGGTAAATAGTCGGCAGATGGCTGGGCCGCTTATCTTGGCTGTCTGTGGGAGTAAGCCTTGGTGTTCTGCTTGCCTGTAGACTTAACACAAAGGTGAGTTTTTGTGGTAAAACTGGAAAGAATCACTGAAGCACCTGTAATGATAAATCTCAAGAATATACCAAAAATTCAAAATGGAGGATGAAATTTAATTATAGTATTTTGTTAGGGAAGATGTCAACTTCAAGATTTGTTCTTAAGTAAAAAGGGAAGACTAGTTGTTAGCAAAGATATATTTTAAACAGACTTGTGCAATGAGAAATATAAGTGTAAGAGACAATGGTATTGAAAAATGAAGCTTGTGGAGGTTCATCTACTGCAGCAGCTGTCAGTCTTCCTTGTGAAGACTTCACTGAGTGGTATTGTCCTACATTCCTCCAAAACCTTAGTCATTCTGCTGAAATGTGATTTTGATTAAACAGACATACTTACTACTGGTGGTTGGAAGAATTATATTCTATATGAAAACCACAAATTTTCATGAACCTGTCAGATGTAGTCACAATGAAGATTGTTGGGTTTTGTTCTGGAGCAGGTTTTAGGTACTCAGAACTCTAAAGTTTGTGTTTTTCTTTCCAACATAAATAAAGACAAGAATAAATGTTTAGTTTCAAGACAAAACCAAGTCACAAGGTTGCGTTCTGGCTCTGTTCTACCTCAAAACTTGAAAGCATTGCTTTACTGATGTTTCTGATCCAATTGCTTTTCCAATGTTTTGGTACAATTGCATTTCCATATGTTCTATCCTCCCAAGTGAAAGTGAATCCAAACAACAAAAAGAAATCTAACAGACTGGTCAATGAGATTTTACCATTTTTTCTGTCTATCATTTGTGCTTAAATTAACAGTTGTGCCTAAATTTGCAGTTGAATATGAGTTCCTTCAAGAAGAGATTTTTGGGTTTATGGAAAGCAGTGCTTTCCAACTAGAAAATTCTGGTTTATGTTTTGACAGCTGTAACTGGCTTTTTGAAGACTTTACAAATGGGAAAATAAAAAATCTAGAGGAAAAAATTGAAGGGCCATGGTTTTGATTACTTTTTTTCCTAGCAAACCTTAGGCATTTCATGCATCATCTATAGATTCTTGTTTACTCATTGAGCTCATCTTAATTAAGTATTTACAGCTCATCCTTATTGCATGCCTATGCATACTTTCTTTCAGCTAAAATTGAGAATAGTTTTGGGTTTCCCACCAATGTTTATAATTAGAATGCAGTCTGTTTTTGTATGTAAAAAATTTCTCTTCCCCTAGGACAGGTTTTTCCTTGAACAAATGTCAGGCTGAAATACAAGAATTTTGTTTCCCCCTTTCCCTATCAGAAACCCTGAGAGAAAACCATGAAAGCATAGAACAGCATTATTATAATTTTTTTATTTTAAGATAGAGAATAGGTGTTTAATTTTCCCTCTATTTTTGTAAAGCTCAGGACTTGAACTACATCTGTGTATTATAAAACTTAAAAGATGAAACTTTCTATGAAAGGAAATATGCTTTTCTCAGGGATTTTTCTTACCATGGATTAATGCAACACATATATAAAATAGAACACTTATAGTTTCTATAAGGCAGAATACTTCAGTGTTGTTAAGCCAAAGGCAAATATTCATTGATCAGAAAACCTGAGTGAGTGTTTTCCATCCTACCTTCTCCTTTTAAAGTTATCCACTTCTGATCAGCTTTAGTGATGGCAGAATATTCTTTATTTCTCTATTTTGTGAGTAGCCTCTCTTCTGCAGGCGATCTCAACAATAAAACAGTGTCTCATAGTGTTTACTAGAAAGGAGGAGTAAATTATATTTGATGGTCTTTGAATATTTCCATACATTGCAAAGAAATCACTGTAAGAACAAACGTACCTATAGCATTGTCAATACTGCTTTAGTATATGCATACAGTTTGCTTTTTTTAAACTATTTTTTCTCAGTTCTCTTCTTTCTCTTCAGTTAATTTCTGGAATTCCAGGACAAAGATCAGCCTTTTTTTCTACCAAAATCAAATAAATAATTTTTACAAATTGTATCAGCAACAGGAATTTATTGTATAAATTTTGGTATCTTGATATTCAAATTTTCCTTGTGGATATGGGGTTTTGTGCGGGGTTTTTTTCGGTTGTTTTTTGGTTTCTTGTTTTTGCTTTTTCATGACTTTTTCTTTTACTTTTTTGCTTTAATATATGTTCCAATATATCCAAATGAGACACAGTTTCTGTTTTCATAGACTAGTTTAAAGAGAATTCATTAAGTACTCTATGAAATTTCCCACTTTCTGAATATTGCCACTAATTGAAAACATAAAGAGAGAACTATAATTCTTTCGGTCTCCCTGTATATTAAGTCAGTCTGAGGGATAAACCCTTGAGACACAGAAATACTCTTATATGGCATACTAAGTCATTTTTTACTATTTCTTAAGTAAGCTATCCAGGAATAAAATAAAGCTCAATATTTTAACTTTATACCTTGTTTTATAACACTAAAAGAACACGTTTTCTTCTGCTTGAAAAATATATCCATGGATTTTTATACAGCAAACATACACTTGTAAGGACATAAAAAGATTGAGCTATTCTCTCCGGGTAGAGAAGCCCCAGAAAAGCCAAATATAATTGCATAATAGCATAGAGACAATCAAGGTGCTGGAAAAATTGACGTAATATAAAACACTGAAGTAGCTAAATATGAATGAGGGCTTGGCTGAGGAATTGCTACCAGGGAAGGTCAGGACCAGAAACATTGGAGGAACTCAGACACTTCGTGTGGAGAAGAGTTCCATAATGCAAACCGTGAGCCTTTTTCTTTCCCAAAAGCATAACTGAGAGAAATGTGATAACATTGAGAGAGTATCATAGAAGGCCTCCACAGTAAGCAATGAGAGACTGCAAAATAATCTCTCTCTGAAAAAAAATCTAAGTTCATTTTATACAACATACAAATAGTAGAATTTAAAAAAAAATAAATTAGGTAGTGCTGTGGGAAAATAATGCTGTATGTGATAGCAGTTCAGAAGCAGAAAAAAATCCAAGAACATAAACTAAAATACAAGTTCCATCTCAACATGTGGGACAAATTTTTACATTGATGGTGGTAGAACATGGAACAGGCTGGCCAGGGAGCTCATGGAATGTCCCTCCCTGGAGACATTCCAAACACAGCTGGATGAGGTCCTGCAACCTCTCCAGGTGACCCTCCCTTGGCAGGGGGGCTGGACTGGATGATCTCCAGGAGTCCCTTCCAATCTTAAAAGTTCTGTAAATCTGTGGATCCCCCTTTGCTCAGTTTGGGTCACCTGTCCTGGCTATGTCTCTTCACAACCCCCAGCCTTCTCATCAGTGCAGTCATACAAAAGCAGAAAAGGCCTTGGCTCTGTGTTAGCCCATCCCAGCAATAACAAATCATCTTTATGTGATCAACCCTGTATTCAGCATGAATCCAAAACACAGCCCCGTACCAGCCACTGTGAAAAAAATTAACTCTGCCCCAGCCAAAACTGGCATGCCATGTCCATTTAAAATGTCATATGAGAAAGCACAGTCTTACAACTACACATGAAAGAGCATCTAAAAGTCAAAATAAAAATGAATTGATAATTTTTTCTGGAACAATAACTTCAACATGCTTTTGAATACTTTACTGTACATAATATTTTGTTTTCCAAACACATATAGCTTCTTTTGATGTAGTCTGTTGTCCTAATCTGTGATGTCAGCCTATGAAAGATTGTGAACTCTGTGCTTTATGTATCAGAAATAGCTATGTATCAGTGGTGAGGGAAGGGAGAGGTTTGTAAAATGGGATGTGGATTGCCTAATACTGGCTTTTATTTTTGATTCCTTTGAATCCGAATATATACACCAGTATTTGGGGGGACCCAGAAGTGCTGGTGAATAAATTATTTGAAACTTGCAAATATTTCCTGAGATTATCAACTGCAGGGCTGTTATCTGTAATTTGCAGATGGTACCTTTTGCTCAGCCTGGAGTAATTCAATTTAATTAACGCTGTGCACACTAATAAATTGATTTTGGATTGCTATAAGTAGGCTGTTAATATAAGACAGCTATAGAAATCTTACTGAATTTGTTCTGGAAATTTAAAACTGTAAGAAATGTTTACAGGCACATTTTATTGTACCACAGAAAGGAAACCATTGTGTTTCCATGCTGCACAGATCCCAGTTCCCATTTACTCTGGATGAGTTTACTCGTGCTGACCATACACAGCTGTTGTAGCTCCTGAAGGGCATTTTGGGATTGATTAACCATCTGCTGATTCTCACTGTAACAGCTCAGTGACAACAGCATGAAGAAATTTACTTAAGATAATCTGCAAAGGATGTGGACACTACAAATAGTCCTTTTCCAGCAGTTGCTCTGATTGGTATTCTGGCTACTGCCATTGCGTAATAGGATTTGGATTCAATCTGAATTTTGGAATTTTATCTATATTACGTCTGTGTAGGGCAGCTAATTTGAAGGTTTAAAAAAAGACGCTTGATTTACTTAAGTGTTGGAGTTTGTTGCTTCTTTATGCAACATTATCAACACAAGAATTGATTAAAATGTGTTGCATATTAATATAAGAAAAAGCTATATTTGGAATTTAATAGGATATTTCTAAAGTTAACTCTTCATAATTTTACAGGGTGAACAAGTCTAAAAATGCAAGGATATCTTTTTAACTGAAGCAGAGTTAAAGTGCTAATTTGGAAGAAAAAGGGGGGAAAAACCCTAAACAACCCAAAGATAGCTGTTGTATTATCACGTAACTGGAAACTTGATAGTTCTCATGATTGTTATTCCAAATAAGATAAATATTCATTCTAAATGAGAGCTGGACATATGGTGCAAAGTTTCCCTTGCTGAGTGCAAAATATCTGGCCAAAATCTGCAATATTTTATAAAGCTAGAAATATGTTCATTTTGGCAAATGTGTTTTGACTACTTTCCCTCTCTCTGTTTTAAAAGCGCAGTATTTTGACAGAAATCACGGAGGGGAACTAGCATTTTAAATACACTCTATTCTTTCCAATGCATAGATACATATTTCAGAATCATATAAAAATTATAATACAGAAATACCCTGAATAGCATGCCCTGAGGAAAGGTTAGTGATAATTGATGCACTAGGTAAGTTGCATATAACAACATTGTTGATAATAGCTATTTTTTTCTAAAACAAATAATTTATAATTTAAAATTAACTGAGCAGTATAGTACTGCTTTAAATTCTGTGATTTATTATGCAAAAAAAATTATTTAGACAGCCATGTAGAGTTTGGGTAAAATTTTTATGGTATAATAGGATTTAAAAATAAAAGTTCACCAATGTCTCAGGTCATAGATGCAATAATTGAAACCTCTTGTCTTTAATGCCTTTAATGGCACTCTTGATATCAGTCACTTTCATTCCACAAAGGCAAAACTGATAACAGAGAAAAAAGTAGAACTATCTTCTAATATTCCTAGGGTTTTTCCATTCCTGTGTCTTCTGGTTTATTAAGATGCTGTGTGCCCAAAAACATACTGGTTAAATATCTCAGTATGAATTGTGAACTGGAGCAGCATAGTTCCATTTTATTGACCTGGTGCTTGAAGTGGATGGAGTAAGCAGGCATTAAGAAAACTACTCTCCTGTATCTGGGTTTCTGCCAGGGAATTTGATATGCCACAGTGCAACCCAGCCTGAAATGTGACTGTATCTCATGATAAACTACAGCACACCTTTGGAAAAGAGCAATATCAATAATGGGTCCGTCAATTTATTGCAACCTTGCTACTCCTGTAGAGTCAGGGAGTGACACTTCCTGATTGGTTTCATGTCTACTTTTAAAAGTTACTGCCAAATCATCTTTTGCTGGACTTACTCTCATAGAGACAGTGTGAATTTCCTAACAAACCAATTACGTTTTCAAATTTTTGGGTTTTTTTTCTATATCATAATTTAAAACCATGTTTTCTTACTTTTAACAGGCTGCTTTCCAACTTTGCATCTCATTTTCCTAGCTACTTTATCCAAAATTAAATTCTCTGCCTAGGTACTCAAAATGTGGGTTTGATCACCTCATCGCAAGTGCTGCTCTTCTTAGTTTAAACTCTAGTGAAAGCTAGTTGTAAAGAACTTTTTTTTCCTCATTTGTGTTTACATGAGCAAAATATCTCAGCTGCTCTAGTAAGACTCCATGTAGTTGCATAGTCATCCAGACGGTTTATAGGACATGAAAAACAATTATAATCACACAACCTAAACTTTCATGACACTGTCAAAACTGAGAGAAGGGTAAAAAAACCTGTGAATTGAAATCTTAGAATCACAGAATATCTTAGTTGGAAGGGATCCATAAGGATCCAACTTCTTTCTCCTCACAGTACTCTCTAAAACTAAACCCTATGACTAAAAGCATTGTCCAGGCGCTTCTCAAGATCTGGCAGGATTGGCACCCTGACTACCTGTCCAGGGAGACTGGTCCTGTAACCAACCTCAGTGAAGAACCTTTTCCTAATGTCCCATCTGAAGTTTCTTTGATGCAGCTTAGTTTGATTTGTTTGTGTTCTGTTGCTTGTCTCCAGAGACCATAGATTAGTGCCTGACCTTCTGTGGCCATCATTGGAAATCATGTAGACTACATGAAGGTGTCCCTCAGCCTCTTCTTTTCCAAGTTGAATGACGCAAGTGACACCAGCTGCACCCTGCAAGCCTTGCCCTGGAGGCTTTCCATCATTTTGGACACCCTTATTTGGATGCTCTCTAACAGCTTTGTACCCTTTTTCTATTGTGACTCAAAACAGCACACAGGGCTTGAGGAAAACCCACACCTGCCCCAGCACCTCCTTGCCTGGCTGCTGATGCTGTGCCTGCTGCCCCCCAGGACATGCTTGGCTCCTGGTTGCCAGGGCACTGCTGAGGCATGTTCAGCTTGCCATCAACCAGGATCCCCTCTTCCCTTTCCATGGCACTTCTTTCTAACGTCTCATTCCTCAGTCTGCCCCTACATCCAGGGTTGCACCATCCCGGGTGCAGAATACAGAACTTTCTCTTGTTAAATTTCAAATTGTTGGTGATTGCTAATCTCTCCAGTCTGTCCAGTTCTCTCTGAAAGGCCTCTCTAACCTTGAGATGAGCCATTATCATCATCAATGTTTGATTTCAGTTTGTTATAGTGCCTTTAATGTTGTTCTTTATTGTTCTTCATCATTTAAATGTTCTCACAGAAGTAATGTCTTCTGCATTTTACTTCTCTCAGATGTTCTGTACCTCAGTTTTAAATCTGCAGAATGTTCCATATCTGTTTTGGGAGAAGAAGGGGGAAATTTTGTGGAACTTGGCAACATTTTTGCGATTTGAATGATGGGAGCCTATTAAGATATTTTGTGCTTCATACTATTCTCCTGAATTTCCTTGTGGGAAACAATGAGTTTTTAGTCTAAGATTCTGTTTTCTTGTATAAATATGTTTGCAGCCATGAGATTTTGATGTAGTGAACATTTAAAATAAAGCAGCCTCACATTCTCCAGCAAGCAGAGAAATAACCAATATGCTGTTATATAATTTTATTTCTTTCTCTTTTCTCTTCTGACTGGTGCAAATATTATAAACAATAGAGAAATCTCAGTAATAGCAAAGTGTGTAAGAGATATGCACTACACTTACATTTTTACAACTGCTCCCCCTTTTTACTCTATATTTTAAAGAAAAGAGTCTGTATTGATTTTTGTTGTGCTTGTTGAAGGCATAAATGATTTTCAAAGTTGCAATGGTAGTAATGGAAAAGACCATTACTACTACAGTTTGGAGCTTTTGCTGAAAGGAGATTTTCCTACTGAAATTAGACATAACAAATTCTCAGAGATTAATGGTGTTGCTTCAAAACATAAAAGACTAGTTCTGAAGGAGTCAAGAAACTCTGATAAGCTTCAATTTTTTTTTAGTGCTGGGGAGTGAAATGCACATCTCTTTTGGCTTTTGTTAAGCTGTGGCAGTGTCAAAAATATAGCACAGCATAAAATACTTACATTCTTTCTTCTAAAATGTGCTGAGAATTGATTTAATTTGGCATTCTCTGAAAACAGTGGGAATTTTTCAATAGGAACAGGGTTAGTTTTATATGGAATAACTTTGAAAAGCCCCACAGTTGCTTTTATCCTGTTTTATGTGTTTCTGTACTTTAGAAGGAATGTGAGACATCAAAACACAGTATTTTTATCTTGGTATGCAAACAAGTGTTTTAAACATTAGTCCTGTAGTGATATCAATTCTCCTGTTTTTCTCCTGTTTGACATGCAAAATAGTTGTATTAGAATAAATACTCATTAAATTGGACTTTAAGGAAGAAATTTATAGTAAATTTGCTGTTCTATGACATGTATCTAATTTGGCAAAAAGCCTGAGAGTGACCTGAGAATTCAGTCACAAGGAAGAACATACTTGCAGTCAGCTTAGTATTTTTAAATAGTAAAACCTGGTGTCCAGGTCACACTTGCAGTGTGATACTTTTTTCCAACGTATACGTAAACCATTCTAACTATCCGCTGTCACTTGCTTTTCTCTCTTCCTGTTCTTTTCTTGCTCCAAAAGTAATCTCCTTTTCCAGGTTTTATAAACTCTCTTCCAATTCATGTTTTTATTTACATTTTTTTCAGTGTTAGGCAATGTTTTTAACCTTTTTTTTATTTGTATTACGAGTATGGCACTGGTTTCTTCACCATACTCCTGGCCACTTTCCAAGACAAATTGATCAGGAGCCTGATGCCCATGGAGTCAGTGTGCCTGCCTGTTGCAAGTTGCAACAAAGTCTGAGCTGAGTTCAGACACTCAGCTGCAGCTTCTAACAGCACTTGTCTTTTGGAGCTTCATAAATACACTGGCTCAGTTAATATATGGGATTCTGAAGTGGAAGATTAAGTTGGATGGAATCAATGAATAACAGTATCATATTCCGAGGGCTGTCTTCTTCCAGGGAAATTAGGTCCAATTATCTGTTCTTTTGGCTTGCTCTTTCATCTTATTTCTTAGAAATGGGGTCTGATTTAGTCTTGACTGACTTATTCTTTTGTAAGTGTCAGTTGCCTTTATTGTTGTCTCTCTTCTAGTCCTGTAGAGAAACTTCTCAAAAAACTCCTCAAAACAGCACATTGGATGTCACCCTGGAGAATTCTCCAATTTTTTTCTGACCCATTTTGCTAGCAACAACTGCTTCTCCATGCAGTAGCAAACACAGGAGTACAAAACACACTGAAAGAAATGTTCAATAGAGAGTGGACCTAAAAAATCAAACCATGCTTTTATGCTCTATGGCAGTTCTTGTTGCTCTGCTGAGTTTGTCATGTATTATAATATCATCTGAACTAAAATAACCCTAGGGCTTCCATGAATGTTTTATTCATAGTATACCAGATACAACATAAAGATTTTTTTCTCCTCTGCTAGAACTGTATCAGTAGCTTCAGTGTTACACAAAAGAAGATCTTTAGGCACTTTTATTTGTTGTCTTAAGATCTAAAATCTTCCATCACAATCCATATCTGAAAATACAAACTGCTTAAATAAACTGTGTGGGGCTTCTGATATTTGCCTTTGTGTTTCCTCGCTGCATTATCATTTATGGTAGCACAGTAACAAGACAAAATCTTTCATGATACAGCCAACTGAACTAGTATTTATAAGGAAAGCTCTTTTTGTATTTTTCTTAATCGTTTGCAGCTCAATTTTAGTGAGTGCCAGGTCTTGTCCTTGGGTCACAGCAATCCTGTATAATGCTTCAGGCATGGGGTGGAGTGGCTGGAAAGCAGCCCTGCAGAAAAAGACCTGGGGTGTTCGTCAATAGCAGCTGAACATGAGCCAGAGTGTCCCCAGGAGGCCAAGAAGGCCAATGGGATCCTGGCTTGCACCAAAATCCCTGTGTCTGGCAGGACCAGGCAGTGATTGTCCCTCCATACTGGGCACTGGTGAGGCCACACCTTAAGTCCAGTGATCAGTTCTGAGCCCCTCGCTGCAAGAAGGACATTGAGGCACTGGAGAGAGTCCAGAAAAGAGCAACAGAGAGGGTGAAGGGTCTAAAACAGAGACTAATGTGATGAACTGACCACAGCCCCCATTCCCCATCCACCTGCACTGCTGAAGGCAGGAAGGATAGAGAAAATTGAGGGTGAAGTTGAGCCCAGAAAGAAGAAGAGAAAAGGAGGTGTTGCCAAGCTTTCAGCATACATCTCATTTTCCGATTCTGAATTGATTGGCAATAAATTAAATTATTTTCCCCACACTGACTCTTTTTTTGCTCATGACAGTAATTGATTTATGTCCTTATCTTGACACACAAGCCTTTTGACACATTTTTTCTCTCTTGGTCAGCTGAGGAGTGACAGAGTGACTTTTGTGGCTACCTGCTCTCAAACTACCATCCTAAAATTATCTCAAAGGAGGTTGTAGTGAGATGGGGGTGGGTCTTTTTCTGATGCAAAAAATGATAGGATTTTGCCAGGGTAGGTTTAGATTGAATATTAGGATAAATATCTTCACTGAAAGGACTACCATTTATTGAAACAGGCTGCCCAGGGAAGTGGTTGAGTCACTATCCCTGGAGGTAATTGAAAGAGATGCAAATGGGGCCCTTAGAGAAATGTTCTAGGGTGGACTTGGCATTTCTGGGTTAACAGTTGGACTTGATGACCTTTAAGTTCTTTTTCAACCTAAATGGGTCTATGATTCTAGAAAAGGAATTGCCAAAGGGATACAAGTTTCTGCAGAGTATTAGAGTCTTCACCCAGCAGCGTAGAGCTGGTAAAGCAGTTGAGATGTATAGGAGAATGTGAAGAGCTGGTAATGTTCCAGAAAATGCTATTACAAAAAGTCAACAATATAAATAAATGCTTTGATTTTTATTATCAGTAAAAATCAGCAGACTCCTATGAAATAAGATCAGATCTGACCTTTTCATTAACTAAAATGTAATTTTTAGACAGATGGTCAAGCTCACTTTAACATAATTTCTTAAAAAATTAAATAGTTTTAAACTTTACTTAAAGACACTTTAGAATATTCCAGAGCATTTTCCAGCTTTCTTTTTTTTTGTTCCTATAGGAAATTAAGATGTCATAACCAACATAATGTAAAAGCTGTAATTATGACAAACAGGGATTGATGTAATGATTTGTGCTTTCTTAGCAGAATGAGTAATTTTGAATTTCAGGATAGGTAGTGTTCTCTGTTTTGCCTCCCAGATGAAAGTAAAGCTTGACTTGTGTTTCCTCTGTAACTGATATTTTCCATTTTTCTGAGTAGCTAGAAAAAAAGAAAATTTAATCTCAGATAAGATATTATGTTTCTAGAAATCATTTTCTTCAATTATTGTACTGACTTCTCCTTAAGAAGGTAGCAAACTTTTTTTTGCAAATGTGTGAGATGTTATGTTTCAGTTCTACCCATCTCTATTGTGATACAAGCAGATTTCTATCATGCTTCTCCCCCTGCTGCCTGCCACCTTAACTTCAAAGAAATGCAGGCAGTGTACATATTCTTCAGGAATAATGAAAAGGCTGAGATCCTTCACTTCTGGCTATAAGAAGATTCAGAAACTCATGAAATTATTATTCTATCACATTCTAATTTCTTGATCACACCTGTTTTCAATATACTTGAATATCTTGATAATAAAGTTCAGCACATATATAAAATGGTAGAAATATGTAATTACTTTAAAAATTGTAAAAAACACTATTTTAACTGTACAGAAAGGGTAATGACTACAGTCATATTTAAGTATTAGATATACATAACTGAGAATCATAAATGACCAAAGAGTACTGTAGACCCTCTTGGTCTTATCAATAGAATAATTCACACATATCAATTGTTACATATAGGGATAAAATATGCATAATTTTCACAGCAAACACCTAGAAATAGATGATTTCATTGCTGACATAAAATATTATTTCAGATGATTCATAGGAAGTGGTTGTATGTTAACTTTTGCTCAAATAATACAGATCACCTCTCTATTTTGGATGAAAGGCTTTTTCCTCTTTGCTGTGGAATAGAAGCCTATGAGCAGGTAACTGTCAGGATTAGCTGATGTGCTAATCCTGAGACACCTTACAAGGCAGTATTTATGGTACTAACCCAACATACTGTGGGTTTGCTGAGACTTGAGATGTGTTATCGCACCCCATAGCACTATGTGTGTACCTTATTTATTTTGCTGAGCAAGAAAACAACCAAAAGCAGAAACTCAAGTTGTTGTGCCCAAGTAACAAGCATAGTCTAATCACATACTCTAATAGTCACATAATTATCATTTGACTAACATCTCCATTTGTTTAATGTCATGTCTTTTGCAGGGCTGCAGATTCTTATCTCACTTTCCAACTTCAGTTTGATATTCTTGATCTTTGGGCTTTGCTACTGTAGTAATGCACACATGAACAGCTAAATGAGCTGTTCTTATGGAGTTCCATACATTGTTTGTTTTATCAAATCGAAACACGATAAACTTTTGGCAAAACTGTATTGTTTCTTAATTGCTTCAAGCAGTGACAGTTTGAAAGCATATAAACACAAATAGTCCAATGAGTAAGCCTTCTTGTAGGAGTAAAACTGTCAAAATGAGAAGTCATGTATTGCAAATGTAAAATATCAGCTTTGGACAGGTTAGGATTATTTAGCTTTCAATATATAATTGCATAATAACAGCATGCTAATAATCATGCTAATAACAGCATTATATTAATCTAAATAAAACATACAGTGTTGTCTTTCTTTCATAGAAATACCAATTAGATGCATGCATAAAAGATATGGAGGAAGTGAAAAATCAGGCATGTAACTTATTAGCTTTGGAATGGGAAAGACTTCTATTTTTGAGGTCACAATGGATATATCTATTTATATTTATCTACATCTATCTATATCTATATCTATATCTATATCTATATCTATAGCTATAGCTATAGCTATATCTATATCTATATCTATATCTATATCTATATCTATATCTATATCTATATCTATATCTATGTCTATATCTATCTATATCTATATCTATATCTATATCTATATCTATATCTATATCTATATCTATATCTATATCTATATCTATATCTATATCTATATAATCTATATCCATATTTATCTATATAATTGATATCTATATATCAAATTTTAAACAAGTTGTTTGGTGGAGGTATTTTTATCTTCTAAAAGTGTGATTTGCCTGTATTTCAACTTTTTATGACTGGTTTCTGTCTATTTTAGATGTCAATAAGGATTATCTTGTCAAAATAGGTAGAGGTTCTGTTCTTGTTATGGTGTTATCATAATGGGAAATTAGAAAAATCATTGTGGATATGATGTTATTACTGATGCATAATGTAAAACTTTTTTTCCTCATGCAAATTTCAAGTACATGCACTCTCATTGTTTTTTGACATACATATTCTATTTCTCTCAAGATTTCTGAACTCTCATAGAAACTGTTGATCTTCAATAAAACCTCAGTAAGTTTTAAAAAATTGCATTAAAAAAAACTTGTTCAATATCCCTTTCTCCAAAAAGATTGTTCAATTACTAAAGCCAGGTATCCAGCTAGGATACTACTGCAATAAACTGTTGGTGAAAGCCTAGATGAAGAATTCCTGCTAGGTAACTGGATAATTCCCTGAGAATCTTTCATGGAACCTTAGTGAAAGGTTCTCAGTAAATCTTAGTTGTTTTAGACACTTGTCTTTTATGGTCATCTTAGGGTACAGCCAGTCACATCACATACTTCATAAGTTTTATTCCTTAGCCTCAAATGAAGATTGAAATTGTTACAGTACATAATATTTATCCCTCTTTCTAGTACCACAACTGGTCAATCAGAGAGTTAATTCGTTTAAATAAAATTTGAAAATAAGACTGATTAATTTGTAAATAAAAAACCAGAGATAATACTAATTACTTTTCAAAACTTAGCTATGGATCTCTAAATTTCAGTAACTAGAGGGACCGAGTTTCTATGAATGAAGAGACCCTCCCCGTATGATTTTAGTTTTCACATACATGCACCTCAAATTATCTAGTCAGTGACTGCTGTAAGCAGATAAATAATGCATATTAGTGTCAGAGGTGTGGGTAATTCCCTGGTACTATCTCCTTGAGAAAGAGAATGATTACCTTTGGTAATCGTGCATGACAAATGTAAAATAAGCCCCGAAAATGCAAATATACAAATAGAAGTTTTATAGAGGTTAAGTTGATCAATGAGGACATATTATAATAGACATCTAAGTTGTGGGGAGCAGAATAATGCATTAGAAGATAAATTTTCCCTACAGAGAATAATTTTGGCTGTGGAATGGTTCAGCAAGCAGGCTTAGTGAAGCTTTCACAAGGCATTATTAAGGAGCATTTTGATTATATTAAGTAGGTAAATATTCTGTTGATAGCATGAATAAATATATGTTGAGTATATGACCTTTATTAGAAACCTTAAAAACTCTTCCTAAGAGGCATTTCTAGAACTGGATGAACCTAATTAAAAAAAACAGGGATAATTCATATCAGAGAAATTCTGCTTTTCTCTTTCACTACTGCAGTGTGAAGTGTGAAAATCTTTCTATTTGTTTCATACTTGTTATTGATATACCTCAGGGACTCTGGACATTTCAGTGTATTTCCAGACTAAAAGAAATCTAGAAGTATCAGTTTGTGATCTCCCATCATATTTTATATGTCAAATTTAAATGCCTTTATACTGGAAATTTTGAAATAAACTGTTATTGCTCTCTGTATACCATAAAGATTGGATTGAATGCCCTTGAGCATTTTATGACATTTCATTCTGTAACTAAGTTTATAATAATTAGAAAACCTGCATAATTAATCCATGTGCAGTGCAATCTTTATTCTGTAATACTTGTCTGGGGCAAAAGTTTGTGTGTTTGTATCATATTTCATATAGCAATTGAAAATATCTTTTTTTTTTTTCTTTCTTTTTTTTTTCTGGATTACTTTGGGCTTTTTTTTTCTTCTTAAAATGTGCTTAAAAGGATATTGAAGGAACTCATGAAGTATTTCGTCACAGGTTCATGAAAAAAATAACACGTCCCACCCAAAACACATCAAAGAAAATAATAGTCTAACCAACTCCCTTGAAAATTTTTTGTATATTATCAGAAGTTTCCAAGATATGTATAAAGGGATTTTCTTCTTAGTATACTGCAGACCTTTGAAGTAAAAGCATCTTCAAGGACAAGTATTTTCCAACACTGATAATTAGACAATATTTGAATAAATACAAATTTTCTGTAGTAGTATGCATGTATAAAGATTATATATATATATATAACACACATATATATGGACAGATAAGGAAAAGAAGATAAGTCCCATTTTTAATATGGGAAGAAAGGAAGATCCAGGGGTTGATCTGTGCCGGGAAAGATGATGGAGCAGATCCTCGCGGAAATGATGTTGAGGCATATGGAAAACAAGAAGGGGATTGGTGACTGCCAACATGGCTTCACTAAAAGCAAATCATGCCTGAAAACCACTTGGTGGCTTTTTACAGTGGGGTTGCAGACTGGATGGTTAAGAAAAGAGTGACTAACATAATCTACAAGTACTTGTGCTAAGCATTTGACACTCTTCTGAACAACATCAATATCAAAAATGAAGAAACATGGATTTGGTAGATGGATGCATTAGTTTGAAAACAAACCATTGAGAGATTCCAAGTCAGAACTACAATTTAATAGGAAAATTAAGATAAAGGCAATAATGCAGAAACACTGGCTTGCACTGACAAAGTCAGGATACAGCCTGACATCCTGTTGGTCAGGGTGTTGGTAGCAGTCTGATTAAATGGTGGCTGTAGTCTTCTTGAGGTGATAGATATGGTTCTGTTGAAGCAGTGACCCTATGGAAGGGTCTGGTCCTCCTTTGAAGGTCCAGTGGTGGTTATGTAGCTCCTGTCAACTGGGAATCCAGTGGGTAGTGCTGCTCGTGGTGTTCCAAAACTCAGACTGTATCCAGGTAAGAATGTTTGGTACCTACACCTGGGCAGAGCATTTCACAATGGGATGATGCAATTTTATGAGTCATGCAGTGAGACTTGATGGCAGAGATAGTCTCCAGAGGGAGCTATCAGGGATGAGTCAGGAAAGAGATAAAGAACACTACCCCACCTGTTTTTAACAGCTTATGAAGATGATCATAGAATAGATATTTTTGGTTACATCTTACATGGTAACCCAAGACAGTGGACCTCTTGGTGGGTAAGGAATTGGCTGGAAGCTTGTACTCAAGGATTGCCATCAATGGCTCAATGTCCAGAGGGAGATCAGTGATGAGCAGTGCACCTCAGGAGTTCATACTGGGACTGGCATTATTTCACATCTTTTTTGTGGACAAGGACAGTGGAATTGAGTGCACCCTTAGCAAGGTTTGTGATGACACCAAGCTGGGTGATGCAGTCGACATGCTGGAGGAAAAGGATGACATCCAGAGAGACCGGTATAGGCTTGAAGGTTGGCCCATGTAAAACTCATGTGAAAACACGTGTACAAGGTCCTGCACATGGATTGGGGCAATTCCCACCGCTAACAGAGAAAGAATTGAGAGAACCTGTGAGGAGAAGGACTTGGGAGGGTTGGTGAATGCGAACCTCAACATGACCTGAAAACATGCACTTGCAGCTCAAAAGGTTATCCATTTCCTGGGCTAGAATGGGTATCAGATGGACCATTGACAGCCTAAGACTCAGGCAGGTAATTCTCTCTCTCTCATGACTCTCCCTCTTCAAGTACTTTATCAGCTCTGAGATCCCCAGCACAAGAAAGGCATGGAGCTTCTCAAGTGGGTGCAGAGGAGGGCCACAAACCTGACTAGAATCTGGAGTCCCTCTCCTAGGAAGACACACTGAGAGAGTTAGGGCTGTTCAGTCTGGAGAATGGAAGACTCTGGGGAGACTTTATGGAAGCCTTGCCCTACCTAAAGGAATCCTATAGGAAAGATGAGGAAAGACATTTCATCAAGGAGTATAGTGATATGATAGGGAGTAAGAGATTTAAACTGGAAAAGAATATACTTAGAGTAGACATTGGGAAAAAGTTCTTTGCTGTTAGGGTGGTGGGACACTGGAACATCACAGAGAATATGCAGGTGTCCCATCCCGGGAAGCACTGAGAGCCAAGAAGAATAAAAATTAACATTTTAATATGCTAGAGTATTGCCCTTATCATGATGCAATGACTTGCATCATCTTCACCCCAATTGTGCTTGTGCTAATATGAAATGAAAATTTGAAAAAATTGTCACAATTGTTCTGTCAGCAATACCAGTTGACTTTGAAGAGGTTACATTCAGTATTTGAAGCATGTGGGACTCTGAATTTAAAATATACAACACAAGCACACACACACATACATATATTTGTATATATATTTTATATATGTGTACATAAAATGCCATTCATCTGGGCATTACAAATGTGAACTTAGGTTGCTAGCTAATCACAGATGCACAAAGCATAAATATGGCAAAGAAAGAAAGAAAAACAGAAAGCAAAAGGAAGGAAATTTCTACTAATCACATACTATTCACATTTTCTGTATCACAATTAATGTACCTTTTATTTCATTTCGTGGTCATGAATGCAGTTTTACTTTGTATGATAAGTTTATTTGAAAAAAACATGGAGAGCTTTTTAACTGAGATTTCTAAGAAAACAAGGTTCATAAATCACAGTATTATCACAAACACCTTAGCCTGTGTCATTTCACTCTGTGATTTGCTCCACCTATTTGCAAAAAAAATCTGACTGCACCAACAGAGTTAAAGAAACCACAATAAAAACTATGCTAATGGAGGTTTTCTGAGATTTGACAATTGAGTTGAGACTGCTGCAGTATGGGTAGAGTGCATTTGTACTGTACTTTTTTAAAAAAGTTTCTAAGTGGAGTGGCAAACCTGTCTGCATACAGACGTAGAAAAGATGCTGCATCTGCTGCTCTTCCTTAGCAAAGATAGCAAAAGGACAGGACTGAGAGGACACTGGACTGGTATATTCACAGGGCTACTGATTCCAGAAAATATGACATAAATTCATTGAATGGAACTTGATTTTACTTTAACCTTTTCAGAGACACAAGGAAAATACACTAGTGAGACGCTGGTTTATTTGGTAATTGTGAAATTATTAGTCATATTCTTGAAGATGTGTAAAAAAAATAAAAATTAATGGGGGATTTTCTACTCCTTAAATGTCTCTCTAGCAGCTGCCAAATGGAGCTCTTGGAAGTCTAAGACATTTGGGGGTTTTAGTTCATTTGTGATAATCAAACAGTGCATTCATTACAGGTTCTGATATTAAGTTGCATAACAACTGAATCCTGACAAGGAAATTCTGACAAATACATAATTATATGAAATAATTGAACCACCAGGTATCCTATATCCTTACTGACTGTATGTAAAAGAAACATAAAATGTGCTTTGTAAAAATAATTTATTAACCACCAACTTTCTGACAAGACTGGGGGCTATAAAAGTAAACAAATAATAAAGTAAGCTAGGAAAGATACATTTGTATTTATAGCAATGAAGTTTTAATTTTATAATCATCTTAAATCAAGACTTATGAAAATGTAATGAAGTCCAATTTACTGTTAATAGCTGTTTCATTTCTCTGAGAATAAACTTTTTCTTGCATTTCAATAATCTACACTGATAGTAAATAATTTAAGCAGCATGGTACAAAAGATAGCGCTATATATATATTTTAAATTAAGCTGTTTAAGGATAAAAAATGTAATGGCTTGAGGAGCAAAGTAGTTTGTGAAGAAGTAAACAGTAAAAGTAGCCTTGGAGGAAAAATAAACAAGCTTTCTAGCATGTGCAAATAACACACTTTCATAGAAGCATTGTCTTCTCCTACGTGCTGTCTTTGCTCTGAGAAGGCTTTGTGGCTTTGACCAACACTGTCTGTCTGTCTGTCTGTCTGTCTGTCTGTCTGTCTGTCTGTCTGTCTGAGCCCTGAGGGTGCTGTAGGACCTACTGTCCTGGTGTCTGTTTCTTGTGCCCCTGGCCCATGGTCCAAGAGCCTTTTTCAGACCCTGGGGCCATTAACAGTGCTGCATCTTCAGTTCCCAGCATTCTGACCCATCCTTGGCCCATAACCCATGTATTTGAACAGTCCCAGGGGCTGGAGCTGTCCTTGGCTGGCTGTCACCTGGATGGGGTGGTGGTATTGGCCCTGGCTGGTCACAGGGAGTTTCCAATGTTCCTGCCCTACAGCCCATTGGAAGAAAGTGGACCTAAGGGCACCCTGACTGCATGCTTAGCTGACTAAAATACTTGAATTAGAAATGACAGATACTACTGTGGACTTCCCTTCCTGCAATGGTACTAAGAATCATTACTTCCTTCATAAGAAGCATTATTTGCTTTAGTTGCAAAGTCAAGATACTTTTGAAGCATTTATTTTACCTGATCTAATTCAAAAAAGTGCTTCTCTTCTTATAAAGATAAGCATTTTTGGTAACATTTGTTTTTACGTACTTCTTCCACCATGCTATTTTTCAGTTGATAGGAGGATGGATCGAGACAGGTATCATTGATTTGCTTTCAGAGTGGAAGTGGTATGTTAATAACCTCAGAAAACAGGGTAAAGCATAACCTTGAAAGGTGTCCTCACCACTGAGAAGGTTCAAGATATCTAAAAGACTTGATTAATTCTTTATCCCCCTAAAAATGTATCTTTAAAGACATTTTTTGTAAATTTAACTCACAACTCTTTCTGCAGAGTGCTGCATACAGTTTGGTCTAATTACAAAATATATATATATATATATATGTTGTCTCAAGACAAAAGTACAGAATGGAAACTTAAGAACTATGCATAGAACATAAAAATTATAATAAAATTATAATTTTTCTTTTTTCTTTCCTCTTCTCTGGCTTCAGCAAGAGGTTAGATTTTAGTTCATAAATGGTACTCAAAAGGGTGTTTAAAACCATATGTGAAATCATTCACAGTCTTATGTCAGAACCTTTTAATATTTTTTATTAATCAGGTTTTTTAATAGTTTCTTAGACTCTGGTACTTTCACTGGCCACATATCACTACACTTGGGGTCAGGCTAGACCAAACTGTATGTAAAATTACAGCTTTAAGGAGTGTGAGTGCTTTGAGGCTTTTCACAAAACAACTGTATAAAAAAGATATTTTTTTGTCAACAAAAGCAACACTGGTATTCCTATAACCCTTTAACTCCCCTGAAATTGCAGGGACATGTGGATATCCCAGCATTTAAAGCTTTTTAGGCATTCAACTCATTTCCCAGTCGTATGCAGGACCTGATGTTTTGACCCTGAAAAAAATTTGTTTCAAATTCTGGTGTTTCTTCATATGTGTCTCCAAAAATAAACATATGCTCAGAATTGGGAGTAGAAAATGGATTTATGTATATCTGAATGCATGACAAAATAAATTTCCATCTGCATCTCAGTGAAATTATTGCCTGAAAATTTAGAGATACTTTAGAGGGTGTCATTAACAATTTACCATGTAGGAAAATGTATTAGTCAGGATCGTGTTAGCTTGTGCATCCATGATTATGGGTGGCACATCCATAGCACCTGTAAGGACTAAGGACAATATAACTAAGTCATCAATAAATAAGGCGGGTTCTATACATTTGGAACCAGTTTACAGAAGTAAATCTCCTTCCTTTTTATCCCACTTTGCCCCTATACTTATAAAACTTGTGTTTGCTGAACTGAATCACTTCAGAAACTAAGGAAAAAGTGGGGATATTCTTCTGGGAGGTGAGAGAAATTGGCTTAAATATTTTCCAACAAAGAAGAGAGTGGAACAATTTCATCTTAGAAGATTTCTACAAATCTAAGTTGAATGGGCAAAAGAAGGCCAGTACTATATTTTCCTCATGTGACCACTGTTTCTAGCCATGGACCAGGTTCTGGTGACCATAAAACCAGCAAATATTCTGCCATAAATCTGATGAACCAGAACTAGACTCTCTGAACTCTTAAGAGCTGAAAGAACAATTTCCCAACAGCTATTATAAAAAGACCTCAGGATTAAGATAAAGCTTTCATTTCACAAATATGGCAGCATGTACTTTTACTTATTTTATGCAAAATAAGTTTGGGATCTTTTCAGTCCCTCTACAGTTTTGCTTGACACTTTAGCTTTATAAATAGAACTTCCTTTAAAATTAAGCAGCTTCACTGAGACTAAAAATGCTTACACCTGTGAAAGCTAATACTTAGCAAGCTATAGCCTCTCATTTTCTAAAGCCAATACACCTTCTGTGCTTCTCCCAGGACATTACACAGGCTTTGTTAAATACTTGGTTGTTAGTATTCATCTAGTTTAGAAAGTACTACTTAGAATTCTCTCTGCTACTTTACAGAACCCTCTCTGATCATGATCAGGGTAGTGAATAAAATGTAAAATTCATACCAATACAAAAAAAAAAATTATCACAAAGAGGGAGTTATTTGTTCCAGATATTAAAAAAACAAGGTTCAGCACAAATATGTTATAATTTACCTGTCTATCAGGCAGAGACAATAAGACCTTCATCAATTAAATGGATGTGGTTTTATCAGTCTGAAAGTCTTTAGGATGTCTGTGAACTCAGTACCTTTTATCTTGGTCACTCCTTCTCAAGCCCCTTTCTACCATCCACCTGGCAGGTTTGCACCAGAATATTAACTGAATCTGGATGGGGAAGGAAAACAAGGGTATGTTTCCACTAAAGTGAAATCTTTCAGTGGTAAAAGTACCCTTGTAAACACACCAGTTTTAGCAATTAAACTGTTTTTTAGTGGAATGTTCAGTGGCCCCTTTAGAAGCACTGCTAATGGAGCCAATAATACTTGTCTTTCTCTAGCAAATATCGCAAGTTTTTCCTTGAATGTCCTTTCAGACCTGAATTATTTTGTTTTGCTTCAAATCTGTGGTTTTTTTCACACCTAATGACAGCCAAGTTGAAGACTGATTAGATTTAAAATGGGCATAAAGCTATTAGATCCATATGTTAGATGATATTCAGCTGAAGGAGGTAATTGTTTACATGACTTTGAATGCCAATAGCACAATAAAGAAAATCCCTAAGGCTAGCTTCTTCACACACTGCATTTGTTATCTACTGGAATTAGTTTACTACTCAAATCTAAGCTCTCATATAGCAAACTCTGAACACCACAATTTTAATTTTTTTAAAGGACTTAAACTAGTTACAGAGTTCTAGTTCAGTTCTGGCTGTACAAAGTATCTGATGAAAGACTCATCAGCAAAAAACCCTAAGAAGCAAGCCTGCTCTAATTTTTGAAGAATTAAGAGTTGGTCTAACAATTAAAATTCTAATCAGAAACTGAAAATCTATGGATATTTAGGTACAGAAAACTTAAGTAATGACATCTCCAATATTTGTAACATTATTTTTGTGATTAAAGATGATGTTTACAGTTAATATGACCCCTATTCTACTAATAAAAAGCTGCCTCCTGACTGAATTTAACTAGCAAGTTCATGTCTTGATGTATAAACTTCTCTGTATTTAGAACAAAGATGCAAACAAGGCACACTTAGGTATAGGAGGTGGACCAGAACTTTTATGATAATTTCCTTTTCATGGAATGTCTACAATTACCAGTCCTAAGGGAAAAAAAAGCACTCTAAAAGAAAACTTACAGGAACTGCTATGAAAACCTATAAAAACACGTGCTGCTTAGAATATTGAGGAGATAAAAAGCAAAGGATTTTCAGAAAAAGAGGTTTTGGATGATACAAATTTTATTTATTATACTGAAGTTATCCATGTCTAGCTTCCAGTCAGTTGTGCAGTCTTAAATTAGAGATAAATCTTGTGCAAAAAAGAAATCAACCATGTCTATTTTCCCAATATTTTAGGCAGAAAGCCAAAAATAAATGGCCTCATATTCCAAATGCAATATTAGTGTTCTAGTAAGAATGCCACAGCTGGGATTGTTTATTTCATGAACATCAGTACAGATAGTGTTTGTTATTTATTTTTAAATCTAGATTCAATTAAAAATACAATAGGACACCACACAGAAATAAGCATTGATTTTTAACAATTGACTCCTGGAAGCATTGCAGGAGAACACTTAAACAGGAAGAAATACTTTCATAATATTGGAATTAGAGCCATAATTCCCTGTGTGAAGTGTACTAGAAATTCCTCTGAGTTTCTGCTGATACCTGGCGCATGCTTCTTAGCAAACACTAACAGAGCCTTTGATTCAGGTCTATTTCTCTGCAATTTCATACTTTGTTCCCATGAGCAGTATTTTGTATACAGTAATTTTTTTTTTTTTTTTTAAATCATCCAAATTACTGCCTAAAATATGAAGAATTCCTGAAGAATGATCAGTAGGAAGAGAGGACCACTGGTTGGCCAAGATAATATGGTATTGCTCAAATAAAAATATGCTGTAAGGGTCATTTTGTTAAACTTAGAAGTCAGGAAAAATAGGAAGATTTTTCAGATTCAGGGCCAAAGCTAAACATCTTAGAGGCATCCAAATAGAAAGAAAAATATATAATAAAAAAATGGCTTTTTCCATTTTACAGGTAATGGAAACTGCAACAGAAAAAGTAAGATATTATGCAAATATACAGTTTTATTATGTTTACTGCTTTCCAAAAATGTAGGTGTGTAGAAAATTACTTTCAAATTTTTAACAGTATTGTGGGGTATTTTTCCAAAGCCATAGTTTTGGATAAAAATGCAGCTATGAAAGCCTTCAAACAAACCTAAAATAATAAGAAAACTCCTCCCTGAATTCCATTAAATCAGAAATGTATCAGATATTTGTGGTTTCATGTAGAGGTTAAACTACTTGTGTAAGCTTGACCTATGTTTGTTACTCAACAAAGATTGACAATAGCGTTTTCTAGCAAGACGTGCAGCTCAGAAGTTCAGAAGAAGATAAAAATTTTTCTGTTAGCATTGAAGAAATACCAAAGTCTTGCAGATTTAGTAATTGTGAGTATCTATAAACCTTATATGTATTAAGAAATTCTCTTAAATACAGGAAAAAACCCATATTTTTCTAAGAAATAATCAATACTTTTTAGGATTAAGTCAAAAGAACTGAAAAACATAAATATTCTAGGGAAAGTTAGAAATAAAACAATAGAATTAAGTTGGAGCAGTTTTGAGGTATTTTTTTCCCTATTTTAGGATGTACCTAATTATACTCACATCATATACATATGCATATTAAACTCCTTGAATTGCCTTCCTGAAAATCCCTGAAGTAAAATTTTTGCAATAGACTTCAAAATTCAGTTTGAGAGGGAAGGGAATAATATGAGATTCTGTCTCTATTAATAATTTATGGTTAATAAGAATTTTTATTATTTAGTGGGAGGACAAAACTATCTTAAAATATTTTGAGGTCTTATATACTTATAAAGGCATCAATTCTGTTATTACATAAAAATATAGCAAGATTCTGACCTCTTTGACCCAGGATCAGAGCAAGTACCACAAGTAAGCAAGATTTGATTTACATGTAAGAGAGTTTCTCACTGTTTCACAAGTGAGAAGCTGTAACATAACACAAACCAAATTCCATCAAAACAAGACACAAAATCCTGATATTTCAAAGATAAAATCTGTCCTTGCTTCAACTGCTTATAGTTGTTGGTTGGGTAACTAATACTTTTGGAGTTTAATTTCTTTTCAAAAGTGGAAAATATTT
The DNA here is from genome assembly GCF_963513975.1 of Fringilla coelebs. Taxonomy (NCBI): domain Eukaryota; kingdom Metazoa; phylum Chordata; class Aves; order Passeriformes; family Fringillidae; genus Fringilla; species Fringilla coelebs. The sequence continues at coordinate 68,958,196 of NC_140028.1, forward strand.
TGTGGGGTTTTTTCTTTGGGCAAACCAATGAGCTGTGAAATAACAGACTTTAAACAAAACCATGAATATAATGTGCCAAGACAATATATACAATCTAATTGACATAAATGTCTTACCTAGTGTCTTTAAATCATAGTTTCAGTATGATCATGACAGCTGTCTTTTACAATTACCAAAAACATTTTCTATGAATCTGGTGCTGAAAATAGTTTATTTCATTAAAGGCACATGAATTCTTCCCTCCCCTCTATTAAATCAAACAAAGAACGTATTTCAATTAACTATTGTAGATAACAGCAAAAAAGAAAGATATAAAGTAGTATACCATCTGTGCTGTTAAACCTATACACAGTGAAGTGTGCCAAAGATGGAATTTTTATTTCAAGTAAAACTTTTAATTGCTTTGCTTTTATGGGATTGCTTACCTTAAACTTTTCTGTCTATACAAAACATGTGCAATTGCCATTGATGTAATTGGAAAAGCAGGCATTTTGAGAGTTGATATAACAACATATATTTTGTCTTCTTGCTTTATTGAATATATAAGTCTTACCTTTAGTTTCCCTTACATCTTTTCTGTAGTTGCCACCATTAAACTTCAAAGTCAAGTTTTGCAAAATTCACTTACATGTAGAAAAGATGCCATATTCCTCATCATAAAAGCACTCTTACCTAATGTATTCTAACTTTTATCTTCAGCACATGTTTATCTTCATACCATATTCCTAGTAGGCATATATAAAACATTTTTTGTAATAAGGAAAATATTGCCACATTTTTCAGTAGAAGGTAATATGGTTTCTGTAGTACTCTGTCAGGCCTATTTTCTGTGCACTCACTGGCCAGTATCAAGAAGATACTTTATTTTTGGAAGAAAACCAAAAATAGCAATATCTTCAGATATTATCTGCTTCCCATTATGTTCAACAAGAGACAAACAATGCAAAGAGTGGTGATGATACTAAAAAAAATATGAAAAGATACTGTTATGACATTTGCCCCCTCTGATAATTACATGGTCATGAATTTTAAAGGATTTATGTCCTAATATCACTTAAAATTTGGTTCCTTTCCCCTCCATCTAGTCACCAAAAGATGGCATTTACTATAAGCTTACTGTCAAGACCCTCCCATTTGATAAAAGAAAAAAATTAGCACCTCTGAAGGATCACTTATGCACCTGAGTATGGATTGCTTATCAGAAGTGCTTGATAAAAAGCTTGAGCTAGAAACTTTGTCAGCAGCTAGTTACTCTCCTGATTACTAAAGAAAACATTTCCCACAGAACATCAGAATGGGATATATTTTGCCCACCTTCAAAAACCTAATAGTTAGAAACTTTTTTAACCTTCCAGTTCAACTGCCCTGGTCAGTGTCAGGTATGATTTTCCATGGAAGAGGCATGTCACCTCTTGATGTCTTAGGATGGGATGGTTTATTGAGGAAAATATTATTTTCAGTCAGCTGAAATATTATAGACAGATTCTAAACAACTTTTTTGCATTAGGCACCACCTATTTTCTAATCTTTTTATTTTTTGTGATGTTTGACTTCTTTTTGACAGCTACTTCTTTATAAGCCCCTAATAAACTTAACATTCATTTAATTTGTTCCTGAAAAAATATTTTATTTACCTGACCCCTGTCAGGTGTTATAAAGATTAGAATTCCATTATAATTTAAATTTTGTAGTGCGCATTGGCAGAGAAACAGAAAATATTAAATTCTCTTAGGATGAGAAACCATCTTTGCACATTTCTGGAGCATATGTGTTTGTACTTATTTTCTGTGTGCATTTATCTTTCTGTGTCATCCCAGTTTTGGTGCCATTCAAAGCTTTCCTGAAAATATAGTACACTCTTGCCCTAAAGTAAGTGGTTCTGCTGAGTTTTCTTCACATGGCTAAAGTCTGGATTCAAGACTAAATGACTAAATCTTTTATAAAAACAAATATTTTAAAAATAAATTATAGATAGTCCAATACATCTCAACTGCAGTGTAACTGCATGTAACTGCATGTAACTGCAGTGACCAAAAGTTGTTTCAGCAATATTTATCTGCATATTTTAGTGACAAACCCAGATGTAGCTGAGACCATAATTTTTCTTCCTCCTCATTTCCTTCATTACCTAGATCAGTGAGTACTTCTATTGGACCCCTGTAGACCCATCACTGTATGCTTAATTTGCTTTGGGCATAAAAAAAAAAATCATCTGCTGCCTGTACCAACAATGCAGAACTTTTCAGTATATGCTGCTTTTTTTAAAGTTTAATATTTTACTATAGAATAAACATTTGAGGCTATAGGAGGCTAGACTAGACTATGCTATACTGTACTACATTGTGCCCTAGTTTAAGCTGATAGTCCTGATGTACAAAATACTGCTTACTAGTGTGGAAGCTTTGCCATATACTTGCATGGATTCCCAAGCTCACTAAAGCACACCTGTTAAGATAGAAATCATGCTTTTAAATCATGCCTAAGTACTTACAGAAATTGTTATTTCTTTTCATGCTTTAGCAACAAGACTTTAAAGTTATGCTAGAAAAGAGGCAAACAATGTGTATATTAAGCCAGGCAAATGACACTTCCTTTCTGAAGCTCTGTAACTTTGTGTAAAGGATCAGATTCAGAAACCTCTACCTGTTTAAATGCCTAATACCTAATAATAATGCATAATAAAATGTTTCTGCTACATACATGTCTTCTTAACAGCAGAAAGCACTAGGATTACAACATGAATGAGGAAACCTGTACCAAATTAATTGCTTTTTCTGGGACTCAACGATGTCTATTTTGGATGCTGTCATGGGACAAGGAATACTTTAAAATATGACTGCTAAAGAACAGTCTCTGACTCCTGAATAAATGGGGAAGTGTTGCATGTCTCTCTGAGTAGCATCCCTGTCTAGGATTCCATGCACATTAGTCTTCAGAGCAGCTGAATGAAGAATGTAGGTATCTAAAAAGCACACAATGATTGTTTTCTTATAGTTAAGTTCTTACTTGGATGTAGCTTTTGAGGAATAGCTGCCAAATGGAACAGGCTTCCTGTAACTGAATGAACTTTGTATTACAGGGTGCCATATATCAGTTATTTCTCTCCACTGTATTCTAGAGGAAACCAGGGAAATAAAAGTGCTTTACAAGAGTAAGGACAGAAGTCTGAAAAACAGATTCACAAAGTATTTCAGCAAGTGGAAAGCATGAAGAAAATGGATCAGAGTTTAATTCAAAATGCACTTAAATGGGGAAAAAATTAGTGTTGCTGCAGGCATATAAAAATCTTATTGTACATGGCACTAAATTTGATGTTAGCTGACACCAGCTCTCTGAATTAACTACTAGTGGCATATTTCAAATTCATTGTTGAGAGACATCTTGACTTTTTTGTCATAAAACCTGAACAGCTGTATTTTAATAAGGAATATAGGGGAAAAAAAAAGAAAGTTATCAAATGTATATCAGTGAACACAGGTTACAGAAGAAACAATTTCTTTTCCTATTCAGATGTACAGTAAAGCAGTTTTTATAAAAGTCTCTTTTCAATTGGTCCTTGTACTAACGCTACTTTAATTTAGACAGCCCTTAGTCATTATGACTCACTATTCTTTCATGATCAGTGTGTTGATTTTGATAATATGGGAAGGAAAATACAATTGTTAAATAATCAAATATCTCCCAATACTGTTTGACCTTCTACTTTTATTTAATTTGATATCAGTACCATTGTGTTGCATAGAATATTTTTTTTAATACCATAAGGAAAAGTTAACAACAAATAATTTCAGTACAATTTCTTTACCCTCTTCTCTCTTTGTAAGGACACTATTCCTGACTCAGAAAAATCTTGCTTCCCAGAAGTTGGTATTTCTATAATATACTTGCAATATTTTGTTACTTTCTGTGTAATGAAGTTTTAGCCTTAGGAAAGATTAATTCCAATAACTACTCAGAAGAAATCCTCTGCTTTTTGTTAACTCATATCCGGAATGATCTAGGCATTAGTACTACTTTAGAATTGAGGTTATATATTTTAAAGAGTAAGCTCATTAAAAAAATATTATAAAGTGTGGGAAACTGATTAATGAGAGTTGAATCCTTCTCAGATATTCAGTTTCTATTTGTTAATTTCCATCATTCAGGATGATGCTGTTCTTAAGCTTGCTGAGGATTTTGTTTATTTAAAGGAGAGAAAGAAGTAATGATTCAAAGTTTAGCATTTTTATTCCTTCTTTCTTAACAAAATACCATACATACAGCAGCCAGCTCTAAGTATTTATGTCCTTATTCCCCTGTATGTTTTCAACTCTCAATATATTTCACATTCTTATTAAAGTTCTGTGTTTACAAGTTCAGCTTAATGATGCCAACATTGATTTTCCATTACCTGTGGATTAAATTTTTATAGTTTCCCTTATACATGGCATAGAATTCCACAGAACTTTCCAAAGCAGAATAAAATTAATAAAATAGGACTGAAAAAGAGACCTTAAATAGCCCTCGGAGTAAAGGCAGAGTGGCAAAAGATAAAATTTAAATTCATGTCAGTTAGAGGAATTTATTTGGTGACAGAAATATTTCCACTGTAACCAAAACTTAATTTTTCTTGAGATATAAAAAATCAAGTTGTCCAAATAGCATTTAAGATTCACAAGTATAGTAGTGCTGTGCAAAAAGTCTGTCTGGCAGCCAAGCCTTCAGTGGGACTGAGTGGAAGGTGTAGGGGGGCTCAGGATAAGAGCAAAAGCAAGAAAACTGATGAAGAAAATGATCTCCCTCCCAGCCAGATTTAGAAATCATATCTGGAACAACAGCTCATGTCAGTGTCAAGAAAGCCCGACATAAGTGAGCCAGAACTATAAAAACCACAACTTTGCAAGTAAATATTTAATCAGTGAGTACTGGAACTAATTAAATCTGGTTTTATTTTCCTGTGGTTTTTTTCTGTCTATTCAAAACATTGAAACATTTTGAATGGAAGGGTGATGATGCCTGGTGTGTGCTGATTCACTGATGTCTAATGAGAGATCATGGCAAAGCATTTTCAGCAATTATAATATTTCTACCTTCTTTTCTTTCTTCTTAGATATATATTTAAGCCACGCTTGCAAGAACATAAACATCTTTAAAATTTTTATCCTTCTGTGAAACTTGCTTCAAGATGAGCAGTGAATTAAATAACTATTTAGAGGCCTGTGAGCTCATACTTACATGGAGCATGATCTTAGGAAATTCACTTCTATAGAAGCAGGCTGATGCCTAACACACTGAATAATTAAAATGTTTTCAGTGTTAAATTCAGCTCTAAACTGAGAAAGGAATAATCAGCTGCATCCAGTGTTTTCAGAGTCACAAGCTGCTGTCAAATTCTGTTGTCAGAAAAAAAGAGATTATATTACAATGAATTAATAAGATTATTTTTTGTCAGTTGAAAGACTTCTGCTTTATCAAACATTGTAATACTCATGGAGTACTGAACCCCATTTTGGTCATCACATTTTAGGAAATAATGAAATGGATATATCTCAGTGGATGCAATTATAACTGTGTAGTCAGAAGTCTAGAGTATGGGGCTGGCAGGGAAAATTGTAAAGAACAGGGAAAAGAAATGGAGGAAGTAATCCAGAAGAGATATGATGGAGTCTTCTGTTAGTTAAAGATTTTTTTAAGCCAAGGGCAGTAATCAGTTCTCAAAATCTTTGGGACAAAAGCAATTGCAGCAATAGAATGTTAGATATTATGTTAGATATGCAGGAAAATGTCAGAGATTATTAAATGTTCAAAAAGACTATTTAAAGATTACAGTGTCTTTATGAGAAATTTCAAAAACCACACTACATCCAGATTTATCAGAAATGACCTTGGTAGGATTAATCTTGCCTTAGGGTACAGGTGATATAATAGAAACTTTGGTGTACTGCTCAAGCAGATTTTCAATGAGACAGGCAAGCTGATGGGGAAGAAGAAAATGGAGAAACTACCAGAAACATTAGGTTAAATATCCATGGAATAAACATAACCTTTGCCTTTATGCCTTAACCTGTAGAATTGTGTCCCTGTTGTACAGTTCTTCTGATAAATGAATCCCTAGTTTCACAAGATTCAACAGGAAAAAGGGTAACACACGAACTGTAAATGATGGAATCAAACATATTGGTGTAGTTGTATACTTGGTGACTATAGCAGTTCAAGATGGTGAGGAAAATACATTTGAATCACTGAAAAAAATCCAGATTTCCTCTATCAAACAAGCCCTGAATAAGAAGCAAGAAAGGTGAAGGCATTATTTTATTTTCTTTTTTTTCAGACCATGCTGACATATTAGCTTTTTCACAATCTGACATGAAAAAGATTTTCCATGTTATTTCAAAGATAAAGTATCTTCTTGACTAGACTGAGTCTGTTTGGGCTTCTTAATGCTTTTGCCCTAGTAAATAAGAAACATTAGCAATTACAAGAAGCACAAAACTAAAATGATTTAAAACTTATTCTCCACACCTGTTTTTCCCCCTTCTTCGCATTACCTTATAGCTACCAGAAGAAGTAGTTCTGTGCTAGATTTCAATATGCAGCAAATACAAAAGCTCCATATGTCTTTCCAAACTCAAACAATATACATTTCTCTTGTTCCAATATTTAGCCAGACTCAGAACATGGATTAGGAAAAGCTGCCTGAGCTAAACCATATTAAAACAGAGATTATACAGATTGGCTGTCTGCAGCACTCCAAAGTGCTATCATCACAATTCTGCCTGCTCTGGTGAAGACATCTATGTCTTGATAGGAGCAAAAGTCTTGCAAAGGGGTTTAGCAGAAATTTACAAAGGCTAGAATAAGCTAGAATAAAGAAAATACTTTATTCCAATGTTTACATTTTTGAAATATAGTGTAAAATAAGATCTTTTTTGTTTTGTTCTGTTTTGTTTTATGTCCATAGAAGGTGACATAATTTTTTCATATTTTATTGTTTTCAATGAGAGCCCTCAGTAGCTTTCATTGATTTTTGACCTTAATTTCTAGTCACCCAGCATTTTGGGAAGTGAGTCACTTCCTAGGAGGCCATCTAGAAGGTTTCTTTTTAGCAGTGTTCATTCCTTATCCAGATCCATTTTTCAGTACTGGTGGAAGACAATGTATGAAAGTTTGGGCCTGCAAATCTAGAGGCTTAGAACATCAAAGTCCTATTGTTTGCTTGTTCTCTATTTTTGTGCTGTTTGATCCATTATTGAATAGCTCAATTTAGAGAAAAACAATCTCAGAGAATATGCAATCTTAAAAGTCTGTCTACCTGTTTTCTGCATTAGCTAAAATTGAAAGAACAAAGCAAGAAATTATGCCACCATAAACAAAATACACAAATACAGAAAAATAATTTCTCCTAGTTTTCAGAGTTTACAATCCATCCCCATATACTGATTTTATTGATTATTCAATGATCATAATGACGGTCATGGTGAAGGAGGAGAAAGAGCAAGTAGATGAGAAGAAGAAGGAGAAGGAGTAGAAGAAGAAGAAGAAGAAGAAGAGGAAGCAATATTAGATGAATTTTAGTGAACCATATCCAGACCATACTCTGTAGAGGTTGGGTCATTTGTTATTCCTAGTAATGTGTGAAACTTGAGAATTTATTATCAATGAGTCCAAATGAATCTCTCAGAAATGTATGGGTTTTTTTCAGAAACTCAGTCAATGAACAGGTTTTCTTGATTCTTGAATGAATTGTCAATATTATACATATACACATACTGTTTCAAATATTTTCAAATATAGAGTAAGAATTATTCTGAGCTCTTGGGTTTTTAATCTTCCAACGATTCTTCTCATTTGTTTTCTTTCATTGAAATTCAGATTCATTTTCTTCGTTAAAAACATAAATCTGAAGTTTCCTCCTTTCTACTTTTAGCAAAGACATTTTCCACCATTCCTTTGATTCTGGGATCAGAAACACTGGATGGTATGCAATTGTGATGCAAACAATTTTGGCTGTGCTTCAAATGATGCAGGTGGTGTGGACACATCTTTGGACTATTGGACTTTCAGTCAGGAAGCACACCTATGTCTGTTTGGTCTGGATTGATTTTCACTCTAAAGTAAGGCATGGCTAAATCAACACCACTGGTTCTTCTGCAAGCAGCATCTTCCAGCCTTTTTATCATAGGTTCTGCAAGAAGCATCTTCCAACCTTTTTATCATAGGTTATGCAATTTTATTTTTAGCTATCATAAAAAGTCCAATACGTCCCTTACTTTTCCAGTAATTAAAAATTACCCATAGATTTGTGTGATATGGAGCAAGTCTTCTTTTCAGTGGCTGTTCATGCTGTTAACTAGTTTCCTACCATTTCTAAGCAAACCTTGGAGCTGTAATTTCACTTCTCTGTATTCGGTTGTGGCGAGGAAATTTGGAGAGTTATAAAAACAGAAAAATACACAAAGCTAAGGAAGGTGATATTGCAAGAGTTAAGTGTAATGTCCGACACAAAATCTCATGTAGTGGAGATTGTGAACCAACCAACCAGAACTGCTACTATCCACCTCCCTACCTCCCCTCATTTTGCTTCAAGGCTACAGATGCCAATGGAGGGTAAAGTTTGCATTTTTCCATAGGAGCAGGAAAAGTGTGAGGCACATTAGTGGGGATAAAAAAATAATGCAAGAAAAAGAGCTTGAAGGACAGTCATATGCTGCACCAAAGTATTTCAAGATGCTGGTTGAGCTTAGTGAAACGCTATGATCCCAGCTTCCCAGGTGCTGGCATGCAGGCATACAAGCCTCTGAGGGCACAGACTTACTCCAGTTGCTGGCACACCCCACTCCAGCTGCTCAGGATTCCCCTGGTCCCCCATGTGTCTGATCCCATTGAATTCTCATGCCTAGAAATATGCAGGTGCTCCTGTACACATACCTGCTCTCCCTGATATCCCTGAAGTCTGGTGTGACCCCAAACTGCTTTTGCCCTGCACCCCATAGTATGTGTCATCCCTAGACAGCAGCACCCCTTAGTCCAAGATGTGATGGATAGCTGCTCCCCACAGCTCACAGGATGGGTTCCATGGCCATTAGCTCTTCTGGGACAGCTCCGGGAGGGCCTTGGAAGTCCTGCTCAGGAGGAATTCCTGCTCCTTCCTCAGGAGTCCTTCCTTTGTGCTGGCACCTGCCATGTGTACTGAGAACTTCTCTGGGCATTTGTGATGGGCCTTTGCTGGGCTGAGGGTCCCTGGGATGGGCCAAGGGAGCCTCCCACCCTACTCCTCCCTCTGCTGTGTCTCTAGGCTCCTTTGTGGGTCTCCAGAGGAGACTCATCACAGAGCCAACTAGATACAGACTTGTCTTTGTGCAGTTTAAAGAGCACATTCAAATCTTCTCTTTGACTTCAGTAGAGAGAAAATATATCTGCTACTTGTTTTGTGTATCCATCATGAATATAAAAAGAAAAAGGAACACCTAATATTTGTCATGGAATTTTAAAATTATTTTTGGGGTCTTGACTTTGTAATTTAACTGTATTTTCTTCCAAGCCCTGACATGTCATGTTGGTCTTTAGTTTCATCAGCCATGCATTTGACACAATACTTAGTTATTTTTCAAGTTTTCTTGGGTAGAATGGAAAAGAGAAAAACATAATAATGGTGTAATGCTTGAAAACAACAGAATTGAATTTTTCAGCGACTAAAATGAAATTTCAGCTTTTTCAGCTTTTTAGTTGTCATGAAATCAGCTTGATGGGCTGCAAACTACAGTCTTGTTTTTTGCTTACACTTGAAGACAAAATAACTCCTTTATGTGGTGTACACATGCCAGCCAAGTGCTCCCCATGTTGTCTCTCACTCAAGTGCAATCGTATTGAGCACTGCTGAAATGGTCTGACACCATTTCTCTCTATATGTGCTTCAAAAATTTTTCTTTTTGTGTTGAAGATTAAAAATTGATTCTTACCTTTTTTTTTCCCATTGTGAACAGGGCTTAGTAGGTTTTGAATGCTCTTAGACTGAGAGAAAGTTGTCAAAAATCTGTTTGTAGCTGAATTTATTTTGCCTGAGCAATGTGAACTATCTTCTGAAGCTAGAAATATGGTTCTACAGTTTTAAAACTAGATTAGCAAGTTTTCTGCAGCCAAAACAGTGTCTTCAAATAATCTTCAAATGTATTTTTAGCAGTATAATTCACACTATTTTAAATTCATATATTTCAGCAGGAAAACAGCTAGAGATTGCATTATGATGTACTTTACATGAGTTATCCTCTTCTCCTTTAAAAGAGATGCAGAAGATTTTCAGTTCCATGCATCTACACAAACACACTACATTATATCCTGAACACAAAAAATAGACATTTTTTTCCTAAACTTATAACACACTCACATAATTTCCCTTCTGATTGTTCATATACACAGCATCCTAGCAAAATGCTCTTAAGTCAGTGGATCACAATATATTTGATTACAAATGCAGGAGCTTAGTTGAGAATTCAACATCCTTTCAATTTGAAAATGCATTATTTTAATAACTGGATTGAGGCGCATTATGAAGATAGAGGAGTCTCAGGGAAGTCACCTTTATCAAGAAAGACAGAAAATAATTGCAATCTGAGCCCTATTTTCACAAATTAATGGCTTTTCTCCTGAGGCTTCACAGGCTAGCTAATCTTATGTTTAGCAACACAGTCTTCAGGGCATATCCCTGTGCCTTTTCTGAACAAGGACCACTTATGAGTTCATAATATTGCAATTAAGTCAATGACCACTCAGTCATAAATGAAACTTAGCAATCAGTGATTAAAAATTACGCAGAATTTGCATGTTTTGGATTTGTCAAATCCTCAGCATTCCTTCTAGATGAGCATCATGTATTACTTAAACCTCTCTGAACAGGTACATTTAATACTGGTAAGGTTCCTCCTGATCAGTAAATCTCCACAGCCTCATGTACAGGTTAAGTAACAAAGGTTGGGAATTATGTGAATGTAGGCACTCTAGTAATGATTAAATTACAGGACCAGTGAAAAAACAATGTAAGAAGTTTCTCCCCATTCTAACTCTGATAATTTTCCCCCAGAGCAATTACTCAAAAAAAATCACTTTAGATACAGACTTCATGTAATTACAAGAAAATAAATAACCCTCAGTCACAAAATTAGTGAAAACTTGACTTGTCCATTTAGACTTAAAACTACCAATAATTATATTTAATAGGTGAGAGGGTTTTTTTGTTTTCAGTGTAATATACTGACATTTTGTACTCTGAAGTCAGCAGACTTGTTTGCACTCTTCAGCATACTGGTCAAATTATAACAAATGTCTATCAAATTAATTTGTTTATCTTTTCAACTGCCCCACTTATTTAGACAAGAGACACCTGAAGTATATCACCAGCTAGCAATGGGTCTGGTTATAAACTACTTTTAACCAGAAATACTATATTTGTTGGATCAAAATAGGGGGGGTGCTTTGGAAATAAACATTTAAAATAAAAAGAAGAAAAAAAAAGTTGTAACAAAGGAGAAGGTTACTATGCAGATACAGAATTTTAAAAACAGTCACAATCTCAAAAAAAACCCAGACAGGCTGAGCTTAATAAGATCCATAATATTTCTGGAAAGGGAGCATTCTGTGGTTTTTTGTTATGTGAAATGCAAATGAAAAACAAAATAAAACAAGCAAGAAACCAGCTCAGCTAGTTTACTTGCCTCAAGGGTGAAAATATCATGTCCCTGCAGCCCAGTGGGGTATGGGAAGCAGACAACATCTCCAGGCCACGGTCACACTTTAAATACCCAGTATATACACTCTAAGAAAATATTTCAACCAGGAGTAAACAGTATGCTTCTGAGTCCTGAGCTTTGCAGACTTAGTTTATCTGTTTATTTTTTCATTTTCTTTTTTTTCCAGATTGTTCTTTTTGAGCTAATTTCATGGACATGTCTACTGGGTGAAGTTTAAGCTGCCATCAGCTGCCAGATATTTGGCAATAATTTTGATTGGCTTCAAAAGACACAGTAACTCCCCCTTAAGATGTTAGTGCATTTCTTCCTAGGCTTCTGCACTTCAGTAACCTCTGCATCTTTGGGATGTTTGCCCATCAAGCTTGATGAATCTCTTCAAGACTGTGCTTCTATTGTTTCTGGGTTCCTTATCTATCACTCCTTCCTCCTGACACTTGTTTCTCTGGGCATTCTTGTGCTGCCATGCAAGAGTGTTTAAAAAAGAGTAAATCAAGCAGTGACACAACCACTCACTCATGCAGCTGATCTCTTACTGCTGTTCTGTTCAGTCATTACTGCCAAATGTCCTGTAGCACCAGAGAAACTAATGGTTGTCATCCCTTATGACTGAGGCACCATCAAGAGCAGGGTCGTTATTCTGTTTTCTAATCACTGTGCAATGATTACTTCTTGCTGCAGACAGCTGATATATCATCACCTGGGATGTACTGCATGGATACTGTACCGATTGGAATCTCTGTCTTCAATGTAATTTGCTAAGGGACTAATGGAAGAAAACCTTACTGGTCTAGTTAAAATTATCTACTCTGACAGAGTTGATACCAAGAAAATGTATAATTCTGTCTTTCTTTAATTTTCTTACATCTTGAGGATATTTAAGGAACCTACTTTGCACCATTTTTCAGCATGAATATTCAATGAAGTCTACCTGGAAGGTAAAGGCCCTTCATCATTTAAACATTTTTTCTAGTAAGTTGATGATATGAAGAGGCCTGGGAAGCACTAGATGAATCAAACTTCTTTTTCAGACTAACAGTCAGTAAGGCTTCCTGTATGAATCAATAAAGGACATGGAAGTTTATGGCAATAAGTGACAGCAAATACATAAACTGTTTATCTTGTGCATTGTTTTGTGTATATCTGCACAAGAGCTTCACTGTTTAGTGGCTTCTTCTCTGTCTTGCTGATATGAAATTTTATCTCACCAATATACAGCTGATATACAGGTACCCTTTCCCTTTTTTCTTCTTCTTCTGTGATATCTAAAATGGAGGAACCCATGTCCCATAGGAGGGTCTTAAGTTGTTAGAGTACAAAATATACAATAAATTTTGATTTTTAGGTCTGGGTCAAAATTCTGCTAATGAATCAATTATCTATTTGATTTTCCTGTACACGTACCCGGAGAAATGCATACACATGAAAAGAGAATGAGTAACCATATGATATCTTAGCATCAGAAAAAGCATGTAGAATTTGTCTGTGGGTGGGATATGGCAAGGTTTATAACACTCAGTTTCTATAAGCAGTATCTGTAAATAGCTGAACAGTCAAAATGAGAATAAATATAATTTAGTATCAAGTCTTACATACTAAGGAATAAACCATCCTAACTAAGGATTCATATAATTACATTTTTCTAAGCTCACACATTTCTGCATTTTTTTTTCAAATGAACATGGAATAATCCAGTTTTTTCTCATAATTGTCTGTTTGTTTAACCTGATCATTGTCATGGATGGACATGTTCTACATTACTTTGAAAGACTAGAAGCGTCATAATTATATAAAACTATCTTGATACACCTCCTTTTTTCCCTATTTGTTTATTTGATTTTATTGTTTTTGTTGATTGCTAGGTTTTTTTAAAATTAATTTAAAACACACCTTTGCAAAAGAGTGATCTTGTTGCAGCAACTTAGAATGTCAGCATCAATTTGCATGATGGTTTTGCTTTTTTTTCTTTCTTTTTTTAAAGTAAAGACGTCACCTGTTACTGATTAACTTGCATGTGACTCCTGGAAATAAAAAGCCCCATTCATGTTCAGTAAATTCTAGCTGATTTATGGCATATCAGTGTCACAGCAGGGCAGTAAAGATGGCTAGCCAATTAGTCAGACTGATTTTGCAGCTGTTTTTGCATCACTGAAGAGAATGAAAGCAATTGGTCCATAAAAGGCAATCAGGCCCACATTCCTTCATGCAGAGTATTTGTGTAGAGTCTTAAAAATTATTCTTGCTCTCCTTTGTGAGCTGGAGAATGCAGTGACTCAAGCTCACCTTTGAGTGTTTGACACAAAACTGTGTCTCTGTCTGTCTGTTATGTGTAATACTTCTGCTGTTGCTCTGTGTTTTTCTCTTTATCGGTGAGGTCAGACCAGATAGTTTAGATACTTTCTAGTCACTAACCTGTGGAAGATAGAATCTGATATTTTTTTCTACCTGATAACACTCCTTGATCCAGAACTGTCATTTGGTTTTTCACCTACAGGTTTGTAAAAATAAAATCAAGTTTTAGAACCTTTTTCATAACAGATTAGATTGACAATAGACTAATATCAGTGTTTGTCCAATGAAAAACCAATCAAACAAAACCCAAACAAACCAACCAAAACAACAAACAAACAAAAAAACCAATAAGACACCTCACCCACTTCAAATGTTTATAAAAGATTGTAGCTTGGCAGGTAGTGAATTCTCCTGACAATAGTGCAGTCTAGTTTATAACATCCTGTAAACGATAAGAGTTATTCTACAGCTTAAGTATTTACCCAAGGCTGAAATGCTCATAATGTATTGTGCTTTAAGAGCCCAAATTCTGCATCCAGGTCTTTGAACTACAACATGAAAAAATCCAGAACTCAGCTTCAATTAACGTGGAACTCAGCCTCACAGATCAGGCAGAACTGAAGTGTCAAAACTGCACTTAAGAAATGAGCACTCAATCTCTGCTCCTTGAGCACCCCTCTATTTGATGGTAATGCTCTCTGGATGCTCACAATCCTGCTCCTGGGAACATGAAAAAATAAGAGCTCTTGTAAATTTTGTTTGTTATTTAGTTCTTATATTTTTTCTATTTGTCCTTTTTTTTTTTTTTTGCTCTGACCATTAATGAGCCTGATCTGGCCTATGATCTTAACAGCAAATCTATCTAATACAAATAGTATTTGACCTGGGACACCAATGAAGCTCAGTAGTCGTCACCTTCTTTTAAAACTATATATTCTTTTGTTTCTAGGTCTTTATGAAAAAAAAAAACAAACCAACAGTCAGGGGCCCTAGCTGAAAAAAGTGGTGAGGGCAAATACTTGGACTAAGAGGAACCTGAGGACTCGAGACATTGTCTTCTACAGTAAGTTAAATCCTTTTGTTCTGCGTGGAGAGGCTTGGTTTTATGATAGGTCTAAAAGAACTTGGCATATTGAAAGTATCTAAATGAAGGTACAGAAGAATAAGGTTGATATCCATACATACACAGAGTGTAATTAAGATTGAGAAAGAGAGAAAATTAATTGAACAAAAAGATGGTCAACATCGCAACAGATGGGTGAGAAAAAAGTAATTCTGAAAAATTAGAGACAGTTTCTGTGATTTAAATAGCAAAAATTCAGGGCTCTCTTCCAAGAGAAAAATAACCTATGCTGAGCATTTTCAAGAAGGACCTCTGTTTCTTTTGCTGGCTTGTAAAAAATATTTACTTGGAGAATACTATGTAATTTAAAAATTTATTTCACTGAGATTCAGAGGAAATATTTCATGAAAACCTTCTATTTTAAGCATAACAGGAAAATTCATGAATTGAATTCTACTTGGAGTGACTCAAGTTTAAATGAAATAAAATGGAACATGTTTTTACACGCATAAAATAGAAAAAGAATATTGTTAAAGCTATATTCCATGTTCTAGAATATGTGAGAATTTAGTTTTCTTGTGTGAACTTAATGTGATCTTTTAAATATATTGAACAATAATAAATAGGTTTTAATTGTATGGCTATAAAATATATTTATCTAGAAGAAAATCTGTCTGATACCATACCTAGGATAAAATAGGCTCACTGACTAGAGTAGCTGTTCAACACTCTTTTTCTTCAGTTCCCCTGCTATTCAAACACCACTTTGAACAAAGAATCTCTAATTGTGCGTTGGAGTCTCATACCTCACAGTAATATTTTCACCAGCCATCTTCCCTTTCCCCTTTTTTTTTCCTTCCTTTCCCCTTTTTTCTTTCCTTTTTTTAATTTACTACCACTAAAGAATTTATGCTTCTTCTATTCTGAGATGTGCTGGTTTTTAAACCAGTTCCTAGAGAATATGAATTTAAGCTCAGATTTACTAATGAGGGAAATCTAAAAATACTTTGTGAGACGTTCCAGGATTATGAGTGACAAATCTGAGGCGATGCTCATATCTTTGAGAACACTTCATAGTAGGTGATCTTTCATATATAAAAGCCAGGCATCCAGCAAAGGAAGAATGCATCGTTAGTAGGCATCCTTCAAAAGGGCTTTCTTGACACAAGGCTCCACCAATTTTTCCCAGATACATTCATTTATACCTGCCCAGGTTCCTTTTCAACAGCATTTTCCCAGACTGGTTCTTGTTCTCACCTGCCTAGAGACTGACTCTCCTGATCTGTAGTACTTCATATTGTCCATAAACAACCTTAACTTTTTCGGTTGGTCTGGCCTCCCTACTAGTCTCCAGAGGTTTTTTTGCCTGCAGTTTCCATGGAAACAGTTATCACCTTCCTGGGTCTGAGTTTCACCATCATTTTCACCAACATGAAACTCTTCAGTCTTTCATGTTCACCTTTATCTCTTTTATCTGTCTTAGTTCAACGTCTTGATTTTTAGATTGAGTCCTCTGATTCCATCTGGTTCACTTCTACTTCACATTCTCCGACTTTTTTTCTATCAGCGTATCTCTTCTGCTCTCTTCCCTTGTTTCAGCTATTGACATAAAGTATGGTGACATGGAGACTTCCTTGCAGTGTCCATGTTCAACCAGGCCTCACCTGTAAGGAACCTCTTTCTTTAATCTTAGAGTATACTTGTGGGCTCTGCGGTGATAGATCATGTGAAGCCTGGCTACTAGGGTGATAAGAAGTGCTGAGGTGAAAACATTAGCATCAATTTCTTTGCCAAAATAGACTTCTCTTCATATCTTGTACAAAGAACTTTTAACAAGTCTGGATTTAGACTCATGTTGACAAGCTGGAGGACAGATCTTCTACTAAAAAATATTTTCTACTTGTTTTTTTTTTTTTTTTGGAAGTGGTTACTTTAGGGACTTTCATTAGTCCTTTATATTTTACATCAGGTAGAAACAGATTTCAAATTCTAGTGAGGAATAGAGATGCCTAAATTCCTACTAGTCTCAGCAATAAAACATATATTAGGGATGGTATTCTTCTATTTTATTTAGTCATCAAAATTGCCACTCTTTCTGTTTAGGATCTATACTTTTTTAAAATACCAATGCATAATAATTCAGGGAATTATAGAGTTGAAAAAAGGATGTAGCGTCCAATTGAAAGATGATTTTTGTAATATAAGATTGAACAATTTTGGTCAGGTAATACTGCCAAAAGGTGTGTTTCTGTAAATGTCAGTTCAATTATTTAGAACTTTTTATCTTGCTTTTAGAAAGAAGACAGTCACCCCACCTCTACTGTCTTATATTTTTCTGCTCAAAATTTTTCTCTCTGTTATTCTGTACTTAAAGGAATATAGAAGAATTATACCAACATCAGAAATCTCAAAATGATATTATAAAGTTTAGTATATAAAGTAACCATTATACTACTCAAAAATTCCAGCACAGTAATAAGTCACTAACACAAAATAGTTAACCGAATCAATGGTTTTATTCATATGAGTAAGAATTAGGAGATAAGTGCACAGAAAAAGAATTTAAGTATTCCAGAGAGGCTTTAACACAACGATGTTTTTCTTCAAGAGGAATTGTTTCTGTAACTGTTTTTAGCAAATAAGTGACACAACCTTACAGGTACTAGGGTGTAACTCTTCCTAAAACTCAGGTGAAAAAAACCTGCCTTTCTCATTCATCAATGAAATGGTGAATAATTTGTATTCTGTCTAAATTCCTATAGGTTTCAAACATCAGCAAAATAAAAACTGTGGCTGAGATTCATCTAGCCTTGTCCTAGGTATCTATAATAAAATCATCTGAGGAAGTTTTCTGAGACTTTAAATAATCAGTAGGGAAAGCTAGTAATTTTTGGAATGCAGAGCTACTGCCCATCATTCTTCATTTAAAATCATGGAGATTGGAAAGACTCTTCAGAAGTCCAACACCCTGCTCAGAAGAGATCTAATTAGATAAGGTTGCTCAAGGCTGTGCACAGACCAGCCTCCAATGACTGGGATTACACACCGCTCTAAGCAATGCATTCCTGTATTCCACCACCTCAAAATAACGTTTTTCTAATACCTAATCAGAATTTCTGATGTTTGAACTCGTGCTCTTTGGCTCTCACCCTGCTGCTGTGAACCACTGTGTTGACCCTCGCAGGTGGTGCTTGCTGCAAGGTACGAAAAGGATCCCACAGCCAAAGCTCTGACTGCGACACCAGGCACTCACGGACAGCCACTCATGAGACCACTTCTGCCCTAGTCTTTTGCCTTAGTGACAGGCTTGAGCAGACACAACGTGGGCCCCCACCAGCCTTTTATACTTGCCCTCAGAGATTTGTGGTTGTTTTCAATATCTTTTACATTATTTCCAGCAGTACCAACAGTGTTCAAACAGAAAAGCAACACAACATAGAGGCAGACAAGCCTCAGTAGTCCCTCTGTAATATCCTAGAATTTAGCCCTGGCAAAACAATGAGCCTGAGATGCTAGCTTGAGTCAAGCCACCAGACTGGTGCCTTGGTCGCCACAGGTAGGGAGTATTCAGTAACTATAACTTGCCTCTTTTGTGTAGACAAAAGCTTTGTGGGCAGTCAGCTCTGATAAAACCCCTTACAGATCTTTGTCTTCTCCAGCACCCAGGGAAATTAAACTATGCTAAAATTGCAAATCTGTAAATCGAGCAAGAACATTTTTTCAAGCCCTCCACCCCCAGTGTGACCACGACCTCCAGCTCTCCTTCATCTCTCATTATTCTTGACTCAGGTTCTTGCCCAGTCATGTTTCGTCAAAGATGGCAGTCAATGGAAGGGGCTCTTTTCCCTGTGTATTCTCACAGCAGATGATTTGAAAGGTTATCTCAGAGCTGGCAGAAGATGTGTATCCTTCTGGAATAACAAGGGGCATGCTATTTGCCTAGAGGATATCTGGAATACTTGAATGCAAAGCAAATACTTGGGTAGTGACTCAATAAATCCTGGCTCTCCTCTGGAAATTCCTCTTCAAAATTCTTCAGTGAAGATCCTTCACACATTGTGCTCAGTATTAATTCATTCTCTGTATGAGATATCTCTCTGTTCTTCTGAGCAGTGAAGTAAAATAAAATTGTCCTTTGAAGTATATTTGCCCATTCAGTTCACATTAACCCACCATTTGAAAGAATAAAATCTTAAATTTACACTGCCTGTAGTACATCACAAGTTGTGTACTGTGAGAGCAGTAGGGATTTTCAAAAGAGCTGCAAAGTGCCAAATGCTCTAATCCTATTGGTGTTTAATGGATGTTTAGCATCAAAAACTATCTCTGTCAAAACGGGATTTAAATAGACCTCCTTGATTATATCATGTGTTTGAAGTCATTGAGTTGCTATTAGCATTTCATCATCATAAACTAAATTTCTTCTAAGATTAAAGGTGATGAGTTCCATTATCTTTTGTTGTTAAGTAAGTATCCTCAACTGGACTATATGGGCAATAAATACCAAAACAAGATTTTTACCTATATTTATGTTTACTTATAAAATGGGCTTTGTTCTTCTCTCGTTAATTATAAAATCCAGGAATGTTACATATACTGCATGGAAGCATATTTTCCTGAAAAAAAGATATTACTGGATAGAGATCATACCAGCACAAGCTAAATAAATGAAGTTCTGATACTAAGTTCAACTTAATTGAAAATAAAATTGGGCATGAAAATAAATTGGCCATGTATTGTGTAAATCAAAAGGAATTACAGTATGACTTCAGCAGAAACAGAAGTCTTCAGTATGGTAACACAACAACTTTTTAAAGTAAGATGGATATTTATTTTTTAATAAAAGAAAGTGTTTGTGGATCAGCTCCAGGGAATGAACTTTCCTCTATTTAAAAGAACTGTAGTTAAGCAGAAAAGAAAATCCATGTCTTTTAAAAGTAATAAATTTAGTGGCTCAGATTTCAATTACTGCTAGTAAGAAGTGCCTTGAAAAACTTAGCTAATAGCAAATTACTTTTCATAACGCTCCGAAGCCTCTAAAGATTCAGTTTGGCTGCTCAAGAAAGCTTTCCCCTACTTGTAGGTTTTATGGCTATAGATTGTATGATTGTAGATATTTGTCTCAGTTCTGTTAACATGGCTGAAATGATTAAACAGAAGTTTAGTTGGGATTTTAACCCCTGTAGGGTTCTGCTATTGATGATATATAAAATCAAAGGGGAAAAGGATCAGGGATGCACACTGGCCTGTCTCCTCCCACCCGTTTAGGAAACTATCTACAACCCCTTCTGAGGAAATGAGAAGGGAGTGATTAGTCTAACAGCAACTGGAAGGAAAATGTGACCTTTTTTTAAGTGCTGCAGCATCTCAGGGCATTGCATGTTAGGATGAGGACCAGGGCTGGCTTACATAATAATTTTTTAAGTAAACTGTGAAACACATATCCACAGGTTGCAAAGTAGAATAGAGAGTATCTACTGAAAATTCAGAAAGAGAGGAATGGAATGAAAAAAAAAGGTTTTTTTCAGCTGCTTTGAGGTTTTCTAATCAATAAAACAAAAAAAATTATGTGCCTTATTATTTGAAAATTAGATAGAAATCTACATGCCATCATCTCAATAGTTCAAAGTATTTAATAATTATTAATGAAGCATGTAATAACTTTAAAAATGCATATAGTCATATCTTTATAGGTTAATGTACTTCATCATAAAAAGCTTTCAAAGAATCCATTATCTATCATGTAATATATGAAAAGTCTATACATACTATGATCTCCATTACATATTCTGACAAGTAGTAATGTATTTCATGTCAAAAACCACTTCTGAATGTCACCTTATGCTGTGGCATATCCTCATAGCTCAAGTAAAAATGGTGTCAAAAATCCACTTAAGAACATTTCAATAATCTATTCTGACTTTTGAGCCTTCATGATTTAGCAGCAGTTTTAAGGATATGTCAAGCTATAGCATAGTTCAGTACTTCACAAGCAGTATGGCTGTCTAGAACCATTTATCTTTTCTTTTATGCAGTCTTATTTAAAACTAACTGCAGTGATTTCTTGTCTAGCATTGAAAATACCAAAGAAATTAGCTCACAAGAATATAGGTCTGAAGGGTAAAGGAAAAGAGTTTGACTGAAATATTCTAGAATTGATATGTGCCTAGAGAATCAAAAATAAGCTAAAATATTTATTTTCATGCTAATTAGAGATAGGATGCTTCCCAGATTGAATATTACCTCCAATTAGTTTGGGCTATGGGATTAATAGTTTTATTTTTTTCCTTATTTGCCATCACAACTCAAAGGTTAATTCATGCTCAGTCAGAACAAACAAATTTCCCCACAGAAATAAGTCTGTTGTAAAGCCTTCTGGTTCTGGAAATTAGTTATTTAACTTCTGTTTTGCAACCTTACCCATTAGAGTTTCTATAGCAGTGTGTTACTACATTACTGGAAAACTGAATTAGTTCCTAAAGATGGTGTTTCTTCTCTTGAATGCATTAAAGAATAGCTTTGAAGCAACATAAACAATAACTGAATTAAATTAAACAGTGCATAATTTTCTATGCAGAGCTAGGTAATCGCCTGAGTATCAGTGGTAGTGTAAATGTTGTAGGATGAGATTCAGAATAGGGAGAAGCTGTTACTTCATTTGGATTCTGTACTACAGAGTGGTAGAAAAACATTGAGAAGCAGAGGGGAGGGAGAAAAAGGCAGCTGATGCTGCAAAAATCTGTTAAATTGAGATTTTAAATACACAAATGTTTCTTATACAGCTGTGCTGTGGGATTCACAACTGTTCTACAAAGGGCACAAAGAAGCTGTAATGTTAGGATTTATACAGCGACTAGTAATTTCCATTTAAATCTGGGGCCATACTGAATTAAAACCTGCCATTTACAAAACCCTGTGACCTGGACAAAAGAAAGGGATTGAGGGTTGTCTAGGAAGTCAAGTTAACCCTATTTGTTTATTCCAGTTTTGCTAAATATTCTACATAGTCAATGTAGCCAGGCTAGGGAAATACCCTTACCTATTAGTTATCTTCTGGAGTTCTGGAAATACACTAATCCAAAATGGCTACTGAAAAATTAAAAAAAAAAAACCAACAACAAAATGTGTTGGGGTGGGGGGGGGGGCGGCAGCAATGTGAGGTTTTTGGTGGCTTTGTTGTTGATTTTTTTTGTAAATTTCATTTTAAAGCTACCTAAGACATGAATGTTTAACAAGAATTATTTATGATTATAACAACTTCTTTAACAGCAAAAGTTACACTTTTGTTTCTCACACTTCTACCCACAGATTCATCCCTGCCATGATCACTACCAAATGTCTCAGTGCTGAACTCCTACACAGTTAGATGATAACTCTTCTGTCTTTCAACAATTTCACCTTGATTTGACTTTATATGATAGAAACCAAACAGAATTCAGCCCTGGACCAGTGGTCATTTTAGTATCCAAGACAATGGCATTGTTTCAACAACAGCTAGAAACATCCAAGTGTGTACTTTGAGTAAAAGAAAATAAGTTTTATTAAATGATTACATTTCACTTGCCTTAACTGAAGAAAGATTTTCTTGGGTCCAGTTGCTGAGGGTTCCTTTAAGACTGGACAAGTAGAAAATAAACAGTAAAAATTTGACTGTTCAGTTGTTTGACAGTAGGTGAATGATACTGGAAATGTGAAAAGTTGTGATATGCTGCTTCTGTGTGAAGGCTGGTGGCTGGAGATGGAGGACAGCATGTCTGATGTAGGAAAAAAAGTGCAGGTAATAGATATCTGGGAGAAGACAACGAGGTGTTTTACTGGATTAAGCCAGCGCCAGATTGCTGTGGAGGGAAAGAGTGTGAGCTGAGTAGATATGGAAGTTGATGTTGTCAATCACTACAATGACAAAGCAAATAGAGTCCATCACACGATTTTGCAGCTGAACTCCTGTCTGTTGAGAGGACATCAATACTATCATGTATGCTGCGATGCTATCTTTATATTAAATGAAAGTCATAATAAAATTGCATTCATCACATCTCTCAAACTATTTGTGTGTGTACTGTGCAGTCATTGACCTTCCTCAGAGCTGTTTTTAGTAGCAAAAAATCTCACTAATACCTTCAGGCACAAATATGCAAATTCTTTGGCAAAATAGTAAGTTTGCAACAAAATATTTTTGTCTTTGTACTATAAATGTGATTTTCTTCCTCCTAAACTAGATTATCACCCTGAACTCTTCATTGCTGTTTTATGTAGACCTCTCATATTATGAAAGACATGCTTGGGGATGTGTAGATTATGTGGCTGATCTCATACTTGGCCATCAATCAGTAACAAGTCTTAATTAATTTGCCTGAACTTTCTTTTGACATATATAATACAAAAATATGACTATTAATAGTGTGTGATGTTCAAGCTTTCACTAGTCTTTGTCTTAACTAACACTTAAATCAGTACCTGTTCTGATGTCCTTGTGTTTATTACTAATTTATTTTGTAAAAAACAATGTCAAAATATAGCCAATTCTGCCTCATGACATATCTTTCAGATGTATGTAGTTTTGAAGGATTTCATAACACTGAAGTAAAGATACTGGAGTTTTTTTCAAACTCCTTTTAAGCATACTGCTTTTTTCGTGTCATAAAATGTTAACATTTTTAATCGTAGTATTCAGACTGAATATTTATTTCATTTGCAGAGTAGTTCATCCAGTGAAATTCGGAAATTCAAAAGCGTAAGTCTCTGTGGAAAAGTATATTTATTAAGTATATTTATTACCTGATAAAAATAATAAAAAATAAGTTTGAGAGCTAAAATAAATAATCTTATCAGAAATATTTCTCCAGGCGATATGTGGAAAGTAGAGGGCATTGATATCAGAATAAGATCAGTAGAGTTAAATAGCTAACTTTATCTGTCAGCAGTAGTGGCTATTCTATCCAACTAATACCTATAATAATTCTATCCTAATTAATACAGAAACAAGTAATTATTATCAGTGCATATTTCTGCAAGGCCTTGTGTACCCAAAATAGTATACATGGAAAGTGAACTGGGAATACTGCACTCTCAATATGCAGTTAGTATAGGGGTTTCCTTAAGTAAGAGAGTTGCACAGATCATTTGGCCCAAGAATGTAATTCAGAATTAAGGTACCCTGAAAGTATGAGTTACTTCTGTCTTCTTGAAGGTCAACAAAGGAGAAGTACAACAAGCCTGGAAATGAATCATCAAGAAAAAGAGATTGCATCTTCATGTATTTGAAAAGGGAGAAATCCAAAGGCAAGAGGTATATATAATCAATGAGAAATATTTCTAGCCTTAACTAAGACTTTAGAAAACACCAATCTTTTGATCTGAAAAATGATTTAATATACCAGATATCCACTGCTGCCAGATATATCTTACTGGTGTTGATTATCTCATGCTACTTGGATTTGTGCTCTATGCCTTAGGCTGACAGGCAGGAACAGGTAGATAATATGAATTTTGTTCCTGTCAGGTTACAGATTATTTTTAAGTGGAGCACAACTTAATTTTACGAACAGTTTGCTGAAATTTATTTTATGCTTTGGTAAAGCAATTTATAATTCTGATGAACTATGAAGTATTTGATTATTCTTTATTACCATCTTTCATTTGTTTAAATGAGAGTCCTGTTGGCAATTTAAATCACTGAGAGAGCAAATTTTATCTTGGACTGGACATGTTAGTTGCTAGTCATTGCATATATGCACTGTCTTCTGAAACAGGTATCTGGTAAATTGAGAGATGCAAGATAGGAACAGATGGAGTTGAATGACACAAAAATGTTTAATTATAAAAAATTAGGTCAACTTATAGTTACCAGGAAATAAAAAAAGGTTTAAGATTTAATCCATATGACAGTTTCTGAACATTAAACACATTTGATACACATTTGTATTTAAAGAAGGTTAAAAATTATAATTATTTTAACAAAAAAATGGATTTCTATGATAGATAAAGAGCTACAACTTGTCTGTATGTTTACCAAGCTGTGATATGGAGTCTGAATTTGAGATCCCAGATTGTGACTCAGATTACTGCATTACTTTAGTCTCTGAACCGAGGTTGCTGGCACTACTTTTCAGTCCTATTATTTGTGTCTTCAAGAAACAGATGCCTTACATGCCATCGCTATTGTGGCTTTTCTATTCTCCTTTATATTCAGTAGTGGCTCTCTAAGAAGATTTCAGGCAGAGTATTTCTGACAATTCTGTGCTATTTACAGTTTCTTTCTGCTGTGGTCAGACAGGGATCCAAGCAACCATACACCTGCTCAGGCAATTTTTTAAAGTGTATCACTATGCAGCAAATGATACTTGTAGATCCAAAACCCATACTACTGAAGTCAGAAAGACGTTGCACAATTGATGAACATGTAGTGAAAGGGAGCTGAGGAATTCAAAACAAAGTTAACAAATAGTTATATTGTGAGCTTTATTCTAAAAGCATATTGGAGTCATGCTCTTTTTCTCCAAATACTGTAAACTTTTATTTGAACTAGGCAAAGAAGCAGAATCACTTTATTCCTTGTAACTCAGCCAGTGCATTGCAAGCACTACATGTCACAAAGCTCTGTTCCTATTACACTGTATTTTAACTTGCTCTTATGAACACCAAGTCTTTAACTTCCAGTATTTGTCTACTTTTCTCAGAATAGTGACAGTTTACAGAGACATCTGCTTATTCAAAATGAAAATACAAATATTTAAAATTTAACAACTTCTAAAGTAATTAATATTTTATATCATGTATATTAAACCCAAAAGAATTTGTCTTTCCTTTTTTTTTTTCCAGAGGACAACTTTTCTACCAATATTTGAACTCTAATTTCCATACAATTATGAAAAAGAAATAAAAAAATAATGGTGGAACACATTGTATGCCTTTATTATTCAAAGAAGAATGAGGGTTTTTCTTTCTTTTTATGCTGTACCTTGTAATAAAGGTGCAGCAGGAAAAAAAGCTATATTGTATACTAAATCTATCCCCTAATTTCAATAAGATGCAAATAATGTCCTTTTCTTCATAGTTGTTTTTCCTACCACTGTCTTTTACCTACAGCTATCTGCTTTTAAAAGTTCTATTGAGTTTGTAAGTTTATTGCAGCAAGAAGTTAAAGCTCTGTGACTGCATCCTTATGGCTCATGGTTAGTTATTTAGCTGTTAGTGTACGGAATGTATTCCTTTGCTGCTTCTGTATGGCATGAGAAGTTTCAATGTATAATAATATTGTAAATAACTTTCTTGTCAGCCACAAAAATAAGAAACTAATAAATGTGAATAAAACTTGCCTACTTAAAGTGAAATGTAGCATCAGAAACTTTGCCCTCAAGGTAGGTGGCCTTTCTAGTGAAGAAATTTAAAAAAAATAACTCAAACACAGTTATAGCCAGCATAACTTTTTTCCTGGTAATTCCTATGCTTTGCAAATTGTGCTGGCTAGATCTAATTTGTCTCTCATATCAGTCACATTTCTCATTTAGTTCCATGATCTCCACTATGGTTTATTATTAAAAAATATTGAAGAAAGAAAATCTAAGATATCAGAAAAAGTGCTTTACCTCTTCTATTCCATTTTTGACAGTCTAGAGTAGTTCATAATCTAAATCTCTTACTTTCTAAGGAACTTTATTCTTTCTCAGTTCTTACTTCATTTCTTGTTGGTCAATGACATCTGAATCATCAAAACAGACATTGTTATTCTGTTGTTAAATGATTGCAGAACAGGGTAATGACCTTTGCAATGTTTATATGGCATCAAACACGATGGGAGACTTGCAGAACTTCTGTAGTACAAGTGTCACAGGGCTTTTTTGTAGCAGAGGTTCACTGCTGCTGCTTGCCTTGACTTCTTAGTGAACCCAAGTGCTTCCTTGCTTCTGGATGAAAACTCATCAGTTTGCCTTGTAAATACAATCTCTTTAGTTTCATCTCCTATTTCTTCTCAATAAAATAATTCTGAGGTACTGTATAGGAAACGGGGCCAACCTTAAATAGCTGTGAGAACAGCTTTTATATAATTTATGTGTCAGAGTGGGAAATGTAAGAGTTACTGGGTGCCTGGAGCAAGTTTTTTCCCAATGTAATCAATTAATCAATGTCTTAAACAAAAAAAACCCAAAAAAAACAAAAGAAGAAGAAAACAAGGACACAAAACTTTTTCTTATTCTTTAACAGTTCAATTTTTTTAATCAGAAGAGATACCAGTTAAGAATCACTTTCAAAAGCCTAGGATAAATGACGAATCTTCCTCCTGCCTCAGATTAAGCTCTTAAAAGCTCATTACTCTGTCATCTGTGCTGACTCTTTAAACTGCCAAGAGGTCTAAAGTTTTAAGTTATTTTACTCTAAATTTGCCTTCTAAAAAGTTATGAGAACTTCAGAAATGTAAACATAAGTCAAGTTTTCTTTGAGTAGCAGAAAGCTCAGTATCCGTTCAAAGTGCAAATTAATTTTCATAAAGTATTTGAAAAATATTTAAAGTTAACCTGTTTAAATACATTTAATTTTTAAAAGACATCCCATTTTAACCTTTACTTTTATAGGAAGAAGGCATTCTAAACAGTTTTAACTTGTACTGTCTGATAAGATATAGTCCCCAAAATTGTTTATATTGAGAAAGTTCCTGCTATAATGCATGGGTAGTCCTAATTTTTGATTCATTGTACTTTAAAATGAAGCATAAAATTATAGATTTTTCTTAAAATTGTGGCCTTTCACTGAAACTTTGCATGCTTTCATACGTACTTAGATTTTTCTTTACATTTTTTCCAGGTATTTTTAAACATACATGTCTGTATAAAATTAATGGG
Organism: Fringilla coelebs; assembly: GCF_963513975.1. Lineage (NCBI taxonomy): Eukaryota > Metazoa > Chordata > Aves > Passeriformes > Fringillidae > Fringilla > Fringilla coelebs. Next base: position 68,986,110 of record NC_140028.1, read on the forward strand.
AAAGAAGGCTCATAGTAGTGTTTCTTAAATCAAAACATAGCTAACTAGGGAATTATTGCTTGTGATAACTTGATTTTTTTTTTGTGCCAGCAAACAAAGACTTTCACAGAAAAAACCCCAAAACCTATAAAGATAAGCTACTCATAAAAATGGCCACCCTCTCACTGTTTGCTGTCTGGACATAGCCAATTTGCCTTCTGAAAAGATGTCAACTTTTTTTGTTGTCATGCTGACAACAGGATCATGATGAAGCAAAAATCAGAGAAGGTTGGGAACAGAATGTGGGAAGCAGGTAGCTGGTACAGTTAGAGGAAATTTGGCAGGTAATTTAATTGTTATTTACACTAACTACACTGTATTTATTTCACAAATGAGCTATATCAGTGTCTGTGTACAAATTAATCAGTTTTAGGCCATTTCCCTTGAAGCCCACAGTTTACAGCACTGCAGTCTGTGCTTAACAAAACAGTTCATTATTAAAATTATTCTGTGTGTATGTTTATTTTAAGATTATTTTAAGAAATACAAGAATATTTGATTGCTATGTTAATTCTGCATGGTAAATCTCAGCTAAGTGCTATGGACAACTGATAGAAGTGGTGTGTCTTAATTCTGTTATGATAAGTGAAAAAGAAGGTTTTATCTTTTCAGCATACCATGTCTCTTCTTATGCATCTCTCTGTTGGGTGTTCATGGCCCAGTTTTGGTAGGGGAGGGGATACAGGAGTGGTTTCTGTGAGAAGATGCCAGAAGTTTCCTCCATGTCTGGCAGAGCCAAGCCTGCTTGAGGATCCTAGACAAACATGCTGCTGGCCAAAGCTGGGCCAACCAGAAATGGGGGCAACGCCTCTGTGATAACATATTGAGAAAATATAAAAGTTTTGGTGCAGATGTAACTGCAGCCAGGGGAAAATGAAATGAGAAAAATGTGAGAGGAAGTGCTCATGTCAGTGAAGAAGGAAGGGCAGGAAGTTCTTCAGGCACCAGAGCTGGGATTGCCCTTGCAGCCCATGGAGATCATGGGGATACAGAGATGCACCTGCAGCCTGGGGAATACACCACACCAGAGCAGGTGGATGCCTGAGAGGAGGTTGGGACCCTGTGGGAGACCAGAGCTAGGAAGGGTCCTGGCAGCGACCTGCAGACACAAAGAGAAAGGATCCACGTTGTAGCAGGTTTCCTGGTAGGACTTGTGACCTTGTGGGGGTCCCATGCTGGAGCAGGCTGTTCTTGAAGGACTGGACTCCATGGAAGAGTGACCTGCATTGTAGCATTTTGTGGAGAATTGTTACTCGTGGGTTAGACTCACATTGGAGAAGTTCTTGTAGGACCATCTCCTGTGACATCCGACACTGAGGCAGGGGAAAGACTCTGCTAAAACAGTGGGAAGCCTTCACAAGAGCTTTAGCATCACCTGCTAGTCTAAACTGGCTGAGCCTTCACAGGCTGTCGTGGGCTGATGGAAATGACAGCAGGGCTGCCAGCTCACAGATACCCATGTGCTGTTCTTTCACCTCAGGCAGCAACCAAGTTCTACACAGCTGCTTGGTCACTCCCCCACCAGTAGGAGTGGGGAGAAAATTGGAAGGGTAGAAGACAGAAAACTCATGGATTCAGATAAAGACAGTTTAATAGGGAAAGTGAAAGCTGTGCACACGTGCAAGGTAAAACAAGAAATTAATTCACAGCTCCCCAGGCAGGAAGATGTTCAGCCATCTACAGGAGAGCAGGGCCCCATCACATGTAATGGTTAGTTGGGAAGACAAACACCATCACTCCAAACATTCCCTCACTTCTTTCTTTTTCCTCCACTTTATTTATTGAGCATGATGTATTGATGTATTGATGAAATATCCCTTTGGTCATTTGGGGTCACTGTCCTGGCTGTGTCTCTCCCATGCCCACCCAACTTCCTTGCCAGCATGGCCATATGAAAAGCAAAAAAGGCCTTGGCTCTGTGTAAGTCTTGCTTGGCTTACGCAAAGAACAAAAACATCTCTATATTATCAAAACTGTGCTCAGAACAAATCCAAAACACACCCTCATAGCAGCCACTCTGAAGAAAATTAATTCTATCCCATCCACAACCAGCCCACCAAGCTTGTTTAATAACTTGTGAATGAGGCAAGGTTAACACTACCCTAAAGCAGAAGCAGCAACACCTGCTGATCAGGGGCATTCCTTTGTTTTGTCTTTTTGAGCATGCCCAGGAAAGAAATGCACTGTGATGGATTGTAATTCTTAAACAATGCTGATTGTTTAAGATTTCCCCATCTTCTTCCCCTGCCTCTTGTTCTCTCTGTAACTATACCTATTAAAAAGGGCTATTGCTATTATCATGTGTAGATTTGATATTTCATATATACGCAGGCATCTGTGCTGCCTTTAATCTACCTAAATAGTTTCTTCCTGAGTGAAGACTACTTATCTGTTTTCATCCTCAGACTGTGTGGAATTTTACCATTGCACACGAAAAGATTTGTAAAGACGACTGAAAAATATTGTTGCTTAGAGGCAAGGGTCACTGCTATGTTCAAAAAATGGGATAACTTATAATTGTGGGGTTTATTGATTAAAGCCATGATGGTAACAGACAGTATTGGATAGTAAATATACAGAGCAGATTAGAGGAACAGTGTGCAGCCTCCACATTATTCTTGCCTAGGTGCATGTTCATCGTAAATGTAGACATAAAGTTTTTTAAACTGTTTGAACTTCTTAATAAATGCTGGGAGATGTCTACCAGCTGCTGTAAGATGAAGTGAAATTGAAATAACTATCAAATAAGATTCCATTGCATCTGGACAGTTATAAATATGACATACTTATAAATGTAAAATACATAACTAAATGGACTTTCACTTTATTTGCAAATCTTGTTTGGGGGTGTATTCTGTATTACCTGAACACAGTAATGGATCTGGCATTGCAGTATCATTAGGAGGTTGGTTCTAATTTTGTTGTGCTAAAAAAAGTGATTAAAAGAGTCTCAATTGATCTGAAAGAAAGTGAACCTTGCCTTTAAAACCTAAATGGAACTAAGATTTATCTGAATCTATTGACACAGTGTTTTTCAAGTCTTGATAAATTATTTTTCCTACAATGCTTCCTGACACTGTGCTTCTTTATAGGAGGTACGGCATTATATCATTAAAGCATCGGCTCCTGCTGGGAGATGTATTCAGTGCCTCGGAATACTGTAAGAAATAGGTGTTTTTTAAAAGCTGGTTTTATTCACTTATTTACTAAATAAGAATATATTTAGGTGTCAATAGCAATTAGTCATTGAAGATTCTTTTCTTTTAATTAAAGCTCACAATTTAAAATACTAAATCAAGACAAGTTGTTCTGAAGAGGAACACTTTGTCCCTCACATTTCCTACCAGGCACAGATATTTTCAGGACTCTCCAAACAGTAGGAAATCTTTCTTCTGATCTGCTCACTTCATGCACTTCAGTATCAAAACACCATGTGTGGGCTATGGACCAAGCTGATAACGTGACACTACAATTAGCAGGCTTTTGTAAATTTTAGTTATAGACCTGATCTTATTTATTTATTTTTAAAATATGCTTATTTCTTATTTGTGGATAGAATATGTAAATAAAATATGTATCAAGGAATTGTTTGAGCTGTAAATTAGGAAAACTCCTTTTAAACCATTTTTATCTGTAATTAACTACATATTTGAATAGTCATGAAATTTCACAATTTACCCAGTGGAACATAAAGGACATTTTGTCCTATAAATACAGTGAGGGAAGCAAAGGAAAAAGAATTGTCTCTGCATTTTTTAATGGAAATATTAAAATAAAAGAAAAAAGCTTTTAAAAGAAAAAAAGGAAACTGTTTTCTCAGCAGAGTACTAGAAGCCAAGGAGATGTCAAATACTTGCTAATAACACAGGACTTGCACCACCCATAAGGAATTTAATTTTCATGCAGAACATCCAGAATTTTCAGCTGAAAAATGTAGCAAAAGGTCTCAAGTCTTTCAATTGGGACATTAAGACTTTTTGAAATCATTGTCCTCAGACCAATCTAATCTGCAACAGAGAACAAAATATCTTCCCAGCAAAGGGTAAAGAAAATTTGACACTGACTTCTTAAAAATTAGGTCTGCTTCTCAATGGTAAAAATAATAATTGCTTTCTTTTTTAAAAGTTTGAATATCTTTTAAGTGGAATAATATTATCACATAAATTGGTTTTAAACTTTTTGCTTTACACTTCATCAGACTGCCTCTCAAACTAGAAAAAAAAAAATTCCCAATAGTGAAAACTAGGTTCTAGAAACAAATTCTAGTTGGTAGAACTAGATTTGCCTTTGTACAAAATAGAAAGCCAGAAAAGTGAAGAAGCAAAAATAAACTGACAAAAAAACCCTCAATGCTTCAAGCAGTAGAAAGCTAAAAGCAAATAACCTTTTTGAGAAAACACATGTGTAACGCAGAATTAATTTTCTCCCTTCAGAACTAAAGAATTGAGATTGGCCTTATACTGCATATTGAATATCAAGATGCAAGTATGAATAAGGAATGAAAAAGAACTAAAGGTGACTTGGGAAAAAAATAAGCAAACACATTAATGTAATGGGCTGTTCAAAGTTGAGATAAAGTAGATGCAAATGAGGATACTATCTGCTTTTAAACCAGAGAAAATCCAAGTAGTATAGTCAACTTTTATTCTACAGAAAATAAAACACCATTCTAACTCATTCTTAAAAGCACGGGATAATATTTTTTTCAAGAATATTTAAGGTTAATAAAGGAACCCTGTTTCTCTAAGAATGCTCATTCTCTACGTAGAACACCTCAGTCACACTTTGACACATATACCTTGAGTAAAACTGTCAAAAAATTTGCAAAAATATAGCAACACATTTTATAATATCCCTCATTTTCTAAACCTTGCCTGTATTTATGACAGTAAATGCATGTATTTATCAAATTGGCAGGCACTGAAAGCTCTTTAAAAGAATGTTCTCTCTCATATTTTATGAAAGCTTCAAAGTGATCTGTAATAGCTGGATGTGTAGTTAGTCAAATGAACAATAAAGGACTCATTGCTGCAATGTATCTGCAGGGAGGAAGCAGAAAATCGGTGTGAATGTGTTAATCACTATAAGGAACTCAGACTTTGGATTTTATATTTTGAAAGCTGATTATAAGAAAGCAATGAAGATACTATTAATGTTTTTCCTTTTCCCCCTGGGATTATAAAAATTGGGACCTGGTAATTTATTAATAGCAGTATCAACTATTGTAGTATCAACTATGCATACATTCTTGGTCTTAATTAAATTTTATTTTGGTGTTGCCTTATCAGTGAGAGTCAGATGGGAAGAACTGAATTTTGAGAATATAGGTTTTCTTCGTCATGCTGGAGATAGTCACTTTTATTTTATTTTTAAAATTCATCCCACGTGACTGAACTCTAGAAACAAGAGCAATCTCAACTCTAATGTAACTTTATAGTTTCTGCTGTCTTTTCTCTTTACAAAGCAAGGTGGATAGGTGGAAGGGCAATTAGATGAGCATCCCCACAGACAGCTGTTCATTCCTTTTATTAAAGTGTTAAAAATATTTGATAGTTGTTGCATCATGTTGATTGCATTTATTTAACTTTGTTTTGGATGGTTTTCCTGGTTTGGGTTTATTTTTTTTAGGTATTGTATTAAAATATTATGAAAGCATTTAGGAAACTAAAACAACAATAACATAATAAATCACAAACGGAATATGAGGAATTAAGAATAAAACCACATAATTTTGTCAGTATAATGTTTAAAAGCACATAAAACTTAGAAGTTGACTAATATCAAAATGGAAGGATCGTGGAAAATTAAAAGAAGCTGATATTTTGGTGAAACTTTTGAAATTTTTCAATTGTATTATATTTAGACCTGATTTAAGGGGATTATGGGTCTAAATCTAGAAACTGTTTGGATGCGTCTGTGCTTCATAATGGAATGAACCATAAAGTTAATTAAGTTTGCTGGCCCAAGCTGGTTTATGTACATAATTCATTGATCCCTAGGCAAAAATAGTGGTTAAATATGGAAATTAGAGCATCAAAACAAACTAAGCATTATCACAAAGCCTTATCCAATATTTCCCTTTTGTTACAAAAAACCCAAGAGGATCTAGACTACCATTGACAAAGTATTTTTAGTACGGAGGAGTAAACAGTATTAGCAATCTAATTAATTTAAGAAAAGTGACCAAAAAGTCTTTCCTTCCTAAGACATCAGACAAAGGCTTGATAGTATTTTAGGGCATGTTTTGATTCCCCCTCCAAAAGGCTTGGAGCAAGAGTTTGAATTCAGAACTCATACTGTGGTGCATTGTTTTGATCCTCCAAAGGCTAGACATTCTTGGATGTGTGACAGTCTTTTAGAAAGCATTGTAAAGTGGAAATGCAAGCAGTTATTTTCCATAGGTTGTCCTGGTTCCAGAGCAAGAAAAGTAGATGTTGGTCCATAGAAAATAGCTTGGTAGTACTGTTGTTACTGAGACCTTCAGAATATGATACTGGAAAAACGGATTGACATGAAACCCAACAGTGTTTGAAATACTGCAGGATAAGTAAATTTCCTATTATAAAGAAACAGCTGAAAACACGGAAAGAAGATCTTCATGTGTCTAGAAATAACACCTTTTTTATTGTTATTTTATAAGGAAAAGTACTGTGCAAGGCTGTGATCAGACTTTGCTTGAACAGTCATCCTTTCTGGAGGGGGAAGGCAGTAATTGCCAACAGGCGGAGAGACAGCCAGTTTGTGAAGCAACAGTGGATTTAAGCAAAGACCAAAGAGCTAACCAAAGACAAAAACACTGACTGAGAGAGAAAACCTGGAAACCTGTGCTGAAAGAGAGTCTAATACTGAAGATGCAAAATAGCTATTAAAACAAAAACGCTGCTGGAACAAAATGATATAAACTACTGATTATTGGGCTGGAAGTGTAATGAGGAAAAAAGGAGGTTTTGAAGCAGCCGTCATAAAGGAGTGAGTAATGTACATAAGAAAATTCAACTTAAATACAGATAACAAAAGAATACAGTGATGTGGTGATAAGATTGGACTGTGGCCCATTACACCTTCTTCTCTGTTATTAGGCTTTCTCATGTTGTGTGTAATATCTATTGTTTAGCTCGGTTCGTGCATCCCACAAGATGATGGAACACTTAAAATTTGGGCCTCTCTAGCCTCAATATTAAATAGCTAAGTCATGCAGCTCCTGCTGACATTGCCATAGATAAGTCTAGATATCCTTTCACCACTTTTCTAGCCTCGCCATTTGTTTAGATCTCCTGCTAGTCAAGCTCGTGGAAGTGTGCCTTATAAATTATTCTCTCAGGTATGGCTTTCCAACATCTTAATTTCTTTCATCATTAATCATTTCTAGACAGCTTCAATGAACTTTATTGAAGCTTATGGAGTTAAAATGAGAGCTATCCTAAGTAACTTCACAGGACTGTGAATGTTTCACTTTAACTGATTTTTTTTAAAGCTTTTTCCATTAGACAAATAAAGATACAGTACTGTATGTACTGATATCCTTTTTCATCATAGTTATTGAAAAATAACCAAATAAAAATACAATATAAAGCAATGGCATGAAGGAAGATTTAGGCAATTGAAATGTGTAAGTAATGTAGCGTCTAAATCTCATTTAATAAAATTGAAGCTGGAATTAGGATCTTGAAGCTGTCAAACTTGTGTTTTCTTTCTGAACTGTGTTATGTTTCCAAAACTGGCATGTATGTTTACCTCACAGTTGTTGACAAGTATGTAAATTACTCATTTAAGTTCTTCTACTGTAATGGCCAGAACAGTCAAAAGACTGGAGTTATTCTAGTCTCTTTTAGGGCTCCAGGTGGTCCTGAAATTAATTCTATTTGACAAAAAAAATTGAATCTATATTCTAGACTTAACAACATCATTGTTTTCTGTAGCTGGAAGGCATGTAGTTATTACTAAGGGTTGAAAACACTTTGTTAAAATCTAAATCTGCTACTGTTAAAATGGTAATTTTACTGTAGTACTTTTTGTTTCCTTAAATACTCGTTTATATTATCCTAGGGTTTAGATATCTCAATTGTCAGAAAAGATTCTTGCTATTAAGTAGAACCAAGAAAATATGAGTATCTCACAAAATAAGCCAGCTTAAAAGATGAAAAAACACCCTTAAGGAATAAATAGAGGGAGGTACATCTGAAACATACCAGTTCTCTGTTTATAATTTTCAGTATTAAATTACATCATAAAAATGACATTATGCAATCCATGGTAGACTTGTTCGGTGAATTTAAACATTAACTAACTGAGATTTTTTTAAAGATTTTATACATTTATCAAAGAAAGTAAAAACTATGTTGAGTGAAGAATCAAATGACACTGGAGAGCTTTAAAGGAAAAGCTTATTTAGCTGCTAATCAGGGATACAGTTCTGTCAAATTAGCATACTTCAGATAGCAAGTCTCTGGTCTTGATAACATATGCGATGGATGATTAGTAACAGAAATAAATATTGTATACTTACACTTATGCTTTCTTTAATGATACATGTTTTAAGCACAATAAATCTAAAGAACAAGAAAAATTTTATTTTTTAATTGCTAGAAAACATTATCATAAATCATGCAAAATGTCAGAAGAAAATATTCAGTAAGGTAATATATGCTGGTGAAGAATATTCTCTCATTAGATGACAGCACCCTCTGGATCCAATCCTGTAGAACTTCAAAATTTTTTTTCTAAAGTAACCTTAGGCAATATTGAGAAAAGCACCCCCATAGACTTCAAAAGAACTTTGCTTATACATTTTAGACTGAGTGAAACTAAAATAATCCATTTATCTTAGATTCAGAAACAGACAAAATTACATTATCAGATTTCTTGCACTTGTGGGACAGAACAGATTATATTTGTTAATTTTTTTCTCGACAAAAAGCAGGAAAAACTTGTTTGTACATAGTTTTTTAGCAAGATGAGTCTAGAACATGTGGCTTGTGGTTGAAAACTTCACTTAGAAAAAGTTGTTTCATATCCTGTTTCCTAAAATGGAGCTTAACACAGGTTTTTCCTGGGTTAACCTTGATTAAATATTAAACTCCAATCTGGTAACCCATCTTCCCTCCTCAACAGGACCGGAGAAGAAAGTACGATGAAAAAGCTTGTGGGTCAAGATAAAATCAGAGTGACGGCTTATTAGTTACTGTCAGAGGCAAAGCAGATTTAACTTGGGGAAAATAAATTTAATGCCAAATAGAAGAGTTTGGGGATGGTAAGAATCAAAGACAATAAACAAAACGTCTTTCTTCCCTATCTTTAAGATTTTTCTTCATGCCTTCACTCTCAACCTTTCTTCCAACCCTCTCTGCACATTCTGCCCCTGGAAAAGCACAGGGGGCTGCAGTCATTTCACAACAGCTTTGTCCAGCACTCCTACTCCTCACACATTTTTCCTGCTCCAGTGTCTGTCCTTACAGATGCCACAGTTCCCTGAGGAAATGGTCACTGGACCTATCATGGGGTCCTTTCCAAGCACTAGAAAGCAATCTTTGCTTTGTCTCTTTGAGCCCCTCCTTCTTCTCTGCCCTTGGGCCTTGCAGGATGCTATCTCCCTCTTTTTCTATCTCCCTATGTTCTCTCCTCCTCTGACCATGTGGTACTTTGTGCCCTTTCTTACAGATGTTTTCCCCAAAGTGCCACCCCTGGAATTGATAGGCTCAGTCACGTTGTGCACTGGATCTATTACAGAGGCAGTAGAATTGTCCGGATTTTGCTGTGTCCAGCTCAGGGCACTCCTAGCCTCTCCTTACAGTGACCTGTCCTGTAGCTCCTTGCTGCCAAAGCCTCCTCACTGGGCTCCTGAACCCAAACAATGTACAAAAACTGGTGTTTTAGTAAATCTATCGAAGTAAAAAAAATATATATATAATAATGAAAAAAAAAATCCTTGCAAAGGTGTTCTTTTAAGATTTGTCATGACAAACTTAACCACAGGGTATATTAGCTCATAATCTTAAAGGTAGGAGTTGTTTATGCAGATGGAAAATTCAAGTCATTAATCAAAAATCATTAGGAACTCTGCACTGTTTTCTTTCTTTTTTGAACACCTGTTTTCACATGACATTTCTTTCTGAAACACCTGCTTGCTCTGCTAGGTATTCTGAAATCATCAGGTATAGGAAAAAAATACAGACAAAAGATCAGGCTTTCCATAGGAACTCAGATCACAGATAGAAAGAATATGGACTCAAGCTAAAGCTGTTTTTCACCACAGTCAGTGGGAGAATAAATAGAAAAGAGACAACTCTTATTTCCAGAGGAGACCCTGTCAGAGGCTTTCCAAGTTTGCAGTGTATATGCATTGGCTAATGGGCTGGCTAGTTGGAGTAAGTCTGACAAACCAGGGACCCTGATCAGTGTTACGTGATTCATGTTAATCTGAACTGGTTGTAGAACAACCATGAGGCTTTGGCAATCCTGCAGCTACCTTGGAGTGTTTCCACAAGCCAGTGAGCTGCAGGGCTAGCTTAGTGGTTTTGGTTAAGAGGTTGCCCTACTGAAACCTCATCTAAGTAAATTTTATTGCCTCTTGCTTTTTTATCTCTAGACTGTGTTCCCAAGGCTTTGATCTTACAGCTCTCTTGATGGACACAATTTCAACTCTAAAAGCAGCTGGGCAGTATGTAGAGAATCTGGAGATACCAGGCTGAAGATATTGTTAGGCCATGTGGGTTTTTCAACCTTCTGCCATCGCATGGGAGTGCTGAGAGCTTGAACGAGATAAATGCTAGAAGCTTTCAAAAAAAGCTTTCAAGCAGTCAAGCTGTATAACTCTTTAAAATACCTGTATATTTGTTATGTGAACTAAACCCACTGAATTAAATCAGGATTGGATTCTCACTCAGGAAAGAGATGCTAAAGCTGAGAACTTTGTGGAAAAATCATAGGCAGTTGGACAGCAGAACTGACTGTTAGTGTACTGCTCTTTTCCAAATTAATCTTTAAGTGTATGTCAAAGAATAATTTTCCAGAAGCAATCCCCAATTACTTCAGTGGTATTATTTATGACTGAAGTATAGTCCATGTTTTGTAGATGACACAAATAATTTATCTGCAGGTTTACTCTCCATTTGTTATAGTTAGAACCCTGAAACTTCATTGGCACATTACCTGTAGTTCAGGTGATATTCTCCAGAAGTAGTTCTTCTATTTCTAGGACATTATCACAATTAAATCAAAACCACTAGGGCTAGAAGAGGCAAGGTTTTATTACACTCATCTGCCCAAATCATAAACAAATTCTTTCTAAGCTTTAAAGCCTAACGCTAAACTGGAAAGACTGATCATTACTGCAAGTATGAACCAAAAAAAAAATGTTACTTGCTAATAAACTCATTCCCAAGTAAAATTTGGGAGATCTATGGAAAAGGTGACTCCAGAAAACCCATTCTAAAAACATTAAGCTATCACTGGCAAAGGTTTTAAAATAATTAAGATATTGTTCAGTATTTTGAATTAATAATCAGGAATAACATCCACAAAAATTCAGGTTCTATACCACAATAACACTGTCTAGGAGCAAAAATCCATCTCTTATTACTGATATTTTAAATACTTTTGTCTATTAAAAACACCCTGTTAATATTATCCAAGCAAGAAATATTAGATAAACACAAGTGGGCAATTTTGTCATTACGGTGACATACCTCTACTTTTTGAAAGAGCTGGCTACTTCTTCTGTGTGATGTTTTTCTGTAATTTTATTCTCTACTAGGTATCTAACAAGGAGCTCGACATTAAAGTGACTGTCTGGAAGTCTGTCTCATCTGTTTAATTGGTATACTCTTGCCATCTTGCTCTTATTTTTGAGCATACCTCATACCGTTTTCTCTAAATACTTTATATTACCTAGAGAATCTATAACAGTCTTCTTGAAAACATCATGCCAAAGGATACTTGGATATAGAAATAACCTGAATAGAGTGACCAAAACACAGTCAGAATGCAAAGCTTTCTTTCTTTGTGACTTGGCTATTCAAAGTGATAAAAACAGCACAAACAGAATAAATTATTAAAAAGTTGTCTGAAATGATGTTTGTGTGTCTTCATGTAATATTGGATGTAAGGTTGTTTTTAAAAATAAATACATAAAATACTAGGAAAGTTTTCTGGTCATAAAGATGTGGGGTTTTTTTGGCACATGTATGAATTACAGGTTTTAAAAATGAAGGTAAAAATGTCAAACATTCCTTGGAAAATTGATCTTCCACACGTTCTGTAATGAAACAATAGTGATTATATTTGTTTTGGATCACTGAAATCTTTACATGTGCATTGGAATTGGAATTTATAGAAATTAATATTCTGAAGAAAGCCTTTATATAGGTAGCTCACAACTCAATGATAGAATCATTTTGTCTAGTCGTACTATTTTAAGTAGAGAAAAAGCTCTGCTTTTATTTGATTTATAATAGTCTGCATGATGAGCTGCATGACAATATTATTGGCCAGTGTCACCAGTAGCTGTTAAGGGTCCTTCAAGAAAGCGTCGTGATACATCTAACTTAAATATATAAGGCAAGTGTTGCTTAGGGTCCCCAGCCTCATTCTGTATGAACTTTTGATATGAATGATAAGATGGAAAGGTTTAGAATTGATTTTGGCTCTGAGAGCAGGACAGAATGGGATTTGTCTGTCTGTAACAATATGCAAGCTCAAGGTGGAATACCCACAGGAAATTTTAGCAGGGCCTTTGATCACAGGTACTAGGAAGTTAATGGTTGGGTATGACAATACCTCAGTACACTTTATCAGCTTATTAAATGCTTGGATGTATATATGACTTGTGCTGGTCTAGTAATGCACTGATTTCTCAGCCTGGTTCTGAGTATTACACATTTGAGTTAACTAGACTTCTGTTAAAACAAAATCTCGTATCTTATTCATGATTACATTGAAAATATTAACTGGACGTTAAATGAAGTCTCTTATTCCTCAGAGATACTGCAAAGATGATTTCTAAAATTCAATAGGGATTTCCTGGTTCATTGATATTCTGTGTGCAGTAGAAATAATCAGACCTGATTTTCCCAGTATAAAGGTGAGTAAAACCTATCTATATTCAACCCTCAAAACTATTTCTGTTTTTCTTTAGCTTCATCCTGGAATAATGGGTGTTTGTTCACCTGGATTTTGAAAGGGATCTGAATACAGCTCAAGATTGACTAAATTAGTCTGTGACTCATTATACTGGAATAAACTCAAATAAATAGCAGGTTTCAGCCATATCAGCCTGTAAGAAAGATGACTTTGGCTAGTTCTTCAGTGTTAAAAGAATAAAAGTCTAATCTGTAAAGAAACATGGTGTGGTAGGGTTTTTTTAAGATTATTTTTTACTTAATCTAAATCTATTTTGAGTCTCTTTCTTAATCTGTATCAGGGAACATATTACTACATTTACCTTTTAGAGACGTTATGAATGTTTTAATTAAAAATGTTGGAGAAATATATTGAAAGCCTTGGTAGGTATCAGATGTTTGGGGTTTTGTTTTAATGGAAGTCCTGTAACTAAAAGAAGATAAATAGGAAGATTTTCCAGAGATGTCAGGTAAAAAAAGATTATATTTAACATCTTCAAAAGCTGAATTTCTTTGGAAGCAGAAGGAAGGTGTGAGCCAGGGTGATTAAAAGTACAATTTAAGTTTTCATGGACAAATTAGAGAGATGGGCAATCTCCAGCCCTGTGAAGCTTAACAAGGAAAAGTGCCAGATTCTGCACCTGCAACGGGTCAGCCTTGGTTGTGTGTATGGACTGGGGAATGAGAGGCTGGAGAGCAGTGCTGTGGAAAGAGACATGAGGGGTCTGGTTGATGGCAAGTTGACCTTGAGTCAGCTGGGCCCTGGGGGCCAGGAGGGCCAGGCATGTCCTGAGGAGCATCAGGCACAGCACTGGCAGCTTGGCAAGGGAGGGGACTGTCCTGCTCTGCTCTGCACTGGGGACGCCTCACCTCGAGTGCTGGGGGCGGTTTTGAGCACCACAATGTAAGAAAGGCATTAAATTATTAGAGACTGTCCAAAGGAGGGCCATGAGAATGGCAAAAGGCCATAAGGAGAAGCCGTATGAGGAGTGGCTGAGGGTGCTTTACCTGTTCAGCCTGGAGAAGACCAAGGGAAGACCTCATTGTGATCTTCAACATCCTCATGAGGGCAAGTAAAGGGGCAGGCACTCATCTCTTCACTCTTGTGATCAGGCACAGGACTCTGAGAATGAGCAGAAGCTGTCAGGGGAGGTTTAGGCTGGATATTAGAAAAAGGTTCTTCACTCAGAGGGTAAAGACTCCCCAGAGCAGTAGTCACAGCGCCAGCCTGACAGAGTTCAAGTGTTTGGACAATGTTCTTAGGCACATGGGCTGTGCTCTCGGGGTGTGCTCTGTAGGACCAGGAGCTGGACTCAATGATTCTTGTAGGTCCCTTCCAACTCAGCTTCTTCTATGATTTTATGTTTCCATGATAGAGTAATTTAGATTTTTCATATTAGTGAATACTATCTTAAGATCTACATCATATTTAAAGACGAATCATAGAATCAGATAGTAGTTTGGTTTGGAAAGAGCCTTAAAGATCATCTAGTTCCAAACCCCCTGCCATGGACAGGGAAAACTTACCTAGACCAGGTGGTTCAAAGACCTATCCAACCTGGCTTTGACACTTCCAGGGATAGGGCATCCACAGCTTTTCTGGACAACCTGTACTAGTGTCTCACTATTGTCACAGTGAAGAATTTTTTCCTGACATTTACTTTAAACCTGCCTTCTGACAGCTCAAATCTATTCCTTCTTGCTTCATCACTACATGCACTTGCTAAAAGTCCCTCTCCATCCTTCTTGTAACCCTCTTTAAGTACTGAAAAACTGTTCTAAGGTCTTCCTGGGTCCTTCTCTTCTCCAGGCTGAACAATCCCAACTCTCCTAGCCTGTCTTCATAGGAGAGATGATGCAGATCTTGGATCATATTTGTGCCCCTCCTCTGACCTGTCTCCTACAGGTCGATGTCCTTCTTGTGCTGGTGGAACCCAGAGCCAGATGCAGCACTCCAGCTGGAGTCTCATGAAAGCAGAGTAGAAGAGAAAAATTCCCTTCCTCACCCTTCTGGCCATGCTGCTTTTGATGGAGCCCAGGATACAATTGGCTTTCTGGGCTGCAAACATACATTTCCAGCTCATGGTGATCTCTTCAAGCAGCACCTCCAAGCTCTTCTTAGCAGGGCTGCTCTCAATGAGAGCAAGCATTATCTCCTGCTGAGCTGGTTTCTTAATGCAGTGGTATTCAGTGCCTCCAAATATTTATTCAACACTTCTGAATGACCTCTAAGAACTGCAAGATTCACTAGACAAAGTATCACTGGTGTGGGGGTAGCTTCCTGCTGAAATATGATTTAAGTAAAGCTTTGTTCATAATGTAATTACTTACCGTTTGGAAATATTTCCTGTGGTTCTGTTTTAAAAAGTAGTGCAGAATGAGGTTTTATTTGACTGCTGTCACTGTTCCAACTATTTGCTTATTTTTCCCATTTTAGAAACTACCTTAGCCCAGATTCTGAGACGGTATTAAGAGGATGCAATTATACTACACCCTTACAGATCAGGATTGGAAAGCCACTTGTGCTTAAGATGCACTTGATTTCAGTGTTATGAAGACTAGGATTTCTTGTTATTCTGACCTCTTTGCTAAAGCTTTTTTGTATAGTGCGCTTTCAAAAGCCTGTTTTTATTGCATCTGTTCACTTTTAAGAGTATCCCACAGCGCAATTGCCTAAGGCAGGAAATGGAAAAGCTGAACAGGCATCTAACAGTAGAATCTGTAGTAACTTGAGACAGGAGAATTAAGTGTGGTGGCTCTTTCTAGGTTGCCAATTCCAAAGAAAATTTTAGACAAAGCTATATTCTGCTCAGAAGCCAGTTTATAGAACCCAAGGAGTCCCTGTCTTCTCCTGTAGTTTACCACCAACATGGTATATAGCAACAAAAGGTCTGTTCCACTGTTGGCACTTGCCAGTTCCAAGAATTGTCAAACAATGTCATTGTATTCAGTGAGGGACAGAGAAATATATTT
The DNA here is from genome assembly GCF_963513975.1 of Fringilla coelebs. Taxonomy (NCBI): domain Eukaryota; kingdom Metazoa; phylum Chordata; class Aves; order Passeriformes; family Fringillidae; genus Fringilla; species Fringilla coelebs. The sequence goes on from NC_140028.1 coordinate 69,002,237, forward strand.
TTTTAAGCTGTCTTCAGTGACTAATCCAGACAAAATAGATTCGGGTGTAAATTGTGTTTAGAAAAAGCCTGTCAAAATAGCAATCCATGTGAAGATTCAAAAATCAAAAATAAGCATGGATTACAATTCCAAAAGTTGAAAATTACACCTAATCATGGAAAGAAATAGAAAGTCCCTCTGAATGGAGTGCTAGTTGCAGTAATTTGTGTAAAGAAATGTGAAAAAAGATCTGCATTTAAGATGAGCACTAAGCCACAACATACCTAGAGTAGGCAGGAACCTATGCCTAATAGGATTGACAAAGAATGGAAGAATTAGGACTTTGTAAGAAGAAAACATAAGACTTAATGTAAGACTTAATGTTTAGAATGTATGACCCCAGGAAATATGCTTTGCCAACAGCCTTTAATAGAATTTTGTGCAGAAGAAAGATTGCTAAAGTCTAGGCTGCCAAGGGATCTGCCCTGAGGTAGAGACATTTGTCTATAGTGCCTAACACAATATGGGAACAGTTTGTAAATAGCATAGTTAAATTAAAAAAAAACCAACAAAACAAACAAAACAACAACAAAAAACCAAAAACAAACACACACACAAAAAAAAACACAAACCAAAAAACAAAACCCACATACACACACACACAAAGGAAAAAAAACCCAAACAAACCACCAAACCAAAAAACAAAAAGCCAAAACCAAAAAACGAACAGAAGTGGTTCCAGAAGCCTACATCCATCCATTTAGCACAAACAGCTGACTGCTGCCATACTTAGATTAGACATGCCATTAGCTGTTGCCGTTTTACCAGGATAAGTACAAAGAAAAAGAAGAAGAAGAAGAAGAAGAAGAAGAAGAAGAAGAAGAAGAAGAAGAAGAAGAAGAAGAAGAAGAAGAAGAAGAAGAAGAAGAAGAAGAAGAAGAAGAAGAAGAAGAAGAAGAAGAAGAAGAAGAAGAAGAAGAAGAAAAATCTGATTTATCACTTAGAATATTGTTAGAAAAATGTTAAACTTCTTTTCAGAGGAATGTATAGCAGAATATGAAGCAGATTTGGGAGATATGTATATAGATGACCACATTTGCACTTTACTGGAGGACAATTTACTGGGTTGTTGACATCCACTTCTAAACAGATAGGTTGCTAAAAATCTGGATTATGTAATTTGTCACAATCAAAATAATGCTGGGTTTTTTTTGCTTCCAGATTTAAAGGTCATGAGTTTAGCAAAAATTCTTTTCATGCTGAAAAATATTTTCAAAATATATGGAAAGCCAAGTAATCAGTCTGGATTTGATCCTGTTCTTGCTTACACTTTGCAAAAGCTTTCCAGCTCACTTTTAGTGGGAGTTGGGTTTTGGGGAATTTTAAAAAACTGTAGCATCTGTTTGGTATAATACTATAATATTTTCCCAAAATCTTCTTGAGGTTTCTTTGGAAGAAGTTCCCAGCAGAAATGGTAGGTCAGTCAATCAGTGTTTGTTTTCAATGGCTTTGTTAGGATAAAAAGTGTCCCACACCATTTGATTTTCTGTCAGCATCAGAAAAATAAAAAGGATAGTGTTTTCCCCTCTGGTGTTTTCAATATTCTTATATGAACAGACTTCCATTCTGATCTAAATTATGAGACTGATTTTTTTCCTCTTGTGCTACAAGTATGAATGTCATCATGATATAAACAGAACATCTTCCATTCAGAAGGTAAAGCTGAAAAAAATTGTTCCTGGAACATAGTATTTTGGGTGAGATTATAGAAGCCTATTTTAGTCCTTTTTTTATAAACATTATATTGTACTGTCCTGAGAATGCCTTAGCTTTTTGAAAAATATTTGTTATAGAAAGTGAAGCTACTCAGATTTTATTTACTATGCTTTTACTATAGAGAGGAAAATGATAATGGAATACAAATATAGGTCACTCTTCAAATCTTCATCTCCTATATGGTTGGCCTTTCAAGCTGCAACTCGAAAGAACCCCAGTGCCCCAAGATGTTTTACACTAAATACAGCTATCAATATGTAAGTAATGAGAATAAAAGTAATTTTTTGAGTAAATAAATGGAATAAGAAACTGGTAAAGGCTATCTAATTTAAACATTTGTGGAAGAACAATTGTTTCAATTGACACAAAGGACACAGAACAAACACCTAGTAAGAAGAAAAAATAAATAAAAAGTCCCAGGAGCCACTAAAATTGATAACCAAAGTCAAGCTACAATAGAACTGTAATAGGCTCAAATGATATATGGAGTGGATGTTAGTCAGAATTCACAGATAACCCTTTGGCAGGAATACGTTCTGAAATGTTATTCATCCAAAATAAACTTCTTAGGCGTCACAGTAATCCTGCTGCACTTTATACCTAGAGCTTCATTTTGGCAGAAAGGGTAGTCAAACATTCACCAGAGGCAGAGATTATAGACTGTATTTGTAGAGAAATTTTCATCTTCAGTGATATGAGAAATTCTAGAGGCATGTGAAAAAGTATCAAGGTGACAGTCATGAAATATCTTTGATAAAGGAGTGACTAAAGAATCTGAAGTCCTCTCCATTGGGAGAAGACTGTGCAGGATACCCTGTCACTCTAAAGTAACAGGCTGATAATTTTCACATATGCAGCCTGTAGCAAATGCAATGGGGAGAAAAAAACATATAGATGAAGCAAGAATGGAAACATTTTGCTCCTGACTAATTTGTTTTACCAAGTGCTAGGTAGTGAAAATAAATAAATCACTTGTGTGCTTCAGTGCTGGAAGTGAATAAGTGATTTGTACTGTGAATATTGTGTGGATTTGTAGAGAGGTAGGGGTGGGAACTAGGCAGCTGGAAGTTATAGCTGGAAGTTAAAGCTGAAACTCAGTGGCATTGTTGTTCTTTTAATTCCATGTGTCTAAAGAAAAAGTGTTCACAACCATATTATTTCACTTAAGTTAAAAGCTCCCTTGCTTTTAGCAAATGCTAAAAGCAGCATTCTTGATTTTTTACAGCGTGTGCTGTAGTCTTCAAAATACTGAGGTTGGTTTTAATACTTTATCCTTTTTATCCCTTTTTTAATCCTTTATTTTGTCACTTTGGTGTATGCCAATTACCGACACAGAAAAAAATATAATCATTAAGTCATGCAATCCCAAAGTAATGTGGTTTATTAGAAAGGTCTTCTGAGCTGCATCGCCAGTATTAATGAAATGCACATCCTAAATCAAAATGGATCTGGGTGTCATTCAAGGATTACTACATTTACATCTTGCACTGGGCAATGGACTGTACTTTCCAAAGTCTAATAGAAAAAGGTTTAGTAAAAGATAATACTTGGCAGACCTAAGAGAAGAGAACATGCAAAAGTAGCTTTTGACAGAACAACCATCCTAATAAAAAAAAAAAATAATCTAAGAAGGCATCCTGAAACGACATACACATGACAGGACCATGAACTGAAAAAATATCATCAAAGGAACCTATAGAGTAACCACAGAAACTGCTCAAGAGGGATGTAAGAGTACTTGTCCTCAGCATTTTAAATGGTCTGCACCATGTAAAACAGTTTTAAATATTTTTTCTTTGTTTTCTTCTTTACTTTACTTTCTTTACTGTCTCTTATTTACTTCATTTACTTGAGTATTTGTGCTGAAAAACCCCTAAACAACAACAACAAAAAACCAGTCCAAAACATCTCAAAAAACAGACCACATTGTTTCCACTGTACTTTAAAAACAAATTACTTTGGAGTCTGATATTATCTTGTAACTCTATTGGATGGAAATGGAAATGAACTTGCAAATAGTCACAGCAGAGATCTATTTGTTTAAGAGATATCATAGAATATTGCAGCTATCCAGCATTTCCAAGTTAAACAGACTTTTCAGAATGAAGTAAATATATTTCAAATAGTTTCATGTAATATGAAAGAGACATCAGAGATTTACATCATGTGTGATATGTTCACTAATGAGAAGTGTAGCCAGGATTATGTTCTAATGCTAAGAAAAGTGATTGTTGCACCTGGAGAAATTTTGTACTGTAGTAATCAAATTCTTGCAAGTGGCATAGGTTAAAAATGGATTTCAGATCAATTCTGAACCTGAAAAATAAAATAAGCCGAATAGAGATCTTTGAATAATGAGTCCTTTGGCTACACTTACTGATTTACTTTTTTTTTCTGACCTAATTAAAATAAGTATATCGAATTACATGAATATATTATTAATTAGCTTATTGAATTTTTAGGAAACATCCAATCAAAACTGAAAACAAAATCATGCAGTGTAAAATTCCTTATTTATCTTCTTTATCCCCTTCCTATTCAATGTCACTTTTGCATCTGTCACCTGCATTGTACCACCTGGGATATTTCAATTAATTTTCATACTGCTATGCTAAAGTGTTGACATTAATCTGTTGCAATATTTATCAATTGACAGGAACAAATGTGCCCACTAAAGTTTATATAAGAGATGAGCAACGGTTCTGAAGAACAAATTCATATGGGTGGACACCCATGCAGAACAAACTATTGTTATGCTATTAAAATGAAGAATTTAATAAATTTTTTACTGAATTAAAACTCCCTTAGTTTTCAAAGAACTATGGGAAGAGAAAAAGTTATCAAGCCAACTTTTTTTTGACTATTCTTTGGGACTTCATAACCAATGTCGCTTGTAGAGCTATAACAAAACGAAATCTATGGTGTATCCAATATAGCTAGACAGAAAAGACAATCTGATTTTCTGTACTTGCTGACAGTGATTAATGCATGAAGCTCCTTGGAAAGCAAACACACGTGCTATAAAACTGCAAAGATGTACAGAACAAAAAACACATAGAGCCCTGAGATGCAAAATACTGAGAATGATGAAGACCTCTTTCTTCTCTAGATTGGGACCTCTAACACCATTTCAGCTTTCAGTCAACAGAATAAAATGGGTCACGAAAGAATGAGGAAAGAAATGGAGCATCAGATTATGTGAATTTAATTTAAAGTAGTTAATTTTGGTGTCTGTCATAAGGCAAAGGAGCCAACATTTTGTGTTAAGAGGTTTTATATATGAAGCAATAGAGGGAATTTTGCCTCTTATGTGAAGTCAAGATCTTTGGGCATGTGATACTTCTTTTTATGAAGTAGGAAAAAAAGTCAACATGTAGGGATCAGAGAATTTGAGTCAAAGTCCTCCTACAAATTTATTCATGCAGGTATGTTCTGTGAAAAACACAGATGGGAGTCTGGAACCAGTAAATCCAGAAAAATAGCCAGATATACTGAAAGCAGGAATATCACATGATTTAAGATCTTTTTTAAAAAAAAAATAACCCAACAAACTAAAAAAAACCCAAACACACACACAAAAAAACCAAACACAAAACCTCAAACAAACAAAAACCACAAACCAAACCGAATCCAAAACCAACCTCATAGTACTACCACAGTTGTCCTTTATGATGCCCTGTTTGTCTGAAGTATTTTTCCATAACAATCATTCTGAGCTGGGAATGGCACCTAGTGTCAACTGCAGAAATCTGTTCTCTCATGATTTCTTGCCAGTGTTATGTGTATAAAGGGAAGCTAATCTTCTACTTGTAGCCCTTGGCCTGCTTTTTCTATTTCAGTCAGAGTTGTCCTAGTATATGACTTGGAAACATCCTCTTCATCTTCAAGTTCTGCGTACTATAGCTACCACCTGCAACTGTAGAAGAAAGCAGACTGAAAGCAAGTACTAATCTGAACTCTGAGTCCCTGTTGAGAGAGTTCTAGGTGAGAAAAAGTCAAGCTGGTTGCAAGTTTGAGGTATTTTTATGGCCAAAGTTTTTCTTAACTCTTACTTGAGCATGTGCATCTGGGGGCAGAGTACAGAAGATCAAGGAGAGCAAGACTACTCCTAAGGTTCTTACAGTAAGCAGCTTAGAATTTCAAAGAGAAAGTTTGGAGGAGCTAGGTTTTATTAATCCTCTCCCACTGTGCTGCTTCAGACAGTGAGCTGAGAAAGGCACATGATTCACCCTTAAGTCTTCAAAAGGAGGTACTCTCTCCTCCATCCCATACTTCACATAAGGCTCCTACTTTGAGGGCAGCTCGGCAATACTCATGAGAATGTGCTTTTACTCTTTATAAGAAAGAGATCGTTGACACAATGGGTGTAAAATTTTTGGCTTAAACCCATGGATAAGCATGGAGAAGCAGAGGTCGCTTTTGAAGATTAGAAGCAGTTTAATTGTTATGTGCTACCTTCAATTAATCCAATACTCCTTGTCCTTGGACCGAGTTGGAACATTCTGGATAATAAAGTTTAAAGCCTTGTTTGTCAGCTGGCCTTCACAGAAACCTTCTTTTTGCAGGTTTGCTAACCATGAGCAAACCAAATAGTACTTATTTGTTTATAAGGATGTTTATAAGTATAGGAGAATGCTACCTAAGAACTGCATTTAACAAATATTTGAAAAAGGACCTCTTGATAATCTTATTGGAATGAGAAGGGTTCTAAAATGAAGGACGTAGAATAGCAGCATCTCTGGAATAAATATTAAAAGGACAAATATAATTATATAATTATAAACTAGACTGCTTTGCTTGGTGGATAGGAAATACTATTCCATCTGTGATTAACTAGGCAGGTACTGAGTATATATGAGAAGGTTTGAATTATCTAGATTTTCAAAACAGCCCAAGTTCTTTCTTCTGACAGACTTCCATCTTTCATTTAACTGAGTAGAGCCATGTGATTTATTATTGTTTGGAATGGATTTATGTATTTTACTGTGTTCATGAGATTTTGTTTCGTTGCTAACAGACCTGAACAGAAGGTTATGTAATATTTTCCCATGAGTATAAGGAATAATTAGAATCAGTTTAGAAAATAAAAGATCCCAGCTAGGGGACACACATTAAAATGAAGTTTTAAAATTTACTTAATTAAATGCACTATTTTTCGTTTCTGTGGGGAAAAAAAGATCCAGACTAATGAAATACATGATATTCACAAAATTAATTGGTTGGTTGGTTGGTTGGTTGGTTGGTTGGTTTGTTTATAGGGTTTTTGTTGCAAAGAAAGTACCTAACTATGATTCTGTGATTCAATCAGCAGAAGGTCTTTAAAACTACAGTACTGATTACTAGACTGGACTTTGCAGACCCTTGAAGAAATAAGTTGCAGGTGATGTCATAGGTATAAGCACTCAAGCCTCATTATAACATCTTCATTTTAACACCATATTCTGATTTTGCAGGCTAGCAGCATTTAATGCAATTAGTGATCTTCTGTGATTTAAAGAAAGAAAAAATTTAATATCCTGACATTTCACATTGTAATACTGGTGTCACACAAGACAAATTGGAGTTTTGAGGGCAAGGAATTTAAAGAAAAAAAATCCTAATTCAGTATTATTTAGCTTCAAATTTCAAATTCTCAAACATGTAATTTTAATCAAGGACTTTTTTTGCACTATATATCTGTAATTGTATGTTACCCAAATTTTGGATATGAGGAAATGAATGTGAATAGAATTTGATAAAATAACAAAAAGATTGGTTTTAATATATTGTCCCTGGACTATGTAATGTGCAGAATGAGATGCAGTTGAACTACTCCCTAATATAAAGTTATGTCATTAAAAAAGTTTTATAGGCTGCATTTACAAAATATAGCTGTGAATATTTAAAAAAAGCAAAGCAAACCAAACCAACTCTCAATGGTTTGAAGATAGTCAGATGTTTATTGGAACAGTAGTTTGTACTATGAAGCTGTTCGTTAAAAAAAACAGTAAATAGTAGGGAAAGCTGAGTAAGAAAACTGAGTGCTCTGTGTATCCTGCTATTCTGCTTCCAATGGAAATACTCTGTTTTTTTGTGTCTCTGATCAAAATAACTGTATTGAAAATATAAAAGGTACAGAGAGGAAGCATTAGGTACACAGGGGAATAAAACCACACAAAAACAACTTGGTGAGCTCAAACTGTCTGGGGTTTTTTTTTTTTGGTTTTTGTTTTTTTTTCTGAGAAAGAACTGTTTGGTGATTGGTCTACAGTAGCTCAGTGGGAACTGATTTTTTAGATAGAAATAAAATATTGTGAATGTCCATGTTTGGAAGTCAGACAGAGTAGAAGTGAAATATAAATATGATGAGCATATTTTAACTCTGAATCATTGATTAAGTATGATTTTGGTGGATTCCCCATCACTGAAATTCAATAATTGAAGATGGGACATTCCTCTGCCGGACAGTATTTACTCCAAAGAAAAATTACTTCTGATTTATTCCTATTACAGAAACTCTTCTGTTTATCTCTGTACTAGAAAAATACTAAGTTTTTTACACCTCTAAAGTGAAAGACAGTTTCTGAAATAGGGCCAGGAATTAAATATTCAGCCAATTAATCTTAAATAAATTCATATAAATATTTATAAAAAATCTAGCTGTTTAACTTAGTGTGATGTTTTTCTTTGAACTATATTGTGCTGGACAGCTTTTGTATCTCAGGCTGCTTCAAAGAACTGAGAGAAAGAATAAAATAGTCAGGGATTCCTGTGCCAACATTTTAAATCCTTACATAAATTTATAGGAACAAAGCAGACTGATTTTCATTGTATAAAAGAAAGCTCTTTATGCAGATAGTGGTTATGTGTGAATTTAATCACATTTGCTTTGACCTCTGGGTGCAAAAACTGACAAAACAGACACAGAGAACAAAGCTTTTAGGTGGACTATTTTATGTTAAAAACTCTTTTAGAGTGTTTCTCAAGTGTATTTTTAAGAAGAAAAATTAAATTACAAAAGAACTTTCTGATTAAAAAATTATTTTGCTGGGTCTTCTGAAGAAAGTTGAGTGGATTATTTTGAAAAACTGGCCAATTTCAAAGAAGTAGTTATCACAGAGGGAAAGGCTATAACTTGTAACTATAATAATATCTCTACAGGGATGATAAATGTACCTGTGATTGGACCAATTGGGATTTCATGGTCTGAAGCATTATGAATTTGTCAGTTCTGTTCAATTGTTTCCAGCAAAGTGACTCCATCATATTGTTCGCATTATTTGAAAGAAAAAAAATGTAAAAATCAAAATGAAAGGGTTTAAAATTAGATTGTGTTCTGACTCCAGGCAATCAGTCCTTGTCCAGAATCATTTTCCTATCTGTTGATAGATTCTTGCTGTAATATTCACAACCCATTTGTGGCTGGTCACAGCCCATTAACCATCTGTTCTCCTATTAAGCAACTTTCTTTTTGTAATGTGAGTATTTAATTTTAATAAACTCTATCTGCTAAGCATCTATCTTACACATAATAAGGAACTGTTTCAAACAAGGTTACTGGGCCATATAAAAGCAATATTTTTTTAATGTACTTCCTTGGATATAGAAGGGAAAGACACAATTGGAATAGCTTGAAAATTTGAAAATATTTAAAATAAAAAATAAATACTAGTTCTTAAAAATAAATACTAGTTCTTAAAAAAGTGATATGAACAGAAAATTTTGCATGCTAAAGCATTTGCCTAACTTGCTAGCCTTAAGTTTGATTTTATAGATTGCACCGTGCAGCAAAAGATCTGATAACAGCAATGTTTATAAAACATTTCAAACATAAAGTATAGATGACTAGTGTGTTTTTAAAAATCCACTTACCTGTCCTGCTTTCTTATGACAGTTTGGCAAATATAATGAAAAATATCAACCAACAACTATGGAATTATATCCATGATGTTTAAAAAGCATGGTAGAAAATAACAGGATTCTGAGAGTGATCTTCAGTTTCAAAATGTACACATGGGCATTGTGATAATTTCTAATTACCTAATTATAATTAATTTCTGACAAATTTCTGAATGAGCTAGGACTCCCACAGAAATTCACGTATGTGTCAACCTATAAGATTATGGAGGAACACGGGCTTCAAGTGTTGAGTTTTACAGCAGCAATAAAATTACCAGTTTTAGTGGAACTGTTGTTACTTGCTGGGGGGGGCGAGAGTAGAGGGTGACTTTGTTAGTGTTTTTATTTAGTTTTGTTGGTTTGTTTTCATTTTGGGGTTTTGGCGTTTGGTTGGTATTTTTTGGCATACTGTTTGTCTTCAGTTACAGTGTAAGGTGTAACCAATGTATCCTACCACCATCCATCTTTATTACCTTCTGATAAGCTGTTAAAATGGGTGGAGAACTGCTTCTTTATCTTTGCTGTGATTCAACTGTGATAACTCCCTCTGGGAAAGCAGCTGTCACTCTGAGGGGGCCATCTCTGCTGATGGACCACCAAGGACTCCCTAGAACAGCTCATAGAATTACACCACCCCATTGTGAAATTCCTCACCCTGGGGGAGGCACCAAACATTCCCGCCTCTAGATAATCTGCAGATTGGGACACCACTATCCTACCACTGGATACCCAGAGGACAAGAGGTCCTGACAGCCACCACTGGACCTCCAGAAAAGAACCAGACCTTTCTACAGAATCACTGCTTCAAGCAGACCACATTCCATCACTCCAACAGGACGGCAGCCACCCTTCAATCAGACTGCTACCACCACCCCGACCGACAGATTGTCGAGTCATATTCTGGCTTGGTCAGTTTAAGCCAGTGTCTCTGTACTGCTGACTTTCTTGTAATTGTCCTATTAAATTGTAGCTCTGACTTGGACTCTTTCTAAGATATTTTTGTGGGGATAATTCCTCCTGTTCATTAACCTTGAAACCACCACACTGTGTTTTTTAAAATGGGTTATGTAGGATAATAACAGAACTTAGGCTGTGAAGACTAGAGATAATACCTGTGATTTGGAATTTCAGTAAATAGTTTGTGGGGAACTCTGTATTATTTGTCCCAGTCTCCTTTTATTTATTTTTTTTTTTTAATATAGTACTGAAATCATCTGCTTTGTCCTGGATTGCCAGACATGCTTACCAGTCATCTTGGAGAAAACACTGGTTATCCTATTCTTCAGTTCTCTAGTGTGTCGGTTTCTTTTTTTTTTTTCTTCTCACTTTGTTTCTTGGCTTTTCATTTCTTTCACTTAGGTGAAAAATGTTCCCCTGCAGCTTCCACTGTAGTTGGTCTGGTTAGCATAAATCTGAATATTTCTCTCACTCCAGGAAATTTTTTTGCTTCCTATTTTGGATTTAATAGGAAATAGGAAGGCGATTGAGATAATGCTATTATTGTGTTATGTATAAAATAATAAAGTTTAGACTACAAAGGTGTACTTTAAAGATAAACTATTTGGTTTAAGTAAAAGAATGTCTAAAAGAATTCCTGTAACAAGACAGAAGGATCTTTGTTGTAGAAAGAACTGAGGAAACTATGACATTCATATTCCCTACAAATGTTCTGAACATGCATATGGTTTTAAAGTTTTCTCTTGAAAAGAAAAGTTTTCTGTGAGGTCAAATTCCAGAAGACTCTGCATTAAAAATTAAAATATGGTCCTATGATGTTAAATATTTGGACACATCTAGAAAAAGAAGTTACTACAGATAAATTTCCTGAAAAAATAAATTTTGGTCCACTCTCTTTGTGACATGGAACTTATTCTTCTGTAACTTCTGGAGTATCCAGTCTGAATGGAATTGAACAAGGGATAGTCTTAGTCTTGAAGGTTAAGCTCCAGCACATTTTATTAAAGTAAAGGGCTGTCAGAGAAGCTTCAACAAAGATACTGCTGGCAGAGCTTAGTGCTTTATTCTGGTTTCAACTGTGATAGAGTTAATTTTCTTCTTACTAGTTGGCACAGTGCTGTGTTTTGGATTTACATGAAAATAATGTTGATAACACACTGATATTTTAGCTTTTGCTGAGCAGTAATGTACATAAATCAAGGATTTTTCAGTGTCTCATGATCTGCCAGTGAGGAGGTGCACAAGAGACTGACCTGAGCTAGCCAAAGGGACAATCCATGGCATAGGACATCATGCCCAAATTGTAAATTGAGGGGAGTTACCTGGAAGGGAATGATCTTTCCTTGGGGCCAAGCTGGACATTGGTCAACAGGTGGTTAGAAATTGTATTGTGCATCACTTGTTATTAGTAGTATTGTCATTATATTTTACCTTATTTCAATTATTGAACTCTTCTTACCTCAACCCACAGATGTTACTTTTTTACCCTCATTCTCCCCCCATCCCACCAGGTTGGAGGATGTGGAAGGAAGTGAGTAAGCTTACTGAATGGCATGCTTACTTGCATAACAAGCTTACTAAATATTAAACAATATGGAAGATTATCTGTATTCCACAGAGGAAGCCAATCTTCTTTTGTTTGTTGCTAATGGAGTTATTAAATTGGTTGGATTCATTTTTTTTGCTTTTCACTATTGCCAGTTGCAGTGCCTTCAGAAAGTACAGAAATTGGATGGAATTTCAGAAGCTATGCTCTCAGCTGTGAACTGTTTAATGGTTTAGAGTCTTTAGCGTCTTAAATTTCATCTAGGATATGACAACTTTCAGAACAAAATCCCACTAACTTAAGGCTGAATTTCATTTTTTTTAAGCTCATATATGGTTTCAGCAGGGAAACATTGGTGTAGTCTGACTTCAGGGTTTCATGGCAGCCAGAAAATTTTGAGTCAATAACAATACTAGGAGAAACCAATAATACATTGGGAAAACTACCACATCTTTCTAAATTTCAGAAAGTATTCTCTCCATTCATTGTTTCTGACCCCATTGGATTGTGCTTTTGTGTTTATTAAAAACTCATGTCGGACCCTTTGTCTTTCTCAATCCATATAAACTTGTGAATGTAAAACATTCTTCTTTCCAACTGGCCACTCTGGTCAAAATCACCTGCCTATTTTGCTGCCCAAAAATTTTTGTATCAATTTTTCACAAAAGTAAAAAGTACATTGCTAATGAAATTTTGAAGCTGTACTGGTATAATACTCATTCAATTTCTCTTTCTCTTCAACACTGTATTCAAAAAGAAAATAAAATAAGTTTTCATCTCTCAGCTACATTTAGATCAAACCAATACAGTTAAGAATGAACATGATAAAAACGGTAATTAAATATTGCAAACAATTTCAGGCAGAAGGTGAAAATGGATGGGTTCGTGAGTATCTTTCCAGCTCTCTTTTTCTTACCTTAGATATCATTCCACTATATCTAAGAGGGGAGGAAAGATGAAAATTGAAAAGACAGAGTGCGCAGTACCTGGCTTAATCACTTTTGGCATCTGTGGGAATATACATGCTTCAGTTTTACTAGGCCCCTGAAGGTAATGTTGGAAAGTTCTGCATTGGACTTGGACTGCCAGCAATTTGGAAACCAATCCCAAATCTGTAATTGAAGTACAATGTGTTTGGAATTAAAATCCATAGGTGATGCTAAAGCCCACTTCTTACATAGATTTTTTTTTTTCCAAGGAAAGTTATTTTTAGCAGCAAGGCATAAAAATATGTCCTAATACTATTCAAAGGAATATTGGTTCCAGGCTAATTATAATCAATTCAATATAGAATGTAAAATAAGTAGTTGTTAGTTTGTTTTGTTTTTTTAATTTTGGTTTGAGTTTTCCTTTTTTAATATATATTCAACAATAGGCCTTGACATAAAATATTTTAGATCACAGTTTGAAAGCTGAGTGTGTAGATGTGCACTTATCCATGTCAGGACAGGGACTTCATCTTGAACATTCAATGGAAAAAATGTTGTGATCCAAATTCAGTTTTACTTGGGTTAATATTGATTTAAACATTTGCCATCGTCTTGCTTTCAGAGTTGCCCATTCACTTCAGAGAGTGTGATCAAAAAGTTCTCTCATCCTGAACAAATGTACTATTCATCTCATACAATATGAAGGGCCCCAGCAGGTGTAAATTGGTTTTGCTCCATTGAATTCAGTGAAACTGTGTCAGTTTTCCATGACTGGAAATGTGGCCATTTTAACTTACAGAATAGGTTACGTTCAAAGAGGTCTTTAATCACAAAGTTTAATGAATTATTCTTTCATCTGAATGTTGCCCTAACTCCAGCCTTGACTGTCCTTCCCCTGAGCTCTATAGGCGGCACTGGTTTCATGATACAGTCAAAGATCTTTTGTTGCTTTATGTAGTTGTTAAAATCAGGTATTTAACTGCTAATATAAGATCTTTTGCTTAATTTAGAGAGTGTTTATAAATGAAGTAGAGCTGGTTTTTTTGTTGCTTAATACACTTCTCCTGGGAGTTGCTATAGTAACACAGTGCAATAATTGAACCTTAAAGGTGATATCTCATTTATGTTGAAAGATAATGCATGTGAAGGGAGAGAACATAGAAGTCTTTTTACTAAATCATTTAAGGTCTGCTTAAGACGAGGTATTAAAATGGCAAAATTCCTGTTGTTTGTTTTGGTTTTGTTCTTCCCAGGTTTTATTTAAGGAAAATGTGAAAGATAAATACCTGCTCAATCTTTTTTTCTCTCAGGTGTACAAGTAAAAGGGAATGCAAATATTCCTTTAGTTCAATACAGAATTTCAAATTTTTATTTAACCTGCAAATGCAATTCAAATTTGACTCATCAAGAATTAAATCTACTTTCACTATAAATGCTGCCATTCCAAAGGGCTGTATTTTCATACAGAAATCTATGGTCATTCACTTGTTCCCAAGACCAAGATGAAAGAAAAAACTTTGTGGGGCATGGTGGTATTCAGAAATGGATTGATTTTTGCATACCTGGTATCAGTGAAAAGGTGTAAGCATCATTTGTGGCTGATCTAGGACACAGCTGAAATAATTTTCCAGGTTTGACATCTAAGGGTTTCACTGTGCATTATTATCAATATCAAAACTAGGTAGTAGGATTCTGAAAGAATGTTCTGTCACCTATTATTGTCCAGCTGAATTACAGTAATCTATATATCTGGGCAAATTTCATTAATATTTAGTAACTCCTCTGCAAACCATTAATTGATTCCTTTCCAAAATCTCCAGTGTATGCAGTGCCAAACAATACTGAACTTTAATAAAGTTTAGTGTAATAAAGTTTAATAAAGTTTAATAAACTTTAATAAAGTTTAGTTTAATAAAGAAGCTTGGGGATACAACGACAGAAGAACAAGAGGATTTTGTTTCCTGACATTTCAGCTGCTTGAGCCATTGCTGAGATAGAAATCGCAAGTTTGGTTTCATTTAGCTGCAGTTCAGATGTGATGTTTTGGATCTGGTGTGTGCTCAAGGACATGACTGTATGGTTCACATCATTTAGAAGCACTGTCAGAGAAGTGGGGTTTCTATCCTTGCAAGCCATGTAACTAAAGATATGAACTGAGGGATATGCCAGGTCACAGCTGGAAAGAAGGGCAGAGCAGAGATACATTAAATGGTGTTGAAGTTGTGAGAAACATGGAGCATGAGGCATCAATTTATGTCACTCTGAACTTCTTTTTGCACTCAAAATTCAATCATCCACATTCAATAAAGTACCATGAGGCTACAACTCATACACCCGTAAAAATAGGAAATATACAGGTCTTCTGAGAGGAAAATCATGGTGTTTTAGTGTACTATTTCATAGATTAAGGGTATGAGTGGAATCTCTAAGGAAGTTAAAAGAAGAGAAAGGAATTTAAATACTTTTGCTGATATAAGAATTATCTGAGAATAATATTATGAGGTTAAATCTTTCTCCTTCTATTAATTTAAACCATGAGTCTTATATGTGAATGGGATTTTAAATTAATACAAGAAGATATGAGACTTTTAATAAGGCCAATACTAAGGTGAAATGATGTGGAAGATTCTAAAACTTATCCCTAATAACCTGACAAAATCGTCAATTTTTCTACAGCATGACAAAAATGATAATGTATTTTGCTTTGAAATTGGCTCTGATGGATGCTGCCTGCATGCAGACAAGATTTTCCTGTTCAACAGAAAGCTTCAAGTAATTTTGTGATTTTTCTGAGTTGTGTTTGTTTGTCCTCAGCTTTCTTACAGGCTTCCTTTAGCTACTGACAATTACTATGATGTATCCCTTCTCTTCCCAGGGGTTAAACAATCCAAAGTCTTTCAGCCTTTCCTTGTAGGAGAGATGCTCCATGCCTCTAACAGTCTCCATTACCCTCCTTTGGACTTGCTTCATCAGGTCCACAGCATGATACCAATGTCCATCAGGATATGAAGCTGTGATCACAAACCCTCTAATAAGAACTAAATTGCTGGAGTTGTTTAAGGGCCCGTGTTCTATTTAGAGTCTGCTCACCATTGATTTTCAGTGAGATGTGGGCACCAAAATCAGAACTTTTTCCTCCTAAGCAGAAAGCTTTGCCGCTAGCAAGATGCTACAGGCATCAGAGCTGTGTCAATAAAGTCAGTGAGGTATTTAGTAACTGGAATGCAATGGTAGATAAATGCAGAATGCTCATTATGTTGAATATCCAGATATGGGACTGCAAATTGATTACAAAGTAACCCTTTCTGGCCAGTTGCTCTGACTACACCACAGCTCTTCATAGACACCAAGAGAAATTCAGCCTGAAATTTTGAATTGGGCATGAGAAGGAAAAAAGAAGTGGTTTTGTTTGTGGCTTGGTGTTGGGGTTTTTTTGGGTTTTTTTCCCCCCTAATGTATTTTTATTTTAACACATGCACAGCAGCAGGTTAATCAGGACATTGGAAATATGATGTAGGTCAAGAAGGAGATGAGCACAGTTCTGCTGCAGAATGGCCCCATGCAGCTACACACACTGGGACTGACTGGTGGGTTAGCAGTCCTGCAAAAAAGTAACGGAGTTTGACCTGAACATGAGTAGACAGTGCTCACTGTAGAAGACAAACTGCATACTGAGCTACATTGCTGTGACTAACAGATCAAAAGAAGTTATTAGCTCTTTTTGTTCAGTGTTACTGAAGCTGCACACTTCCTATGCCTTTTATTCTCCCAGTTAAAAAAGCTATTGAGAAAACCAAGGGACCAAGGACATTCCTCTGACTGCCCTGGAGGACTCAAGACCCTGGCAGGAGGAGACCTTGGCACGGAGTCAAAATCACCTGTGCCTTCAATTTTAGCCCTTGGAAAAAACTACCAACTTTGAATGAAGATGTACAAGCCACAAAAGCTTAAGTAGAATGATGGTTTATTTGTCACAGAGTGAAAAAGTTGAATTTTGGGGCTTTAGAATGGGGGTTCAGGAGGCAAGATGGGCATGTCCTGTCCTTCCTCCTGTTTCTTCTTAGGCTCCATCTTCTGCTGTGATGGTCGAACTTTTGGGTTGGTTTAGAATAGAGACAGACTGTAACATAGGTGATAGGTATTGTAAAATTATTTCAAATAAAGTACACGTAGTTTTTAGTATAAAAAGATAACGCTGCCCCAAGGATGGCCAGTGTGCTGTGAACCCACCTGCCAGACAGACCTCAGCATGTCAGAGAAAGAATGTTATAGATAGGAAAAAATAAACAACCTTGAAAAACAGGGCCAAGGAATCCCGTCTCCTTCTTCGGTCCTGAGGCTGGGAAAAAGAGACTTTCTAACATCTCAGGGTCATCTTGACCTCAGAGACCCGGTCTGTTCAGTGTTACTGAGGCTGCACACTTCCTATGCCTTTTATTCTCCCAGTTGAAAAAGCTGTTGAGAAAACCAAGTCCAGTGGTGGAAAAATCAAGATAATCAGAACCAAGAAAACATGAACTAGAATAAGAAGTTGAGAAGGTTGGACTTTTTTTAAGCTGATGCAGTTTTTATGTAAGGGTAATTGGCAGCTACTTGAAGAGAAATTACAAAGGTTACAAAGACAAAGACAAACCTTTCTCAGTAGTGGCGGAAGAAGTGATAAAATGATGGCCATTAGCTGCAGCTTGGAATTAGATATTGGCACATTAGATATTGTCCTTTCCTAGCCAAGTTGAAGGGGATAAGAGTACAGATATATATAGATATATATAGGTATGTATATACATGTATATGTATATGTATATGTATATGTATATGTATATGTATATGTATATGTATATGTATATGTATATGTGTGTGTGTGTATATACATATATATATATGTGTGTGTGTGTGTATATACATATATATATATGTGTGTGTGTGTGTGTGTGTGTGTGTGTGTGTGTAGCATTGTGTCAGTTTACCCAGAGGTGTCATGGAACGTCCTTGGAGATTTCCAAGACTTCAGCAGGCAGAGCCATGGCTGATCTGACCTAGTTCTGTGAAAAGTTACTCTTCAAGCAGAAATCAAATTAGGTGACCTCCAGAGACCCTTTTCAGACAAACCTTTTATGACTCCATCAGCTGCTTAAAGCTCTTACATCAGCTGCTGAACTACATCTGAAAGGACTAAAATATCACAATGGGGAAATTGTTAGGAATGTAAAAATTGCTGAGGAAAGAGTAGCCTCTCCTTGTGTACTCCACCTACTTAAGTAGCACTAACCAGAGGAGTGTGTCCTTTCCCTCTGAAATGGCACCCAGTTTATATAAAGATTCAAAATGACTTAGGACAACTTATATAATGGATAATTTGGCCCTCTTACAATTTTAATTTTTTTTTTAACTGGCCACTGGCTTTAAAATATATGTGAAAGGGACTGTATGCTTATTTATTGCTTCTTCCAGCAATTTTCTTTCTGTGGGACAAGTAGTCTAATTTTTTGCTTTTGAATGCTGAACTTCCTTGAAAGAGAGAAAAGGATGTGACTGCAAATTTCCTTTAAATAAGCTTCCCTTAAATAAACTCAATTACATTTTCATTGAGAAAAAAAATCAAACTCTAATAGGCTTTGAGTTTTTCTTAATTATTTATAATTCTATATTTTCTTATTAATCTAGGTCAGGCAATACCTGTGTTTGATAGTTTAAGGAAAAACTAAGCATTTTTGCTTCTTATATCCAAAGACAACTAAATGAAAACAGAAGATTTTCTGGTATCTACGTTTCAATTTCTCTCTGAAGACTGAAGACAAAGGCTTTCTTTCTCTCAGTAATTCTCTGACTAATATTTCCATCTGTATTCTTTAGATTTTATTAGGTTGTATGTCTAGTGCCTGGTCAAAATGAACCAAGAAAACAACCCATTGAGGATCAGATGATCAGACACGTTAAAAAGAATGCTTGCACCTTTCTCCTTAGGCTATCAGAGGGGAACAGTCAGCCCCACTGTGACCCACCAAGAGAGTTCCATCCAAGAAACTTCGTTCCTGGAATGCCTTGACAACTACAGTAAGCTACTGATAGAGTGGCCAGTATGGGGCAGAAAGAGATTTGGGGAATGTGTAAAATTCACTAGAGGATATTTCAAGTGGGAAACTGAATATGGGGTTCTTGAGCAGAGGAGCAAAGGCAGGGAAATGGACAACCAGAGGTAGATCAAGAAGGAACAACCACATGAAAACATGCACATGAACAGGAATATGAAAAGGCAGAAAAGAAAATGTTACTGCCAGTTGACTGTAAGCAGATGACTAGCCAGGAAATTTATCCACATTATGCCCTGTGGTTGTGATTGTACTGTGTCATGTCTTCTTTTTAAATCGTATCCTCCTTTTCCTGGGTGGAATATCCTGGGTTTGCACAGCACTAGTGAAATAATGAAGAGACAGATGTGAGAGTTAGCTGCTGCAGGGATCATAAATCCAAAACAGCTCCCAGAAAGACAAGGGGACCTGAAGGTCAACAACAGCAAAGATCATCAGTCTGGACAACTTATTGGAAAGAATTGTTGAGGGAAAGGAGTGTAAATGCACTGTCTATGTATATGTGTGTCATGACAAGAAATCCAAATATTATCATTTGCAGTGGGGCTGCAAATCTCAAATTCTTGTATGTCCTGGTGAGGGTGGCCAAGGACACTCAAGATGTCTGGGGAGTAGCCACTGGATAGACTGGAGCATCTAAGGCTACCGGTGACTTGAGTGCCTAAGGTCACTCAGCCTCTGGAGAGATCCGATTGTCCGCTCACTTTTGTGCAGTAGCTGACTTCAGTACTGCACAGATGGAGAGGAGGAACAGGACTGGTCCATCTGTGCTGTTCACATTTTTGGGAATGTCACTTTTTTCCTCCTGTGTGCTCTGCTAAAGTAACATTTGCTGCATGTCCAACTGTGTATGTATGCATATCCACATATGGGTAATACATGAAGTGCAATTTTGTATATGTTTACTGTCATCCTCGCTATTGGCAAACCTGGGGACATGTAGCTGCAATGTCATTGCATCTTTTAGTCCATCATATTTTTTTTTGTAAGATACAAGATGGCAAAGTAAGTATAAAATGCCATACTTTCTCAAGTTTGGAACAAATTAAAATGAAACCAAAACAATAAAATATTAGCTTGTGCATGCTCCAAAACTTAAATACTAGCCAAAGATGACTGACAGAGTTTGAGACTCATGGAATTTGTAATAAGAAAAAAAGTAATCTCAGAAGAATGAGTGGGAAAGAAAAAATAGAAGTCACAATCAAATTTTCATCTATTTTGCCTAGATATATAGACTATTTATAAATGCTGGAAGAAGGCAGGGGGAAAACCCTTTAATATTGTTGCATACTACATCAAAGGGAAATCTTAGACATTGCGTTGTAAAATTATTTCAAGCGTCTATGAACCAGGTGTACTGAGAATAAACAATGGACCAAGTTATGTCTTTCAGAACCCCTGGACAGTTGAAACTTCATAATCAGAAATGGGAGCAGAGACTGTAACCTCTGTTCCCAAAATATATGGGTAGTGTTTGATGTCTTGTGGGAAGTTAGAGTAGCTCCAGATGACTGGCTGGATATGTAAAGACTCAGCAAGGAGTCACTGAAAATGCCAGTCAGAGACTACTGGGCAGTGAGGATGACAGACAGAGAATTACTCAAAATATATTGGCATTAGGCAATGTGGGACAAATGGAATGAAGTTACAACTATATTTGACTCTCTTGACCTGTCCTTCTGGCTTGTATTATTTATCTGTCAAAGTCATAAAAATATTGTCAAGGGCAATTAACAATCAGTTGTTGCATCCTTCTAGGAATTTGGCCCTGTGATAAACTGGTGAGGAAATTCCATTAATTTCTCATGACAAAGCAGTTCCAGTACTAGTCTCTTTGATAACATAAGAACTCTCAGATCATATTTTGGTCTGGCTCTAAGATTTTGTATCAGATTCCTGCTACTGCATTAGCACTTTATTCTTGTTTATCGTTGTACAAATTATATAGCCTTATCTGTTACATCTATTAAGCCTAGTTGCTTTGTAGCCTTAGGCATCATTAACTCAAAATGTTGATTCACTATCTCTACCCTTTTATTGGCTTGCCAGGATAGAAGAGTATCTTTCAATACTTGCTTTTGTCACAATTACTTCTCAGCATGATTTGTCATGAAATGTTGCCATGAAATTCATAAGGAAAATTTTGTTCTGTATGCTTGACTCACAAAACCCCTACATGATACTTCCAGTTACTTCACTTAAATTGTATAATGTCTGCTATTGTTCTGACAATTCATGCAGTGAAAAAAAGCACAAGTGATTGAAAACTGAATATTTTGCATAGGTGGCTTAAAATTGATTTTATTTATGGAAAGGGTTTTTTAATATTATGTAAGTTTCAATTTTAAAACACAAATGCTCTTGGTTTCTCCACTTATGAAATTCACAAGAAATAATAATAAAATAAGGAATTCACAAGGAATAATTATAAAATTCATGAGAATTGTGCTGAGAGTTAACTTCGCTGAAGGCAAATACATCTTTAGCTCAAGTATTAGACATTAATATTATTTTGCTAATAACAAAAATAATTTCCTATTCAGTTGAAGTTAATAGGAAAGTTATAGTGAAATTCTTTGGATCATGACCTTAAAATGTTGTCATACTTAAAAAAACCTGAGTCATGTTTTGGCAACATGTAGATTTTTCTTTGCTCATGCTGTTTGTTAGCCAGAGACAATAGCTGAGCACTTACAACATTATTTCAATCAAAGCAGCAAAGTTACTTTTCCTGGTTATGTACACCTCTTCTAGAAGGAATTTCCCTGTAACAATTCTGTAATATCTGCCTGCAAAATTAATGAAACAAAGCTTATAAGATAGTCTGGGATCAGAGAACTCTTAAAATTGTAAGGGAAAGCCAGAGGAAGAGATATTAAATAATCTGCTATCAATTTTGAATTTAAGTGTTCATTATGTTATTAGTGCTTCATTATGTTATTATTTATGTGCATTATTGTTTAAATATAAATTTCTTAAATGTCTGCAACATCACTCTTTCATAATACAGTGGTAGCATATAAATCAAACACATGTATGGCACATTTCACTTTATTCTTCCGATGGAGAAACAGAAAATTTTAATACATTTTCATACATTCTATGAATTTTATAGATAGATAAATATTATATATAATATATAAAATAAGGATATTACGACATGTATATCCGATTCTTATTTCTTAGTTGAACTTGCTGGAAAGGATTTTTTTAAGATTTTGTGGTTAAATTGAAAAAATAAATGCTGGAGAGAAAGAGGAGTAAGGTATTCCCAAATGTTCTGTAGTAATGCGCCGATTCTGGACAATGATGTAAACTTAGACACTATTCATGTCTCAGAGTTCATAGGCAGTATTGTGTCATGCAATTTAACCTCCTCCTTTTACCCATGGAGGAGAATTTATTTTACAGATGAATTAAAAAATCTTTCTACCAATTTAGTTATTGAATTACATGTTTATACAGTGCGTAAGATTTTTGTCCCAATGGCATTTGAAACAATAAATAAGTTCAATTTTTTTTTTTTGGCCAGTACTTCAGGTGGACAAAATAGTTATCACTCAAATGAAATGCAATGATTTAAACTTGTATTGTGGGCTACATTTTGAAAAGTGTAGAGCTGCATATTTCCAAGAGAGTCTGTGGGTGCACAGATTTCTATCTCTTACTGAATCCTTATAATAGGATTTATAACTGTGAGTCATGCTGGTGCCTTATGAAAAAGGTTTAATCATCACTGGAAATACATGTACTATCTGACTGTACAGTGACACAGAGACCAGAGATTCAGGGTGAAGAGCAGAAACAGGGTATGACCTGGCCAGATCTGCTACAGTTTCTGGTGTTGGTTTACCCAGGATCACACAGGCAGACATCTCTGGAGTCAGGGGGCATTTAGGCTTTGTGCAGCTGCTGACCTGCCCCAAGAAGGAAAGGTTCAGAAGTGCGGCTTCTTGTTCTGATTTGCAGAGTGGACAAAGTGGTGTTGGAGACAAAGCAGAAGGTATTCCCAGCATCCTCAGATGGGAAGCAAGCAGTAGTTGAGGTGTATCAGGGCCACATTGTTGTTCCAGGCCTGGGAACAGATTTCTCTGGCAGGGCTCTAATTGAAACTGCAGCTCCATGTGTGACCTTCTTTCTCAGCAGCAGGGAAGGGTAGCGCTGCAGCAATTGCCGTTCAGCCCATGGACAAACCAGCACTCCTGGCTGAGGCAGGGCCTGACTGCCAATGTTCATCTTTTGCTGGGAGCATCAGCCTCTGTGTGCTCCTCACCTCTAAGACAGTTTCCCTGTTAGAACCAGGGAAAGGAGGAACCCTGTGCTGAGACACAGTCCTCCCGTTTGGGAGCAGCGGCAGTGCTGTGCTGCTCCATCCCAGCAGCGCCCCGTGCTGAGCAGCTGAGCTGCTCTGTCAGGTGTGCTCCACCTCCTGTGATGTGGGAACTCAGCACATCGCTCCTGACGTCCAGAGTTACCTAGAGAACCCTTGTGGGGGCTCGGGAGCCTTGGAATGTTGCCAAAAGTACCTGGTGGCTCAATTTTGACCCTTCGAGAGATGTACCACCTGTATATGGGGATATGAGAATCACTGGGGTTTAAAGGGTATAGAAATAGCACAATTACAGGTCAAAACACAGATTTTAAGATTTTGGTACAGGGGGGTTGGAAAAACAAGATGGAGGGAGTTGGGGCCTGCCTCGTCGCTCTTCCTTCTTCATGTCTTCCATCTTCTGTGTGACGTAGATATTTTTGATAGGTTCTTAGTGAAGGTACACTTGGTAATAAAACTGATAAGTATTGGGGACAAAAGATAAATATTATTTACGTAGTCTTTGTTATAAAAGGATGTGACCGCCCTGTGGGCAGTC
Organism: Fringilla coelebs; assembly: GCF_963513975.1. NCBI lineage: Eukaryota > Metazoa > Chordata > Aves > Passeriformes > Fringillidae > Fringilla > Fringilla coelebs. Next base: position 69,026,262 of record NC_140028.1, read on the forward strand.
AGAGTGCCTTTGGCTGCCTTGCTGGACAGACCGCGGCTGGGCAAAAGAAAAACTTTGTAGATAAGAAATAATAAACAACCTTGAAGACCAAACCTGAGAGTCCAGCCTCGTCCTTTGAAGCCCAATAGGAGCGAACCCATCTCACCCGTGTCTGGGCAGAGACAGACAACAACCAGCCCGGACACTGCCTGACACACACCACCAGTAACCACCACCTTGGCATTCAGTCTTGAACTTGTACCTGCTTGAGCGAGAGCTCTGTCTTTGACCTTCAGGTAGGCTATGTTCTGGTATTTCTGCACATAGTCTGAGCAAGATGGGGCCGTTTATGCAGCTCTGACATGAAGGTTTGCTCTGTTGTCTGGTCAAGACACCTGTGAAGGTATCCCTTGACAGCCACTTGGGAGCTCATGGACAAAAAGGTATCATGGACAAAAAGGGGTAAAAGACTGGAGAATTTATCCTGAGGGATGGAAAGATGTTCTGAGCGTCACAGAGCAGGCTTTCAGTTTATAAAATGGGGTTGCAGTAATTGTGGACACTAAAAGGTTACACAGTGTTGTTCAGGAAAAGTATGTGATGCACTCGGCACTTGGAAGAGATGGAGTAATAGGCAAAGAATCAGAATTTACATGACATAGTCTATCCTATTTTAGCACATGGTAAGAAGAAAATACAGTGCTAAAGAGTTATTCAGATTACCAGTAATAGCTACGGCTCCAACCCAGGAGTTCAACTATGAATTGATGCTCTGCAGGGGTATATAGGACCAGGACTCGAGTCAAATGTGGCTTATGGTCCTATTATCCCTTTGATTTTGTTTGCTCCTATTTATTTTAGAGAGTCCATTAAAATCTTCTGGAAGGAGATGGGAAAATGTTCTTCTTTTAGAGGCTATTGAGCTTGCTCAATATGCAAAGTACTTAAGGATTTAAAGGGTAAGCCTAGAGAAGAATTTCTATTTGCATTCTGAAGCTTGAACCTCATGGATATCAAGAAACTTTTCCAGACTGGGAACTGAGACCCAGGCTAGGGATGACCTGAATTATCCAAATGGCTGCAACTCTGAAAAAATATCCCTGAATTGACTGTGATAAAGGCCTTCCCTCCAGGGCTGCAGTGAGGAGTACTTGTCAACCCTCCTGTTTGCCCGCATTGCTCGGTGTTTTCTCTATTTAAAAGTTTAGAATTTTTAATTCAAATAATCTGCTAGGCTTTCCTGTTTTAGAAACCTTTCAGTCTTTTGCAGAAAGTCTGGCCACAGTAATCAGTAAACCTGCAAACAGCATAAGAACCACTTCTCAGTAAAATTCCTCGTGCTCACCATGCTTGAGATTTGGGTAAGCTTACTTTTGTCATGAAACACAAATTTGCTGGAGATGGAGCTCAATCTCTTTGCCTCATAGAAAAGTGTGTGATGCCTGGAACCAGAGTTCAGCTGAAGGATGTGATGAGGAAAGAGAGCTGTAAGCAGGGAGAGAAGTTTTATCTGCTTTATTCGCGCACACTGCGTGTTCCTCTGTTATAGCTCTGCTGCTATGAATGATCCCAGTGGAACCAAAAACATAAAACCCATTGAGCTGGTGAATATTAAGGGTTAAAACACTTTTACATCTCTCAGTAAACTGTCATCTTAAATAGACACATAGAGAGGAAGTTCTGCGCTGACTGAGGTGCCTCAGGGGTTGGTATCAAGACTGATGCTGTTAAACATCATCATCAGCCACATGGACAGTGGGATTGAATGCACCCTCAGCAAGGTTCACAATTACTCCAAGCTCTGTGGTGTGTTTGACATATTGATGGGGAGGAATGCCAACCAGAGGGACCTAGGCAGGCTTCAGAGAAGGTCCCATGCACACCTCATGAAGTTCAACAAGATCAAGTGCAAGGGTCTGCACCTGGGACAGGGTCTGATCTTCTCCACCAGTGATGGGAAGAGGACATAGCAGAAGAGATTTTTGAACTAAAAATTTACATTTTGAGCTTTGATTTTTTTCTTATATTGAGGTTGCACTTGCCCTCTTTGAAAGATGTGCTATCACTTCTAAATGTGCTTTGTAGCGCAGTTATGATTTCTTAGGATTTGTGCTATAGAATTAATTACATTTTGGTTGGTGCTATGTACTTTACGTGTGAGTTTCCTCAAGTAAATTTCCCTAGGTTCTCATATCCAATCATCTAATTAGCAGTAAGCAAATTAGTTTCAAACATAAAGACAGATAAGCAATATAAATATTTGTTCCATTTCTTCTGTTTTGCTTACTACATGGTGGGATTGCATATGCTTTAATTTATCATCCCTTTGCTTATGACCTTCTTGCATATTTTTCAGGTATCTTAGATTCTGGTTGGCATCACCAATGGGAAACCCACCTACACCTCCACGTCACTTTTAAGTGAGCCTTATTTTCTAATTTCTTTCAAAGTCCTGTCAAAAGTTCTGTATTCTCTTAACCTTGTTCATTAATGTGCTAACAAATGCAGTTCAATTTAATATTTTTTCTAAAATTTAGGGTGTTTAAACAGTAGCTGCACTTACGGTAGGAAGATGTTCAGCAAACACACTCAGAATGTGAATTCAGGTTTCTCTGTTCACACTCAAGTAAGTGCACATATTATAAATGTGTACTGTGGGGTTTTGCCACTCTAATTTGACATATAGCAGTGATTTTCATACTTATTTTTATGCATAATCTCTTCATAAAGAAAACACTACCTGATAGCTGGATACTTGTGGTTGCTCAAAAAACTTCAATCTGTCCACCTGGACTTGACAGGCTTCAGTAAAAAAAGCCTCTGAAATCCTATCCTTGCCACTTAGAAAAAGTTGTATTCCTAAGATTTTAGTCACAAATCATTGACGTTAATTAGACCTCTAATTGGTCTGGTTTTCTAATAGCATTAAAGGCACAAATTACTTTAAAATTCAGTCCTAACAACGACAAATTTCGATCCAAAATGTGTAAAGCTCACTTTAGCAGAGAAATTTGGTTACAGAGAGTATTAGTAGCATTTGGCTGAGAACAGCCATGTTATACCAAGTAGCTTTGAAACCCTGGAGCAAAGAAAATTAAGTTAGGTACAGAGTTTGTTAATAAACAGAAAGAGATGAAAATAAGGAGACAATGAGTATCAGGGACAATTTTTAATGTTGAGATAATGTGTGTTGTGATGATAATGAAAGCCCTTTGATTTGGATCCTAAGTGCTGCATAATAAAAAACCTATGGGGAACTGTCCTGTGTCTGCAAACAAACTGACCAGACTAGCTAATATACTTGTCCTGCATCCAGCTTCCACAGTGAGATAACAGACCTGTAGATCAAATAAGTAAATTTGAATTTCATGTTATGCAGAATCAGACTAGTCACTAAACCTAATGTTAACAACAACAACAACAACAACAACAACAACAACAATAATAATAATAATTTAAAAATCTGGTTTTGTGGTGTTCATTAGTCTCACATATTTATTTTTATTGTGGAGTACAGATCTGTATTTCCCACAAAATTATCTGGGGGGTCTTCTAGCTGATTTACAAGCTTGTGAATAATTGTGTTTTAAGCAATACATTAGAATGGAAAGAAAGATCTCTCTTTTCTGGCAGCTTTCCATTTTTGCAATTTGGAAGATAGTATTCAGTCTGTTACCTGATCACACTGCCCTCCCAACAGCAGAATATCAAGATACAGTTCTATTGCCAGCCTACAGCCTCAAGACAATTGCTGGTGATAGGTTAATTTCTAATGTCACTACCCTGAGAGGTTAAGGGGCAGTCAGGTGTGGTACATCGTGTTACTACATCTTGACCTGCAGTATAGGTGCATCTGGCATGTATTGTTTCAGTTCTTTATTCTAAACAACTGCAGGTTTTTGTCAGCTTGTAGAAACCCCAGATAGTGTGAGTTAAGCATAGCTTAACAATGTTGTAAGCACCAACTTTGTGTAATAAAACTGGGGGTTTTAATTGTGGCTCTTGCATTGATTCTTTCCCAGCTACATCTGAAGTGTACATGCATCAGTAGTGAAATTAATTCTTCTTGCAAGTTACTGTCTTCTGGGTTTCTGAGTCGTACAGGTTAACTCAGCAGCCATCATTAGTTTATTGAAAATAAAACTTAGAATCTGTATTATCAGTCTTGAGGAATAAAAAGTATCTGTGGTGGTGCTATCTCATAACTTCCAACAGGAAACACAAGTCTGTTGCCAAGTGTGCTGGCAATAAAAATTGGGGGAAATTTGGAATTATGGTAGCTGTAAAAAACAGTTTTACAAAACCAGTCAGATTCTGCCTTTTAACAATATATGCCTGATGCTACATATCTATTTGTTTTGTGACGCTACATGAGAATTTTATATCAAGTAATATTGAAGTTTGCAGTCATTGCTTATGGGTAAAAGTAAAGGGGCTTTTTTTATGTCTAAGAAATTATTTATACACTGTCATTCCACAGAAATCTAGCATTTCCTGAGCCACTTCAGTCCCAGTGGAGATGAGGTGTAGTTTAAGAAATGGCAAGGTCGTGCCAGGAGTAGCCTGCATAATTTTGGCAAGCAATAGAATTACAAGTAGAATTTAGCCTCTTGATGCTCAGGCATTTTGTCATGCTACCTGAGCATTAATGGAATTGATTAGCTAAGGAAATGGTGCCCCTGGGGTGAAGGTGCAAGGCTTCTCAACTACTTTTAATTTTTCATGTTCACAGAAACTCTTGTTCTTCATTCAGAAACTTTGAAAGACACCTGAAACATGCAGTTTTCAAATTAAAAAAAATTGCAGTGATGCAAAACATTTTGAGGAAGTTTAAAAGGCTAAAATTTCATGAAATAATTCTCCTTGCTTTCTGCTTCTTGTATGTATTGCACTTACTGAGGCACTAGCCCCTAATATTCCATTTAGTTCAAGTCCTGAACCTGAAACTTTTTATCTAGCTAATATGTTCCTTAAGGTAAGAACTAAGCATGCCTGTATCTAGAGTGTTTATGTTCAAGTCTCTTCTCAGCCTTTAAATAAATACATTTTTATGCAAATCCAAAGAAACTGCTCAAGGTGAAAGTTCAAGAGTATCTAATATGTTTAAATATTGATGTATATTCTATTGCAATTTTTTTAATGTGCCTTGCCAGAGCTTTGGGGTGCATGCACAAATCAATTTAAAAACACACAATCTTATGTGGAAGCATGAAAAGAGAATCTTCAGAAGAATTATCAGTCTGAGGAAGGCTTATTCTCACTAGCTAATTGAGAAGGGTATGGTATGGTATAAAATATATATGCTCATTTGTGTTTTCTCTTTATAAACTTAAAATTGAAAAGGGAAAGTCTTCATTACTTTTGGCATAAGTAATAGAGCTGTCTAGAAATTCGCTGCTAAATCTCAGTGGCATTTTTGATAATTCATTTGCATTCATCTAGTATAATGCAGTATAATTAAATAGCTTTTTAGACCAACAAAATATTTTACTTAAAAGAATATTTTATGTTGAGGAAAATTTAGTAAGGATAGAATGCCAGGAGAGGATGCAAGCTTAACTCATTATCTCAATTCAGGGGGGAAGAATAGTTGTAAGTCTGCAGCTGTAGGAGTAACATGGGGTTAGTCCAAATGTCCTTGCGCATATTGTCCCACAGAAGTCTTCCAGGGCTCAGAAGATAACTGGCATTTAGGGAGGAAAATGAATCTTTGCCCTGGAAATAATGTCTTTATCCAGAAACAAATGTTGAGAAAGCCAGACAGTGGTTATATTTATGCACTATGTTGTTTTTATTTCCTAACTGTGGCCTTTACTTTTCTGGATTGGATATTATGCTAAAATACATAGAATTCATTTGTCCAACTTAAGGTTAGGTATTTTTCAGTGTTATCATCCATTTAAAAGTATGTGAAAGTTTTTAGTTAAACCAGTGTCTTATTACCAGAATTTTAACAGAATTGGTTTCATATGTATTATTATCTCTTAAATCAGATAATATGCCAAAATACATTGAAACTCACAGTTTAACTGGTGGTGAATATCAGGAGAATATCCTTGAATGTATTTCTTTTCTGATTCATATTTATAAAGTCCAGAGTAACTGATCTGAATTAATTTGATGGTTGGCATATACATGTCCATGATGTCAAGCACAATGATGTAATTTTTCCTTAACACTGAATAAAACCCCTGTAGATCTCCCCTGTGCACCTTAAATGAGACAATTAGTGCACCTTAAGCCTGTTCCAGGTTTCCTGTGACATTACACGCAGCTTTGGGAAGTACATCTCAATCAGCCTTTCACTGGCATTAGTTTCATTTTTTAAACCTCTAAAGCTGTGTCCATGCTAGCGGAGTAATCAACAAGCATTTCCACGCACTGAAATATGACTGCCTAGTCCATAAAACTATTCCTATGTTCCCTAAATACAAATTGGTGAATCCTAAACAGTTTTTTTGAGGTATATATCACTCAAAGGGTTGTTCCCAATGTTAAGCACCCTCCAGCAAGCCCTGTGGTGGAGAATAAGAGAATTTGATCATAATTTTTGAATACCATAAATCCAACAAGCTACTTTTACTTGGGGAAAGCTCCTGGGCAAACTCAGTCAAGTACTGTAGTATGGGCAGCGTCCTGACAGCCTTCCTTATGCAAGAAACTGAAAGGGAAGTCTTATCTCTGCAACCTCTATATTTCTGGAAAGGACAAGATCTAAATAAGAGTATTTTCTAACTTTTCTGTTAGTAAAATTGGACTAAAACTCTTGTATGTTTACTGCTAAAATAAAAATTGAACAGTTTGTCTGCAGAGTGAAACAGTAGCAACTGAGAATACACAGACCCCAAACACCATCAAATTCAAATTCTACCACTTCTATTATGTAAAAAAAGTATAATTGGTAAAGCCAGTTTGATGTTAAACCATGCTAATTGAATGGCATGAAATTATGCTATTTGAATAAGAAGAAAACTAAATATGATAGATTAATTTTTCTACAATAGATTTTTTGGTTTTTATTCACAGAAAGTATAAGGCTTAGAAGAAAATCAAAGCTCCCTTCAGAACATTCTGAGCTTGTGAAAAGTGCATTTCTTACAAAATAATTCTGATTAGAAAACTCCTGTCCAGCCCTTCCTTTGATGTATATGTACCAATTCTTGTCCAAATTAAATATGTGTTTCAAAATCTCTCCCTCTTCAGAGTATTTCTGTAGTTAAGAGATTTTCAGAATATTATTATTTATATTCATGCTGCAATATATGCAGTTATTACTGTGAGATTAAGCACCTTTTTTTCCTTTAGGTAGGCTTCCTTAGATAAAAGTGAAGAAGAAGTGATTTAAAGCCAAGATTACCATTACTATGTGAGTGTTTGTTTGTATATTTATATACAAATTGTGTGTGTTAAATGACATGTGTGTTTACATTAATTTAAAATTATGTATTATAAATATCATGGGGTTTTTTCCCTTCTAGCCAGAATTGGAGCTATTATCATGCAGTGATCTGAACAGAAAACTAATTTTAAATATGCAAAAAAAATCATGATTCTTTAAAAAAGAAATATATTTCAGTTCAGTAATGGAGAAATGCTTTATATCTACATACATGTATAAATAATTGGAAGCCAGTAGATGGTGCTCATTGTGTAGTATAATCTCTGGGGCTACCAAGACCAATAAAATTTGTTGCTGTGCAGTCAAACCAGTGTCTGTACACTCTTTACAGCTACTCTGAACAGATGGTAGGAATGTTCTGTCTAATTTAGTGTGTAGTACCACCTTGAATACAGATCCATATACCACATGAAGACTTCTGAGAGACTCCTTTTGCTGGCAGTAGAAAGATTTCTACTGCCCTTGTGGGTGAATGTTTGAAGTAAACATGGTGGGCCAACAAGTGAAAATATATTGGGAGAGATTCAAAGGAGCAAGGGTGTGAAGGGACACTCTTGAAACAGCAAATAACTAATGCCAAGAAACAAAAAGCAAAGGACACCAGTGTTTTGTTGAGGAGAAAAAATAAAGTGACAGGCAAGTGGCTACAGTATTTAAGGGAATACTGATGGAAATGGGATAATAGCAATTGAAGTGGAACAAATAAAGCTGAATACAGAGAAAAGACAAAAAAAACCAGAAGATAATTAAGAAAATTAATAGGAAAATGTTAAATAGGTAGATATTAAGAGACAATGACACATACAAGAAAAAAGAGTCATGAGAAAAGTCAACATGTAGTGGTTACGTGTAGTACTAAGAAAGAAATATTATTGAACTTCTGATTTCATATTAGCCAATACTATGTTGGTGTAAGATTTGAACAAGAAGAGCAAGGATTAAATGGATAGCAGTTCTTGTGTTCAATGCACTGACTTGTGTACTCTCACTTAAAAATTTGGGAATAGTAAATATTTTTGGTTCTTTTGCTTGGGGTAAGTCTATGTAGAGCATTGCTTTCTGTCTTTCTCCTGGTGGACTGTTACATTTAGAGGCATACTGTAAGTGATGCTGTTTTCTCTGCGTAGTGATATTGCCTTTAGTTGTGATTTTGGTTCCAGGGAAGCTGCCGGGTGTCCCTCAGCCTTACTGGTGACTGGACTGTGCCATGGGACATGTACTTTCTGTAGGTTGATATTTTCTGCCTGGCAATAAGGGGGATAGATCTAGGATACAGAAGTTGGAGAACACGACCAGCTCATTCAGAAGATCTCAGTTCATTTTTTCTGTGGCCCAGGCGTGGGGAAAAGGGTAATTATGGGACTTCTGTGCAGAAAACTCCCACTGAGAATAGAGGAAACAGGGAAATGAGTAAGGCCTTCTTACTCTTCCAGCAGTTCATCAATAGGTGGAAGCAGAGATCCTTCCCTAGACAATACCCAGCCAGCCTGTCGTTCCCTGTTTTCAGTTCTGTGGGGCTGAGGTCATGACATAAAAGTAGCAAAATGTCTTTTCACAGTGGAACAAGTGATGAAAGAGAGATGGGACCGTGGAGAGTAATATTAAAAGAGCAGAGAATGTCAAAGGTATTTGTTAGATCTGTGTACAACAGTGTAATTTAATGGTGTGGAGAGGTAAACAGGGTTTCTGTTTAAGACATCATTTATGTACTTAGAATTCTAAACTGTCTATAAGATTACTTAAAATTCAGTTTAAAAATATTCAAAACTCATAAATTTAATACAGTTTTAAGCTCTATTACCATCTATGTTCTGCTTTATATGAAATTAAATTAAAACACCTGTAAGAAGAAACTAATAGAAATATAACTAAACTATAGAGCAAATAAAACTGTAAAATGCTATTAGTATTGCTCATTAGAGATTCAGTTGTTAGAATATATTTAAACCTACTTTATCTACCAACCCTTCATTTGTCTTTGCTTTTTGTGTATATCTTGTAAGAATAACTAGCACCTGAATTTAGTGAACACAGCTGATTACACACAAATTTGAAATGCAAAATGAACTGATATACAATTCAGGCTGTTTAAGGTATATAATGCTGTTCAGCTTTAGTATCTCCAGGAACCTTGGTTGTAGAAATAGAATAATCCTGCTCTTAAGATGGAAATGGCTTTCCAAAGATATAATCTAAGATTAGTCATACTTCAGCTGTTTCTATGCCTTACTAATAAATCTTGAGTTGCATTATTAATTACATGCAAAATATTGAAGTTGCTCTTTCATTTTGGTATTTATTTATCTGACTGGTTTTGCACAATGCTGTACATTTAGAGGTTTTATACAATGATGCTGTATAGGGGTGAATTAGCATAGACATACCACCAGCTGCAGTAACGGTGTTTATCTGTCCGAAAGAGCTCTGCATCTGTCTGTCAGCCCATTGTAGATTGGATTGTTGTGTTTGGTCACCCTTTCACTCAGTCCAGGCAGGTGTTACAAATAGGTGGGTGCATGGCATGAAGTGCCTGTATACAAGCTGAAAAGAGACTGAGTCCTGCTACAGCTCTGATTCAGCCTGACTTTTCTGAGTGTGCCTCTCATTAAAGATATAAATACTTCCTTTGAAATCAATGGGACAATTCACACACTTAGTCAGGCATGTACTTTAAGTAGATTGCTTAAGTGGGACCATTCTGCACCATTGAAATGACTATACACACTTCAGGAGAATGGAAAATCAGTCTCACACTTATTTTAAACATGACTCAGAAAATGATTAGATTTGTCTTTGAATGACTTCTGGTGAAAATGAATAGATGAATAGTTCAAGCAAAATATGGAGAAATGTCACTCACAACATCAGAAAAACAGATATAAAAATGTTTTCTCAGGTCATTTTGAGAATGTTACACCTGATTTGTGGTGCTGTATCAATAAAGTTAAGGAAGTGAATTGCTATTCTAGCATTATTTATTTGAAGTAAGTGCTTGAAAGAAAACTAAGTGGTGATTATCATGTTTCATTTTTTAAACACCAAATATAAAATTTGCACCCTCTGTAAATTTAAACACCTGCTGATTTTAAGTTCTGTTTTTCTTTCCTAAGGAATATAGGGCTCAGTCTGTACAGAGCTCTGCTATGATTTCTTGAAATGGTTATTGTACATTAGTTCTTAACAGAGATAAAATTTTATATAGTAAGAAACTCAGGAGGTTTTCACAAGGCAGATATAATGTTAGTAGAATAAACAGAAGAGTAAAGATAAAGATAAATAAAGTATAAATTAGAGTTCACTGTTATGCTGACTTAAACCAGCTAATGATGGTTTTCAAAGGTCCTTGATCACCCTTGCCAAATGTAGCCTAGTGCACTATGTAACTGGAACCCAGGTAAAGCAGCAGAATGGGAAACATCCAAAACTATACAAATGTGGTCTCTCAGTATGTATTCGACTCAAGGCACAGTTTTTGTTGTCTTGGAGTAGCAGAATTTACTTGTTCTGTATACTTGGATTTTATGACTCAGAAATCCCATTCCTCTTTCATTCCAGATTCTGCGTTTTTCTCATCCAGCAAATCAACCTGCATAATTGCAGAAAGGTCAGATTTTGTTTTTATTTTTCTTCAGCAAACATTAGCTCTCTATTTATGTCATTTTACTTGGTAGCTACTGCTTTCCATTATACTAGAAAAATTTTTATTTATAAAATCCTCTTGACTTGTTGAACTGCCCCCATCTCTCTCCTTAATTGCCCAAATATAATTAGAGGTCTGGATGAAATGAATCACCTTGGCAAAAATTCATCCAGCTTTATTGCCAAATTCAAAGACTGAGTGAGGGGAAAATGGTATGCTGGCACACTTGATTTAAAAATAAATCTAAATGTAGCTGTGTGTAGTATTAATTCCAGATGAAGCTCTGGAGACTGGTTAATCAAAATGTATTGTTGTAGATCCTTTGTGATGTGCTCAGATACCAAGTGTACCAGGCCAGGCTGTGGTTCAGCATCTGTATCCTAGAAGAGAATAAATTATCAGTGATCTCCTTGCATGGCCTTCTACCAGAAGGAGAAAATGAGATAGAAGCAGTAAATGTCTAGCTGCAATTTTTTATTTTTTAGGAGTGGCCAAACAATGGCAGGAAAGAGTAAGGAGCAAAGACTGACAGCCAATATGTCTACATTGAATCAAGAGGGACCTAAAACTGCTGCAAAGTGGAATACAGAGCACTTCAATTAACTGATAAAATAGGAAGGAAGGCAGATCAGAAAACACCCTTTTTTTTTTGTGTGTGTCATTCTTTCTGCCCTCAGAATGTCACCTGAGGAGGTTGTTTGTACTGTCTGAAATGTCTGCCATGCCTTTCAGAGTATGATTCATGGCTCAAGTTTGGAAGAAGATTGGGGTGCACCAGCTGTGGTGCCTAGGAAAAAATAGGCACCTGCTTGGAGGTATGGTGGATGGGATCTGCCAGAAATTGAGGTGGGGGAGGCAGAACAAGCAAGGACAGCTCAGCAGCTTCGGCTGTTACAGAGAGTCTGTTCTGTGGAACATGGAATTGGGAAAAAAGGAGTAGGTGGAAGAATTGAAAGGGAAGGAAATGGTAACTTTGCTATGGTTAGGAGAGTCAAAGCAGAAGAAAAACTGAAACTGAGAGATACGTGGTAAACTGGGAAAGCTCTGTGAGAAACCAAGATTTTCTGCAGTGGATGGGAGATGTAGGGAACAGCTCCCTAGGCAGTCTAAGGACTAAAGAAACAGGTTATTTGAGAATTCAAGTAGAAGAGGCTTGGAACATCACCTGACTGCTTCTGCAGGAATATTAGTCTGGGGCTAGCGTCTCTTTCACTTTGCCTCATCCCCTGAAAGAAATATGAAAATGGTAAGTGGAGAAAGAAAGTGCCCTTCAAAACCACATTTTCCTGAGGCAGTACAGTTACCTCCACATTCACTGCTGTGGTTCAGCCTAGCCCTCAACATTAAATTCCAGTTGTCCCTAAAGCAGGCTTCTTTCACAAGCACAGGTGATTGGGCACCCATGCTTGATCACTCATGCCTATGACAAAATTCCTAATGCTTATCTTACTCTTGATAGTTCATTATATTATCATTTACATGTACAAATTTCCCTGAGGCTGTGCTTTTTAGTATTATATGCACAATATACTAATATTTTAGTATTATAATAATCCCTGGTAAATCTAGGTTATATTTTCATACTACCTACTATCACCAACTTATTGTTTAAACTTATACTCTATTATTCTATTTCTAATTGAATCTCTTTGAACAATTAGTTCTCAAATAAATAACTATAGCAATCTGTTCCTGGGGACTCTTCACTGCTCCTTTACATTCTTCTGTCATGGTTACAAGATCAAGTCATAGCTGCTCTGAACTTTTTAGTGGATTTTTAATTTCATCTGACATCATTCTCATCCCTTTCCAAAAGAGACCTTTTGGTTTGTTCTTTTTTTTTTTCCCCCTTTAAATACATACTTCTGTGTTTCAGTTATCAAAAAGTAATTTTTCAGTTAATATTCAAATGTCTTCAGGCTAGGCACTCTGACCAGGGCACAAAATGTGGACAGCACCCCTAATCTTTGAAATATCACTCATTGAAAGGTTCCCACTGAATTTATCTTAATCTTTCTCAGGATGTAAATGCACAAGCCAGAATTTTGTTAATGTGAGTGTCCAACCTGGAAAGCCAAGACACAAATAGCAAACCAACAGTGTTTACGGGACGGATTTAGAAAACCCGACATTGTTATCAGAATACTTATCCAGAACTGGTTCAAAAGAGACCTTCAGCTTTCTGTAGGCTTTACTAGATTTTTTTTTTTTTTAATAAATGTGAACTGAAATGTTTTAAATATCTTCCCCTTCTTTTTATTTTTACTTCTTACTTACAGCTGCTTCTTTCACGCTTCTCCTTTTCATAAACATATGACAAAAAACCCTCTGATTTGATAATTTTCTTCCTTCTGCTAACTTCCTTAGAGGCTACATTAATCTTCTACCGTTTTTATATTCACAAGCTAAAAGATGATTGTAGGAGGTGTTTTAACTGTGGAGAACATGCTCTCCCATCTGTGGCAGTATACAAAAGCGTCTTCTTACAGAAGGGTTGTTTGAGCTTCTTTCTGGATAGATACCAAGATGTGTAAGTTTATTGATGAAACATGCTTAAGCGAGGAGAGATTGTAACATAATTGCATATTTTCCACATCCTGCATAAGAGATAGGCTTCAATAGTGCTCCGCCTGCTCTTGAGTAGGTTTACTTTCCTACAACAATTTCATCTGCAGCTTCTTTGTGAAGGGTTTGTATATAGAATACAACATTAAACTCCAAAATTAAATTTCTGAGTTTCAGCTATCTCTATCACTTATTAGGAAAGCAAGATGCTAGTATTTGCTCATCTTTACAGAGGTTACTGTATATGAGACAAACTAGAAGAGCAGAAGAAGAAAGATTTTCAAAATATTTGACACACGTCTGAATTCGCTGTTAATTCCATTTGCCATTTAAACAATTATGACTGCTGTAGACAGAGTAACTAATAAAAAGGAGAAAGAATAGAAAAATGCTCTTCCACGTACTTTTTTGTAAGGTTCCTTCAAATCTTTTCATTTTCCACATACTTTTCTCACTCTCAGAAAAGAAGGAAAATGGCATTACCCAGATGTTTTTCTCTTTTCAATAAAGTGAGGCTAAATTGCTAATCTAACAGTACTATAGGTAGAAAATAATAATATGTGAGCATTCCTTAAGGATGGTAAAAGCTAGTGTAAGATCATTAATTCCAACTTGAGCATGTCACTTTTACATATTAGCCAACATCTACATATTCACAAATGAAGATCCATGATGAATGTCCTAATTGTTTAATTTTCACAGTATAGAACTGAAGAGGAAACTTCAGGTTATTAGCTGACAAAATCTGGTTTTGAGATGAGACTCTGAGTCATGTATGACAGTCATGCATGGGTAGCAGAAAAAGAAAATTCAAATATAGAGAAACAAAGATACCCTAATTAAGCCTTGGAGAGAAAGTTAGGTTACAAATGTGACATTATCTTCAACCCTTTGTGCCCCTGCACTGGATTCCAAAAAGGACTGTCATGGTCTAACCCCAGCAAGCAGCCAAGCCCTGCAGAGCTGCTCTCTCACTCCCCCACCAGTGGGGTCAGGTAGAGAATCAGAAGGGAAGAGCTAGAAAACTCACAGTGGGATAAAGACAGTTAAATAGAGAAAGCACAAGCTGTGCACGCAAGCAGAGGAAAGCAAGCAATTAATTCACTTGGGAAGGCAGGGGTTCAGCCAACCCCAGGAAAGGAGGGCCCCATCATATGCAGCAGTGACTTGAGGAGACAAATTCCATCATTCCAAACAACCCCCTCTCTCTTTCTCTCCACTTCATGTACTGAGCACAATGTCATATGGTCTGGAACATCCCTTTGCTCAGTTGGGCTCACCTGTCCCAGCTGTGTCTTGTCCCAGTTTTCCATGCACCCCCAGTTTCCTGAGTAGTGTGGCAGCACAAAAAGTGGAAAACACCTTGGCTCTGTGCAAGTCCTGCTCAGTGATGGGAAATACATCTCTATGTCATCATCATTTTGTTCAGCACCAATCCAAAATGCAGCTCCATGCTAGGCACTGTAAAGAAAGTTAGCTGTACCCCAGTCAGAACTAGCACATCTGGGTCATAGATGTGAACATTGATTGCAGTACATCTTGCAGCAGTCAGCATCAGTTAGATAATGTTCTCAAGTTCTTCTTGAATCTTTTTTTTTTTTTTTGGAATCAAGGTCTGTGTCCTGACTGGTAAGAGTATTGTGGGGAGTTGGAGTAAGCGCAGTTCTGTTATGTGTGAGTTTATTTGTAGACAAATTTACCTTAATTTTAGGACTGCTACTAGTCTGGTATTGCTTTTATTCTTTCAAACCAGACTACCTTGACTTCATCATCAAGAGAGAAAACACCTTTCTTCACTTGAAATTATTACCAACCAATGTTAGCAATCTTATCTATGATTACAAGCCTCTGGAGAAACAGAAACCTGTAAAATCTTGCTCATGTTGTAGATAATTTTGTTCCACTAAAAATTAAGTGTGCATATCAGCTACTTTGTTTGTACATCTGTGGAAATGCCTCAAAAATATTTATCTGAAGTTAAAAAGTCTTAGAATTGATAGAGCAACAGATATTTTGCAGCAATAATACTGACATCTCAATGCATAATAAAGTAGAATGATGGACTTCCCTGATAGTCTTATTTGTCTGTAAGTATCAATAAAATAATTTGCTACAATTTATGCTACAAATTGTATGCTCCAACAATGTATATGCACCATTATTTTTACAAGCAGTTAGAAAGGTATTCTGCTTTAGCAATGATTAATACTAACAATTTGGATGTGTTTTCAGTTCTAGAGGCACACTGCAAGTATCAGGAGCAGATTAAAGTGGAGTTAGCCACTCTTGGAATGCCAACGGGACACTATTTCACAGTTGTCTGGAAAATGAACACAAAAAAATTGGCAAAAGAATGCTTACTAGCCAAGAATAATTACTTCTGAAGATCGGAAGAGGTTGGGTCCTTTCAAGACCTGGCCTGGATGGAATTTCAAACACTAGAGCTAATTTTCTAGTAAAAATCAGTGCTATAAAAGTTAGACAAAACTCTGGCTGCCATATTCCCCTTGCAGCTGTGCCTTGTGGTTTGTTCTCTGCTGGTCTGTTTCCTCAAACCTACTTGTTTGCTGAAGGGAGGAGATAGTAGCAAGGGGGAAGGAGCGCTGGCAAGACTGTAGCTGTGCTAGTGTAAGTTACCTGAAGAGAAGGAGCCAAAGCCACAGTGTCACAAATAGTGGAGAAAATTAAAACTTGAGGAAAATTCCTATCTTGTCAGGGAATTAAATGCTCCTTGGAAGTGACTTTGTGTGGTTAATTATACTGTGCAATTTAAAAGGATTGAGCATTTGATTAGAAAACTTCGGTGATGTAAATTTCATCCTAAATATAAACTAAGAATAATATTGAAGTAAATAAGAGAAGTAATGATTTATAATGAGGGAACTGGAAAAATTGAGAAATGAGAGGTAAGATAACAAATATATAGTTTGAAAAGCAGCATAATTGTGTGTGAGGGAAAAAAATAGCATTTCTACCCTGTTTGATCCATGAAATAAAGAGCAGTTAAGAAAATAGAGGAAAATGGATTCTTGGAAAAAGCTTCAATTAACTGTATTAAGTAAAAAAAAGAAAAACAAAAACCATGGGTTTTTTTGGGGTTTTTGTTTTGTTTTTTTTTTTCTCTAAACTCTTGTTTGACCCATGCTACAATAAAGCATAATTTGATTTTATTTTATGGCATTTTGAAGCCATATTAAGACACTAAAGAGGATCCAAATCTTTTGGCTTTACTCATCTTCATGTAGACTTTATTTTTATTATGCATGCCTTGTCTATTTGAAGAAACTGGAAGTTCAACTTCAGTTAGAAATGTTTAAATACTTGCTTCTCTCTTGTTCACTTTAAAAAAAAAAAAGAAAAAAAATCATGTTACCTCTTTCTGGATTCTTATGTATTTTTATTCCTGCAGCTCATGTTCCAAGATTTAATCAGTTTGGAGAATAATTAGTGTTTCATGGATTTATAAAGAAGTATTTTCAAGGAAAATTTACTATTGTGAAACCAGATAATGGTTTCTTATGGAGTATAGGGTGGCAAGCAAGAATTGTGGTAAATATTAATTCTGCTTTTTCCATACTGGTTGCTTTAATAGGTTTTCTTTGGAAGGATAAAAAATATAAATCCATGGAAAAGCATATGAGAGCCTCTGACAAAGCATAAGTTGTGGAGATTCCTATATAGAATAATCTGCCATTGTAGATTAGAACAAGTCAAAGTTTGCCCAGTTTTATAGCCTTTAATATGGTCTACATAATTGGTTGGGGTCTATTATTTTTATTAATTGTGTTAGAATTATATTTGTACTCCAACTGAGAGTAGCACATTATTTTGCTACTTTGTTCTCGAGAAATACGTAGCTCATCATTGTCCCAAAAGACTGCAGGCTGAATAGACCAACAAGAGGCTAGGCAGAAATTGGAGACACAGCTCTGAAGGTCACACAAGAATCTTGCTAATGATGGAATCCTTTTTTAACGGTGGGAATCAAGAAAACTCCATCTCAAAAGCATAAATTGCTGGAATCTAGGAAAAGCTGGAAAAATAAATAAATGGTTATCTTATGCATCCATGTGTACCTGATAAGCCTGCAAATTAGCATGAACTGATTTGATTTATAGTGTTAAAAAAAGCCATAATTATTTGAAAACATAATTGATAGCAGCATTTTACTGCTGAAGTGGTGAGGTTTTTAACAATTGGTGTCACTATACAAAACTGCTGGTTGGTGTTATCTGTTTTTCTTGATTAGGAATTTTATTCATTATTTCTCTTTAGTAAAGACAGAGAAGAATGGGGAAGCACTCTAGTAAAATGCAGGATAAGTTAATGCACACTAAGTTTTCACTGTGCAGTTAAAGGGAGAATAGGTCTTCTAGTTTTTCAAAACACAAAGACATTGAAGTCTTCATTATAACAATAAATATGAATATACATGAGGTTTTTTATCACGATGGTGGTGAAACAGTGGAAGAAATTGCCCAAACAACTGTGGCACCTTGAATTGTTTCTATCCCTGGAAACATTCAAAATTAAGCTGGGTGAGGTGCTGAGAATTCTGATCTATTTGAAGGTATCATTGATTATTATATGGGTATTGGATGACCTTTAAAGATTCCTTCCAATACAAAGTACTCTATGGTTCTATGATATCATCCCCAATCCCTCTTTTTTTTCCCTAATTATGACTGTTTGCAGAAAAATGTTTAACTGCTGTATCTGTCAAAATGACACTTGAAATGACAATGATAATATGACAAATAAATTTCATCTAAGCAATAGTTAAATTAATGCTTTCAGTAGTATGGAATAAAAACTTAATGACAAACACTGCCTCTGAAATATATCACAATGTTTCAGCCTTGGAAAATTCTGTACACCCTTATATACTGAAAGTATGCATTATATATAATTTTCCAGCGGAAATTCACTTCTTTTCTGTGAAGCCTGTACTCCATGAGTGTTACTCTGCCTGCTATTTTCCAATAGTAACATTCTCTCTTGGATCAAATGTATCTTTAAATCTTCTCTTCCTTCTTGGTGTCTTTGCATCATTTCAGCTCCTGTGACGGATGTTAAGTTCAGTGCATGGTGTGTTTGTATGTAGGAATTTGGCACCAAAGAAAGTCATGGTTAGTGCTGGTCTAGAGCGTGCCTTCCAGTCTGTAGCACATGTCACCACTCGCTAAATACGGAGATACAACTCAGGTCATATTTCATTAAGGTGTCTTCACACAGGCTGCATAAATTCACATCAAAGCTTAGCAACTGTGTGAAAAATAGTCATTTAGCAGATAACATTCGTGTTAGTCTGTCATGGTGAGGTCTTCCATACCTTTCCTTGATAATAACTAGAGAAAAAGAACAACTTTCATCTTCACCACCTCAAGCTGAAAGCGCAATTTGCAAAGTAATGATTTTGCTTAGGTTTTCATATCTCTTATAACATGTACCATGCAATTAGAAACTGTTTTTTTGAAAACTTCTTGATTTCTCCAAAGACAGTAGTCATACGTTTCTTGTAGAAGAAATTCCATTCTAAAGTAATATTGACTTATCTGAATTCCTGTGTTGAAAAAACCATGGCAATTTTTAGGATTGTTTTTCCTTGCAATATTTCCAGTATTAACTCATTACACTAGAGGGGAAAGAATCATCCCTCTGACCATTTCTTGCAAATGAGGGTTTTAGGTGGTTCAAAGGATCAGTAAATGTATCAGCAAAACCAGGTATAGTATTAAAGTGAAAGAGTGACAATATCTGTTGTAAAAATTCACTCTACTACTTACTAGATAGTTAAAGCACGCAGAGAAAAATCAATCAATCTATAACTAAAATCAACCAAAAATGATCTGTGTGGAGTCTGGGGATGTAAGAAGGGTGAGGATGGAAAAGGGTAAGGATTCCTTCCTACAAAAGGAATAAAAGACTCTACCATTGAGTCACAAGGTTCAGAGTAGACCCCCTTGCCAAAATTCACCCTGACTTGACCAATGGTTTAGGCCTAAAGGTTTTAACAGCCCTTCAACTTAAAAAGTAGTAAATTTATAGCTTATTTTAAATAATTGAACAAAAGATTTTATGGTATTTATTGCAAGAACAACAGTACCTCATTTATAGGTCTATCTTATTTAGGAATCTAAGTCACGTAAGCATCTAAGAGATCAATTTTCATAATACATTTTCTATTGCATATTCACAGCCACACACATACAGACCTAAAGGAGCATGCATGAGATGTATACTTGTGAAAAATTCCTCTTAAATTCAGTGAAGTACTCACAGCTTTGTGTCTTCACAATGGTCAAAAGGTAGAACCTCAAGGAGTGGGGGTATCAGCCCAACTTCTGTTGTCATTGTTCAGTCCTCCAAGCACAGCAAACTTGAGAGTTCACTATCTCTGAGAGGCCCCACTCAGAGGGAGGTTGCTGCTCACAGCCCACTGGGGTCCAGGAGATCTCAGAGCATTTTGCTTAGCATGGCTGTTCATATGGTTGCAAGAGCAGTGGATTCAGTCATAGTAATTTTCCACCTTGCCAGCAATTTGGGTCCCTAACTTTCTTTGAAAGTTCAGTAACAAAAATGTTGTTCCACTTGGGTTGTTTTTCAGGCAAGAAATTTAATTTACCAAAGCAGTTTGTCAAAAAACAGTAGCTCATTAGACAGAACTAGTTCCTGGGAGCTGACAGTGTTTCTGAGAAGCTCAAGAGGAGCTTGGTTCTGGTACTATTTCTCAAGGCCAAGGCCTAATAAGCATTTCTGAAACCATAGTGGGGAACAAGGAAAGGATGTGGGGGACAAGAACCATCACAACCATCAGCTGTCCTTTCTGTCTTACAGAAACAGAGAACCTAGCAGAACATTGACATAATGTCAATAATTCAAAACTATATTAAGGAGAAAGACCTCAAGGTTCAACTTCATATGGAATATGCTCTTATCAAATTGCATCATGCATCCATAGTTAAAATAAACTATACTGCATTGGAGGAAAAAAATGTAATACTCAAGAAAGATTATATAAAAGGTCTTGTGAAGATCTCAAATGAATCAGCATTAGCTCTTATAGAAGCAAATCAGCATATCGTTATAGTCCCTGCCAAATTTCAACTGCTGCTATCAAAACAAATCTATATTAATTTATTCAAGTGCTTACAGTAAATTTTAATAATTCACTGCAACTGTTTCCTCCTAAATCAAACCATTGAAATCAGAATGCTTCAAATTCCTGCTGTTTTGTACAAGCCCAAATGGAGATATATTTGAAGAAAGTTATTTAAAAGGGAATCGTTTCAAACTTAAATCTTTCCTTTAAATAACATTTTCATCAACTAAAATCTTTTCCACTGGTAGTGGAAAATGCAGATTTTTCTATCTGCATTTCTTTCCTGTTAACATTGCTAGGTTATCCTGTTCAACCAGGAAGAATTTAACTGCAGGGTTTCTTTTCTTGCAATAATTTGTATAAATATTCTTTTAAATATTTATATTTTTATGCTTAAATACTGAGTTTACTTTTCTAAGAGTATTCAGAAATTAAAGGGACAACATATTTCTGTATTTAATTAATAGTTTTATGTGTAATTAGACAGTGTATTCCAAACTGAAACACTAGGTGATTTTGAAAAATAGTTACACTTTCATGTTCATATACATTTCTTGCTCTCATTTTTGAAGTGTTTTTTTTCTCCTTTCTGAGCATCCTCTCTAGTACTTTAGGGCATATACATAAACCATAGATATTTTCTTCCCTCAGCCCTAGCAATTGAAAGGGAGGATGATTTGAAAATGGAACCCCTCTGTCTACAGAGGCAGTGGTCTGAACAATGCTTTGGGCTGCATTCATAGCAGGAAAGTATTTCAAGCTGAGGATGTCAGCAAAGAAAACCCTTGGTTTTAAAGGGCTTTTTATTCTTGCTTACCAGAAGTACTTACAGGTTTTACATATTGGCAGAGAACATTAGTTTTATGGTGGTGCAGCATGATCTAAAGAGAAAAAAAAGGTTTGGGTGGAGGATCTGAATCAGTTTGCATGTATTAATACTTTTTAAATAGACAGTGATTGTTGAATTTCATCTGCAATCATATTGCCCATTCTTGAAAAGTTCTTCTAGAGCTCTTCACCTTCAACCTTTTTTTTTATGACCTTGAATAATGTAATATCAGGTTTATTCTCTCTCTATTCACCAGATTTTTATCAACATTTTATAAATATTCTTGACTGCAAAACTCAGTGGGCTTTCAGTCCTTGCTTTTTGAAAACTGGCTTTTAATTCCCATATGTTGTTAGCCTACCTTCTACCAGTTATTTGTTCAAGGGAGCCCTGCCTGTCCTAAAACTTCTGGACAGCCTGCTTCTTCTGCATGTTGCTAGTGAATACTGAGAACAGTTTTGAATACTGAGAACAATTTATTTTTTTGCCTGACTGCATCACAACTTTGAGTTTGTTTCTTTGAAAGAATGACTGGTCTTATGAAGGGTGTTCCCTTTGATTAAGAGATTTGCTGTCCTTATTCCCTTTTCTCTACGTATTTGACTGTTTTCTGATTGTTTATGTTGCGGAGAAAGCAATGGGTTTGCTGCATCTACATTCTCCATTCTCTTTTATGCCCATAGCAGGGAATAACTCACACAGAAAAGTAACAGGTAATTATATTCCCTTATCGGGCTGGAAGTTAACCAGCTCACAGTGAAGTCCTTAAAGAAGGAGAGCAGTTTCCTAAATGAGTTCTGTATTTAATGTCTTAGTCAGTCTCCGATTATGAGTGCATGTCAGATTTTCCACAGCATCAAAGGAATACTGATCCATTTAACAATGCAATAGTCTATAAAGCAGCTGTCACAGCAGTAAAGACAACCATTTTAAAATCTAAGTTTGCGTATGCTGATTTGAGTCATTAGTCTTTCAGCCCATTTTATATGGTTTAGTAAGTATTGACCTCAAGGTAACTTTAGTTGGTGAGACTGCGACTGTCCCTTCTACTGTGCTACCTCCCAAGTGCTTATGTGATTGTTTCATTTAATTGCTGACCTTGCTTTGTTCTCTTTTGGCACTCTTCCTGTCTTAGGAGCCAAAAGAAGGAATTACAGTTTTCAGGACTTCACATGTTTGGGTGGCACTTCCCATTCCCTGAATTTGCCTTTCTTTCCCCTGTAATGTTAGTCAGTAATGAATAGTTAGTGCAAAGCTGTTAAACCAAGGCAGTCTTACTTTGTTTTCCTTCTCAGTTGAGAAAATATCAGCAACCAAATAGCAGGCATGGAAAGCAGTTGATTAGTCATGCTGTCTTCCTGCAAAAGTACGCTGCAAGCTTGAGAGAGAAGAGGAAATTAACATGCATCTGTGAAAAGGTGTTATCCATTTTCATTGATCCAGAAAAGATCTGTTGAATGGCTGAAGAAATGCCAGAAAACATATCCCAGGGTTGTTTCCTCCCTGGCACCCTCCCCTTTTGCATCCAATTTAATGAGTACTATTTTCCTAAATTCTAATTCTTTGTTTCATTCATGTCATTTTTAGTAAGTACTAATTTGCTAAAAAAAATTACACAGAATGTATAATCTCTACATATCATTGGGTAACTAGGGAGTTCTGATGTATTCTGGGACATCCTCAGGGAGCTAAAA
The DNA here is from genome assembly GCF_963513975.1 of Fringilla coelebs. Classification (NCBI taxonomy): domain Eukaryota; kingdom Metazoa; phylum Chordata; class Aves; order Passeriformes; family Fringillidae; genus Fringilla; species Fringilla coelebs. The sequence goes on from NC_140028.1 coordinate 69,049,470, forward strand.
AAATGCTATAGGATTTCATGAAGAGAGCATTATTATTAATACATTCATAATTTGGTCCCTGTTTGGTTTTAATCAGAACTGTATAGCTATTGTAGCATATTATATTAAATGAAAATCTCCTAGTTACTTCACAATATACTGCAGTGGGAAAATATTATCAATTTCATTAAATAAATTTTATTTTATTTGTTAAACAACTAAGTAGTTTACTTGTTTTTTTCGGTGTACTGTTTATTTATCAAATTTTCATTGCGATTTCAGGGACATCTTTTCATTAATGCACATTTTATTTAGAACAGAACCATTTAGTTTTACTCCAGGGTAGCCTATTGCTAAACAGGACCAGATACAATAGAATATGTAATAGCAGGAATTTTGTAGGTACTCTCAGGTCCGGGCCTCTCTGAGTATTTCAAAATTCCATGGATAAAACAGGTTGCATGGAACCCTTTCACTTGCATGAACATATGTATGTGCAAAAAAAGATTTCTTCAAACTACATAAAAGACAGGGAGAGTTTGCAGATGAAAAACAGTTTGGCACAAGCAGCTGCAGTACCCTAGATATTGTTGCATCTGGTTTCATCAGACAAGAAATACCTGACTCTGTTAATACTGGGTTGGGAAATCACTAAGATGCTTTGAGGAAAACAGGGCTGTGACTGTGATTGAACTGTTATTAAGCATGGAACGGAACCAATATCGTTGCTTAGCTCTAAAGCTCAATTCGCTTCCTCTGTATGAAATACCAAGAACACCACAACAGTTATTTTGTGTTTTTGGTCATGGTGGAAAGAGAAAAAGAACTCCCAAATCATTAAATCAGAGAAGGGAAAAAAACCCCACAATTGCTACAATATATAGAAATTCAACTGATATGAGCAGAGTATACTGGCTATAATGGAAATGGTTGCCATCAATTCCAGATGACTTTCAGAGTTTTTAATCTGGGTATTAATTCTTTTATGTTGATTTGTTCCCTGCTTCAGTTCCGTACCTTTGTCTCCTTCAGGGTGTTTACACCATCATCCCTCCATTTTCCCAAATTTGCTTTCTTTCTATGTTTTCATAGGCCTTTTATTTCTTTCTCTTCAGTTATTTTGTCCCTTTCTGCCCTACCCTAATAAATTCCTTCTGTCCTGCCCCAATTTTCACCTCAGGAAATAAACAAGTATACACAGCTGCCAAAATAAAACAGAATAGAAGAAACCACACACTTCTGTGAATGTGCCAATCTTTGGCATGATTTATTCATGTGACAATAAAAAACAGGTGGCCATATTTTTCTTTCTGTGGAAATAGTGTTGTGCTATTGACAACCAAAATGTTGAAAAATGGAAGTTCCTTTTTTTTCCCCACTTACGATGAAGCCCTTTAAAGCACATTCTTGCTATTGAGTTCTTGGAAACATATTGAGTTCTTGGAAAATGTGGGTTTGGTTTTTTTTGTTTTTTGGTTTTTTTTTTGTTTTTTTTTTGTTTTTGTTTTTGTTTTTGTTTTTGATTTCTTTTGTGGTGATTGATAAATGGTACCCAACTTCTAAAGAATTAACATTTTCTACACAGTTTTGTTGCCTTCCAATACTTCCACTGTAGTGGTGAAATGGCAGTAGAAGGTTGACAAAGATTCTAATATTCTTTTTCTTCAAGAAGTGCATCAGTTTTTTGATAAGACTAAATGAGTAGCTATTGGTTAAATTTCTTTGGTGGAGATATTCTGCAGACTAAAAGGGAGAGAGAAGACACCTGCATGCCAATAAAGCAATCTTCTGAGTTCAAAGAGGTTCTGCTGGTTTGGACCAGACAGAATTAGAGTGTTGTTTAATGACAGGAATGAATAGAAGTGGGCTGAGTTGGCTGAAACAGTCTGACCCAGGAACAGTCTTGAGGTCCCCAGTATGCTCCATTCACTAAGAAGTGACAAGAGTGGAGAACGTGGCACTGCAAATCAAGAGTCAATCTCTTTATTGTCAGAGAACTAACATTCTTCAATGTCACCTTAGCATTCAGAATAATCTTTCACCTGAGCCTCACTTAACTATAAGAAGTTAAAATGCACTGCTAAATATAGCTTTGTACATGCAAATAATCAGAAGTGTTTGCTGTAATCTGAGATCCAGATGCTCAGCATCATGTCTCAAGGGCTAGACACGTGTGCATACTTTTAATACATGAAAGCACTTAAGAATTTATCTTATGTATCTATACCTATTCACATTTGTACATCTATGTACAGAAATTATTTGTTATTTAAGTAAATAAAAAGAGTGTGAAAAATCTAAAGGTAATTCTTCCTAAAAGACTTATAATAGTAGTGCAATCTTTTCTTTTTGATTTGAGTACAATCTCTAATCTCCTAATATATAAATTTTTTAATTAGAATATAATATTTTATAACAAGTAAATCTTCCTAAACTTGTGCTATAGCACAATTGGCTTTCAGAACTCCAAGAAGCACAATAATTTAACTCAAAACCATCATGAGTCTTGCATTAGAAAGCAACTTTCACCATTTTGATGCATTGTGGCTAATAAAGAGTAGGTCTGGGAATCTGAAAATATATTCACAAAATATTCATTCTTTTATATCTTATCTTAAAAGGAAATAAACAAAAACATTCCAGAGCTCAGTCTTTTGAGGACTGCAAGATGGATATTTATTCCAATGTGGTCAAGTACATGGGCTGTAGGGAAATAATTTGCTCCAGCAAGAGTTACAAGGGAATGTCTGGTATGTCATGTGAAGCACATCCTCACCCTCCTTGTCAGACCTTGTTGCTTGCAGGATTGTTTCTCACACTTTCTCCTTTCTCCTCTCTCTTTAAATATACTCTGCCAGAGGAAATGCACAAATGGCCAACAACCTTCACTTTGTGGGTCCATTGTGGGGAAGACTGAAACTAGCTGAGTCTGGGACAAGACTGGTCATTCTATCTCCTGCCAAAGCAGCCTGTAGCCCTCATGCTGCTTAAAATCTTGCCACCTACACCCAATACAAGTGGAATTTCAGAGATGTATTTAATTTTTCAGGCTTTTTGCAGACATTAGAATTTGGACATGTAATGTCTTTGATCATAGAATCATAGAAGTCTTTGGCTTGGAAGGGACCTTAAAGACCATCTCTTCAACACCTTTGTCATGGGCAGGGAGAGTTTCCACTAGACCAGGTGTCTCAATCCCCATCCAACCTGGCCTTGAACACTTTCAGGAATGGGACATTCACAGCATTTCTGGGAAATTTATTCCAGTACCCTCCCAGTAAAGTATTTCTTCCTAATACCTATCTAAACCTACTCTCTTTTATTGCCCCTTATCTTATCGCTATATGTCCTTGTGACAAGTCCCTCCAGCATTCTTGCAGGTCCCCTTAAGGTAGTGGAAGGGTGCTATAAGGTCTCCTTGGAACCCGCTCTTCTCCATGTCGAAAAACCCCAACTCCCTTAGCCTGTCCTCACAGAGGAGGAGTTCCAGCCCTCTGACCATCTTTTGTGGCCCTCCTCTGATCTCACTTCAGCAGGTTCACATTCTTCTTATGCTGTGGAACCCAGAGATGGATGCAGCACTCCAGGTGGGGTCTCAGGAGAGGAGAGGGAGAAGAACACCTCCCTCACCCTGTTAGCCATGCTACTTTTGATGCAGCTCAGGACATGATTGACTTTCTGGGCTGAAAACACATTGCCAGCTCATATTGGGCCTCTCATCAACCAACACCCACAAGTCCGTCTTCTCTGGGCTTCTCTCAATCCATTCTCTACCCAGGCCATATTTGAGCTTGGAATTGCTCTGACCCAGATGCAGCACCTTGCACCTTTCCTTGTTCAACTTCATGAAGTTCACATGGGCCAACTTCTGCCTGCCAAGGTCCACCTGGACAGCATCCCTTCCCTCCAGCATCTCAACCAGACCAAACACCTTGGTGTCATCAGCAAACTTGCACTCAATCCCACTCTCTGTGTTGCTGAAAAAAATATTAAACAGCATTGGTCCCAATACTGATCCCTGAGAAACAATGACTTCAAATTGCATGGAATTATGATAAGGGAAAGAACTTTGAATGAGTTCTCAGTCTCGTGTCCTTAGCTACACTGAGTGAGCACAGTTTTCTTAAATTGAGTGAAACTCTACCAGTAACACTATTCTATGGATGGTTCAGTGCTTTCAGAGATGGCCCAGTTTGCCCCTGAACTTTTCCCAATACACAAAATTATGAAGATATGTTTAAAAACAGGAATCAACTAGTCCTTTAGGAACATTTCAGACTGAGCATTTTCAGACTGAAAAATTGAGCAACTAACTCAGAATTGCTAGAATATGCACTTAATATGTGGGAAAGTCTGGTACAAGCTCCAGCTCTAATTGCAGCTGGAAGTTGGTACAAGACTGTGAGCTATTTTGCAGTCTATGTCTTTCCTTCCTTATTGTAGCAGTTTTGCTTTTAGTAAAGATATATGTCTGTGTATATATATAATCAAATAAAAGGAGAAACATTATCCGAAGATATTTAGAAAATTTATACATTTCCAGCATTCTGTTAGGATTTTGGGTACATGCCACAACCAGCGAAATGTATTTTACTTTCTTCATTGTGCATACTTGTTTCACATAAATTCTAAGGAAAAAGAATGTCTTGAGCCTGAGGAAAAATTATTTATTGGATTTTGTTCATTTACTATTAAAAAATGGACAATGGCCAAAACATTATAAATAGAGAATGACCATTTTTAATGTCTGTAATTTTCAGAGACTCTGCCAGGGTATTGGCAGCAATATAGAATGCTTTGAAGCAAGGCCACTATAAAAATACAGTTGCTGGAAACGTTTGGTAGTGATTAGATTGTTACCAACATTTTAAGCCTAAATGAAGGAGAAAATACAATAACAAGATGAATAACCCTGAGAAAGGATTTCTTCCTAAACTGAAATCATTAAACTCTGAAATCTACCTTTTCAAGGTCCTTCATTGTAATCCATTATCTTTCATTCCCCTTTGTACTACAAAATTGTCAGTTTGATGATATATTACAGATAACAATGTCATTACATTGGCATAACATGACAACTGGGACTCATTTGAACTTTTAGAAATTTCTAATCCCTAAAATAAATTACGAACTGAAGACATTTCAGACTTAGAAAATAAGTCACTTGTTAGAAAGTATAGAGTTCTCCATACGTTTTGGAAAATTGCACTTTTCTGAGACATTTTCTTTTCCCTTTTTCTTTTTTCCTTAATGCATATAATAAACTTACCAGGAAATAAAATCCATAGATGTCCTTAACTTCTTGTCCTTAGGCTTACTGAAGTAATGAGCGTCCTACAGATGACAACTTGTCTACATCAAATCTCACCATATTTTAATTAAATCTCCTGGAACCAAAATAAGAAATTTGCCATAATTTTATTCAGAAAAATTGCTAACGGACCCCTTAATTGTTCTTACTTTAATTTTTTTTCTTACCTTTAAAAAATCTTGGGTGCTATTTCTCTCTTCCTCCTCTGTTGAATTTTTTTTTAATTCTTGATTTTGAAAATTCAGTGAGACATATAGCAGACAAGCAATAGCAGACTAAGGAGTTTGGGGTCAATTGTGACCAGACAAAAGCAGCCTCATTGTTTCCAGCCTGCTCAGCAGATGGATATGCAAACACAACTCTTGAAAGGCTGGCTTGTAACCATAGTGCCTTCTGGTCAGTCACAACTTTTGGACAAACAATTTGCAGCAATGGAAGATGCTTATCTTGAAACTTCTAAGCATATTTCCCTACTGAAGCAGAGCTTATGCAGACAAAATAAATTTTCCAGGAAGAAAAATCAAGGAAAGCTTTTCTCTTTGTGCTGTTAGTGGAGAAGGAATTCTGTGGACCAATTTCAGGAAGAAGACAGGTTAAGCTCCTCCTCTGAATTGTTTTCTGGAGCAGTATCTTTGGCAAGGATGTCTTGTCTCTGGAGTTCTCCCGGGATGCTCCCTGACATTTGGAAGGCTGAGGGTGTTTATCAGTTTTTTGCATGTTTTGAAAGCTGCAGAACTTCTTTGGAGCTTGCTTGTTGCATTTAGTAGTCTGTTTTGGGACAACACTTGAATGCGGTTGTGTAGCTTCTGCCACATTTACTCTCTTGTTAGAAAAGGTGGTCAATGGGTTTCATTATAGTGGCCAGCTTCTTGTTTCTATTCAGATGTTGTGGTTTATAGGAGATTGAAAACTGAACATAAAGCTGGAAATGCAATTGTAGATATTTTTAGGGTCCTCTGCAGCTAGAATTCTGATGCAAACCGTGTGCCTGTTTCTCTTACATGCTACTTTTTAATGAAGCATGCTGTGCATGTGTCTTGTACTGGAACGTAAACATAACTGATGGCTCTATCTGGAAATGTGTGTTTTCTGCACATTATAATAATGTGCCATAAAGGATAGTCAATTCTATTCCAAAGGGTTGTGACTGTACCTCATACCAGGTTTGGGGTTTATTTTTAATTTTTTAATAATTATATTCTTGCTCTGTGGTGTATTGTAAAGTTCAGCAGACATAAGGAAGATTCAGATTTTTAGTCTCTTTACTTTATGAATAAATATAAAATGTGTTTTCATTTTGCAGCTAGTATTTTAAAGCTTCTCACAGATTTGCATGATGATTCAGCTCAGCTTTACCATTTTGCTGAATTAGCACAGTTAGTAAGGAAATAGCATTTGTTTCAATCAAACCCCATAGTCTTTCAGATTTTGAGATCTGTTTGAAGTAGCTGTAACATGTGTGCAAAAAAAGTGAAAATGAGTAGCTTTATGGATGCCTTCAGCTTTGAAATTTTTTACCTGGTGCTGGAATAGCTTCAGCCTCCTTTGCCTATAGGCTGCTTGTCCTGCAGAAATATTTCCATGGGGAAACCATATTCTATGCAGTCTCTTCTTATGTTTTTACTTACATATAACCTTTTTTTGCAGCCAATATATTCTGATAATGTGCGGGATATATAGTCCTTTTCTTTTTTTCCTTTGAAAGGACATATGCAAAAGTTTGGCTAAAGGTATTTATTTTCATTTGAGAAGGGATGATCCTAGTGTTGCTCTGATGTTTTAGCACGCACTTTGTGCTGATACATTGCCCACTTCGCAGTTTAAGGGGTATGTGAACAGATGCTCCAGTTGATAGCCTGAAGTATAATGAAGTCTTGTCAGAGTAGGTTTTTATTGAAATAAATGCATTATATCAAGTGTTTCTTCCATTCCATGTTACTTGAAACTGAAATAAAAAATGTTATTCCAACAGCATTCTGTTAGGATTAAATATCTTGAAAGTAGACAGAATAGCATAAAAGTCTTTTTTTCTCAAATGCCTGAACAAATATATACAGCCCTGTGGATTCTCTTTAAATGTAAAGGTTGGTACATACAAATTGGAAAGAAGGGAATGTAGAAGGAAAAACAGTGTGTGGAAGATTGTGGGAGAAACTGTTCCAAATGAACATCAGGTTGCATGAGTTTAACTGAGCTAGAAGGTTATTTCCTTGTGTTGAGGCACTAAAAAAATCTTTCAGTACCATTTTTCAGGGATCTAGACTTAAGCTTCTGTCTTCCTAAGGGCAAAAATAAACAAATCTTATATATGTAAATGCAATATTTTTTTCTTTGGGTAATTTAAATCTTAAATAGCCATTTAAAGAATATTTATTCCTTCAAATTTGTGACAGAAAAATAAAGAAAAAGCAAATTAACAAACTCTCTTGTATTGTGGAAGAATCAGTAAGAGTAATACTAATAATGTAAATATTATAATAGCAATAAAGTAAAATTATTAAATATGGACTTCTTTTTATCTACCCCTTTCCTTGAATTTATATTCACCCTTCTACTGCTCCTTGGTTTCTTGCAGTTGATGTCTTCAGCTGAACATGTAAGTTTTCAGGATCCTGAGTGCATTGACAAGAGCAATGTGATGTTAATGGTAACTGCCTCTCCCTCACTGTAGGAGCTGCTTAGTGTCATTTCTATGTTCTTCTCACACACCTGCTCTTTCTTTGCAGGTCTGTAGGTCCATGTTAAAGCTGAATTAACTATATAGAAAGTGTGTTGCATATACTGGATACTTCTTGCTCTTCTCCTTGTTACTCTGCATTCTTTTAATTCCTTAATTCCTTTAAGTTTACAGGTCTAGGTCCTCTAGAACCAACCCTGGATCACTTCTCTAAGCATCCCATGTCTGGGTTCCTCTACATTCCACACAGTTTTCAATCTGCTTTTAAAGCCTCCACTGCCATATCAAGCCTGCATTTCTCTGCTTTAGACTATTATGTTACAGTCATGAATATTTTGTTCTACTTGTTGCAAGAGTATGTCTAGGATTACAGTTATATTAAACAGAGTTGTACAAAAATAAGCATAGACACCTAGTCAGGCTTTTATAGCTAAACAATCTAAAACAAAGTTCCAGGCAGGTGAAGAAAAATAAACTGCAAATTAATACTGACAAAGATAATTTCTCAGTCCTTGCAACATCAGTACAAAACATATGGCCTATTCTTAGCAATACTGTATTTAGTGGGCTATAGAGTTATACTGCCCTCTCTGTAGTGCACCTGGAAGAGGAGGATGCAATTTCTGAATTCCAGTAAAGGATTCAGAGACTGCTTTTTTCATCTTCTGAAAAGACAGCACTCTTTTAGACATTTTTAAAGTCTGCGAGTTGTTTATGTTTGTTTGTCTTTCTGAACTTTTCCTGAATTTCTTTTGCTGGGATAAGATACATTTGGCACCAAGCAGCTTTCATTTCTTTACCTGTGGCATTCATATTCTTTACTCACCTTCTGATTAAGGTGCCTCTAAAATTTATTAAGCTGCTATTTTTTGATATATGTTGCATGTAATAAAAGTCTTCTGTGAATATTTGATACACCATAAAAGCCACAACAAGGACTGATTTTATAATTTTTTTTTCTTATTTAAAACACCTTAGAAAATAAATAGGGCAAAAACCATGAAGTTTTTCTTTTAAAGGATGGAATTGACCAATTTGTATTTACAAGCCTGTGTATTTACAGTGTACACACCAAATCATAATATTTTCAGTATTCATCAAGTAACATATGTATAAGAAAAAATGTGTGATTCTTATATTTTACAATGATTCATACAGACCTGAAATTATTTGGAGTTGCAAAGATGCAGTATAGTTTTCTATCAATAATCAGTATTGAAATATGCACTCTATAATCAGTAATGAAAATTCACTATTTTACTTGTAATTCCACCCATAAAATTAAGAATGGTTTAAGTCTTGGTCATCTATCTCTTTAACAAGAGGGTACAGCCAGAATAATTGCTGTAAGGAGAAACTGTTCTCAGCCCCAAATAGAAGAGCTGGATATTTAGATGGAAATAGCCCATTATTTATACTTTCAGGTTTCAGGTCAAAACATATGCTGTAATTAGATACTTAAAGACAAGACTGTGTACTTTAAACCACCACAGTCTGTACATGAGTTATTCTTGTTAGTAAGAGAGAGAGGTCTTAATCTTGAAAGCTCATCTAGACTGCAGTACAGTGATGTGTAACCTGCTGATTCAGAGACCAGTTGTCGCTGTAACACATCTTCCATACCCACCTAGGTCCTTGAATTGGTTTAAGTCTCTGAACTGGGGCTTCACATGAAAAAAGTATTCAAATTTATGCACACACACACACACACACACACACACACACACACATACACACACACACATGCATATACATAGATAGATAGATACTAAACCAGTGAGTATTTCCTTTAATTTTTCTGTCACCTAAGAGTGGATGGATGATTTATATGTTTTCCTCAAAAACCATATAAATATGTAGTTAAATGCTTGAGCAGCCTCACTGAATGTGGGAAATAAATTATATTTGCAAAATTTCTGGGTGCAGCATGAGAACATACAGACCTTGAGGTTTGAAATCAAATCAGATAAAACATCACATTGTCTTACTTAGAGCTACTGCCTCCCTTTGAAGGTAATAATTTTAAAGCATTAAAGTGAGTTAGATTGCTAGCCCTGTTTTTCTGTGACTACACCCTCTTAAAAGAAAGCTTGGAGATCCATGTTTAAAATATTCCAAATGGCATTTATTGTGCACATTTTACTGAATAATTTATTAGTGTTAAGCCCCCTTCCCTAAATAATTTCAAAGACAAAGTAACAAGGACTCCTATATATGGGTTTTTTTACAGGTAAAGGGTTCATCATCTCTCCTTCAGCTTCCCCTGGAAATCTGACTTTTTAGGTTGCAAAGAAGATGGATGAAAATTTTATTAATTACTGAACAATATTTGAGATCTATAACTGTTTTTATAAAAAACATTCAATTTGCAGTTGTATACCAGCAACCACCTGTATGCAATAAAAATAATAAATAAGAAATAACTTTTTAAAAGAGCATATGATGAAGAGCTGCTGTAACTACTTATTCTGTTTGACTTTGAGGAGATGTTGAGTAGATGACTTGCATAGCTAATTCTGTTTGCCAGATTTACCAGGTGAGCTAAAGAGAAACATATATTAAAAACTAAGACTTTGGATGGTATAACCTTGTATAGCATTTTATCTTACAACCCAACTTCTCATCTAGATTTCTCCTTAATGCTGCTTTTATGAGTGAATTTAAATCAGTCTTTACTCTGCATGCAATGAATTCAATTTTGTACTGAATGCTTGTGGCCAACTCTTTTTTTTTTGTGATTTTTTTAGCATTCCGTAGATATTCACATTATTCACATATTCACATTATTCAAATTTATTCTTTTCCTTTTTTTCCCTCTTAAAAAAAAAACCAACCAAACAAACAAAACATTAAGTCTCCTATGATCAGGCTTTGCAGAGTAGAAGAGTGAAGGAGGTTTTTGGATGCTGGGGATTTGTTTTGATTTGTTTCAGTTGTGGAGTGCCAGAAAGGCAGTAGGTTGCAGCCAGTCAGAGTGTATTCTATTACACAATTACCCTGGGAGTCTTAAGTGCCCACTGGGGACCTAAGAGCACTCAATGAAAGAATTGTGTGGAGTTGTGCTGTGGCAGCAAAAAGGAATAAAAGATGCTTTGGATGCTGTAAAGTTAAATTGATCCCCATAGTGACAAGAGCCAGCAATAGATAAGGCCACTGAAAATTTTACCCTTTTACAGGGCACTGAATCTTTGACCCAAGGTGAATCACCCTTCCTCTTTATGCAAACTATAGCTAAATTTGATCTGGGTAATGGAGACTCTGACACATCTGTGGTGACAGAAGCTAGTCTTTTCACCTTTTTGCATGTGTACTCAAGTAACAACCACCTGAATTTGCAAATGCTTCTAAGAATAACTTTTTTTAGTTATGTCTAAAGCATGCTAAAATTTCCTAGGTAGCCATCTGTGAACATGTGTCAAAATCCATATTCATTTTAAATAAGGATAAAGGACTTTGTGGGCTAGGCACTAGATTTCGTGAAAACTGTTCAGGGAAACTTTAAAAGTGAAAGTATTTTATCAATATATTTCTTACAAGGAATTCAATACTGCAGGTTATAATTTATATTGTAGAAAACCACAGCTAATGCTCTTCAGGAGCTAACATTTGATTTTTGTTTAGGCTACAACTGATCTCTTTAACACTTTTGATTTTTCATACATCAATTTACAAGATATGAACCAAATATGAAAATTATAGTCTACTGAATGGCTGAACAGATTGCAAGGGAAGAAATAAAATTTAAAAGTCTCAAAGTATTTAGAAATATTAGAAACTTTCTTGATTTTCACTTAGTTCATCATTATGGGCCATACATGGTAAAATATTTTATAGCTAAACTTTATGTATATCTTGAACTCCTTATTCAGCTAAGAACTCTGGCCTTGCCAAATTGAGAGTGTTGGTACCCTGTAGTCCCCAGTCCTAGAAACTATTTAAATTCTTAATGCTTATTGATTTTATTGAAGGTTATTCTGTGGCTAGAGTGTATTTTAGTGTGCTTACAGGAAAGCCATGTTGTTAAATTAAAATTGCACTTCTCTAAATTTTTGTTGAGAAGCAGTGTACACAGTATTTTATGTCCAGTTTAGTAGGTCCAGAGACAGTTTGTGAAGCTCACAGCTGTTCATCAGCAGTAGGATTGTTTCACTTGTCAGTGTATTTAAGGGTAGAGCTAAAATAAGTATAGAGTTTCAAACTCTTCATCTTCCTGTATAAATATGTATCCTACCTTGAGCAAGTGCATTTTTGTTTTATGCATTTGAGGAGTCTATCCTGCCTTTATGTGGAAATGTCATGTACTGAACAACTGTAACATTGTGCAAGCTTCTAAAAAGTCCCCCTAAATAAATATATTAGTATTTTATACTTTGCATTATGATTTTCAAATCTTTATTTAAAATTGGGCCAGTAAGCCTTTATTTTATTGAAGTAGCAGACCATATTATATCACATAAGTGGTACAAAAAATGGTCATAAAAACCTCTCATATTCTTTAACATGCTCAACATGCTTTTTCTGCCCATTTCCTGGCTTTCTAAATTCTGTCATTTACCACAGTAGTTTCTACTAGGAAATTAGGTTAAAAAAGGTATATCTGATATAAAATGAAGAATTTATTTGCTAATATGAATATGCATTTTTCAGAAAAGCATAATAATTTAAGGGTATTGTTTTAATAATGTAGAATTTCATTAGTGTTTTCATTGATAGAGGAGATCCAAATTTGACTTTCTTTAACTTTTGCTTGTCATCATTAACAATTTAAAAGTTTCCATATTTTATTTTATTTTTGAATTGATAAATAAATAATAATAAGTTAAAATGCGAACATAAATTTCAGATCTGCACACAAATGTTCAAATAAATTTTTAAATTACTTGTTATTTTTGCAATAGAGTAATCTACTCATTGTTTCAAAAAAAATCACAATAGTCTGCAGGGTGTTTTGAAATTATGTAGAGAATGAAAGTGTTTGTCATGAACATATGTGCTACATATCAAATACTAACTATTGGTTCCTCTGTTTTATGCACACATATATCCTGCTTATGAAGAGTTTTGTTTCTTTTTGTTTGTTTGCTTGGTTTTATTTGTTATATTTGGTTGTTGTTTTGTTTTGGGGAACACTGTGACTATAGATCTGCTTAGTACTTTCTGATTAAGCAGATTAATCATATAATTGAAAACCAAAATTTTCTATTTATGAGTTTACATTTTTCTGTTAAACACAGTTAATTAAAACAACACAACACAGGATTTGGACAGTGTTTTAAACTATAGAATTTGATAAATAATATCAAAATCCTTTATTTCTATAATAAGTGTCTGGATCAATCTTGGCACAAGTGTCAGGATCTATGACTTTTTAGAGAAGGCTAATGCAGAATGGATACTGAAATCAGGAAAACATTTTATTTCTTAATATAACCCTTATGATGTGGTGGATGAAGGAAATGATGATTCACTTTATGACAGCTGGGATTAAATTTGCATAAAATGCTTTAGAGACAGACATTTTATATTTTGAAATTTAAAAGAGATACTCTGTTTTGCATATGACAAATAATATGAAGATAAATAGATTAATTCAATGTTGATGCACCTGTGTGTAGAAATTTTCCTAAATATATGAAGGTATTTAGGGAATTATCATTTGCCACTGTTCAAGTAGGGGGAAAAAAGTGTTATGAAAGTTAAGCAATGAATTTTTGGAAGAATATTATTAAATCATGTAGTAGGACTAGTATGTAGCTGTAATGAGAATACTTAATAAATTATGTTTGGAGGTTTAAGACAGAAAAAATACTCAGGACCACTAGCAGGACGAGTTTACTGAAGTTTTAGCCATCTTTTTTCAGTTGCTTCCCAACCCTGTGCTTCATTTGTACGCTTACTTCTCTGTTCTCTCTTTCCATCTTTGCTTTGTATCTTCTGAATACCTCAGCTTTGTCCATCTCAAGGTTCACCTAGTCTTTTGTTCTGATTAACTTCTGTTTGCAGTCATCAAAAATAAATCCTTGCCAAGGATCCAAAGGCAAATCTTTGCCTTTTGCAGAAATTATGCGCAAAAAGAATTTTGTCACATGGGAAGTGTTGAGATAATGCTCTTTTGTCCTCAGTCTCTTCAAAAGTGAAAATACAGAACGCCCTTTCTTTTGATTGAAAATTGTTTCAAAAATACCTTTGCATACATTAAAATAGTTTGCTTGAGTAACATTAATACTAAACTGTATGTTCACCAGGTATTTCCGATGACTAGTGAGGGGACTATTGTTTCTTTTATCTCATTCTTTTTTATAGCTCCTGCTTTCTTTTGCCCCAAGTAAATGGGTAGATTGTACATGAACACATGCCAATTTTTCATTTCACCCTGATTTTTTAGTGAGAAGTCTTCTTTAGAAAACCCCCTCCAGAAAACCTCTTTTAAATAATGGGTTTGGATGAAACAGCTTTTTCTTTGAGGGGGACATTCTATGAATGCAATGTAGTTGCAGTATATGGAAATTCCTGTGGAGATTATAAAAGAAAATAGATTCTCAAGTCTGGTTATGGCCCTTTGGCTCCACTGAGACTCTCTAAATGACTTTATCCAACTATCAATAACCAGAGGAACATTTTCCTGCAGGCACATCTGTGCCACTGATGAGCCATTAGTTTTTCCCCTTTGGGTCCTGTGCTGGTAGGAGGCATGTTGAGAGTGATGTAGCTGACCTTCATCACTCCAGATGAATCCTATAGTGGCACTGGCTTCATTAAAGACCAGTGTCACTAGCATTGCAGTGGCCATGGAGCAGATTGTCAGATGAAGAATATCTGCTCTCTAATGACCATCATCATTTGCACTGAGTGAAAACTGTGTAGTTGAGTCGTAGCTTAATTCTGAATCCTTCTATGTGCTAGTTTGTGGCCTAGTCTGTAACTGCAGTTAATTCAGTACTTACTTGCTCAGGACATTTTCAGTAAGGAAATCTACCACTTCAATATTCAATCTACCACTACCATGAATGCTTGAACAAAATGAGTTGCATTTATTAGCAAAGACTGCTGTCTAATGGAGAGAATCAAGTTTTTTTATGTAAGAAATCTTCAGATGAAAATGGCATTTCTGCCTTTGGCTGCCTCATATGAGATTGATTCTGTCCACTTACTTTTTTAAGAGCTTTCTGTCCTTCCAAAACTGTGATGCAGAGCAGCATATGCTGAAACACTGTGCCAAGTGGCTCACAGCCGAATTTGCTGTTGTTCCTTTTTCCCCTGTACAGTCCTCTCCCAGACAAATGAAACCATCTATCAACATGATTGATTGTGAAGTTCCCCAAATAATAATTCTTTTGAAATGTCTCTTTACTAACCAAGGAACCCTTTTAATGGAGTGCTAGGTTAATCTGAAGGAGTCTGCTGATAGATTTTGCCTAGCAGTCTTCATTCTCCAGCCTTCCTGAACTTTGTCAGCTGTGCATTTTGCAATGATATTTCAGAAGCTATTTTCATTTAAGCTATTTTCCCTCTGTTCAAAGTGAGTTTTTGAGGAAGAAAACAACCAATTAATAATTTGATTTGAAATCTGTATTCTGTAATACTGCCTGATCTTTTTGTCATCTGACCATTGACTATGGAACGAGTGTTACCTTCTATGCTGTCAAGACTTTCTCCAGTTAACTGAGTTTTTTCTTCACTAGGGTGTCTTAGAAGATGCTTGGTGAATCAGGTTAGGTTAGAATATGTAGAAGCTCCTCAGCAATAGTGTAGTAATAAACCATATTTTGACCAAAAGTTAAAAGAACCTTCAGACTGTTGTCTCTGAGAGTAAATTACACCAGAACTAAAGCTCTGCAACCATAGAAATTTTGGCTGTTTTCTTGGGGGAAAAGAATAATCAGCATCATAACACTGCAAATCCATTTTTGTTTGAAGAACAGAAAAACATAAAAGTCAGATGAGCCAAGAGAATCCTGTACCAAGACAAAGAGTGTGTGGGAAAGAACTAAATGGTGCAGGGTTCTTTTTGGATCTTGGTAAGAAAGATCTGACAACAAATGGCGCAATAAAACAGCTGTTTTAATAAGAAAGAGTAAAAAGAGGAATGCAGACAGCATGTAAATCTTGTATCCCTCCAGAGGCTGGGACCCCTGCTTTCATGCAGCATTGGATTGACCCCAAACATGTTTTTGCATTACACGCTGTGTAGATCTTGTCTGTGGATGCAAATCCTCTTTTTGTTCATTAATTATATAAATCTCTATTTGACATGCAATGGTTTTTCAGTCCGAATCACTAGAGAGATACTTTGTTAAGATCTAGCACTGTCAGGAACAAGCTAGAAGGAGGCATATAGCTCAATACAAACTGGTAGAATTCGTTTTTCTGAAACACAGGTGTTCAAGTAAAAAAGCTACAGTACACAGGAAAATAGTGTTTTATATATTATTGAAGACTTTATGCATGAAGAGAAAAGCAGTTTTGAATTCCCTATGGTCTAATATTTGAGAGGTTGTGGAAGAAGGGTGTGATTTTACTTCTTTTAGAGACAATGACAAAACTCCCATGATTTATATGTGAAGTAAATTTTTTATAGAAAAGGCTGACAAGCATTCCAAACCCCATATTTCTTGAACTTTAAGTCCAAATTTAATTCTTAAGCTTAAATTTTTCTAGAATTTCTCAGTAAAATCTGTTACAGAGCAATTCTTCGCTAATGCCTCTCAATTACCAAATATGCAAATATGTCCTAGAAAGCAGGTGGACATAATTTCATACTGTGTTGGTGGTTTTTAATATTTATTGCAAATGATACAGAAAATTATTGACCACTAGTTGGGAACAGCTTGTGCTTATAGCAGGTCATGAGGCTTCAGCTTTCATGACCACAGCATATGCTGCACATTGGGGAACTTGCCCAATGACCTTCCATTCCTTGGCACTCCAGTAATTGTGATTGCTGATCTGGACAGCATCCTACTTATCTTCTGATTAATTTTAAGCAAAGATTGCTTTGAATGATGACACTGAAAACATGCAGGAGTCTTTTTAAATTCTTTTTCAGGATCCTTGCTCGGATGCGATAGCAAATTTCAATAAAAATTGCATAATACTCTAAAATCTTCATTTCTGAGTCACAACCCTTAATTTTTTTCTATAATTTATTAGCTCCCCACGATTTTATTGCATTCTTTTTTGATCCACAACTTGTTCTGCTGACTTTGAAGAAACAGCTGTGAGAACTGTGCTCCTTCTCAGTATCAATACGAGTATACTGTCACTACAGGCTGTACTTGCTTCTTGACTGATGGCTGTGAGTTCACTTTCATGATTCACATGTGGACTCATCTGTGTTGTTTGCTTCCTATACATTCAGAGATGTGTGCTGTCATCTGCACACAAGCCCCCCCCTTTACTAACTGACGTGATAAGGATCTGCCAGCTACAGAGGAATGAAAGGTTTTTCTGTACTATGCCATATACTAAGGTGATTTTTTTGTGGGTGAAATGTATGACATCACATCTTCCCTTCACAGCCCTTAAAACTGAGGTGATTTTGCCATATATATGAAATATATAATGTATACTTTATTTACACAATCATCTAGAAAACCTGAAAACTATTTTTTATATATGTTAATTAGACCATGGAACCATTAGATAGGGACAATAATAAAGAGAGTCAGAGAAGCTTTAGAGACCATTCTAGATCTTTCTACCCTGTGTAAGTGTGTTGAACTCTCCACAAAAAAAATCAGTATATTAATTAAAATTTGGTTTGACACAATACATGAGGTACTTGTTACTTTTACCAGTTTGAACATCAGCCTCCGGAATTGCAAAACTCTTATAAATTGTGGGCTATTTCCACCTTGCATATATGTAATGACTATTGGTTTTTATAGAATTTCTGAATGGGGAAACACGCTATCATGAGGGGTCCTGAGACATTGCAGTTGCTCTGTGATTTACCCCACGTGTGTGCAGAAACAGGTCACTAATCATTATCTAAAATCTGGTTTTCCTAAACATTACACAGCCTTTTAAATTTGGTTAGTGTTTGTAGTTCATATTCAGGCAGCTGTTACCAGCAAATTATGTTGGTATTTTAAAAAGGAAGTCACAGAATTCACAGAATGTAAGTCTGTAAAAGCAGTAATAAAAACCTGAAAAAATTAATGTTTTAGTAAAAATTTACCTCTCATACCACAGGTGTTAATGGAACATCAACATGGAGTTTTCTCTCTAGAAAAACAGGCAAAATTGTCAACCACAAAAGAAATTTTTCCTTCTGTTCTACAGAATTAAGTGCACCAGTTGAATAGATTGATGATCACAAGGGAAGTGCAAGACCTAAGTAGATATTGATTTATCTACTCACCCATATCATAAGGTTGACAATGACCTTGGTGGCCTTCAGTGGACTCTGAGTATGATGGTGCTTCCTTCACACCAGTATATCCATTCAGACTGGGAGTGTCGTCTATAAAAGAGTAGAAATTCTTCCAAGAGAAGAGAATTACCAGAATAAGAACCAGAATTTCAGGAACCTAACTCCTGAGGGAGAGATTCTTTGAGAGATCATACTCCAATTCAAAGAGTTAATTTTTCTTCACACTAAAAATGTAAAAGTATGTAAAAGAACCTCGTATGAATAGATCATCAGAAGACTGCCAGAGCTTCTTGTCTCTAGAATTAAGAATGTTGTCACATTGAATAGAATGTGTCAGAGCTGTAATTCATAGTCAAATCATTTCCAACAAAGAAAGAGGAAATGTTGTCTATGGATGCAACTGATTAGCAGAAGAGCAGTTTTAAGCAAATATATAAATTACATGCAAAGCTTTTAGGAAAAAAAGTTATGAAAACACTTTGTGCTTCTGTGTCTAAACTTTTTCTTTGTCTGAAGTGTTTAAATGTCTTTAAATGTTTGAGATCATGAAGAACTTGAGGAAGGCAAAAAGCAATCTAGTGAATTGTTCTATAGCCTATGTTTTGAATAAAGCTTGTTATACGTTGGATATTCACTGTGACTGTACTGGACACACTGGGTACTGGCCTACTGCTCAAATAGTGGGATAAATTATTTTATATCCACTCATATATTAATTTTTTATTTTTTAAAAGGTTATCTTCTCAGCCTTGGGGCTCCTATAACCACTGTTCAAGAGTGACTGCAATGGATTTGCATGTGATATCAACAGAAAATTCACCATATGTCAATTGACCAAGAAAAATTCAATTTCATTTTCTTCCTTTCATATTTTTAATTGTTCTGCTAGAATGAATAGAACAGATATATCAAAATTATAAAATAGTTCTGAATTTTTAAAGACTGGGTTAAAACCGATTTCTGTTTCCATTTGCAAATTCAGATAATTTAATAGGTAAATTCCATGCCAATATCAAATAAACAAATTATCTATTTCAAGAAATTTAATCCTTTTTTCACCATCCGCTATCCGTAAGTGAAAATCTTTCATATGGACTCATGTGAGATAGTCAATAATTGCAACTAGATTGAATTTCTTTAGCTAAGTTTACGTCCAGGTTTCTGTGATTGTAGGTCCAATAACCTGGGTCTCTTTCCCAAGCCCTCTTCCAAAATAACAGTGGAAAGTGCCATAGCTTATGGAAAATGCCTCATTTTTTGATGTATGATCTGGTCCAGCATTTCTGTGGAGAGTGATTCCCATATCAAAGTATAGAAATTAACTGAATATTTTGCTTCCTCTATTGCAATAGAACAGAAACTCATTTAAGTTAAATGTATCTATAGATCCCAAACTCTTTATTACTAGTTAAAATGATAAATTTAGAGTTCACCTAACAGCTAAGAAAATCTCTTGCTTTTTTCATTTTTGCTTCTGTTCAGGAAATACCACACTGACTTTTATAACCCACTTGCATTCAAATTCTGTAGAAATTACAAGGCAATAAAAGAAGAAGTTGTGATATCCTTCTACTGTAGTATCTGTAGGCAGTTGCTTAAAATAAATAATTATTCTATTTTACCTGTGATTCCTGGTGTGCTTCCTTTCTTCATAAAGCAGCACAGAAGAGGTCTTCACAGTTTCAGAAGAAAGGAAGAAAGCTTTTGTGAAAACGTGGTGGACTTTTTTCCTAAGACTCTGTCTGTTGAGTGAAACTCCTGGAGTGCTAGCACATTATTAAAAGGCAGCAAGAGAAGCATACCAGCTAATTGTTGCAGTAGGACTTGTTGAAGTTCAAGAACAGCAGGGGAAAAGTGAGTATTGTTCCTGCTGTGCTTGATTGTAATTGTTTGGATTTACCAGCAATATACCAGTTCGATTAATCAAGTTAAAATACGCAAATCCAAGGGAGTAAAAAAACACCAAAACTTTGAGCACTATGTAAATGAGAGATAAAAATCACATGGAGAAAGAAATGATTAGAGAAGATATGTTATAGATCTAGTGGCAGAATATGCAAGATATACACTGTTCTAAGATTTGGGATGCGTATCCTAAGATGAATAATATAACTTCAGTAACATAAAAAAATCAAATAGCTGTATTTGTACTGTGACAGAAGAGACATATATTTCATTCTTACATAAAAGGATCTGGTAGGTTATGTGTAAGGTTGTAAATGCCTGCAACTCAGCAGACCTTGCCCATGGAAACAGCTTCATAACGTACAGACATAGATAGGCTTAAAAATTGGCTCAGCTAGTGCTAGCATATGCAGTCAGTGTTACCAAAACCTTGAGGGTTTGCAAAATCCAAAATATAAAGCCAAATTAGAAGAGGCTTTGCTTACAGGGATGCTGTCAACTGAGCACCTAGGTGCTGTAATCTTGCAAGCCGACAAAAAAACAGAGATGTAAGAAGCAAATCAGAGCTTGAAATCAACCTGGACCTTTCAGGAGGCAGTCTCACTCTAAACTCTAAATCATTAGGAAAGAATGAGACCCTAAGGTTGCAATTTCATATTGATCAAATGGATTCAGAGTTGCCCCTGCTTATAGCTGAGAACTAGGCTTGGGACCATAATTTCAATTTAATAATATGCTTTTGGGTAACCCACAGGAAAAAAAAAAACAAAAACCACAAAGTAGTACAGACGTATTATAGGATAAGATGTAGGATATTTTTACAGGTAAAAATAATTCCACCTATTGCTGTCGCATAAAGAAGCTACAAATCTGTTATAAGATCTCTTTTCTTTGACAAGCACTGTTGAAGTCCTTTTAATTGCAAATGGAGACTTAGGTGAGCAAACTTTGCATATTGGTAGAAGACAGGGTTCTTTAAATGGAATTATATTTTTAATATGAAACTTTCATAAACATCAGAAGAACCATACAGTTCTATGAATGTGAGCCAAGGTAAAACAGACTGGTCTTTCTCATTAATAAATCTTGTTATTTAATGAATAGCACTGGTGGTGGAGTTAGAGACTTCAGCCTAAAGAAATCATAACATGGAAACAGCAAGTGAATGATAATCCTTCTGTCTTTCTCTCTTTCTTGTCAGTATACTGCCTATGAAAAGCTGATATAATTTCAGTACAGAATTTATCAGTATTATTCAGTACAGAATCACAAGAGTGTTGGGAGTATACATGAGACAGAAAGGAAAGATTAGAAGAAGACAGGGATTCTAAATTCAAAGTTATTTCTCCTGAGTACAGTCCTCTGAATATGATATGACTTCTCAAAAAGAATTCTCTGCATATTGTTTTTATCTGTTTCATTTCCTGTATGGTGATATACAGTAGAAATATGGGAAAAGGTAGTGCTGGCTAACAAAATAAATATTCTACTAGTATTTGAAATGTTACTAGGATTTCTCATAGTCAGTAAAAGTCAGTAAATAACTCATTTAGAGGGTAGGAAAAAATGGCATGCCTGTAAGAAGTTTTTTATTAAAGAGAATGTAAAGGCCCTGGAAAATTTTGCTGACATATGCTTTCAGGAATTAACTTTATTTTATTTAACAGCTATCTTGGCAGAAGGAAGAAAATTTTTAAATCTGTCGAGCCAAATGACCTATGTGCCTACTTGATGCTCCTCTCTTACCAACCTCTCTGAAGCTGTTCCACTTTTCTCTAAAAGCATGCACTAATTATTATAAATTGTTCTATTAAAGGTTGGAATTTATGGCCAACAGTATACAAAGTTGAGATGCAGCAGACAGATACACTATGTGGACAGACAGGTTTGTCTGGGGCTCCTTGGCAGGATGTTACCGGGGTAAGGAGCAAGGGGTACCAGTCATACAGAGAGAAATGATCCTGGGCAAATAATGAAGGTTCATTTTGCCTGGGGAAGGAGGAGGGCAAAACCACACCTTTACTACACGAGGTTGCATGAAGCAAACATCTGCAGAAGCTCTCCTCATTTGTGTAGCAGAGTAGCAGAGCTCACACAGACTTCAAGAGTTCAATTGTTAGATTTGGATGGAATTCCCAAAGTCAGCCTTGCTACTTTAATTTCAGATCTTAAGGCGAATGATGTGACTCTTCAAATGTCAGCAAGTTTTTAAACATGAGAAAAAAGCTCCACAAAATTAGAAAGAATGAATAAATAATCCCTTTATTTTCACATGGAAAAGTAGTGGTGTTTAATTGAGCAGTCCAGTAGAAGAAATTACAATTGGCCTTTGTTCTTCAGCATTCAATAATATGAAATAAATCAGAAGGGATTTTAAAAAGGACTAATGACTAAGTGACTGATTAGGTGGAATTTTATGAATACTACAGGAAAGATAAAATATACTCTATATACCTCTGGTGATTATATGTTTGTTGCTTTTTCTTCGCCTTTTTTTTTTCTTTTGTTTTTTTTTTTTTTAATAAAAGTCCAGGAGGCAAGCATACACCGAAATGAGGAGGTAATTTTCTGAAGTCTCTGTAAGAATCAGAGAGGTCATGGTTTGCTTCATTTTTGCCCTGGAATTATTGAAATGTTCACAGAAAATTAGGCATATTTTCAAGGGCTTTGTGACCTTTCTTGAAACAATGCCAAATAAGTAGTAATAAAATATTTCTATAGAACTACCGCCCTTACTATTTTAAGATTCTGTTTTTCTCCAAGTCCCTTTTTGTTGCCGCTGGTGGTGCAGCAAGAGATCCATAGCATTGGAATGAATATTACATAAGACCCTTGCAAAACAGATGCCTCTAGAAATTCTTTTCCATCCTCTCATTATCATGGAAAGCAGTCTTTTAACCATCTTTGAAACGCCTCCCAGAAATGTGCTCTAAGCTCATCTCCTCATGTCTGTGAGCCACCTGCATGTACATCTGTACAGGAAATGCTGGTCATATTGGCCATCATTACCAATTGTTCTTCTGTTTTCCATTTCCAAGGACTTAATATTGCACTATTTTCTTTTTCTGTTTACATTGCATGCAAATATTTTGCTTGGTAATGCTAAGTGAGCAGTGAAAACCATTCCATATGATTAGTGTTGTTCCACATGGTAGCTGGAATCTATTCAATTTAATGACCTTAACTGTTTTTTCAAGTGGGACTTTTTTTTTTTAGTCAAGCTGCCTAATTAGATTTCTGGATTAACATTAGAAATGCCCTTCAGGGTGATAGCTGAGGGATTTTTAGTACTGCATTTTGTCTCTGACCTTGGCCACTCTCAATGTGTTTGCATTTTAAACTACCAAGCCTGAATATGGGTGGGTTAACAGAAGATCCTGAGCAGCTTTAAGCAGTATTGCACTATATTGAGTTACCCTATATAATATGTACACAGTGTAATATAGCATTACACTATGTCCCACCATACACTGTTTTGCCTCATATTGTTCTGTACCATGGCAAGATTCGACATTGCCTGTAAATGTTTAGGCAGCTGGTGGGTCTAAGTTGGATAGCTGTTAAGGTTCTCAGGATAGAAAGAGATGAAATGGGCTTTACTGCCTCTAAATTAAAGAGAAGGAAGTGATGACATGGCTGTGAAAACACTGTTAGAAATCTGTTATCAGCAAGACTTTTGATTCCTCTGCAGCCTTTCAGGTTTTGAAAGTCTTTTGTGGTGTCTTATTACTTTTTTTTTCTGTTCTGTTTAAGGAATAGGTACTTGGGAGGAAAAAATCCTATTGTTACCTCAAGTAATTTACCTTTTACAGTGGGTTCAGATCTTTCTTCATTTTGTCTCACTGTCGTTTGTGTATGGAGCAATAGAGAGGGGAGCCAAAATCAAACAGTGTGCTAAAGCTTGAAATATCCTTGATAGGATTATAGAATGCGATGCACACTGTGTCTGAACAAAACAGGATCACAAAAAAGAAGACAGGTCAACTTGTTGCTTGCTGCAGAAAATTTAGAGGCAATGGAAAAATGTCTATGCATGTAAGAGAAAGCAAAGGACTCAGATTAAGAAGCTGGCAGAATCAGCAGTGAAAGAAGCCAAGAAAAACAGATGCCAGATCTAAATACCAATTCTGTAAGGACTGAATCACTTATTCAGCAGCCATACATTGACTGCCTACAATAATTGACATGGGTACAATGCTGTTGCCTGCTTGGGGAAGAGTTTTTGCATAGTCAGATTGAAATTATTCAGAGAGGTCAAAAATGGCTGTGAAATCATCTCTCTATTTTTTGTTCATACAGATAATATAATGATCCAGATGTCTGCCCTTCTACAAATCAAATTGAGCAACTCTCTGGGCTATAAACATTGTGTTTAAAACATATTTCACAACTTAGTTTACTCATTGCTGTCTCATACTTTTAATGTGTGTGGGTGTCCAAATACTTTCAAATGTATTTGCAATATCTATTAAATTCATACTTTTGTCATCTTATGGTCTAATAATAAAAGATATTACAGACTGTAAAAACATGGATTAGAAAGATCAATGTTGCATTGCTTAATCCTGTACTGTTAGGAACTTATTGAAAAAGCTATTGTTCATATGACAAGGTCATTGCTCACGCTCAAAATGTCAGTCTTCTTTCACTTTTGAGTTTGTTGCTAAATTTTGTAAAAGCACAGCACTTAAGAAGTAGGGACCTTGAGAGCCACCAATTTCATTTTGCTGCTCCCATACAGGACAAATTGTACAATAAGATTTCTGATCACTGTTTGTCTAATCTGTTTCTTAAAGCCTCTAATGAAAGAGATCACACTCATATAAATTCTCTGGTCACATTCAATAAATCAGTGATAAACAAAAGAACACTGTGGAAAATGGGCTTTGAACTATCCAAGTTCTGCAGGTAAATAATTACTTAGAGAAGCATTCCCTGAACAGTGCACACTCTTTTCATTGAACCATATCTAGTCTTGCTAGATACTGTACATAGATAGAGTATGGAAAAAATACATTTAGAGCAGTCAATGGATACATGCTATTAAGCCTAGTATTGCACAAATTAGGAAGTAGAAATAAATTGTGATTGTAATATTTCTGGATTATGGTTTTTGAAATAAGTTTTTTTTCTTCTCTTAGAGTTTGACATACTCAATAATTTTAATAAATACTTCAATGTCTTAGGTTTATTTTATTTAAAAGCTTGTCTGTTTTTAAAAAGGAAGAGCAAATTGTAATAGCTGGTTTTCCATGTGGGGAACTTCATTGCTTTTTATTAACTGTATGCTGGTATAACAACTTAATTTGGATTCTTCAGCATTTAGAAGTAAGCAGGGAAGCAGACAACTTTGAGTTTCCATAATATATATGATTGGTTGCTGTCAGTGAAAAGGATGTTGTTTCATACTGTATAAAGCAAGGCCATAAGTTATTTACTAATTTGTTATTAAAGAAATATCCTCGCATTTTGATCTTAGAATTCAGGAGACACAAATGGAAACAAGTCTTGCCTGCCACTTCAATGCATAATGTTGAAAGCTGGGTTTGTTTTGAAACTGGTGCAGCAGCACTGCTACCAGAATGAGTAAGTATTTTCAGTTACCATAAGGCAGCATCTTAATACCATAATAATTCTCTAACATGGAAGAAGAAAATAAGTGTGACACCTTATAAATGAGTGGTAAATGTTTGCTCTTAAAAAATTACTTGTTTACTGAATGTTAAGTTATAAAAGTAAAATGCCAAATAATATTAAGACTTCTGCTTATTATAGATTATTATTTTTTTCTTGGTGCTCTCCTTAAGTGTAAAGATAATGTATTGATCATTATACTAATTTAGTTACTTAGTTTGTGTATATTTGAAAACTTATCCTTGAATTTTCACCTTTATTTGTTGATCTCTTCTGCTATGAAGGTGCTGCAGAATGTTTCTAGACAGTTATGCTTCAGCTGAGATGTGAATAAAATTCAGTGTCAGATAAAGTGCTTCTGATGTAGAGTTTATAAAGTACCTTAGGACTGCATAAGAGGAAGAACTGGCAGGATAGATAGCTTGGTGTGTTTGCCCAGCAGGAGATAAATTCTTAACCAAAGATATATTGTCTTAACGAGCCAGGTATAGCAGACTACTTCCTGTTGGGAGATAAAACTATGGAAATAAAACTTTTGTTTTAAAAGTGAGAACTTTATTTTAAAAATTTTACTGGCAGAATTTTTCAGGGGCCATAAAATCTTTAAAATATTTCTCTAATATTTGTGGAGATGGACAAGATTCTCCTTTTAGTTACCTATCTAAAATTTATTCTACATAATGCAGGAGACAAGATTAAAATCCAAGAATAGCTGTTCACAAATTAAAGCTGATACTTGACAGGAAAAGTGCTGCCAATTTTCAGCTTATAGGTAGAAGAAAAAAAAAAGTGGAGCAGAGTGTTATTTCAGCTCAATTATAAAACTCAATGCATGTACATCAGACACTTAAAAACTGGGAGTGGAAGGAATAAAAGAAAGGGAAAACTTTGTCGGAAGAAACAGGGGGAGGAAATATGGTCACAATAGAAGTTGTGGATAATACACACAAAATGAGATAGATAAATAAATAAATAAATAAATATCCAGTAAGAATGTAAGTAAAGCTTGCAGGTTATTAAAAGGGTTTTGAGAATTAATAGATTAGCTATTTAGACTATATTATGTCCATGGAGTCAAATTAATTTGAAGACACATTTATGGTTTCACTTGGAGACATCAATGAGTGACAGCAGTTCTAGAACCTAACACACTTTTAACAGCTTTAGTGGCTCAAGCCAAAGGCCGAGTTGTGTTCTGTATCCCTCAACATCCACAAGTGAATGGCTTGGAAAAGGAAGAGCAGGACAAGGTTATAAAATGACACTTCTGTGTAATGCTAATTTCATGCTCCAGCTATTTTCACATTGAAAATCTCCTGAGTCTATGTGGTCCTATTAATTTGCAACCCACCATGAATTTCTCTTCCATAAACCTTTTCAGCCTCCCAATCAACCAACCTACAAGAGCTTCTTGGATCCACATTATTTTTTATAAGGTCTTTTGCACCTACTTTTTCCTGTCCTGAAACGTATTCCTACTGGCTCAATTTGACACCTCCTCTTTCCTACACTGGAAAAGAAAATGGACAATTTCTGTCCATCTTACTTTATGCTACTTGTAGTTTTATTATCCTCTACAATGTCTCTTTTCATTTTTTTCTTTTCCATAAGGAAAAGTGTCAAGTCACTTCATAGGTCAGTGTACCTATGAAGTGACTACGAAATCACTGAGAAATTTTCTAATGAAATAAAAACACATCTGTAAAGTGCTGAAGTTTTTTAATGTGTGGGAAAACTAAAAATATAATTAATTGTATGGTGGGATTACCAATTTAGCACTCACCAAATAGAATAACAGAAAGATGTGATATATTCACAGAGATTTAGCTGGATCAATATACTTCTGTTGATTTTATTAGTTGTATGTAGAGTTTTATGTGATAATTTGTGTTCCTTTACCATGCAGAATTGAGCAAGTGATGAAGAGTGCTTTCTCTTTATCCTTCTTTTCCTTTGGTGTTACCTAGCTTAACCAGTCCCACAGAACAGAGGCAGTTGACTGTTGAGCTATTCAAATTTCTCATCAGATAAACTGGAATATTTTCTGTTTACTTTTTGTGCTCTTCTAAACCATTTGTAATAGGTTTGTTGTTATCAGAACTTTCTCTATTTTCTTCTTTTTGTCTCTTCACTGCAGATCAGTCTTTTTTTCTCCTATTTTACACAGTCTCAACTCCTTCTTTTCATACATTTTCACTCTTGTTAGTCTGAGGCTGTCTTAGTGATTTCCCTCTATGCTATTTAGGACCATCATTATCAGTGCTAAGAATGACTCTGAAGAAAAGTTGAACCTCCTACTAAAGCATTATGGGAGGCAATTTACAAAGCCTCTCATTTGTCACTACAAAATCAGCTTTAGAACAAATTCTAAGAGAATTTGACACTGAAAAACCTCCTACCAGCTAAAAACTTTTATCACTACTGAAGTCCCTTAGCTAGCTGAGGGAAAACTGTAATGCAAGTAGTCATTCAAAGACATGAGAATATGTGTTTCAAGACCAAATTCTAAATATATTCAGTTTCCTATTTCTTCTGATTGCCCTTTCTTGACTAGTGATATTTTTGGGCTTTAGTAACTATTATTTTTAAGACTAGAAACATAACTCTTCTTTCTCATACCTTTCCTCCTCTCCTGAAATCTAATTCAGATATTGATTTTTATTGACAAGGTGCCCTCATTGATAAAAAGCTCCAGCCTCTATCTGGCTCTGGAGCTTCCTGCTCACCAAATCTTAGTCCTTGAGAGGTTTCTTTGACACTGCTACTCCCTCATTTTTAAAAGACAGTGTTCTAAAGAAAAATAGTCTTAATTTGTCTCTCTGGTCTGGCACTGACTGTTTTCTAACTCCAGCTACCTATGCAAAGAACCTTATTCATTTCCATCTGAGGACAAATATTTCTAGTCAAGAGACTCATCAAATCTTCTTATTTCCTTTTCCTTGTCTTCCTTCCTACAAGAGACATAAAGAACTGCAATGAAAAATAAATGCATGAATAAATAAGCATTCAGAGGATCCAGCAACAAATCACCCAGAAGGAAAGCAATGCAGAGAAGGAAGCTGAAAGAGCCATCATGTTTACCAGCAGGCAGTCATCATGGAAAAATAATTACTTGTTTGAGGCAGTCACCTATGACAAGTACATGGCAATGACATCTGGAGTAACATTGTTGGTTTGCTTCTGTGATGATTCCTTATAAAGGCTGAGTTTCACAGATGACCAGTTTATTAACTAACCTTAATTCTACACCTTCGGATATTTAACCTTGTGTATTTTGACACCAGCAATTCTCTTGAGAAATTATAGAGATTTTGTAGCAGGATGAAAAGAACTATCTTCCCCCCCACCCCTCCCCCCCAAGCTGTTGTAACTGAATATAAGGAAACAAGAACCCAGAACCTGAGACATCTTTACTTTGTGTGGTCTAGAGCTGAGTGCTCTAAACCTCTGACACTGATGAAGGAGGGGGTTGCCCATTTTGTTGCTGACAGAATAAGAATTAGCTCAGTCTGAGATTGCATTTGAA
Organism: Fringilla coelebs; assembly: GCF_963513975.1. Lineage (NCBI taxonomy): Eukaryota > Metazoa > Chordata > Aves > Passeriformes > Fringillidae > Fringilla > Fringilla coelebs. The sequence continues at coordinate 69,078,877 of NC_140028.1, forward strand.
TGCAAATCCAGAACTACTTAAAAAATTCCTACATTTTCCTGGAATGAATCAGGCAGGGAGACATAGCTTATGAAGTGTCTTATACATGTCTTTGAGTCACTACCCTCTGAGATCCAACAATCCACTCCAGAAGATTAGAAACAACCAGTAAGGATATGTTGAAATTTAAGAAAAATCAGACACATCATCCCATGCAGTCTGAAACAAAGAATATGTGAGAAGAATTTAATTTTTTCTTCTCTTTTCCCACTCTTCTATTCCAGAAAACAGAAAGGTATGATATGTTGGTCACAGCTGGCAGGCAATCTCACACTCAGCTACACCCCCTCCTCAGTAGAACAGGGGAAGACAAGAAAAAACAGGAATGAGAAACATTTTGGATCAATATGAGTCAGGAAGATCACTTACTAATCATAATTGTCAGCAAAACAGACTTTATTTGAGATTAATAAATTTATTGACAATGAAAATAAATATGGAATTACTTATCTGGGTATTGGAAGGAAAGGGACAATAAATATTTACATACTTAGAGAAAAACACCTATCCTCCCCTTTTTTCCACTCTCAGCTTCACTCCAAATTCCTGTTTCCTCCTTATTATTGCCATAGGTTACACTCACTCCCTACAGTGAGGCAATGCACCATGCAAGGCTGGGAGAGTGTGAGTGTGTGTGTATGCGAGAGTTACGGTCAGTACATAGTGGTTTCCTCTGGTCACTCCTTACTTTTCATTTTCTCTGCTCCTTTTAGGTTCTTTGCACCACTGCAGCAGAGAACAGTACCTGAATTTGGACTGAGATGGCTTGACTTTTTCAATTTTTTTTTTTTCTTTAAACAAATATGTCTTACAGTATGTGAACACTTAGAATTCCAGCCTGGTACTTCTGCAATAAAAATCAACAGGACGTGGCTCATATAGGAACCAGCTATTTTTAGGTAAAATTCCTGAAGTGGGATATAATTTTAAGTCTTCTCTGCATTTTTATTTCTGAAGCTGCTTTCTTCAGGCTTGAATGATACATGATTAATAATTGAGCACATCTTATTTATACATTCCTTTACAATAGATGCATGAGAAGAAACCAGAAGACTAAGGGGGTAGGGGAGGAAAAGGCAAAAATATGTTTCTATGGAAGATCCTGCCAGAAAGACATGAGCCAGTAGTGATGGTAAATTTTATGCCAATCTACATGTGTTTAATTTTATGTAGTACATTTTATACTCCTTCATTTTCATACATGTCCCATTCACTCTTGCTCAAATGAATCAGCAGAAAGATTGTTGTAACTGCATGAGGATTAAGGCTAGACTCTCCCAAAATAGATGCTGGTTAATGGGGATAGAAGCCAGTTTAAAAATCAATACAAGTATGTTTCTCCTAAATGGGATTCTAGGTAGTCAGCAGAATGACCTAGTATCTAAGTTGATACTTTCTCTTGGCATGTGAAAATTATCTGCCTGTACTTCCAACCAGAGCTAAATAATATTGTCAATCAACTTCACTACAAAATCTTATGAATTTAAAAATAAGAGTTTCAGTTACTCCACCTTAAAGAGATAGTACTAATGCTCTACTTGTAATACATTGAAGTAAATACCATATCTACCTTTCTTCCCACTATGAATTGCTGGCAGTAAACTGATCATAAAGTGTCTTCCTTTTGAAAATTAAAAACTTCTATAGAGAAGACTACGAAAAAGCATATTGTATTCACCGTTCTATTAAAAGAAAATAGGAATTATATTGAAAAAAAAAAATTGAAAATTTTGAAACAAGACTTTGTTGGAAGAGTAGTTTAAAAAGGCATTACAGTCTTAGCAATTGCCATGGTCCTTCTTGTGTTCCCAGTCAGAAAAATCTCTGAAATCTCTGCACTGTCATTTTTTGCAGAATACCTTACTCAGTATCTAATGTTCAGGGGCATCTGTATGTTTCACAGAGAAAAGCAGAATTATTATCCTGGAATAATTTTTACATGGAATTATATGTCAAAGGGTTATTTCATTACCCACCAAGAGTAGGTGTTTGTTATATTTAGTTTTTAAACATGAAGATTTATATACACAGAGTCATAGAATAATTTAGTTTAGAAAGTATCTGTAAGACCATCAAGTCCAGCCATTAACCTAACAAGTCAAATCTCCTACTAAATCATATCCTTAAAAGAGAAATCTAAATGCCTTTTACATACCTCTAAGGATGGTGACTCAATCTCTTCTCTCTTCCAGTGTTTGACAACCCTTTGGGTGAGATAAATTTTCCTGTTATCCAAACTAAACCTCCTCCAGCACCAAATTGAGGTAATTTCCTTTAATCTGGTTGCTTATTACTTAGTAGAAGAGACTGCCCTCCTCCTTACTGCAGCCTCCTTTCAGGTTCTTGTGGAGAGCAAACAGGTTCTTCCTAAGCCTCCTTTTCTCCAAGCTAAACAACCCCCACTCCTTCAGCTGCTCCTCATCAGACTTGTGCTCCAGACCCTTGACCAGCTTTGTTACCCTTCCCTGGACATGCTCCAGCAATTCAGTATCTTTCTTGTGGTGAGGGCCCCAAGACTGAACAGAGAGATTTGAGGTATGGCTTCACCAGTGCCAAGTATAGGGGGATGAAATGTTTCTCAGTCCTGCTTGCTACACTACCACGAGGCTTTTAATAAACTTTTCTACTAGATCTCTAGGTTTTATTAAGTGTCCAGTTTCACTTAGAATTTTACTATCTATCTTTAGTACTCATATAGTTAGTTCTTGGGATACAGTGTTTTCAGCCACCACAGCTTCATTTTGAGTTAGATCTTTATCTCACTGCCACATTCTGGTACCAGTGTTGTCAGGAATAATGAGTTTAAACCTGTAGGTAGTTTTCTTCAGCAGCCTAAAACACAAACATATGTCATGTCATTTTATTACTTTCAGAGTTTATTACATAGCTTGTTTCATATATGTCATAATATATTTTCTGCTTGTTTGCCCATTAACCACTACAATGGTGCTTTCATTGATTCTGACACATTGAGCACATTTGTCTTTCTCTGGAATATCTGCAGTTAGTACAGAAACAAATTACCCCAATGTTAGGAACTTTGTATGCTGGCTCATTAGCAGATCTTGTGTCACCTTCCCAAATGGTGTGCTTTTGAAATTCCCCCTGACAGCTATAATTGTTTTAAAACTTTTCCGCCACGCCACTTACTTGCTACCATTTTATAGTTGGGCAGTCAGAGCCTTCAAAGATGACCTGGTGGAACAGATTGTACAAGTGTTTCTCATCCATTTCGGCAAGGCTGCACAACTTAATATCCTAAATTGTTGAAGCAGACTACAATAGAGCTATCCACAAGAAAATGGGGACAAATAAAATATTTTAGAATTTTAGAATTTTACAACAGGAATTTTTAAAGTAGATCCTCCCTTTTTTGACATAAATAAGGGCAAATCTTTATGAACAGTGTTTCAAATATTAATTTTATATTAAAAATTTTTCTTACAGTACAAAATTATGTCTTTTCCTAAGGAAAATCTGATTGCATTTGTCTGGTGAATATACTTGACGGCCCACATGCTTCTATACAACTGATGCAGTTTTAATCAGTGTTACATATTTCCGAAAACTACCAAAAGCCTAGTCTGATGAAAAAAATTAGGCTAATATGAAAAAAAATCACTGCACACATATTTCCAGATTAGAGTTGCCATTATTGCTGACAACTACAGATCAGTAGGAAAAGTGTGAAGAAAACACAGGTCTTCCATCTGCTTCATCCATCTGCTGAGGAAAGGAACTGTGTTACCATTAGCAGGTCTGTCTCTACAATTCTGTGTCTTCTATGTACATTTTCATGTCAAATGTCTTAAACATCTATATTGTTTACCTCTATAGATAACTGTACTAAATAGAATTTAATTTTGCAAACAGCTCTGTTTGCTATTTTTTGAAACAAAATACATAATAGAGCATAATTACTAAATTTCTCCTTAAATTTCCTGACTACAAATCGGTGATGCTTTAAAGTGTATAATAGGAGTCTAGTTCAATGTTACATATACTTGATAAATCATGGTTTTTTTTTTTTTTTTTGACTGAGGATTTTGGCACAGTATGTCATTTGGCTAGTTTCTATTTGCTTATATTCTAATTCAATATTGGCATCCTTTTCAAAACTGAAAGAAATGAAGTTGGGATGTAAACTTCAGGTCCAATGGTATTCTCCAAGTCCATCTGTGGAGGTTATTTTTGAGGAGATCAGTTTTGTTGGACTTCTACATTAGAAGCATCAATCACAAACACAGAGAGTAAGGGAGACTGCTGAGGAATTCTGTTCAGTATTCATTATTCTTCAATATTCTATATTTTATTTGTCCAATGGGTTGGGAGCTTTAGAAAGGAAACAGATTTTCTAGCTACACAAGTCCTGTCGAGAGGTGGCAGTAGCCTGTATCTACTCCCTATCTATCTTAATGCTCCAGGCATTAAGATTTTGAGAATCCAGACAAGGCCAGATATTCTGCCTTTGTGCCCAGTGCTCATGTGTAAACTCAGTAGGTCCTGTGGTTCACACAAGAATGACAGCAGCATTGCATTCATTTTTTCTACTGCTGCACGGGTATCATAGAGTCTTTCAAAATTTACTCCTTTGCTAAGTGCAGTAAGTATACTGGAAAGGTTAAAGGGAAAGTTCAGATCACTATCTACGGAATCACTCCAAGAGCTTTTCTGGTGACCTCCTTTCCTCAGCATTTTCATTCCTAATTAGAAGGAACTCCAAATGAAGAAGGTTTTGTTTGTGATTTTTGGAGTTTTTTTCTGGGTTTGTTTTTTTTTTTTTTCCATTAATACAAGTAGTGGAAAAAACACATTAACAGCTTTAGAATACTACGGGGAGACTTTTTAAACCTGTTTTGATATCCTGAATGCTGGGAACTATTTAGTAATAAAACTCCAACAAACTATCTACAATACTAATGAATTATAGAAACATTGCCCTACTTTTTAAAATAAAATTAACTGAGACAAAAAGATTTTTCTGTTAAAAATAGTAAAAGAAAAGGTGTAAGTATAGAAAGTTATTATTCTGTAATATATATTCTTCTTCTGAGTGCCCTCATAACTAATAATCATAGGTAGGACAGAGATGGTAAAAGGCAGACAGCTGAGTCTCTTTGGGGTTGCCATTGGGCAGCTGCAGTAGGTGGACAAATACTTTGCCTGTTCAAAGCCCTAATTGTAAGACCTTCTTTCATATCTGTGGGGAGAGGAATAGTTTTGGAAGAAAAAGCTTTGCATTTTGCTAAAGAAATTGCACTCAATTTCATTGTTTTTCACCTTGTTGCAAAGTTGAACTACAACTGTTATTTTTTATAGCAGTGGTTTGTTTCATTAGACCCTGTGAAGGTTCTTTGTTGTTGGCTGTGTAGGGAAACAGAAAGAGTCACACCTCTGTTTTCTCTCTTATACAGCATTTCAATTAGACGGTGGAACAACTAGGAACCACTTTTTTCTGTGGTTTTTCTCAGTGCTTAGCCCTAAGGAGCAGATTAAATATATGAACAAAATATATCTTGTGTATGAATCATCAAAGAAAAAGACATTAAGGTGGTTTCGTAAACATGTTGACATTTATTTTTAATAAAGTATGGATTTATTCTTTTCTATTAGGATGAAAAAACAACATTTTTGAAACCTAAACCAGTGCTATTTAATATGCAGAAACTAAAGAATATTGAGGATGATCAGAAAAATTGTTGTTTTTTTTTTAAAGTATGGTTGCCTGTATTTTAAAGGGTCTTTTAAATCATTTGGCATTGAAGACAATATGAAATAGAAGACAATCAGCAGCAATGAACATAATCTTCATAAGTGGCAAAAGAAGTTATTTTTTCCTTCCTTCCCAATTTTATGTACAAAGATATTATATATAATATATATTACTTTTCTTAAAAATTCAAGCCCCATAGAGTTTAAAAGGTTAAAGTTATACAAGTCATTTTTATAAGGAATTTATTTCTTCAAAGATGTGAATGAAATGGCTTATTTTAAGCAGCTAGTTGTCAGATGCAATCTTCTCTCTTGTTTTTCAAGTTCATGGCATATAAAAACAAGAAAGGAATTAATAGTCTATTATGTATGTTTTGGCTTCCTTATGAGCTGTCACTGAGTAAATAGCCTCATATACACATAAGACTTCTTTCTGTGCTGTAATATCAATGTAAAGGAGCATCTCAATAATTGAAAAATTAATTTGCTCTCATCTGAAGGCCATCTCTACAATCAGCATGACAGAGTTGGAAATCAAATTATATATATCTATATCTATATATATCTATCTCTTTCTCTCTCTCTCTCTATATATATATATATTAATATTTCTCAAGATATTTTGAGGTGATAGGACACTGTAAACAGTGAGAGTTTAAAATGCTGTTAAATGAAAACATTTGTTTTTTTCTGCTAGATTTTTCATTAAAAAGATGAGATTATTTTGTCCTGTCACCTTGTAAGGAGCAATAAGATATATAGTATTGTTTTAGAAGTTGATAGAAATGTTGGCAAAAAAAGAATAGCACAAAAAGGAGAATTTAAATAATGAAGTGCAATTAAACTTGACTCTCAAGAAAGCACGCATTTGTTTCTCTGCAAGTATCTTCCCCATTTGGTTGTAATTCATTGTTACAGACAAATTTAACTTTCTTCTTAAATTTCTTTGGATTAATAACAGTAGAAAAACTATGTATATTCTTTCAGCTATGTCAATGTATGTGCAAACTTTATGACTGTGAAATGAAATAAATCAATATTTAGGAAGCTCAGAACAAAAGACTGAAGGCATTTATAGTGAGCTGCATTAATCAATTTACTGTGTGCTTAGCATTGTTTAGCTGAGCTAATCATGGAAGATTAACCTTTAAAAATTTGTATTACAAAGTATGATGATCCCAATCTTGCTTCCTAATGCTTTTAGCTCTATAAACAATGTTTGACATTTACCATTATTAATGTCATGGAAAAATGTTCCCATACCCTGTAAATGACAAAAGTTTGATTTTTTAAAATTTTTTTTTTAAGGAAGGAATTTAAGATTGTCAGTTCTGCAGGTTTTGGTTTTTTTGGGGGAGGAGGATTTGGGGTTTTTTTTATGATGACTTTAATGATGTCATCACTTAAGATCATTAGAAGTTAAGATCATTAAAAATGAAATATCATTACAAGTTAGAAAATATCAGGTAAGCATTCAGATTTTTTGCACTGGTCACTGTTTTCTCACTTTATTTGAACAAAGAGAATGTACTTTAAAGAACGAATGTGAAAAACTCTGTTTTTAGCATATGTTCTGGTCTTGAACCACAGTAGCACTGAATTAGATGAAAAAGTATGAACTTCCAAAGAGTCCTATCATTTTTGCCATGATGTCTCATGTTTATACCTACTTCTCATCTTTGCCTTCAGGTACTGCTGTAATGTAAATATTCAATATTGAGAAAGAAAAAGAAATAACAATTACTTCTGATAGATTCAGTGTTTACCATTCAAATTTTCTAGTACCTTTCTTAACAGGAGCTCTGAAGAACTGTCAATCTTAAATTAGTATGCCAAGATTTTTTAAATCCATGGTCTGAGCCCTCCTCATGCTCCAAAAATTTCTTTGCAAAGTTTACCAAATATAATTTAAAAAGAGACATTCAAATACTTTTTGCAGCAACTTCTATGCACAAGGTCCCAGAGCTTAAAAGAATATTTAATAACCATTGAAAAGGAGAACTTTTTAGACAGGCTCTGTTGCAGTACTAATCCCTGGTAGCAGTACCAAAATGCCATGGATCTTTTTTTCCATGTAAAACAAAGGGTGTCATTGACACCTCAGGGAGCTGGAACATGTTTCTTTTAGCCTGATGATATATCAGATCTCAAAGTGTGTGAGCGTAGGTGGCATATACTTTGAAATACAAAAACGTTTCATACTCACCCATGTTTATTCTTCCCTGAAAAGCAAAACCTGTTGGAAAGACCTGAAGGACATCACCATATGCAATGAGGCTATGGGGATACAAACTGAGAAGCATGAGTCATGTAGAAGATCACCTTAAAACTGGGCTCATTTTGTAAAAGGGATAAGGACATTGAGTTGAGAGATACTGCTAGATGCAAATTGCCCTTCTAGATACCCTACTCAATAGGGAGCCTTTCAGGATTTAATTAAACCACTTTTTAAAAATCTATTTGTGTTAAATCCAAACAAGAACTGTACCTGGCAGAAAATGATAGTAGCTTCATTCCTATGCCAAATAATATTCATAACAGAATTCTTAGAAATAAAGGTGTCTACTGCATCTTAACTTCCATTTTGAGAAATTTTAAGAGCTCCAGGTGGATTCTGAAGATTTGAAGAATAGCTGTTAAGACACAGTTTAAAATTTAGAAATGTAATACCTTCTCCTGTTACTGCGGCATCCACACAGATTGGCAGAAACGAAAGCTGCGCTCTAGATCTGCAACCAGAAGGGCTCAATCAGCCTCATCTGAAGACTTTGAGTATGTTGTTTCGAGAGGAAAAGGAGGACAATTTACGTGTCCTCTTAGCATCTCATGGAAAACTTAAAGGCTTTTCAAAAGTCCTATAGATTTCTTTTGTCCTTTTTTTTTTTTTGCTGACACATTTGTAGAATAGCAGATCACAACATGGGAATGCCTTTAGGCTTGCATCACACTAATCCAAGTGGTCTAGAATTCTGCTTTTAATTTCAGCTCGTTCTTTAATCTGAATTCCTAGTACATGGTAATTTATATGCAAGCAGCTAACAGCATAAAGCAAAACACAGTATCAGTTTAACACAGTAACAACTTAAGCAATGTGAGGCTAAACTGTGCTGTCAAATTCCATATGCCATGATGGGTAGTCTCTATGTGCATACATGGAATATTCATACAAGATATATGGATACAGTAAACAAGTGAAACACATGTGACATTAAACATTTGGTTCCAGTTAAGACCAATGGAAACTGAAGTTTCCAAGCTCCAAGCAGGAGATTCTCACATTGTCCGGTCACAGATATCTGCTTCAGACAGAAAATGGAGATTTTTCTCCAGAACTCTCAAAGTCTGATTCCATGGATATTATGTTCAGAAAGTGAGACTTCAAAAAAGCTCTGACCCTTGACTTTTTCCTTCCTCTGTGTTCTCTGTGATCCCCAATATTGGCTTTGATTCAGAACATTTTAATGGGGACAATATTTAATTTCTTTGTCAGTAGCCTGATAAACTGTTATAACTATGGAAAAAACTTTCTCAACCTTCTAAGTGGGTCATAAATTTTATGCTGAAATAAAAGAAATTTTATTTTTCCTGAGGGCTACACATGATTTGTTTGTATTATGCCGAACTTCTGATCCCTTTATTACTGCTAAGGGTTGTCTACAACTGAAGAAACACTGACTATTCCCAGTCAAGCTTATACTACAGAATTTATGGAAAATTAGATCTGCACAAATATATTATGCTGTTCCAAAGCATTAGGTTAACAAAATGTTGATTCTATGCATTTATTTGTTCTTTACCCTTTGAAAGTAATGGGGAAAGACATCAGATTTCTGAGCACTGAAATAAAATGTTAGGCCTGTAGACCACAGACTGGTGAGATAATAAACACACTTTTAAAATTTCTTCTGTAGTACTTACAAAATGAGGAGAAATCACACAGCTGACCACACTGCAGCTACTTAATGCTGATATAAATAGATCATAATAAGCATGTGGTGTATGTGATTGTCTGTGCTGATAAATGAAAGGGTGTGAATTTTTCCGCATCAGTGGAAAGATGGGAAAAAGCAAAAAACCTTCCTGATTGCAGCTGCAAATGGAAGCAATTTTTGCTTCCTGCATTAATGAATGTAATTCATGTAACACATATTACATCATTCAACAGCAAAATTCTCACATTCAGTTCACAGACAAAAAGTATTTTAATTAAGAATATCAATGAGTAATGACAATCCACTTTCAGAAAAAGCAAAGAAAGACACTTCTTTGGCCATGTAGAAGGAGCTGTGATGCAAATATATTTTATCAGTGTAAGAAATTCACTTTCCTAAAACTCATTACCAAAAGAACATCCTTAAAGACATGTTCTGGTTTATTTGTCTGTTTTCTGTTTCTAACCTTCCTTTATGTGCAGTATTTGACTGCAAACCTGCATTTTACAGTCTCTAGTGATTGAATCACTTCATCTTCTATAAACATCACAAGTTCAAAGAGCTTTCAGCATCTGAACTCCAACACAACATACAAACTAAAATAATTCATTGTCTAGAGACCATAACAAATTTTAATGTGCATTTACAGAGTAAACAGCGGGCTGAAGGGAGTCAAACCAGTCAAAGTGAAGATATGCATTACAAAATCCACACATTACTGAATTAAAAACTAAAAAGTGGTGTTTTGTCAAAAAAGGAAATAAAGATGTTTCTTGGTGGCACGACATATAGATAATATTAAAAACTGGCTTGCATGAGGACCAAAGTATGTCTACTCTGAAGTTATATCACACAGACTGTAAGCAATTTACAGAATTTAGGTTGGTTTTGCATATACAGGAGTTGCAAAATTAGAGAAAACACACTGAAATATAGAACGCACACACACAAAAAAAGGGATGTATATATATAAACCTCCACATAGTCATCAGGGGTTGGCCTAAGTTGGTACTTGCCATCATTGAACAAGAAACAAACAGAAAGACAGGAATAAAATATCAAAGGGGGAAAAGAATAATATATTGGATAGCAAAAAGAAAAAAAATCAAAAGAAAAAAATCCTCATATGTTTTTAGAAATGTCCCCTAGTCTGCTGAGCTGCTTAGTAGAATATTCCTATTACTCATTAAAAAAAAAAAAAAAAAAAAAAAGACTTTTTGATAAAGTTTGTGTGTATTCTATTTATGTTAAATTACTATTTTTTGTTTCATTATTTGGCCTCTTTTTCCTTCCAGGCTGGAACCGTTCTTTCAGCGTAGGAAACCAAATGTCATCCATGGTTAATTCTGTAATACTGAGGACTCGCAGGCCAACCCCTGAGAAGTCAAGGATGAGGCTTCTCCTTGCCGAAATAAAAGGAAACTAGGTCTTGCTGTTACAAAACGTTTGATTACATCACACCAGTTCTCTTCAAATAAAATATCAGTGATACGCCAAAGAAAATAAGATATATCAAGAAAACATGTGGTATCCTCTTCTTTTTTATAATATTTATTTTATTTTATTTATTTAGTAATTTTGTTTGTACTTCCTGAAGAAGGTGCTCCTTGTGTAGAGATTTAGAGTACATTGGGTGCAGAGTGGTGGTTGGAGGTTAGGGTCAACTTTGCTGTCCGCTCCGTGGATTTTACAGGCGATTTGCTCTTTGCTTTAAGAAGAGAAAGTGATATTGGAAAAAGTCAGCACTTTTAGATTAAAGCAAAGCACCCTTCACAAAGCCACAAACAAGAAGCAGGACAGAAAGTCCATGGCTTGTAGCTATCCTCGCACCTGCGGAAGAAGTTATAAGATATTCGCTCATCTTGCAGATTTCCAATGCTCCTTATAAGGCTGTTTTAAACATATACATTTATTTATTTAATTAGCTCGCCAGGTTGGCTCTGGTGCCCATGAATGTCTTGGCATGCACTGCAAACAACAACACATACAAAGTATTTCAGTCCCAGGGAGGTTTTTTTTTGTTTTGTTTTGATTTGTTTCTTTTTTTTTCTTTTCTGCCTTTTTAAACAACAATACCCAATGAAACCATAAACCAAGAAGAACAAAACCAAATGCCTTCCACCTCAGAGTGTTCTTTACAAAACCATTTGCAGCATCACATCATTGACTGCTAACAGAAAAATCATCTAGTGGCTAAAGAGTGTTTTCTTGTAAACCGGAGGAGATACAGGCAAATGACTGTGCAGTTTACAAGGGGGAAACAGACTGCCAAAAGGTTTGAACTATTTATTTTTTGAGAAATTATATTATCCCAGACTTTGTTTTCTTTTTAAAAAGCTACGAAAACAATGGTCTGTATAATTACTTCTAAATCCATGACTTTAGTATGCTAGCAGAATAAAACCAGATTAAACGGAAATGTTCACACACCAAGGCCATGAGCATTTAGTTGTCTTACATGCCAAGTCTCAGTGCTTGATAACTCCCTGTATCATTTGGAATTACATTCAGAATATGAAACTAATTACTTGAGGTCAAAACTATAAATGTAATTTGGTAGCACTGTAAGTAGAAGTTCAGCTTATAACAGGTTGATGCATGATTAATAGATTTTATATCTGTGTTGTGTATTTGAGAAGGATAAATATTATTGATGGTTAAAGGCATCAGTCCTATAACAGGGTAACAATGCTGTTATAAGCAATCCATAATGATAGACTTGTAATACATTATTTTTAATCTATTAATTCTTTTTAATCTATTAATCATGTATAAGATATTTTTGTAAAGGACTTAATATTAAACTAAATTATGTATTTCATTGCAGCCCCCAAAAGCACATTTATCTTATCATAAAGAATATACACAATGAAAGCAAAAAGAAATGCAGGCAAGTGCTCATTTTTTTATAGTTTTCAGATGTAACATTGTTCTATGTATCTGCTAACTATAAGTGAAGCAAGAAGTATTTATGTTCCTGTCTTTAGTAATTTTTTCCTTTTTGAAATGGGGATTAAACTAAATCACATATTTAGTAAAGCAAACAGTGTTTATCTAAAATCTATGGTGTGAGATGTTACATATATAGCAGTTTCCATAAAACACGCATAGTCCTCTGTCACATACACAAGAACTTCTAAGCAATAGTGATATTTCAATTTTACATGTGTGAACTGAATTGCTAAATACATATGAACTTTTAAATGAAAACTTGTCTCAAAGACATTAATAAAATTTTTCCAAGAGAAGTTCAAGGGAACTTTGAGCTTAGTTTCTACTGAAAGAAGACATGAGTGGGAAGCCCTAGTGGTCCCTTGCCTGTCCGATAACATTACTCGTAGTACACTGCCATAGTTTGCTGTGCTTCTCAGGACACTTGTTCTGTATTACAAACAAGCAGATGCACAAGCAAATTTGCTGCAACTTTTTGCTGTGTGTTGTTCTCACACAGATATTATTTATGATCTTGAACCCAAGAGTTCAATTTCTGGTTTTGGTTTTTCTGCAGCATGACTTTGTTCTCTCTTTCTGCAAAAGCTGGCAGTTGAAAAATTTTTATGAAGGCTTTTCTTTCCCTAACAACGTTAGCAAAACTGAGTTAGAATCTTTGTTAGTGTTAGATCATTTCCTGATGCATTGAATTATTCTTACTTGGTTTATTCCATTTAACATTTTTTCTTTTGATTGAAGTAAGGAAATGTACAATACAATTCTATGTCTCAATACAATTCTAAAGAAGTCTTTAGAGATACATTTTGTCTGCACAAAATACATATAATTGAACTTGAAAGAATCTCATGAATGTATTTTGAAAGAGTTTTTATAACAATTAACGATGTTATGATTTGAGAATTTTAAAGCCGTGCAAAAGACAAAAGGTATAAGATAAAGTAAGTTTAACTTAAACTATGTCACAGGGGGAAAAGCAGCAACATATTTGCAGACCAAATATTCTCTGACTTCTGTTTTCATTTTGCTTTTTTGAATAAGGCAATGTGTAGATCCCAAAATTAGGAGGTAATATATAATGCATACACATAACCTTTTAATTTAAAATGTTCAGTTTCTGAATAAATCCTGACATCCCTCCAATTAATTTCACATGTTCTACATCCATTTTCTTCTCTAAGCAGCAAGTTTATTTATTTTGCAGGGGATTTAGACTAGAGTACATGCAGTAGGTGCAAGCTAAAACAGTTCTACATATTGGAAAAAAACAGGGGAAATATCAACTGAAACAATTTCAGTTTCTATATGAAAAAGAGGCTATTAGGATTATTGGAAAAAAACTGTAATAGCATCTTCTGCAAGGTTTTGGGAACTGGTTATTAGGTTTTAATCTGATTTAACAGCTTCTGAGATGCTGTTTAATCCGAACAGAGAAATTTTTGGTCATATATCAGCCCACACAAAATTGACTTGAAATATACAGTGATATATATGGCCATTAGGTGTGCTCTCACCTTTTTAGTGATGTTTTATGAAATAAAATTGAAGTTTAAATATACTCAGATTTCATTTTTCTTTTCCAGGGAAGAAGAATTGTATTTTTTCTTTCATGATCCTAAGTATTTGTTTAGATTTTGCAAGAGTCAAAGCTGCAATGGTAGAACAAGAACACAGCAAAACTGAAAGCAGCTTTTTCATATTTTTTCCTTTTCCTATTCCTGTCATTTTTGCTCATATTTTGTTATTTTGTTTTTCATCTTGAAAAAAAAAAGTGGCAAAAATTATTCATAAATTTCCATTTTGACTTAGAAGCTAGAAGTCATGGTTAAATCACAGGCTCAATTCCACTGTATCCAAATTTAGGCTTCCATGCAGGTGTGGTTTTAGACTACCATTCTGACTAGGACTTGAATAGTAACACCTGAACTGTGAGCATGTTAATGTAAGTTAAAAGCTGTCTATATGACTGTGGATTTGATAAACTGATTACTCATTATCCCACCATTTCAAGCATTATTTTCTAATTAACATAATGAGAGCTAAAAGAAATTTTATTGCAGGTCAACAACAGTGGGTAAAGCTGAACTGCAATTATGTAATCCTCAAAGACGTTCACTCAGAAGAACTGTCATGTAATGTATGTGTGTATTATTTCTACATTATTAGTTAAACTCTGCTTCATGTGCGGGTCAGACATTCTCACCACTCTCACAGTTTCACCTGTCAGCCATGGGGATCCAGTTAAATTCTTCTTGTGATATGTAAAGCCCCATTAGTTTGCTTTTATTTCCTGCTCCTAACTTATATCCAAAAGGGCAAATGTCCCCAAAATACTTAGCTTTCTCCTGTAAATAAATGTTATATTGCCAAAGGCATGTGATGATGAGTTTTTGTGCAAGAGCATGAAAGATTAGTTCATGACATTAAAGTGTTTGAAACTGTGTTTTATTTGAATTTATGATTTACTTAAATGTTAAGAACACAAAGGAAAAAAAAGTAGTGATAAATAATTGTGACCCTAATGTTTAAAATTAAAAAAAGTCTCTGTCACAAATGCTTGTATTTCAAGGCTTATGGTGTATGAACCCCACAGCTAAACATCAATTTTGCTGTGTTAATGAAATGAATTTTAGGGCATCTAATTATAAAAATAAAGCCATCAGAAGCTGTAAATTCTTAGTAAAATGCAACTGATTAAAAAGGTAGTTCCTCCTTCTATTCCTGAATTCAAACAAGAATGATCCCTTGCCTTCACTAAGATATTGATCAGACAAAATTTGTGTATGATGCATGGGATTTGGGGATGCAAGCAGGGATGGTTGAATAATTTTGCCCATTTATTTTCACAACTGGATGAAACACTGAATTGTGAAAAAAGCAGGTGCCTCAGGAACAAAAATTTTAGCATCTTCTATTTGTAAGAATACCTTACATGGCAACCAACCCTGGGTCTCAAACAGTTTGCATCTGCCAGAATGGAAGTTTAGCACATTGGGCATTCCTTGTGCTTCGTGAAGTTTAGGATTTCTCTGGGATGTAATAGCACCCAGCATTCTGAGCCTCAATAGCTGTCAGAGCCTCTGAAAATTCTCCTTACAGTTGTGTGTACAATGCACAGTGTATTCTCATAGAAATAACGGAAGGAATCTGAAAATTCAACAGCATTTCTTTAGTACTTTACTAAACAGATAGGTTTAGTTAGGGTATCCCTGAGTTTCCTTTAAGTAGTAACCCACTGATCACTACTTTACTAAGAGTAATGCCTTATTAGAGTCCTGGCTTTGTGCTGACCAGTAAAGGAGAAATACAGCCAGTCACACTAAAGTTCATCCCAGAATCTCTGTAAAGATTACATTAGGCCAAAATATCAACACATATGTTTCAGAGACGTCTATTTGGGTTGTCCTGAGTATGAATTAATTTTGTTGCTCTACTGAGTTCTCTGAAATCATAGAGCTGTTGAAACCTTGGAACCTTCATTTTTCAGGAATTTGTGTTGAGGTTTTCCATCTTTAAATGTCTGGTTTTGCAACATTTAGCTTTGCTTTATACTATTAGATTTGAAATTGAACCCAGTTGAACCCAGACAAAATCATAATTTTGCATTATTTCCAGGAAGAGTAAGTAAAAGTTCATGTGATACCTACCCTAATTTTACAGGGGACATAAATGAACCATAAGATTACTTGGATATGTGCAGTTTTATTTCCATAAAGACAGGTAAAACCAAGTATGACTGATTTTATTTGAAATTTTATTTGAATATGTCTCACACAGGTTTTCAATAAATAGATTCTTCCCCTCTGGCCTACCAATTGCTATCATTCTTATTCCTCTGAATTGCATAAATCGCAATTGTGTATATCTCTTCTATAGTGATGGGATAAATACATCCAGGAAGAAATTTTCTTCTTCACAAATGTAAAATCCCCTTTCCCTCTTGGGGGAATGACTTCTCAACTGTATTTTAGGGCTCAGTTATGTGTTTAATTTTGGGGAACTGAATGACTGAATGAAGATGAGCAGTAAGTATCATTCATATTCAATGGAGGTCCTTTTTTTTAGACTTTTATTACATCTTTCTCCATTGGCTGTACAGTAATCAGCTTAAAATAATGTGATTTGTTCATCACATACTGCAGAGGGCAAATTAATTTGTCTCACACACCAGAAGAAATTTAGAACAGGTTGCATATTGAATTTCCCTGGTCTACTTAGACTTTGCATTCAGCATGTAGTTATGTTTATTTGATGTCTATTCCTTTTCTGTTAGCAATGCCCAGAAGAGAAGATGAGAAAGAGAAAAGGGAATCTAGATGGATGCTTAATTCTTAGCTTTTAAGGCACCCAGAGGTGTTCAGTCTTGTAATGGGCCAAAAAAAAATGTTACAGCTTTCCAACCCTAAACAAAGGAGAGAGTTCTTCCAGAAATCTGAGCCATGATATCTTCTGGAGCCCTTTGTGGGCTAAGGCAGGTCACAGACTTTACCTTGCTGCCAGCTACACCTCAGGTCATGTTCTAATGCAAACGTGCGATGAAAATATTTGGAAGAGAAAAAACTAGAGGAGACTTCAAATATTGGTAGCATGTAGGAAAAATTATACTTGGCTTCAGGCAGCGGTCCAGAACAAGTCATAGCAAAACTATGAAAGGACAACAGATAGCAGAATGAAAGGAGAAGGAAAGAGGAGTGGCACTTTGAATGACTTCTTCATTTTCACAATGCCAAGATGGACAGAAGTAGAATAAAGGGTATACTAGTGTGAAATAAACTGGAATTTTACATTCAGATTACTTTCTACATCATTCCTGATATTAACTCATACCTAGAGGAATATTTAACTCTTGTAATTTTTGTCTTTCTACCTGAGACTCATCATTCCCTGTTTAATTCTTAAAAAGTGCTCTTGTTCATATCTCATTTTTAAGTCTCATGAGTAGACCCAGGCTTCCTAATTGGGCCATCATGTACTATGAAGAAGCTAAGAGAATCTCTAATGTCTTTCTCAAGGATGAAAATGAGATCACCAAGATGATTCAACCCTGTCATCCTTTTGCCTTGAACAGACAGGAGGGAGGGGCAAGATCCTTAAACATATAATTAAAATGGGCAGTTCATCAACATTTATAGGTGTTTTTACTTTTCTGATGAAAATAGCCAAAAGTGACTGTTGAGTTTGAACACAGCTTTTCAGAAAGATTAAATGGATAGTGTACTTGACTTAGCCAATATCTCCGCCTTCCTTGACCTTCTCAGGAAAATTACATTCTGCCTACAGTCACAAATGTCCAAACATCAGCCATTTGCAGCAGACATCCTATTTCCCTTCCTTCCTTCCTTCCTTCCTTCCTTCCTTCCTTCCCTCCCTCCCTCCCTCCCTCCCTTCCCTCCTTTAGCTGGTGTTTGGGCTTGAAAAGTTTTAAAATCTTTTCACATGTGCAAGTAAAGCATTGACTTCAGCTGTTTCTATTTCAGTGAGAGAGTACTTTTTGGGAAAATGGTTGCTGAAAGAAGTGTTTGCATATAGTCTGTGAAATATCAGTGATAGCTATTTAAATAAGTGTGAAAAGCAGTCCAGGAAACAATGCCTATTGCACAAGTTCAAAGCTGAGGGGGAGAGCTGCAAGCTTAACCAAATGCAATTGATAATTGTTATTGTTTCAGAACAACTGGCAGTAGTTTTTTTGACTGCTCTTATCAGCACTGGGCACTTTTCCCTCTCACTCTTCTCTTTCATCCTATCTCTCAAAGCCATGGATAAAAAATATCTTAGACCTTTTTTTAAGTGTGACAGAAAAAATATAAACTGGCGCATTTGTATTTATCTGTAAGAAATGGCTGATTTTAAAGTAAGCGCTGTTTTTTGTGGCTGTTCTGTGCTAACTCATCCTCATACTTTTATATTGTTACTGTACTTTCATATCTATGCCCTCTACTGAATGAAGGTGGAATTTAGGCTGTTAACAAAAATGCTTAAATTGACTCATTTTGTTAGTAGCCAGCTTGTCCTGTTGCAACTAAACATGCCTCCAACACAAACTGCTCAGCATTTTTTAAATGTGTATATAAATTTATGTATATTTGATATACAGCACATTTAATTAAACAGTAAATGGAGCCATTCTTGAATGACACCATTAAGTTACAAAAGGACTTTTATTTGAAGAAAAAGAAATTGCACTTGTCCTTTTTCCCCTTTGCTTTTTGTATCTTTTAAATTTTTTCATCTATTGGAAAGAAAATTTAAGTGGTTGATACTTAATATTGCACTCTCATCTTCAACAGCACTGTCATGAAAAACATATGCAAAGAAGGTATTGTAACAGAGACAGAATAAAAATTCTGATTTTTTTGTCAGTATTTCAATATGTGACATGCAGTTCCTCTTTTCTCATTTTTCACACCTAACACTTAGGCTTATATTTGACATACAGTCAACCCGGCCTCCTTCTGTTTATATCATTTACATAAGAACTATTTTCATGAAATTCAGCTATGTTTCCACTGCACGAGTGTGTTTTCCTCTGTCTGATTCCTAGATAGCAAGTGTTTTGAGGCAAGGACCATACCTCTGATCCTGTGTTTGCCTGGTGAATAATGCAGCTGTTACAGAGATTAGAACAATGTCTCTGACTAACAGAAGGTGCCTCTGTCTAAGAGCTATGACTCATAAGTTTTTAATGGGTTTAGCTGGAGCAGTTTAAGATGATAGTGCCTCCATCTCTCTGCCTCCCCCTCTTATGGAAATTAAATCCCCAACAGTAAAAGTGATACAAGCAAACCCCATGCCATCTCTTCACCTATCTCAATTTAAGAGCCCTGTTTTAGTTTATCAGCTGTCATTGATACCTTTATGACAATATAAAGGCTTGACACTGTGAACAAGGAAAGCTGAGCAGTGGACACCTATTTCCTCCTACCACAGCAATTCGGGGCAATAACTTCTGATTGGAGCAAGACAAATACTTTTTCTGGCAACATTTTATACTGCTAGAGCTAAATCAGTGTTCACAATCCAAAGCCTTCACCCTTCGTATTTCTGTTTTGCAAATTAAAAAAAAAAAAAAAAAGCAAATACAAATAATAAAAAAAAATCGCCCCTACAACCACAGTACACCAGTTTGAAAATTAAGGACTGTGAGAATGAAGCTCAAAGTATTTGGCCAAATACATCTGAGACATGGGATCAATATCCTAACCATGAAATGTCATTAATCAATATTCAAAGACCCTTCACGTAAAAGATGGTAACTGAATAGTAAATACTGAATGTGTGGTAATAATTCAGAAAAGTACAAGATAAGTAATTGACCTGTTATTTTGTCAGCATTTCAGACAGGCACAAACCTATGTAGTCATATTATCTAACATTATAATTCTACTAAAGGGCCATGAACCCTCTGAATATATAGCTGCCTGTGAGACCTACTACTAGTTCTTGGCTTCATGATTGGTTTATTGTTGCTCCTTGACTAAATATCTTGTCTTTTCAACTTTTTCTTTCAGTGGCACAGAATGAACTGGAGATGGATATGGTGTCTTCTGTAGCCTTGTTGAAGTCATTTTTATAATCCTTATTGCCCCGTGGCTGTGATTTGGTAGCCAAAATCCTCAGTCACTGTCACAGGAAACAACAGCAGCTGAGGTAATAACAGTAGTAAAAATAGGAATGTCAGCAGAAGTAGCATCCAGATTTTTTCTTCGTATTTTTGTTGGTTGATGAACACACAGATTGAATGTTTGAAGCACTGTAAATGGGGCTGTGCAAATAAATTTCACATTTCTATTCACAGAAAATTAGGCAGCTTTTTTCCAAGATAGTAGCATTTGTGAGTAGGTGGGGGATCAAACTTCAGTGAGATGGATCTGACTAGAACACCCACACACAGGCAAGATAACAATTTGCACTGCCAAAAAGTACAGTGGCAACTTCCTTATGATAGAGTAAAATGGAGTTTGGAGTAGTCTTCTCAAGGAAGGCAGCAAGATCATTAGCTTCTCTTCAAATACCATCCAGCTTTATCATCAAGAAAGAAGAATTGATTATTACTCTAGCATAAATAGAGTAACAATCTCTGGACTATCTTTGAAGCTTTAAAATTATTTAATAAAATATGAAATTTATCTCTAGGGAATAAGAAGATACTGATATTATTAAGCTTTCTAGCTAGTCTAAGCTAAGGTTTCAAAGAGAAACACTAGAAAAAAGTTGATCAAAGGTGAAGAAAAAAGCACACAGAAAAAAACTGAAGCAACAAAACCCACCACCAAGAATACCCTCTCCCCCTGAATCTGAAAAGAGCTGAAAAGAGCAGTTTCCAGGTGTTTTCCTCCCCTTCATTCAGTTCCCAGAAGCCTTCACTGTCCTAAACTTTATCAGGTGGTACAAGCAGAGCAAAGCTTCAATTCTTCTTGTAATTCACTCCCACATTATGAGTAGAGGAGAATTCATCTTCATCCTCATCCTTTAGCCAAATTTTTTGCTATTTTAGATGAATGACATCCTTTAGACTGCAGCAGAGTTGTATCCGTTCCAGCCAGTAGATAATTGCACCCATTCTTTTCCATTTTATGTGATGTCAAGGAATTTCATAATGAAGTAGGACACCATAGAAGGGAAACTTCCTGCTTCTCCTCTGAAAAAAGCAAAAATATCCTCTGCTTTGCTGTATATCTGTCATGTAAGAAATGGGTTGTGTTCTGAAGCAAGGAAATCCCATCAGTTATTTCAAGAGCAGTCCCTGTCACATATGCTGCAATCTCTGATGACCCAGTGCAATCTGTCTGATTGTGAAGCAATGAAAAGCAATTTGAGTGAGCTGACAAACAAATCATACACAGCTTCCCCCCCGCCCTTTTTTTTTCTCCTCTTCCTTTATTTTCTTCTCTTTGTTTACTGAATATGTGCCCACCTGCAATCTTGCTAGTAGTATTTACCAAAGAAAGCTGTACCCGGCATGTAGAACAGAACTACTGTGATTCTGCTAATCTGGGAGCTCTTGAGTGGTCTCTCACCAAATCTTTGTATGTGAATTTTGTTTTAAACATGAGGTTAGTCTGAAAGGTTTATTTTTAAGCAGCTAAAAGAAAGGAAGAGATATGATTAAGTGCATATGTAGCAATGACAGACAGTGAAACACACTGGTAATGTTACTAAAAGAACAGGAAAGATCTCAGTATATGTGCATTATATAAACTACAATGTAGATGGGTAAAGGGCAAAATTATTTTCTTAGACGTTGTACATTTAGTTTCAACTGTCTTCATGAACAGCTTCATAAGGAAAAAATAACTAATTCAGCAGCCAAATACCATCATTTTTACAGAAATATGAGTTACAGTGATGCTGTCATATATTTAACAGCAAATCCCAAATATTGTCTCAAGAAATTTCAGAAATCATTATTTTCTCTTGTGATTCATTACTAGTGTTTAAACATGGGCATAACTAAGGTTGAAAATAATATCTCTGATTTCAAAAAGAGTATGTTTGTAATGAAGCATACCCAAGTACCCAAGTATTCAGTTTGGTAAGGGCATGTAGGATTGCACAACTGCTCAAACTTGTAGGAAAAGGAATTTTCCTTGTTCCAAGTAGTGGCTGGTGATTGCTCTGTCTTCTTCATTCCCAAATGTGTGTTTTTATAAGAGGGATAGAAATGAATAGAAATTGACAGTGGTATACTATCAATGATTGGCAAAGGCAATGAGGGATGGTTACAAAAAGCTGATAATCTTAGACCTGTGACAGGAGGTAGAACTGCAGATACACCAGGAAGAGTTTGCATTTGGGTCTAGGTGAACTAAGGACTAGGAACACGATTTTAAGTACTTGTATGCATTTTGTTCTGTCAATAGGTACACATATTAGAAGTTAAGATGTGGGATTTTTAAAATAAACATAAGGCATTGAGTTGATTTTGCACTGGAAATTCTAGCCTTAAAAAAAACCAAAAGGTGGAGGGTTAGCTGCTGTAAAGGTGTTGCTTTGTCAATTAATTTATTCCGAGCACATTAGCACTTCTCAAAAGATGTTTACAGTTTCAAGGTCAAGAGCTAACTAGTTATTAGGGCTACATCAACTAACATGGTTTGAACTGATTCCATTATTTTGAGAAGCTAAAAGAAGTAGAGCAGCATCTTCTCATGAAGAGGGAATCAAAGTGTATATTTCAAGTAAAAACAGAGGTTGCAGTGTATACAGGTGTAAATTGGAATAATGTTTTTCAAGCATTTCTGAGAACAGCTGAATAAGGTTCAGAACAAGAAGAACAAAACCGTATTGGGTTTTGCTTTGATGAAGTCCCAAAGAAACAGAGACATGACTTCTTGCTATGTAACAATCACAGTAATGGTTGGTGCCTCCCAGACTTATGGGTACTCAGTTTCTAAAACACTAACTATGAAAGCCAAAGATTCTTTTAGGGAAGAAAGCAGTAATGGTGGCTGTCACATTGGTAGAGGCTAGAGCAGACATTTTGTTCCTTTGCTTTGAGAGGAGATGGAACAGAAATTAAAAAGAATAGAAAAACCCCAACATGGAAACTGGTTTATATCCTAAAACTGGACATAAAGTGAGTGCTTAAAACAAGTGGATGACAAATGTTTCCTAGATTCTCTAGATAAAAATGGAGACAGGAAGTAATGTCCTCAGTTTATCAGTATGAACAGACTGAAGAAAAAAATTTTATCCTCTTATTTTTTCTTTAATTCCTGATGATAAGCTTCCCAGTGTGATTTAAGATGCCAAGAATCCAGGTTATTCTGCCTAGGTAAGTACCACCCACCTTCTCCTTTGAGTTACTTTTCAAGTAATTTGTTGGAACTCTGCCATCATCACAGGAAGTTTTGGCATGTAGATAGCTTAATAGACGAATTTGTTACTTCATGAAAGAACAAGAAGTTGCTAGAAATGTGCAGAGTCTGCATATAAGCAAGCAGAAAATTGACTTAATTGTCACTTCTTCATTTGTAATACTCTGAAACTGATCTTCTTGAGTCTGAAAAGCAACTAATGGCTTTGAGTGCTTTAACAGAGCATTGGCAGAACAGGAAGAGCTTGGGGGATATACTCATTCTCAGCACAAAAAATTCTTCAGCTGTTTTTTTTCTATAAATGTTGAGTGATTTGAATGCAGACAGCAGAGTTAGTTTAGATTTGTATCCATGAAACAATGACAATTGCTGCAGCTTGGAGATTATTTAGCTTCCTTTCATCCGAATTCATTTTAGCTCTTGGACCCCATTTAATTCCTTAGAATTGCAAAGCTTTGTCATAACTCTGTACTTTTACCTTTGGACTAAGATAGATTGTTATGAAGAATTCAGGAAAAAATATGTCTGTCACTCCACCTGCATAGGACATTTTTTGGACGTATGAAGATTACTCTGTCAAATTACTCAGATTCCTATTAAGCTGGGATGGGTTACTTTATTTGCTGCAGCCCATAATTATGAAATGACAGGGTCAAGATGTGTTGGCTTTGTCTTCTGATTTCCTGACTTTTTTGATTTGGTGCTTCTTAGTATATTTCATGAAGACTCCGTGGGAGATGTTCTCATTACTATTTCTTCCTGTATGGACTCTCCATTATGCTTACAGTAATAAAAATATAAATTTTTTTTTAGAATCACATAATATTTTTCAGAGCAATGCAAAATACTGAATGGGCCTCGTAGCAGTTTAATTTGTCAGCTGTGGCTGTATAGCTCCCTGACAGTTATCACTGATATTCTTACTTTTGAACAGTGTAAGAGAATAGCAGAAATAACTGTTCAGTTGGGAAGTGCTGATGTTTTAAAATGGTAGTGACTGTAAAATGTTTTTACAGAGCTGCATAATAAATATCTATTGTTAAGAAATAAGCAAAATTCTGCAGTGTACTTCAGGATAGAAGAAGCCAAGTAGAGTGTTATCTACCTTTCAAAAATAATTTTTAGGGACAAAATAGTCATATAATCAGTCAATTTTTCATATATTAGTAGCCGAGTTCTTCAGCAGTAGCTGAATACAGAATTACCAATAATTCCATAGTGTCATGTTTCCCATTGTTGTAAATGTATTTCACAATAATCTGTGAGCATGCCAGTAAAATTTATTGCTTGCCAATAGCTACATACCAGCTCTTTATACTGGAGAATATTTGATGCAGTTACCTAGGGTTAGTAGTACTTTTCTCTTCAAGCAGTGGTGCTGAAGTCAATGTTTTACTCAACATGAACACACATCACAACCCGTACATCTTTCAAGTACAAATATGTACCTAATTATGACACATTTGTATTCAAGCGTGTTTCAAAGTTCTAGGCTGGATGAATACATTGCTTACATATAATGTAATCACACAGCAGTCTTGTGCATGCATAAATATGCTTAGCATGATGTTAAAGAGAAGAAGACTCTGATAAAGTGAGGAGGTTGTGCTGATTCTGTATCATAAAGACTATTAACATCTATGAATCCTCATTTCTGCTTTGAGGTCTCACAACTGACATATCCCCTCCCTCAGCTGAAGTTGCTCCTCTGAGTTAGATAAAGCTAAAACTCCCCACTTCCTTGTGCTCCTGTGGGTATTTCTATTACTGTAGAACAGCTGTAAAATGGAATGAAAATCCAAATCTCACCACAGCTGGAAGAGCTAAGCCAAGATATTCTCAAGTAAAGGAAAGCAAATCTTGGTTCTCAACAGTTTTACTGATGCTTAAAATCTGATGTCAAAAATATCACAAATCATTTGTGTAGCAAGTGACCATTAAATTGAAATTAGGCATATGAGTGATTCCTGATAGAATTCCTTTTATTTCTTCAGTAGATAAGCTACACCTCTGATGAATTTAGCATTTGTCTGTGCTTTGTCATAAAAAATGAACTAATAAACTAAATTATATTTTATCTGTCCAATTTTTAATTTTTTTTTTTATTAGGATTGTCTGTACTTGATCTGCATTAATCTTTGCTGAAGTAAAAAACTAAAGGTTTTTTTTTTTCCTCAAACAGGGACCTTTTCATGTAATAACCTAAAAAGTCTCGGGCTGGGACTAAGGACATAATACTATAGAGCAACTTATACATCCAGAATGATTTAGTGGATTAGCTGTTTTGTGCACACTTCGGCCGCAATGCAGTATAGTCTGTTGCTACATATTTCATAAACCTCTGATTTTTTAAATTAATTTCACATAAGATGGAATAGAAAGCAGAGTTTTCCCTTTATGGAAAAGTCTGCTGCTTTGAAGTTTATGACTCCAATAGAAAATAAGAAGTTTATCTGAAAGGAAAGCTATGGTAGAATGGTGGTTTTAAATCAAGTGAAATATTTATTTTCTTCTAAGAGCTTAGATATTTTTGGAAGAGCTTGAAAATGTAGTGAGCTTAGATATTTTTGGAAGAGCTTGAAAATGTAGTGGCTCCATTTCAGGGAAAGAAAACTGAATGCAAGTTATATAAATTTTAAAAAGTGTATACAGAGGTAA
The DNA here is from genome assembly GCF_963513975.1 of Fringilla coelebs. NCBI lineage: Eukaryota > Metazoa > Chordata > Aves > Passeriformes > Fringillidae > Fringilla > Fringilla coelebs. Next base: position 69,104,984 of record NC_140028.1, read on the forward strand.
AATATTGATAGTATGTGCATCACCTTTTTTAATAGCAATAGGAATTTTTGTAGGAATCATATTGATCCAATCTGTAAGGAAATGCATTTTCCTCATAAAAAAGTCTAACTTTTCTTGCCTGTAATTTTGAAATGATTTCACAATAGGTGTGCTGTAAAATTTGCTGTATTCACAGTTTTTGATTTAACAACATATTAGCAGAAAAATGATGTATCAGAGTTAATTAGATTTCATTACATATTTTAAGGTACTCTGTGATTTTGTGCCTTACATTGGCCCTCAATTTAAACAGAAGTAACTCAGAAACACTTAAACTTGCTCAGTTTGTTTTCCAGAGGATATTTAATCATTTACATCATCTTAGTTCTTTATCTTGTCCATTTCTCTGTTGCCATCATATAGAACAGCACCTCCTGTACATTCATGTACTTCTGCATCACTGCGAATTTTATGGTATCAATGTAGAAAATAAAGACTGATATTGATTATAGGTTATCTATGCAGTGGTGAACAAAATCCCCCCAACAAAATGTATAAAATGTTACTTTCTACATGACAGACAATGGAGGCACTGCCTTTTTAATCCTTGATTCAAAGCCAATGATCAAGCACTTGAAGATGACAAACACACACTCTCTGATACACCCATGGTCCTTCTAAAGCCTACACAACCAAGAAACTATCTGGCATCTCTGAGGTCTGCTTAGATTTAAAAGTCAAGTTCCTTAGGAAAATGGGATTGTCAGTGAAAGTAGATTAATTTTAACAAATGTTGAAGATATAAGTTAGGTGACTGGTGTAAAATAACTTAGGAATAAACACATCTGGATGAGTGTTTTATTTAATTTATCATGCACAGACATCTTAAAATGAGATGAGTCATTCACTGACATGCCCCTGTCTCTCCACACACACTACAGAGAAAACTAAGCTTTGATTTGAGAGCTAGCCTTAGGTGGGTAAAACTGGTAGAGATAAAAATCCACATATAGAAGTTTAAGGTTTTTTTCTTCTTCTGTTCAGAAACTTATAATTTAATAGTAAAGAGATAGCAGGAAGAATAGAGCCAGAGAGAAGGAGGAACAATGAGCACCACACTCTTCCTAGTCACAATTCCTGGTTACCTTGTTGATTTAGCCTCCTTTCACATGCCGGTAAGCAATCAAATGAAAGCTCAAAATGCTTTACCATACCTGATTGTGGACTTTGTTTGGGGATTTTGGCTGCTGCTTCGGGGCTGGAGGTGGCACGTACACGCTGATTGGCAGAATTGTGGATGCTACTTGGGACAGCTGCTGAGATGTTTTTACGAGGTTTCATGTCTTGCAACCACATTGGGGATGCCTCAAAGGCTTGCATTCGCCGAGAGTGGCTGTTAGCATTGACTTTGAGAAATGCCTGGGCCTTGTATTCCTGAAGGTCTCCATAGTTGGCATCGGTCACCCTGCACTCATACAAGCCTTCATCCTTTTTCCTCACTTTTGAAATCTGCAGCTTGTGGGAGATGTCATTCCCTTGGACTTTCACTGTCTGCAAATTTTCCAGGAAAAAAAAAAAAAGAAAATAACATTGTCATGAATTCTTTTTTCTTAGGAAAAACTTTATGGGCATAGCACCAATTTACTCAATGGTATGACTGTGCTTACTGCAGGGAAGTTACATCAAGGAGGAGTATGGCTAATTGTAACTGTGAGGATGGCTGACATCTTCGTTCCAAATCTGCTTAGATAGTTTGCTCTGAAATTTAATTAGCCTCAGAAAAAAAAACCCAAACTACCATGTTCATTCCAATTAATTGCTTAAGATCATGAACATTCTTATTGAGCTTTCTTATGTAACCTAGTATCCATGTACTTTATTGGTTAAACCTTTCCAAGTTAGTTGGCCTTATTGAATAACTCAGTTTCTAAACTAGTGCATAAACAATTTTGTTGGAGATGAAGATTTAAACTATGTAAATAACTATTTATTAGATTAGCTTGTACTCTTCACTATATTGAAACAATATTTTACATTCAGTTTGTCTCTTTCAAGTGTTTCTAAATTTTTGGTATTTTTTTCTGTTAATGATAACAAGACATATTGTGTCAGGTTGTTTTGGTTTTTTTAATCTTATCTGTGTACTTATTAGAAGCACACATTCAGAAATGTTTTAAAAGTCATCAGCTAAAAACAGACTCCTGATTAATTTTTAATTAGTTCTAATATCTGAGGGCAACTTAACGTATTTTTATTTCTGATAATTAAAACACCCATGAGTAAATAAAACATCCAGAAATGTGTGATAGGCATTAAGATGCACTGGGAAAAGTTAACACAGCTTCCTTTCTGTATGTTCATCACTTCAGAGAATTTATATTTAATTAATTTTCTATTACTCTCTATCTGAATTAATATCTGTTGCCCCACAGGAACCCAGTTAAAAGGTATTCCATGGGATATAAATCTTCAGCTTTGAAGAACTTCTGAACCTGGTTTACTTCCACGGTAGCATAAACACGGATGCAAAGATTGCTTTGCGTCATATCAGTGACAGCCAATAAGGAGACATCAAGATGATGAATACATGGTAGATCACAAAAACAGAGAACCACTAGACTGAAGCTAGACACATTATTGGGGATTGTGCAATATATTGCTTCTGACAGCTTGGCCTACTGTAGTAACCAGTGTTGGCAAGGCACCTATTATGCCTTCTTGATAAATTGAAGAGCAATACTCGTGAATATGTCATTCCTTTAAAGTACTGGAAGGACTTTATAGCCTGTTGTGTTGTACCCAGCTCTGAATTTATACTTGGCAAACTGAGTTGAAAGTATAGATTATGTACTTACAGGCATAATGTATGCAATATTAATAGCACAGAAAGTGTTGGATAGTTATTTAAATCATATTCAATAACAATATATATCTCTACTGAACAATTCATGTTCAGCAAAAGGATTAAAGCACATTCATTTGAATGGAAAGAGGATTGGTAGGTCACATTGTGATTTCATTTGCTCCTATGCAAGACCACAAAATTAACAGTGCTGCATAGCCCTGGTGAAAAACAGAATTGGTTTTGACTTTTGCATTTAAGATTTAGAAATTCTTGCAAGCAACACATATGCATGTTTTCAGTTTGTGCTGCTTTCTCATTTAGAACAGATAGAAATGGTGTATTTCAGCCCACATCTATCATTTTAAAAATATTTATTAAATGTACTGTAGTTTTCTCTTCATTATGATAATTTATATTAGTACTAATGAAGCTGAATGCCTCTAAAAAAAAAGGCTATATTTGTAAAAAGTAGATAAAAAGTAGATTTAGACATCAGCATAATGTTAACTGTTTTTATTACAAATATAAATTAAATGTTTTATGCAAGCTTATAGGAGCACTGTAAATACCTTCTCATGAATTATTATTATACATAATGAAAGATATTTGTAACTTCAAAGATGAGACAAGCTTTACCATCTATATTGTGTCTCAGTTCTTATGGATTACTTCAGGGATTTCATATGAGCCAGTATTGATAAGGAATGAATTATCTGCTAGTCCTGTGTCTAGTAGAATAGTATCCAAGGACCACATTTGAGCCTCATTTGTAAGACAGTCTACAAATGCAACTGAAGATATGGTCCATGACACAAATTGTTTCTAGTTGATGGTGAGAAGTATCACAGAAAATGTAAGTATGGCTAGAATATGTATTGTATTGAACACAGCAAACCTGAGCCCTCATTTATAAATGCCCTTCAGCTATACTTAGGTGTACTTTGACCTGATGTAATTATCTGGTTTATTATTTGTAGGCGTCAAAAAACAGCTGAGTAAAGGATTTGTCAGAAATGAATCCCCTTTATTTGTTGCTGTTTTAAGCTTTGCTGGTACTAAAGCCTTGTCTGCAGCTAAAAAACACTTCTGAAGCGATTATGCCAGAGAAAGGGAAAACCCCTCTGGGCTCAATGGGAATATTCATGCTGCAGTATCTGCTTAGTATCTGTGTCTTTCCACTGCAGTGAGCACCACACCATCATCTCCCCACCATACATTTCTTGGGATGCTGAGGGAGGATCTGACCTATTCTGAGGTCAGAAGCAGCCTTCTGGCTGTGCCTGACTCAGGACATGAGCTGGCTGTGGAAGGCATCCTCTCCCTGCAGGGAACAGCAGCAGGGGGAATAGAGCAAGGCTGCTTTATAATTCTGTTGAGATAAGATTCTGGTTTAATCTCCAAGCAGCAGATTGGTAACTGGTGTCAGAATTTCACTTTTGTTAAACTGAGTCTCTGTAACGAAGAGTTGAGATTGCCCCCAATAGAGAAGTTTTGTCCAAAGCCTTTCTGAGCTCTCCTTTTGCCAGCGGGTATGGACCGGAGAGAACATGCATTTAAGCAGTTGCACACCCCACTAAAGGAAAGTGCAGCTTCATGGACAAATTTCAGCCTTAAAACCAACTTTGGAGGTCTGCTAAGGAAGACTCAGCAGTTGCCCAGGGTAAATGAGAACAAGAAAAGCAAGGATGGGTGCAGGCTGAATTTTTCACAGGGTACAAACGGGGTCTGCCAAAGGAATTTACCTCGACCAGGCTGGTCGATGTCTCCATGTCCAAGGGTGTGGGGGCTGCACGGGGAGAGGCTGCCCGGACACCCTCTGCCAGGACCGTCAAGGAAGTAGTCACAGAATCACAGAATCAACTATTTAGGTTGGAGAAGATCTCTAAAATAATTGATTCCAACCGCTGAGCTGCGGGCTGCCAGCTACCCGCAGTCTGCGGTAGCAGATGGGTGAGGGGCAGGAGCAGACTGGGCGCTCGGAGGCGGGGTGGGCCCTGACTGGGGAAGGGACCCCCGGCCGGCGGGGACTGCCCGCGCCCTGCGGCGACACTTACGCTGATCTTCGTGCCGTCGCTGTCCAGGTCCCGCTCGGGCAGGAGTTCCACCTGCAGGGAAAGGAGCGCCGCCGTGGGTCTCCGGCCCTCGCCCCGCTCCGCTCCCGCTCCCGCTCCCGCCCCGGAGCCCGTGCAGCGGCGCGTCGCGCCTGCCACCTGCGGGCCGCGCCGGGAACAGCCGGGGAACAGCCGGGGACAGCCGGGAACAACCGGGGACAGCCAGGTAACAGCCGGGGACAGCCGGGGACAGCCAGGTAACAGCCGGCCCGGGTGGCCGAGGGACGCGGACCCGCAGACCCTCCTCCCTCCCGCCTCGCATGGGCGTCTTTTGCCGCCCCAGGTGAGGAGACAGCAGCGGCCATAGGGAGGAGCGTCCCCGAATGGCAGTGTGAATGGAGATGGCCCATCCTGTCCCACTCAGAAGGATGAAATCACGCTGTTGACTGTTTTTGGGTTTTTACTTCTTTAGGAGCATTGGTTCCCCTCTGCCTCCCCCTCCCCCTCCTGCGTGTGCCCTCCTGTGGCAACTGCTCACGGAGTTAGGGCTGCCAACTCGACTGCGCTATCTGGAAATCGGAAGGCACGTGTAGGCTCTTGTCACATGGGAAATATAAAATTCTCACGAGGAGCAATCTTAACAGCTGCTTTCCACGGGAAAATGAAATAGGGAAAAGCAATAATAATAATAATAATAATAATAATAATAATAATAATAATAATAAAAAAGGGGTGAGGGGGTATGAGAAAATAGAGTTTGGAAAACCTGTATGGTTTTGTGAACAGCCCTAGCTGAATCGTGGAAGTGACAGGCACCAAAGGCACCAACCCCTGAGGTGGGCATTTTTCTCTGCAGGTTCCTACTCTGTCATTTCATAGTCAAAATTAAGTCCCTAGGGAGATGCAGAACCTCACTCTTCTCCTTCCTTCTGCTTGTCCCTTCTTTCCTCCTCCCCATCCTTTCTGTAGCATTCTCCAGATGGTTTGAAGACCCCGTGGCAGAGGATCAGTACCTGAGTGCCTGTCACCTCAGCTCCAGCCTCTTGGTCCTCAGCTGCCCGCAGAAACCACCACTGGATTTCAAGGTACACCGAAGTAGAACCACTTTGGAAAGCACAAGACATCTCCACGTTCTGCCCTTCAGTGGCCGTGACATTTCGGGGAAACTCTGTGAATTTTGCTGTAAAACAAATGCACAACATATTGCGACCTTCTAATCATTTATGCTCTGCTTCTTGTCTTCGTTTTTTTTTTTATTGTTTCCTTCCACTTCCCCCCTTTTAAATTCTCTGTTTTCTTTTCTATTCCCACTCTTTTCATTTTTTATGTCTCGAGTGTCCTACACATTATCTCCCCCTGTTTTTCTCACACCCAGGTATGTTTTTCCTCCCTTATGCACAAATCCACCCTCTTTACACTCTCAATTCTGCTCATGGGAAATGCTATAGATCCCCCTGCTTGCTCCCATGAGCTGGTGAAGTTTCACATAATTAGGTCCAAATACCCTTGGGCAGAATGCAGTATTTCATCAGACTCACTGAGGGATTTTGTACAAGACCACTTTAGGAAAGGGAAAAAAATCAGACTGATTTATTGTATTTTGTAGGGCTGAGCTGCAGACCTGTAAATTGTTAAATGTTCCACAGCCAGCTGAAGCAGCTGTTGGCACAGGGTACTCTTCTAAGTGTTACAATCACTCATCAAATGTCCTTTTTGATGGTCTTACCTTAGTTACTCGTATTCTGAGAACCTCTGCTTGCATAATCAGACCAAAAGTCAATTCACCTTCTGTTTCTCAGTCCTAGCAGACACTTTCTAGAACTAGCCTTCATATTTGTATCTCAGTCCTTCAACAGGATCTGCCCATTTCAGTTTACCACTGCTAGGTATAAAAGCTAATGCTGATAGACATTGTCCAAGACATCAGTAATTCTTTAAGTCTCAGTCTTTACTTCCTTCCCATCCTTCCTATAACTCACTTGAAAATTGTGCAACACAATGAATCATGATAGTCAAGTGAGGGGGACTGCAGACAAACAATCAAATGAATAAATGCAGTGTTTCAAGAAGAGGAAAAATTGGAAAGACTCTGCAATGTTGCTTTCTGCTATGAATTGCTACGGATTGACTAGAGGACATTATGATCTGAAGGAAATGTGATGCAAAAGAAATATTGCTCATTGTCTCCTCCCCTCTTCCCCTCTCTATATACAGTCTTCCTAGCCAACCTGGAATTGGTGGGATATTTTGGTAAACCAGTGTTACTTCTCTTTACCCTCACATCTGTGCCTGGCAACAAATACTTTCAAAGATGCTAGCTTTGAAAGCTAGCACGGTGCCCCTTTTTCAGACCCCCACCCCCACCAGCCAACCATTGCTAGCCACCGACTTAAACTGCCAAAAGGACCGTGCATTTTGTGTGTTCGGTGCTAGTAAGTTTGTTTTGGGGTTTCTTTTCGGTTTGCTCCTTCTCTCCCCTCCTGGTCAGTACGCGTGAGCGGCGTGGGGACACGGAGGGGAATACTGCCGGCATCCCCCCGGCGGCACCGCCAAGCGCGAAGCCGCAGGGAGCTGCGGGCAGGGGAGGGCAGCAGGGGCAGCGGGCAGAGGCGGTGGGAGGGGGCGGCGGGCGCAGGACCCGGCGGAGGCAGCGGGGGCCGGGCGCGATCTGTCCGTGGTGCTGACGGCGGCGCCGCAGCCTCGGGGTCCCGAACAACCGGCTCCTGCAGCGCCGGGGCTGCTTGGAATGCAAGGCGCGCATTTCAGCGGAGAGGGAGGGAGGGAGGCGACGGGGTTGGGGGAGGTATTCCAAGAAGTCGATTTTGTCTTTTTCTCCCTTTCTTTCTTTCTTTCTTTTTTTTTTTTTTTTTTTTTTTTGGTTCTGTTTTGTTATGTGGGGGGAGAGTGGTAGAAATGCATATAGTCACGGAATAGGAATGAAGGTCTGACTCTGAGGATTGCAGGAAAATAAGAGAGGAAAGGGAAAGCAGCACAGAAGGAGACTGCAATATTTTAAGAGAACCAGTAGGTTTAGCCAGCCGGTACTTGGTCTGAATGCAATAATTATGCATGCACGGGTAGGTGTTTATTGTATGCAAACATGCCTCTATAACAACATGCACAACTCAAACACATGCATGCCCATTCCCCAGCACCCCTTCACTCTTCTGCAAGGTGCCTGCTATTTCCCTCTTTGCGTTTGGGTAAAGGAAGCCTTTCCTATTTCTACTTTGGGGAAACTTCTCACTTCTTTTCCTATTTACAGGCAATCTAGTCTGTACAAACTAAATGTAAACCTGATGCTCGGTGTCCTCATCTCGTACACATTTTCATTGTTTTCTTTCTTTTCCCCTTTCTTCCTTCCTCCCCCCCGCCCCCCCCCCCCCCAACCTGCTCTCAGTCTATTTTAGCATAAAAAACCAGACACACACATATTTGACAATAAGTGATCTTACCTTGGGTAGAAAGTCCTTGTTGAATATACATAACTGAAAAGAAAATGAATCCAATATAAGCTAGAAAGATCCCCATCATTCCAAGATGAAGAAGTCACATCAGGGAAAAAAAAAGCCAAAGGTGTCCTCAGAAAAGAAAGAACTGATATATAAGTGTATGTATGTATTTCAAAAATCTGAACAGAAAGAAATGTGCAATGTTACAAAAAGGCTCTGTATTGTAGACCTGGCTGCGACACTGGCAGCATTCTGCTGCTCAGTGGAGTCTTTTTCTTTGAGAAGAGCGAGTATTGCAATACAGCGTGGTTCAGATGAGCTGTCTCAGGCGCTGTGTTGCTTGAAGTCCAGATACAGACTAAAAAAAAACACAAACCGTTGAAAAGTGGGTATCAGCTGCCTTCTGTGCCTTTTTTCAGCTACCTGGCAGCTTCGTCCAACGTCAGCTCTTGCTGCTCAGGATGGCGTGATGACTGCCCTCCCTACACACTGATCCAGCTTGGGAAGAGAGGAGTAGGGTAAAGAAAAGGAGGGGGGCAGAGGGGGAAAGAGAAGTCTACTGTGCTTGTATTGCTACAACTTTTCCTTCTAATGGCTGCGATAATGCTTTTAACCCTTCCCTCTCCCTCCTCATACTCTACATCTCTACCTGTTCTAACTTCTACTGCCTCTGATACTGGGCTAAATCTGTGGGGGGGTTTGGTGGGTTTGTCTTTTTGTTTGTTTCTTTAGGGTTTTGTTTTTTGTTTTTATGTTTTTTGGTTTTTTGGTTTTTTGGTTTTTTTTTTTTTTTTGAATAGTGTACTGTTTATGACAGAGGGATCTTTTATTGTACTGATGTAATCTTCAGTCTTTCATCCCAAAACACTCAGTGGCTAAGAGGGCAATGCAGTGGTTTGATTTTTGGTGAGTTAAGCTGTTTCTGTTTTCTTTTTCTTTCCCTCTTACAGGATCTGAGGGGAAAATAGTTACTCAGTAATCCTGTCGCACTTGCTGTTGCCTGCTCCAAATAACTATGCTTCTAGCATCTTACATTAAAATTACTTCATTTTGTCTTCAAAGGCAGATAAAGAGGATGATACTTAGAGTGTGCTTAGGTTGCTTTATACACATTTCTACAGAAAATATTTAAGTAAATAAAAATGGATTTTCATATCTTACAGATTACTCACATTAATACATACATTTATGTACACCAGAGAAGGTGTTTACAGTATATTAAAGAATGCTTCCTCCTGCAGTGAATCTTTTCTTCCTTCTTCCTCTTTTCTGCCTATGTATATTAATAATATTCAGATAAGAGACTAACCTTGACTGTATTAGGTATTCAAAACACCCTGAAACACATCTGCACTGAGAGAAGTTCTCTGGCTGAAATTGCCCTGCTGCTTGCAGTAAGAAGCCATCTAGAAAGTGCTTGTTGCACTAAGCAATCACCAAATACCTTCTGAAGGCTGAGACAAAGATGAAATAGAAACTGAAAAGAGCACCTGATAATCACTCAGACAGCCAAATAGCTGAAGTTAACTGCTAATCACAAACTAAAAAAAGCTACACGATGGTACCAAATTAAGAGAATTTTATCTGCACAGGCAGTATGTTTTTCTGGAACAGGACAGGTTCTGTCATTCCTGGCAATGGGAGTGCAGCAGTTGCACAATGGCACAAAATGCAACTTTCACCTTACTCACTGCACTAGCCAAATTATTGCATGCATACAAAACATCTGACATAGCTGCAGAGATCTCTTTCACAGGATAATGATATCTGATTGGAGAACAATCTTTTTGTCTAAATTTTAGCTTTTTCTTTTTCATAATTGCGTGAGTTCCCATTTTTATTTATGAAAATAAGGGAGCCATTTCTCCATGGCAATAGCCTATTCCACTCATGTCATAACTTAAGCTTAGCAATAATTCTGAGTAAAAAATTAATACAATAAATCAAATATAATTTAAATTATTAAAATGATCCCCCAAATGGGAAAAAATTATGTTACTTGAAAGATTTCCTATTAGCACAGAGATTTAATTACTTTAAAGGAGGTCATGATGGTTATATTCAAAACCAAAGAAAGTCTGTTAAACAAAAGAGCAGCACCAGTCTTTAAAGGTGGTAGACCTAAATTATCTGAAATAGTCAAGGTTTGTCAGTTATTCAATGATTAAATATACACTGTAGAGATCTTTACAGGTTCAGATGGTGAATGTTTCAATTATTTCTATAAAAGAACTCAGTTCCTTTTCAGATGGGTAGCCAAAATCCTAAGTCACTCCTGAAAATGAAGGCTGATTATAGGATTCACTTCAAACCCATGTACGTCATCAGTAATCAGTTGAAATTACAAATTAGAGACATATTATCAGCAGCCAAGTTAAATGTAAATTAGACAGGAGGAAAAAGAATCTAAGCAGTATCACCTGGTTTAGAAGGAAAGCAGAAAACAAAAACAGGTCACTTTTTTCTCTTTTATTTGCTTCTTCCAATTCAAGACACTTGATAGGTAAATTTAATTTTATCAGTTTTTAATTTAAAAAGAAGAATAATTCTCCAAAATAACTTGTAGTCAATGGAACTAATGAAATCTTAAATTAATGTCCCAGGGACATACAAAATAATATATATGGTTATTAAAATATCAGAACAGAGGAGGTATTAAGAAATGGATTTAATGAAAAGAATCCTTTAACTTGGATACATGTTTATTATTTTTATTTTATTCATGTGCTGCAACAAGCCATATGATTCTATGAAATACTTCAAACAGAAAGCAGAAATAATCCACCTCGAATTATCAATGTTAAAATTCATCCTTATGGGTGTGACTTCTCCACAATCAACCATGCTGTATGAATCTGGGCAGTGAATTTGTCTAGCTACCTTGTGTGAAATATCTGCCTTTTGTGCTGTAGAAAGACTTTCAATGTAGTCTAACTTAAGTGAGAAGTACAGTTGTGCTTTATAACACGAATGACATGGTTCCTGTGAACTTCCTGATTCCTTTTTCCTCCCTCTCAGTGATTCTAACAGAGGAGACATCACGGGATATCCTCCCAGGTCAGAAAAAAAATGTCCATGCACAGTGGAATTACTTTTCAAACATGAGAATGAAATGTAAAAATGGAAGACCCATTTATGATGCCTTGAAGATGAATTATGTAGATCTCTTCTGTATCTTATTACTGCTGCAATACATGTTCCAGATCAAATGCTCCTTCAAAATCATTAATGGCTCTGCATGTTTGTCACTCTGCCCAGCTTACAGATCCCAAGTCTATGCATCTGTTGTAACTCTTATGGAAAAAGTGATTATGGAGGTGGAGATTCCAAGATCAATAAAGCTTAGACATGAACGTTAGTGTTTGGCTAATCAGCAACAAGGCTGGAGTGCTTTGGTCCCATAAAGACATGGACTGACATGGGCTGCTTTTCCCTGCAGGAAACTGATCAGCTGATGTTTCAGACCATGACTGTGTTGCTATCCAACAAGCTAAATTAAAAATTAAAACAAAAAAAGGGTTTTTAAAATTATTTTTGTGTTGACTATTTGATATTTTCAGCTCTTCCATCATTACTTCAATGATTTCTTTACAGTTTCAAGGCAAATATTTTATTGTCTGATGAAATTTGTGACTTAGAAAAGTTGAAATGGAGGCTGGTTCTCCTCACTGGGGATTGCTCTTTGGTTTTGTTAACCCAAGTGCTCATATGAGGCACTCCAAGCATGTCACTGTTGTTTCTTTTCAACAATATGTAATTATATATTGGAAGTAGCACCATAACTCAGTAGTAATTATTTTGGCAATAATTTGGAAAACAGCTTATGCAGGGTTGACTATCAAACCTGAGAGTATCAGGACTTACACAATTGCATATTTATGCAGTCAAAGGAGATAACACATACATATAATTATTAGTACCAAATCCAATGAGACCCTTGTCTATTCTTGGAGAATTTGTGATCTTTAAAAGAGAATTCTCTCTTTTAAAGGGAGAAAATCTAAACAAATTTTTGTATCGGTTCTTTGGGTACAAGAATTTCTCATATTTGTATATGATGCCACTGTGGGTTCCCTGAAATTTAATACAATTGACTGCTATTTCACGATGAAAGAAACATCATAACCTTACTCATGACTGAGAATGAATGTAGAATCCTTCAAAACTAGTAGCATTTGAGACAATTGCCTGTTTGAGGAACACTTGCCAAGTGCTGCTTTTTGTTACTTCCATGTGACTGTTTGTTCCTATTACTGTTCTGCATAAATACAAGCCATACTCATAGTTTGGAGATCCATACTTTGGGAAACTATACATTTGGGTTGTAATGTTTCTATGCTAGCTTTGCCTTTCAAGGTTTCAAGTGGTGATTGTTCCCTTTTGTTTTCTCCACTTATTCAAATGTATATCAACTATCTGTGAAACAAGCAGTGGAAGAGGAGAAGATTATAAAAATGTTAGAAATTGGTTCTATTTTACTTTAAAGATCTTTTATTTTAAATACTCTTACACTCTTCCTCCTCAAATCAGAAACACGATATTTTTCGGAGTTATCATTTGTATTTGGACATTTCATTTTTGTGAAAATTCCTGCACATTTGGCCATTATCAAAAAGGTAAATAAAAATGCATTGCATATGCTCAATAGCAGCACACATCCCTTAGAATCTCCATTCATGGTGCCTAAATTCCTCAGAGCCTTGAATGCTGACTTAGCGCATATATGATATTTTCACAGAGTGAACAGACGTGCAAAGGAACTAGCTGCACAACCTTCCCCACCACCCCACCCCCCCCGCCCCGCAATTAGTATCTGGAGAAACGGGAGAAAGGTAAGAGAAAAGAAAGATTCTACAACAAAATGAGGCATCAATGAAAGGGTTGAGAGTTAGAAAATATAATGAATTTTGTCCATTATCATAATCCATTCCTTTCATTCCAGGCAATTATGATCTACTTCAGGTGAATCCCTCCTATTTTTAACCTGGATTCAACATCACTCATTAGACAAAATACTGCTAGTCTAAGAATGGATTTTTGCTTATGCCTGTAAAGTAAAGGATGCTGTCATATGTGGTACTTAAACTACATGTGTTGGAAGAGAATGAATGCCTTCCTTTCAGGTCAGTTAAGTTCTGCCTAGAAGCAGAGTCTGTCTCTGACCGTCAGAGTTCCTGAGAGACTCTCCACAGTCCCTTACATCAGATGTTTCACATAGGGTCAATAACTGTGCTTCTCATTTCTGAATGCCCACCTCAGGACCCTGATGGCTCAGATGAAGAAGCACTGAGCAGTCACAGTTGCAATTAAAGTGAAGGGATGTCATGATTGAAGATGCATATTATCATAAAATGTGACAAAATCCCAAAACTTGAGCCCTGGGTAGTTCAGCACTAGCTGTTGTCTATGTGTCTGTGCTGCCTGTGTGTAAAGTGGAATATATTACCTTGTCACTTCAGAGAGGTTTTGTTAAGATAAATTAACCTTCAGGAAGCTCTCAGAGCTTTGCATGATGAGCACCATAGGGAAGCCCAGAAGGGAATGAATAATTCTGTCTTCAGCTCAGTGTTTGAGTGGTGTGCTTGGTTGAGGCCTAGGGACACACACTGAAAAATAAAAAGAAGTCAAATGTTGAAGACCTGCTGATTAATTTAATTCCATTTTTCACATGCCCATAATGAGTTGGGGGGAGGATGTAGAAAAAAATCCCTGTGTCATGGTATATTTAAAGACTACATTGCTTTTGGATATGATAGGAGAGAGTTAATTCTTGCTTTGCTGTCTCTTGAGTACTTGATTTGAAACTTTAAAAATGATCTTTCAGTACAGCTTTTTGCGTATAGTAGAACATTTTATAGCTCTCTCTCTACCATTGTCTCTCTACCATTAGGCAGCTGGGAGAAAAGCTCACAGAACCTTAAAATGAGACTTCAGGCATCAATCCAAATGCTTTTTCCTGGTTTTTCTTAGCTTTTATAAGAGAAAAGCAAAAAAAAAAAAAAAAAAAACCAAAACAAAACTGTTTTAAGCATAGTCTGTACCCTGAGTTTATAGAAAACATGTGAAACTAAGCTTTTTATACAGAAAACCTTGATGCTGTATTACTCTTCTTATGAACCTCCTACTTTTTTTTTAAACTTTTTTTTTTTGTTTCTTTTTTGCCAGGTCGGTTCCTGGCAGTATATTACCCAAAATAATGTATAAGTATCTTTGTGGTATGATGCATCCATTTTGACTTAAGAATGTTTCTGTTACCTGGAGTTCCTAAGTTGTTTAGAATCATATGAGTATAACATTTTAGCAAACCAAACAAAAAAACCAAAATAGATTCAGAAATGTTAGGGTAGGGTGTTATACTGCCTGAATTATGTGTATTAACTGCATTTTTTCTGAATTCAACCTTCACTGATATTTCAGCTTGATTTCCTCCTTTTTTAGCTCTTTGTATCCCTGAGGGTGTATCCCAAATAAAATAGAAGTTGGGGTGTTTCTTGAAAGGAAGGCACATTGGAGAGCAGGACAGTGACTAGGCTGTTTTGTCCATGCTATTTAGAGAGCTGTTGGTGAGGGATGTGCTCACCATGATCAAAAAAATGGGAAGGGCTGAAGACAACTATCATGCTGGCCAGATAGAAAAATTAATTCCCTTCTTTGAACGGTGCTAAAGCAAACAACATTCTGTCCATGAAAGAATTCTATTTTCTTTTGTGTATAGAGTTTGCTACAAATTTTTCTTGATTCCTTAAGACTTGTGTCATGGTTTAGAGCAAATTTGGGAAGAAATTTACCAATTTACAAAGTTTTTAATTTGTTGAAAAATGACAAACTTACAACCGTCTTAAAGTCACCCTAGGACAACCTGTCAGTTTGTTGAAGGAAAAAGTGTTGTGATAAGGCTCAAATAGCATATTTAGTCTCCTTAAAGGAGTAACAAATGAATAAATCCTGGTGGATTTATATTTTTCACATTGTTAATTTCCCTTTCTTCTCCTGTCTTCACTAGCATGGGCATGTTGGGCATAGGTGCACACTGAAAAGCAGCAAAGAAAGCAGAATAGATGTTGCATTTGGGTTATTGGTTTTTTGGTGGCTTTGTTTTTTTTGGTTGGTTATTTGGGATTTTTGGGGGGTTTTTTTGGTCGTTTTGTTTTGTTTAGTTTTTTGGGGTTTTTTTGTTTGTTTGTTTGTTTGTTGTTATTGTTTTCTTCCAATTTTGAAGGTTTACAATAAGTCATGAAGGTAGAGAGTAGCCTTAGGGAAAAACTGTTTTCATGTAAGACAAGCTCCTTATTTAAGACCTGAAAATACTTCTGTTGTTTCATAGTATCTGTTATCTGAGTGTTTGATTTTGGAACAAAATCTTAGTCAAATAAGTCTTTATGACAAATGCTGCTCTGTGGTCATTTTGTAATTTTCAGTTGTCAGTTAAGCTTTACGATCATCCACAAGTTATACAAATTTAACCATATTACAGTCTAATGAATTTCTATCTACTATGAGTGTTGCATTTCAGAAAAATCACAGTCCATATCAAGATTAAATGATGACATTGCTGTCTTCATTAAATTTTAAAGGAATTTTGTTTTGTGTTTTTAGTCTACTCTATGCCTAGCCCTCTTGTAGACAGTTCTTTAAGGAAGGAGAAAGCTGAGGATAGGAAGAGATAACTGCAACTTTTCCCAGCAAACTGGGAAACTGGAAACTGAGGCAGTCAGTGCAACTCCTAAGCAAGACAGTCTGTGAAAAGTATCATTTGATCATTATCTGTCTGTGATCAGCTCGGATAAGATCGCTATTCCTGATTATTTATCCAGGAAAACATGAGGAATGTACAATTTTTTTCAGCCAAGGAATTAAATTCCTTTTAGCTATTTCCCTAATACCTTTATGCATTTTTTTAAATTCTAAAAACAGCAAACAAAAAAAAGCATGCTTTATAAACCAATGTAGTGAAGAACCTTTAGCTTGAAAAGTGAGAGAGATCTGGTTTAATAAAACTGTAATCTTTCATTATGCTGCTGATGAGAGCAAATATAAGAATTTCAAAATAAAATAGGCTTTTTTGTTAACAATGGATATTGCATATCCCTTTGAGGTAAGTCAATGACAATGCAAAATGCCTACTATAATGCCTTTTCAACACATTGGAAATCTTCAGAGAGGAAAGGATGAAAAACACTGGCAAAACCTCAGAAAATTGCATACCAAATTATTTAATTCTTATCAGTAAATAAATTCACTTTCATAATTTTAACTACAGGTATTTCCTTTGCTTTAATTTTTATATAGATCAATGAAACAGCTACCATAGCAGTTTCAGCCCGTAGAAGGAATTTTCTGGAGAGGCAAAAAGCAAGTGTCAGCATTTGTCTTCAGGCATTATTTTACTGCATTTGTCTGCCTAGGAGACAATAGTTTTCAAGTAAATTTGATAACTGGGAGGTCCTTCACAATGCAGGACAGAGAAGCCAAAAGGGAACTGGAAGTTCCAGAGATCCTTGCAAAATGGGAAAGCTTTTCTTTCAAAGATAGCTGGTAAGCAGAAACCCATCCAAGACTAATTTTCATCTGAGCTTTAGCAGAAAGAAACTGTCCAGTATTAGACATACTCACCTTAGAAATAATCTCTTTTTTATCTCTCTCTCTCTCTTCATTATGTAGCGTAACAGTAAGAATTTGTTCCACTGTTTTTTCATGCATCTACTCTCTGTTAAGAAAAATGCATCCTTGATATGTAGTATCACTATGGGTGAAATAATTTGCCCCAAGGTATCCACCCTGGTACAATAAATCCATTGTACTAATACCCATGGAGCAGTAGTCCACAGCCTAGAGAGAAGTTTCCCATAATCATTAATTAGATATTCACTTTCTTTACCCTTCAAAATTATATTTAAAATGGCAAAAAAGCCATGAATGTTTTGAATGCTTGAACCTACTTGGGGGTATTGTTTAGTAGACTTGGCAGGACTGGATTAATGGTTGGACTCGATGATCTTAAAGGCTTTTTCCAACCATAATAATTTTATAATTAAATGATTCTACTTTAAAGACAAATATTCTTTAACAACTAGATGAACTTTTGATTGGCTAAGTACAAGTATTCATCATCTTCTGTACAGGAAAAGCCTTAAGGACTATTCATGATTCTGCATTTTGACAACACAATTATTAATTAGAAGCTTAAAGACAGAAGTGGATCCATGTTGAAGTGTGAATATGCTTGTGATTAAATGTTAGGATTTTTTGATTGGAAATGATTGACAGGTTACTTTGTTTTTCAGGATGATTTATCAATAAGATTTAATTTGAGCTTTTGTTTTTTGGTTGGTTGGTTTTCTTTTTTTGTTTGTTTTTTGAGAGGTTATATTTTAGAATTATGACTTGGAATATTGTGAAAGAAAATAAACCACAAACTAAAGCAAAATAAACTTTATTTGGCCTAATCTATTAAAATAGCTTTCTGTCTTTGTGACATTCCTAATATCTCCTCATTCTCAGTTTGACAAAAAAGCTGATTTAACTAATGGGAGACATTTTTTCACTTCAGTGGCCTAGGGTTCACAACTTCTCTGGATGATATAGAAGAGTGTTGACTATATAAAAATTCCATTTGTCTCACTTACTTGGACATTGTCAATATGTTTCTTAAAATAAAACTCTTTAAAATTACTCCCAGGAAAAACCACACTTATTTAAAAACAGCATTTCTGGGTTGGTTAGTCAAACTGTCAGTGTGTAACACTTGTGTGGTCAGGAGGTTCTGTGGTTTTGGATTATAATGAAAAAATTTTGGGGATGTAAAAGTCTTGATTAGAACTCTCATCCAAAATTGGATGGACTGGAGGTGTTTAAGAAAAGACTGGACATGTCACTTCCATGGTTTAGTTGACTTGAAGGTGTCAGCTCTTAGATTAAACTCAATGATCATAGAGCTCTTTTCCAACCGAATTGATTCTGTAATTCTGTGATTCAATTTAACTGGATCAAGAACTTTGGTATCTTTTTAATCACTCCAGTTTTTTGTTTTTGGGGGCTTGTTTGTTTGTTTGTTTTATTCTTAAGTATGTCCAGTCTTTAAGGTAAACACAATATTATGTATCTAAGAAATACCACTTGCAGATAAGTAGTTTTTTGAATGCTTTATTTTCCATCTTGATTACTAGCTTGTCATTTTGAGAGGGTAAGAAAAAAATTACCTGAAATAAAACAATAAAACTTCTGAACAGTCAAATTTTTTTTCATTCTTCTATTTCCTTTTTTTTTTTTTTAATTTCTAAATATATTTCTGAAAAACTGGGGAATATCTGGGATATGGGAAATACAAAAAAACACACATTAACCCTAACATTTTAGAGCAAGTATGACTATAAGTGCCCTTCTTTGAAACCTTGTAAAGGATATAATTCAGAAGATGGGAGAGGGGATTTATGAAAGGAGACTGAATTCAGACACAGCATGCTGTGTAACCAAACAAAAGAGTGTGCCTTTCATTGTTTAATATTCCTAGTGGTAAGGTGGTACCACTTAGGACGTTGAAAAGTAACTCATGGTGGGGCATATAATTAAGACAAGCCTGAAGAATAATTTTGCTAGTAAAGTTCAGCAAAATGAGAAACCAGAGTTGGAGTTTTTAATATCATATTATGACATTAAGTACAAAATAGAAATGTGAAGCTAATGCATCTGTTGAAAACTGAATAAAAGGACAGATACAGGCATTTTAACGAAAAAAGACCACTTTTACCTTCTATAGAATACTACTATTCCATATTCCATTTAAGTAAAATAAAATTTTATTTATTAAGGGCTTGGTAAAATTTCAGAAGAATAACCTGAGAATATTAGTTGATCTAAATGGAAACTGGCTCCTTCCCTCTGTTGAAATATTTATATTTTTCTCTGTAGTCATACAAATAGAATGTTACAATTACTCTGAAAACTGCAATACCAGTTAAAGCCAAGTATCTAAGTTATTAGAAGAAGCTATTCTAAACTGAATTTTTCAGCATGATCCTGTTCATGAGGGACAGCTCTAGGGTTGCCACAACAGCAGCTTTTTGCTGCCACTCCAGGAGATTACAAGAGAATTTAATTAATACAGCATTTGGAAGAGTGAAAAGATGTCTGTCCAAGATAATTCTCTAATTCTGGGAGCTAGCTTGTGTTGCAGTGGGCTTTCCTCTGACTACGTGAGATGGATTTTAAAAGGACAACAGGAAGGTGTTTTGAGCTTCATCCTTGTTTCTGCCATTGCACTCCATGTACAAGGGTTATGAAAGTAACAACTCTTAAGTCATGTTTTTCTGGCAGTCCTTGGGTCTTTAAAATTTCTTTGAAACAGGAGAGCAATGTAGCTGCATATCCTAAATTTACTAGGTTTCCTAGAGTATTCCAGGTCTTGGCATAAGGTTGGCAGTTTCACGACAGAGGGGATGATTCTAAATCTGCTTGAGAGTGCAGCTGGACAAGAGTTAAGATATTCTAAGGTGCCATTTAGGCACAAGGCGCATATGCTTAGGTAACCATTGCACTCATAAGATTTCTGTGGT
Source organism: Fringilla coelebs (assembly GCF_963513975.1). Lineage (NCBI taxonomy): Eukaryota > Metazoa > Chordata > Aves > Passeriformes > Fringillidae > Fringilla > Fringilla coelebs. Next base: position 69,124,863 of record NC_140028.1, read on the forward strand.
CCTGTCCATTCTTCCATAAAATAAATGTCCAAGAGAAAGACATTAACACTTATCTATACTAATATAATCACGTAAAGACATGAAAAAACATAAGATGGAAGACAGATACAGAAACCTATGAAAAATAAAAAAAAAATCCCTATGGAAATAATATTTTCTGAGAATAATGTTGGATCTCTCCAAAAATGCATGATATTAAGCTTTGGTAACAGAGGAAAGCTTTGGGAAAATGATTCTTCTGTTGCTGAAATCAAGTGATACTACCTGATAGCTCTCTTAAATTAAAAAATAATAATTCTTTTCCTCAGGAAGATTTTGGTAGTGTTTTGGATGGAAAAGTTATCTCTTTAAACTTTAAAAACCTTTTCCTCCTGGTGCCAGGAGAGATATCGTATCATTGGTGCTTCACCATGAATTGTAGGCGTGTCTTGCACTCCTAATAGCCTGATTCTATAATTTCAGAAGAAACTGAAGAAAAAGTTTCTAGCTGGAGGAAAAAAATGAACTTTGATTTCACACCTCTATACAGGCTCCTCAGAAACTCCCATCCACTGAATGCTTTTAATTGTTTTGATTGTTTTCAATCACACACACAAGCAGTCAATATATTTGGTGGTGGCTGGTTTGTGCTACAAAGTAATGCTAAGAAAATATGAATTATTGTCACAGTACTTCAAGCAGAAAAAAATAAAATAAAATGTCTTTTGCATCTAGACACCCATCTGATTGAAGGGAATTTAAAATATCATTAAAAAGTTCATTTAAAATTTTGCTTGGTAAACAAAAACAGGGAAAAGGTGGCCAGAGCACAAAATCACTTAGATCTCTACAAGTAAAAATGTGTGTCACTTATTGTAGGAAAGAAGTTGGCTGACCCTGCTGTTCATGTCTGACAACCTGACCCATAAACATTAGGAAGAAGCTACCTGCCAAGAATGCTCAATTTACATTGCCTGCCACATCTTTACAGCTGGAACAGGAGATGCCTAAAAGCTTTTTTTTTTTTTTTCCTTTCCTTTATAGCAAGGCAAAAGTCTGCTTTCTCTTGAATCTGAAGTAGGACAGTGAGTCATTCTAGCTCTTTGTACTGTAAAGTTGGAGGCATTGCAGAGGGCACTGCTCTGCACTATAAAACCAAAGAGAGCGTTTCAGGTGTAATTCTCTCCAGTGCTGGTGTAAGTACTGCCACGGCAGTTTCCACATAATGCACAGCGCTGCTACACAAGTTGACCCCTGGGGAGCATTTAGTAAATTGTAAAGGACTGTGAAAGCACAAAATAAAGAAAGATGGACTTTTCTTCTGAACACACTGGTCTCACTTCTGCAGGTACTGTGAAGAGCAATAAGGAAGTTAAAAGTTGCTCAGCAGCAGCAACTACCTTTGCTTTACGGAAAAAGATGGCTCCATCCTTCTCCTGGAAAACCACAAAGAGAAATGCCTTCCACCAGAAGCTCACAGGAAGGATGGAGAGCAGAGAGCAGGGTGACTTTAACACTGTGACTAATGAAGGCTTTTGTGCAATCATACGGATTTTTTGATTTATCACTGAAGAACAAAGAAAATAAAGGGCCAGCTTCCGCCCCAGTGTTATCCTTTCCTAAATTGATCTAAAATGCCCAACAAGTATGAGGAAACACCAACCAACCAGGAATGTGAATTTCTTCCCCCCAGTGAACTATCTACATGTCAAAGCTAAGTTTTATAATGTTTTGACAAAACCTTACAGTCTAGCCAGCTGGTTAAATCCTATCAGGCATAAATTCAGAGGAGCTCAGCTCTGATCCTTGTTCTGGCATTGACTTTCCCTGCATTGGGACTGCTGCATAGAATTAGAAGTCTTTTATCCAGAATTGAGTTAAAGATGTTAACTCTGTCCAAAGGATTCTGGAATTCCCAGATGAAAGCTAATGTATTGGTCCAACGTGTAACTTGTCAGTGGTCACTCACCAAAATGGCCTGCTTGCTGCAGCACTGTGTCATTATTTCTTGTGCCCAGTTCCTCTGAGAGTGATGTAATGTGAGGGTCTAACTGAGGTTTTCTGGCATGGTACTGCCCTTTCTGGGAATGCCATTTGTCAGAGGAACAGCATGAAAAAACCTTAAGTGATAGCCTCAGGCCTGTCAGCTTCAGTGAGTTGCTTCAGTTTGTATCTTGTAGAGTCTTACTATTAAAAATGCACTGGGACAAACAATTACCTGCAGGACTTAAAAAAATATTTTTACCAGGAACTTTTTTCTTCAAAACTTTGGAAAGATAATGAACAGGAAAATGGATGCCCAAAAAAAATGTAAAACTGACCTTTTCAGCTATTAACTATAATTTGGCTTGGCTTCTCTTTGAATCTGGGGCGCAGGTGTGATTTTTTTTCCTACTGCTTTTCCATAGTAGCTCTAAAAATCTGTCAAGGCTTTTCACAAAACAAATGCTTTGAAAATGTGGCCTTTTTTAACTTATTTTTATTTATTTATTCTTAGACCAACAGCCATGTAAGACCACTTTAAAGGCAAACAGTAGGAGCAAGTCCAGACGGCAAATGTAGCACACCAAGCCTTTTCTTATAAATTCTTTCTACCCACCTCTCTGCCCCCCTCCCCATTGCAAATAAAGGACTGAAGAAAGGAAGAAAAAGCTTACACAGCATCATTTGCATCCCTGCCTTTAGCTAGGCACATTTTCCTAGCTCGAGGTGATATGCATTATTGAAGAACGTCCAGCACTCTCAAGTAAATATGTGCCACTCAAATAAATAACTACTCACTGTGTTCCTCTACTCTTGGGCAGTGTTTATAATAACCCACATACAGCCCAGTTTTCATTTTTCATCCGTTCTTTCATTTTTCAGGGAACAAATATTTTAGCAAGTATGTCAGATACACCGGGGCCAATCAGAATGAAGTAACAGGTTGTATTAATTGTTGAATCAGTACAGCAGTGTTGTGACAAAGCAGTATTCAAATGTGGCTGTCTGCTTTCAGCCATTTAAGTCCATGCATAAGCTAAAGATCTGCACAACAGCTGGTACTATGAGACTTTGGATGTCTAACCTCAGGTATCTGGCTTAAAATATTTGATTTGCATTGCATAAAAGTACAATTAGTTATTATCTATGAGTTAATAAACCAGTATAAATTATTTTAGTAACATCTTCCTTGTATTGCAGCTTGACACAAGGAATCTACAACAGTATTTAGTAAATTATAACTTGAGAAATTCTCCCTTAACTGCATAATTTCTCTCATAGATTCTGATTCCCTAAGTTGTCCCACTAATCATTTTACTGCTTATAAGTGAAGGTAATTATAGTGGACCAAACAGTGTCTGAAATTTTAAAACAAAGCTTTTGGGGATGATGTAGAATTGCTCTTCCTTTTTATGGCAACCTGACAAAGGTCAGACATAATTTCCTTGATTTGTGGCTCATTTAATTGATACCCGTATGGTTTTGGTGTATGGCTACTACTGTGATCTACTGGCAAGATATAACTGTTTCCAGGTTACGTAGAACCTCTCTAATCATATGAGTTGAATATGCCTAATTTATTTGGAGTTTGATGTTTTAGCAACCTCCATGGACTCCATAAAAAAAAATTAAGGCTAAGCTCTCTACATTTCATCATATGGTGAAATGGTATCTAGTGTATCTGCAGAGAACACTGAAAAAATTCATATTATTTAAAAATAATTTTTAACATCTTCCAGTTTTGTTTCATAGACAATATCACTCATTCTTTAGTATTAAAATGTCCATGAAATTTCTGTACAAGGGGAGAAAGTAGGCAGGACTATTCGAACTGGGTATTCAGGCGTATTAAACAATATCAGCAAAGCTTTCTTGATGTCCGCTTTCAAGTCTATAAAGCCCCTTGAACATTTGTAAACAACTTGTGTTTGTATTTTCTGGGAACTGTAAAAGACATTAATCAAGAGTTATTCCTGTAGACAGTGTTTATCAGAGAAACTCCCCCTTGTAACAGCAGTTGCAGTGCCAATCTATACATTCAAACAGCTTACCTGGCACATTCACTGTCTTAGGTTACACATGGCAATCACTGTCTTGATTTGCACATTTGGGTTAATGCACTCATTCTTTAATGTGCAGGATCCAGGATAATTTCTCTTCTGAACCCAAGGGTTTCAAGGGTTCAGTTCTGCTCCACAAGGACAATGTGCTAAACAGGTCTGTAGGCTATTTTGGATAAATATATTTTTTAGTTATGAATTTTTTTGTTGTAAGATGTATTGTTCATGAAACAAAACTGTTCATAAATTAATTAGGCAGCTCTATTTAATGAATGTTCATTTTTGGCTGTTAAATACACTAGTGTGGACGCAACTTCTGCATTGAAAAAAAGAAAAAAAAGAGTGTATGAGTGAGAGAAACCTTAAGCTTTTTTTTTTTGCAAGGTAGAAAGTTATGTCAGTCCAAATTTCAACATTTTCTTACAGTTTACCTCTAAGTAACCTCTATTAACCATTGTTAGACTTGATACTGAGTGACCTTTGGTCTGTTCCAGCATAGGTCCCATTATGCACTTAATGACACATCTCTGCACTCTTTGATACCACAGGACCCAACTTCAATCTCAGAGAGGGCAGACTGGAAATTGGGAATGAAATGCCTTGGAGCATGAGGGAGGCTACTTCCTCAGGGCCCCCTGCCTCTGTCTTACAGAAGCTGGAACTTGTACCATGCATGAGGCAAGGCTACAAAGGTTACCTCCTGATGAGCTCATTGAAAAGCTGATTTTTATTTCTGTCCCTGATACTGCTGCAGAATTTTTGCCTGATGCTAGGCAAGCTGCTTAAAATACATTTTTTACAGAGCTGACTAATGACCTTTACTGTTTCTGTAAGACCTGCTTTTGATACCTGGTGGTAGGAGCTCCCCAAATGGCAAAGCAGCTGGTGTTGATGGACTGATATGGAGGCTGCAGCCTTTGGGAGGTAAGATCCAAGAAAGGTAAGCAGCCAGGACAAGTCAGAGTCATCTCAGACAGTGAGTTCCCCAAAACAGTGGTTCTCAGTCTTGGTGCTTTAGCTACCCAGTATAAAATGAGGATAATATTGCAGTCATACTTTATAGGCAGTTGTAAAACTAAAGGCATTGCTGTTCATGAAATATAGTCATGGGCACCACAGAGAAGTCTAAACAAAGGAGAGTTTGAATAATGCAGTGCAAACAAGACCTAAGGCCATACTTTACAGAAAAAGAAGAGAAAAAAATTTGAGCACCTCTTTACTTTCCTGAATATAATCCATTCTTTTACAGAGGAAAACTGGGGTCATGTGTAAGGATTGACCAATTAATAAAAACACAACACTGAATTAACACTGCAGAGGTGACTTTTTCTGCATGTCTGTCATCTGCTTTTATTTTCTGGCACTGCGGGTATTTTTAACATGACATAAGTGGGGAATATGCATACAAGCTAATATGAAAATGAATTTAACTGTGCTCTGAATTATTGTTATTCTCAAAAACTTATGAAAAATTGTGACCTTACTTTTTTTAATTGTTTATTCTATCCAAAGACAAGATAATTTTTTTTAAATTAAGGGTCAAGCTCCTAACAGTCAATTTTAGCAATGACAAACTATATGGTGGCTGCAGGAGTTGGTAAAATCCCAGAGTTACCTGGTATCACCAGACATCTGTCAAAAATTTTTGATGGGTGCACTCCATTAGTTTCAGAGCCACTATCAAATGAGGATCTTCTCCTTATATTTTCTACAGATTTCCTTATATTTTCTAGATAAGCCATTTTGTAGCCTCAGAATGTACTTCAAAAGAGAATTAGGACACCCATAGCAAAACAATCATGCCTTTTCATCCGAGGGATGCTGCCATAAAAAAAGTGAATCAAAACCAGGGAAAATGACCTCAGAGAGAAAAGTGTGATGTAGCTTGTACATGGAATTTAGGATAAATTTCCCAGTTATGTCATCTTGATGGAAAAATTTTTAATATTTTTTTCCAAATTGAATTGTGTGAACACTATTTCTGATTTTTTCGTGTGTCTAGCACATATTCAGACCCACAAGATTCTGTATTGTCCTGAAATAGCCAATTAAGAGAGTGAGAAATAGGCTTTGCGTTTTGGAATATGTTTTGTTTAATTTTACTGGACTTTTGGTCAAGTGTGAGCTAACAGGTTATCAGATATAAACCACTTAATTTCCCTCATGTATCACATTGTATTTTTTATCTATAGAATGGGAGTAGAAAAGTCAGATACTTACTGAAAAAAGTGAAAAGGAAGAAATAAAAATCACTGAATAGTCATCAACCATGTATTTTTTCTGGTTTTCATTAAGAAAACATACAGCTCCATCTAAATTTTGTGGATGATTCTAGCCTTTGCTTCACTGTCTTTTTTTTCTTTTAATCTTCATGCTTTTTGAGTTCTGATCTGTGTAAAACCTTCCTAATATTTTAAAACAGAAATGAACAGTCCTTTTTATTTTATATCCTTTGGGAGAGAAAGATTGATTCTTTTTGGAGCTAAGGGGTAGGGGTTATTAGATTTACATGTGTGAAGAATTGATGGAAGAAAGCTCAGCTGAAAGAAATGAATTTTGTATTTAGTGTCAGCTGAAAGAAATGAATTTTGTATTTAGTGCTGAAAGCAATAAAAGGTCATTTCTCAGCCAAGCACCTGTGCAAATTCTGTGATCCATATTCACAAACCCCTTCCTGCAGCACAGCAAATTTATTGGTTCTAGTGAGAAAACATTATTGCCGGGATCTTGCAGTCACTGTGAGAACTGATGTCTGGGAAATAGATCTGATCTCACAAAGCCCTCTAAAGAACAGCAGATTTGCCTTAAACTGGGAACAGACTGAATTCCAGATGCTGGAATTACATCCTCATGGAAGCAGTATGAGATTAAGCAACTGATGCTGATTAAGGATACACATTGGTTTCTTCCCAACATTTGTGGTCTACAGCTTTTTTGTATGTTTTATTCCTTCTGAGCTTGAAATTTGACTTGCAAGTTCTTAAGAGAGAAGTTTATACTGAGAAATTGCTCTCTTTTTTTGACTATAAAGAGAAGAGTCCTAGTCTTATGTAGCTTTCTTATCTAATCTCATTCATATCACAATTAGTGGTTAGAAATCAAGTAGCTGGAAGAACAAAGTCCTTTGGTCTCAGCTGTGGATTGCATCAATCCAAGGAAAATTTGATGCACTTTATCACATTAAGGAGGGCTGCAAAGCAGGCTAAATACATACAGCTTAAGGGTTTTTGGCTACTGTGAGCTACTGATTTGCCATGGTTCTTGACAATGAAATATATCAAGGTTCTTTCAATGTACAGAGACATAATTCAAAACGAAAAAAAGCCAGTGTACAGTGCACTGAGGTCCCAAATTTGAGGAACCTACACAAGCATGTATTGAGACTTGCATTGCACAGTGTTGTCCAGAGTTTCAGAAATAGCTGCATATGGGCATGCACAGCATCCATATCCTTTATCTCTCTTTAGCTGGCAATGGTGTCAAACATGCAGGAGCAAACAGGCAAAAGTAATAAACAGTCTTAACGCCAGTAAAACTATTATGGCAGAGTGCTTTTGTCTGATAGAAGTTCTAAGAAGGAATTGTAAATTACAGGTAGGTAGGTAGGTAGGTAGGTAGGTAGGTAGGTAGGTAAAGTAGATAGTTAGTTATTGAAATAACATGTGCTACTGCCTGGAAAAAAAGCTTCAGAAACTAACATCATTAAGTACACAGAAAAAGTGTGAGTTCTCTTGGTAAGGAAAGTTATGCTTAAGAAATTTCCCCTGTGTATATTTATAACAGTGTTGGTATTCACAAAAAGACTGTTGAAGTGATGGAGAGTAACGTTGGTATGAATTCACATCCCACATTTTAGGTTCTTATAAATATCTAACTGGAAATTCGCATTTACAATACACACACATTCCCTGTTTCTCAGAGACAGACAACTACCTTTTGTTCAGTTCTGGGCCCTCAGTTTGGGAAGGACATTGAGACGCTTGAGTGCATTCAGAGGAGGTCAATGAGGCTGATGTGGGGCTTGGAACACAAGACCTGTAAGGAACAACTGGGGGAGCTGGGGGTGTTTAGCTGTAGGAAAGGAGGCTCAGGGATGACCTTATCACTCTCTACAACTTCCTGAAAGGTGATTGTAGTCAGGTGGGGGTTGGTCTCTTTCTCCAGGCAGCGACTGACAGAACCAGAGCACACAGTCATAAGCTGGGCCAAAGGAAATATAGGTTGGATATTAGAAAAAAGAGTGATAAAGTTCTGGAATGGTCTGCCCAGGGAGGTGGTGGAGTCACCATCCCTGCATGTGTTAAAAAAAAGACTGAATGTGGCACTCAGTGCCATGGTTTAGATGAGGCGTTAGGGCTGGGTTGGACTCGATGATCTTGAAGGTCTCTTCCAGCCTAGTGATTCTGTGTGATTCTGTGAATCTGTCACTGACTGACAAAGAGCTTGAGCTCCCCACTTTTATTCTTCTGAATAAATCTGACATTCAAAAGCAAAATTAGTGGTATAAATATTCTCCATTGTCTCACAATGATTCCCTGATTGGTTTTTGTGGTTTTGGGAGGTTTTTTTACTTTGATTTGTTTAAGGTTTGTGTGTGTGTGTGAGAGAGAGAGTCAAAAGATTGATTTTTATAACTGCCTATAGAATCCTAATTAAATTTGGATTCTGCTCTTCTTCTCTTCTACATCATCATCTGTAATAAATATTCTTCAGCTGGAATTCATCTGTCAAGTTTGGTGGCAATATATGAACAGAGTGAAATCCCACGCAGTCTTTGAGAACTGTCTTGGTTTTGCAGTGCTAATATTACAAAACCTTTATTTTATTTAGTAAAATAGGCAGATATACATCATGTACATATGGGGAATAGATCTACTGGGTATGAATATGGGGGTTTTATAAACATTTTTCAAGCTGTAACTGTTCTTTAAAGCTTTGAAAGTGGTGACACAGCTAGTTTGACAGCATCACCACTTTAAACCTTTTAACATCACTGCAGGGTATATTTACACACCTAGCTTTGCCATAAAGGAGAGGATCACATTCCAACCCTGAAGTAATATAGTAAGTGCTTCAACAAACATCGTCAGCAGCTAACCACCAACCCACCCTCTGCCTGGGGTAAGCATTTCTTGCCAGTGAACTTCACTTATCTTTTTCTTAAGAAAGCAATTGATTATGAAAGAAGGAGAGTTTTATATAGTAATGGTGCACTTGAAACTATAGTTAGAGTACAAATTTGATTTTTTTAATGATGTTACATACATAATCCCCCTCAATTACTCACAGTTTAGAAGCATACTATGGTTCAGCATATTTTGTCATAACTCTAATATGTAACATGACATGCTTTAGCTTACTATTTTTAGCCTTAGATTTTCTAGATTGATTCTTCAGAGTGAAGAGTTGACATTTTCTCCTGCTTAGCATAAGCAGATGTTCATGCGTGTACGTATGTATGGTACATACATTTCAATTTCTTATGAAAAAAATGAGCCTTGTATGCATTTATGACTAATTATGTTTTGAATGTAATAGTTCTCTGGAAAATGTTGTTCCACTCCACATATTTTCAAGAATTCATCTAAAGACAAAAGACATTTACATTTCTGTCCAGTAAATGCCTGCTTCATACTTTTATATGGATGAGACTCTATGGTTCACCTTAATAAGCTTTGCAAAAACGTGTTTTCATAATAATAAAATTATAAAAATTCCTGGGAAAATTGTGTGAATTTTATTTCACTGAAGCTCCATGTATGCTTAAAATCACAGGATCTGCTTACAGGGTGCCAAGAGTATATGCTTTGGAATCAGTCCTATTAGCAGAACTAAAGCACTGCTGGTGAAGTAAGAACTGGGCATATGGTGATTACACAGAGCTGTAGTGAAAAACCACAATGATAAAACATTTTTGTGCTGTTACTACTTAAACTTTCACAACTCTAAAAACAGCAAGAGCCATCATAACTTTAGGTCAATATATCATAGGAAATATGACTAACTAATATGACTAGGAAACAATACTAATCAAAGTCTTAGTAGTTTCTTGCGGTGAAGCATTGAATGTTGGTAGGCACCGAGAATATAATTATTTTCTTTACTAAATCTGAGAGAAAAACTAGAAGGATTCCTAGAGACTGCTAGCTCCAGCAATTATGTCCAAGGAGTATAGTGATGTGTTGTATCTAATTATTTTTCCAGCTTATTCTGGACTGCTTCTCTATTCAGAAAAGGCATTGTACAACATTCTCAGGCAGTTTATTCTGTTTCCAATTCTTTATTGTGAAAATTTTATGTGATTACACACATATATATATATAAATATAAACATAAACATAAATATAAATACATTTACATTTTACTTCCTTCCTTTTAATGAAGTCTGCTTTGTTTTGTTCTGTGCCTGGTGGCATGAAGAAGGAGTTTGCCCCATCCTCTTCATCAACAGAAAGTACCAGTGTTCTGTGTCTACATTTCATGCTTTTCCATCCTGTCTCATACAAGCCCGAAATTTTTATCAATGAGACTTTGCTTAGAATATTGATCTTTATTTTTTAATGAATGAGTCTTCTTTTTGTTACTGGAAATCTGTGTTTTATAATTCCATAAATGGTCTTTCTTTCTAATATGGCCTCAATATGAGGTCAAGAAAAATTGATTTTTTTTTTTAATTTTTGAAAGAAAATTCTTGAAAGAAAATTATATCCCCATGAATAATCTTTAGTTTAGAAGACTTCATAACCTTGAAGGGCTGTAAATTTGATGTTGCCATTGAAAATAACAGACCACATTAAGAACACTGCACATCCTTCACTGTTTATTGGACAATATTTGGACTTCTCTGGGTCTTTCTGGAGCCATGTTTTAGTTTGTGTATCTAAAAACAATTCTCTAATTACTGGGGGATTCTTACATCTTAAACTCTTGTACAGCTCTATGGTGTATATATGCTGTTAAGATACAAAAATATACATATCTTTAATATACATTTATGGGCATATAGCACAGAGGTTGTAATAATAAGCACTTATTCTGTGCAAAGGAGCTACCTATGATCTAGAGTAAAAATGCTCTGTAGAAAAGTATGGACATGACTTGGTAAGAAGGGCGGAGAAGGGTAGATGGGTAGGACAGTAATAATAATTTTGTGGTTATTGTGTTAAGATTTAATCAGGCTAAAAATATAATTCTTGGGTATGTTCCTTTTGCCCGAAGAAGATTTTGAATCTAATTTAACCAGTAAAAATAAAACATTCTCTGTAACTTGGTGCAATAAATTGATAATAAAATACAAATAAGGCTAGGTATTTCCAAATTATAAGTGGTTTCAAAATACACTTCTCACCAATATTTTTATATTCTTCTTTTATTTTTTAATGGAAAGCAAGGAAAACTTGTTGATTACTTAAAGCAAGCTTGTGAAAGTAAGCATAACTTTCACCTGTGGAAAGTTTTTCAAAGATTTGAGTCACTTTTACAGAAGCACAAAATTGAAATTTAAAGATCAAATCACTGCAAGAATGCAAAGTGTTTTCTGTTCATGTATATAAAGTATTTTATTTCATGGTTCATTATAAATCAAGGCTGTGCCCACACTTACTAATTGCAGTGTTCTCTTGTTGGTCCTATTTGGAAAGGATGCTGATTGCTTTAGCACATACAGGATCCAGATTAATTTATTTCTTGAAGGGAGAGCTGAGTAGAATTACCAATTATCTTTTTGTAAATATTTGGTATAGTACACCTTTAATTTTAACTTCAAAATTGCTGTTTGTTATTTATCTTTGAGGTTTGGAAGCGTCCCTTACTGAAGTAAAAATATGAGAGATGAGCAGTGTCACACTCAATTGAATGATAATTTTTTGTGTGTTTTGTGAATGGGGAAACTTTAAGACTGCTTCTTAGCTCTGCTGCTAAGGAGGCTGGAAAAGAGGAAATATAATGTCAGATTGAGTGACTGTTTTCCTTTTCTGTTGCATTATGTTATGCATTAGAGCAGACCCTTTTCTAGTAAATATTCCCATAGCATTATAACAAACAAACAAACAAACAATACTCTGATTACAACATCTGATGATTTAACTTTTTGACACATGTAAGAATTAAACAATTGCAGGGAAGTTTGAGAAAAAAGGGCGTCAGGACCATGGAAAAGAGCAACCTTCCCAGGTTTACTTATATGGGTACACGATCTCCAAAGACTGTGGTGGTGTATGTATATGGCAGATAAAGGCTCACTGGGGTTATTTTTTGTTGCTAGTGATCAAAATACTGAAGCAGTGTGATTGCTTCAATCCCTGCAACATGGTATTAGTTACTTCAAAGCTATACTCTTTTTGTTATGCTGAATGTGCGCTGAAGTAAAAGCTTCTGACACAATATAAAAACAAAAACTGTGCTAACTTTCATGTACTAAACACAATGAAACTCATCTCTAAATTCATAAGACCTCAGTGTAAATGTTCTGTCACAGCTATAAATTGAAAATCCCTTTATAATCACTAGAAACAGAATATAATTTAAATATTTGCTTTAAGATGAATTATCTCTTTGACTCCATTGATCATGGACTGATTTTTTATTGCTTCCAAAGGAAGCTTAAGGTGAGTAGTTCAGATATAGATTTCTGGTTGAATATTTCTGCAGTAATCAGATAGCCCATTACACTCAAAGTATTGTATTGGCAAAACAGAAACCTACCTTACACGCAAAGCTACGAATTTATCTCTAGTGTCAATGAAATCTTAAAAGCCTAATGAAATAAATGTTTGTACAAATCTAATTAGTTTATGAAAAACAAAAGACAAAGAAAATAACCTATTACAGAAAAAGGTTTAACAAAAATAAATAATTATAATACAATTCAAAAATTTATAGGCACTTTTTCTAGTACCTATTTAATTTCTCTGCTCTAATTCTTATCCATCCAAAACCCACTGAATCCTGAGGTAAGCAACTTCATTCTGACTGGAGGTGGAAGGGGGATTTATTTAAAAGGATCTGACAGCGTCCCAAACTGTTTACCAGGAAGACAGTGATGATCATTATTTTTTTCCTCAGAAAAAAAGTTAAATCAATGACAATGGTGTCCTTTTCCTCACTATAGAGTCTACATGGGGCTAATTGGTAATGTGCTTTACACCCATGCCTTCCTTGGTCTGCGAGTCTGTGTCACACTGAAATTTCCTGTATACAGTGTGGGTTAGATATGCTCAGTACTTGTTTGATATTCTTTTTGTTACCCTTTGATTTGTTTTACCCAGCTCCCATGGTCGTATTTCTTAGCCTGCCCTTCGGTGAGCGGTTTCTAACTCTGAAGTCTTCAATGCCAGCCCCTCTCTTACCATCCCATGCCTGCTCTTTCCTGCATTCTATTCCTTGTCCTCCACTCCAACAGCTTTGCTCTGGTACTAGGTCTGTGTTTATGTTGCATCATTACCCTGAAGTTTTTAATAATCTAGTTTACCCAGAATAGCTGTTTGTTACTACTTTATATATTAAAAAATATGGTTATACCATAGAAAAGTAAGAAATAAAATTAGACATATCTACCGGGTCATTGAAGAATTTCTGTTGCAGCTAAATATGCCAAAACAAAGCTCCAGGAAACAAAACCCAAGTTTGGACAAAGCATGCCTGAGGGATTTCAGCCCTGAGGACTTTGAGCATCAGTGGCGAGCTCAAGGACATGGCAGAACTGCTTTCCTTGGCTATAGCATGCAAGACTTCCCAGAATACTTGTGGAGGCAATAGTAGGAGGACCACAATCATTAGAAGGAGAACATTTTTCTATGTAAGCCACTAGGATTTGTGACATTTAGAGTAATGAGAATGTCAAGATTCTATCTGGGATTTCAGAAGTGGATTTTCCTACTGTATAAAGAGTTTGAGTAGCTTGCAATGAGACATTACACTATGAGAAAGTGATGGTTATTTCTATTTTCTTCTCTAGTTGCTGAGATTCTCTTTTCACAGATTGAACAGTATTAGCTCCATTAAGCCTTCCTGCCCTGCAAAAAAGACACCATGACTATTGCCAGTAGCTTGAATATGAAGGGACATAAAAAACAAACCTATAAAGGTGTGATGAAAAGATGTGGGAAATGTGGGGGCCAAATTGATACATTTCAATATAAGACCAGTTGAAATCTTGAAAAGTTCTTTAGCTAGTTTAAACATGGATCTAGCCCATGAATGAATGGGAAAAAAAATTGATTCCGAGCTCTAAAGAGAAAAACAATACTTTATTGTGACAGGCAATTGTAAGGTGAGCTTCAGAAAGGATTCATGAAAAAGGGGAAAATGAGATTTTTTTCAAGAACCTATTCCAACTAGATTGATTCAATGAGATTGATTCAAAGGAGATTTCTTTTGAGATCCCTTTTTTTTTCCCCCAAAATCTGCATGAACAGGATTTTGTGGAAAAAAGAGTCCCAAATGACTACAGAAGGGAAAGAGTTAGAGAGGACATTTATGGATGAAGAGAGGGCATAGTAAGAGGATGGAAAAAACCATTGAACTTCTGCAGTGTGCACTATCATTAAAAGGACACAAGACCCTTTTAGCATGTTCCTGACCTGCTCAGCAAGGATATTGCACAGCAAGAGGTAGTGCATTACAGCCAGCAGCTGAAGGAGGCTGACACACAGCAGCCGCTGCAGGATGCTGGCAGCGATGGGTGGGTCCACTGAGCCATTGGAACAATGTAAAATTCAGAGAATGATTGTCAAGATTTCACTCATAACCAACTAAAAAAAAAAAAAATCCCCATTGTGACACTCAATGGAAGGCTTTAGGAAATTATTAAAAATATTAAAATTGGGAAGATATGTCATTATGCCACAGTAAATCAGATGCCAGGTAGCGTATTTTGATTTTACAGAAAGAAAGCAACATGGAGCTTGAACTACCATGCTACTCAACCCTCTCATGTCTTCAAGTTGGTTTTTAGTGCTTTTCTAAAAATCTTGATGTATTTGTGGAGGAATAATTACTAGAAACAAGTACAATTTAGAAATGTATAGGGGTAAAAAATGAAGCACAGAATTAGACTGATGCTTCTACCAGCCACCTATGTAGTCAATTATAATGCAAAAAACATCTGAAGCAATTTAAAGCCTTCATTTGAAGTTCTTATCTACTGTCTAGTTAGAACAAATGCAGTAATAGAAATGGGTTTCTTTGCCACATTTGGTATGATTTCTACCCCAAATGAAATCCAATTTGAGTCAGAAAGATGTGATGCTCTTTTTAAAACATGATAGATTTTTCTTCAGTAATTTTTTTAATTTAATCATCCCTGTTAATATTCATAAAATAAATAAATTACTAAACTGTACTTTTTAATAAAACAGAAGACAGCATAATTCTTGGCTATTCACTCTACAGACTTGATATAGAAAGTAAAGGTAATTTTACCAATCATCTTCACCATTTTCATTAGATTTTAATATGTTATTATGAAGAATGTGCAATGCTGACCAATTCTCTGTAAAGACAGTTTGTCTAAAAAAATAAATTTATTCAATTCTTCTGAAAATGTTTACATATGAAAACTGTAATATTTGCAAGTAAATTATTGTCCTGCACATTTCTTACATTAAAATTTAAGGGAAATGAACACATACAGGTTTAATGAATTTTGTTAAATCTCACTGCAATGGCAATGCCTTGGCTCAGTTACAGTTAAATCTGTGAACAGACATTATGTTAATGAAATCATTAGAGCTCTGTTCTTTGAAATGTTACTTGAAAAGCTGTTCCACAAAGCTCTACACATTGTGAGAATAAGACAAAGCCTGAGAATATTCGCCCTCAGACATAAAGGACTGTGTAGGAGATTATTCAAGAGGCAGATATCAGAATTCTGTTTACTTCTAAAAGTCTAGGTTCAGAGTGGCATTAAGTGGCCAGCAAAAACATTTGGGATGGTTTCATCACAAAGTTCAAACAAAAGATAAATACATTTCCAAATTGGGGATTTTTTTTAAAATTTTATTTTATACCAACAAGTGTTTGGTTCCCTTCCAAAATAACCTGGTGCTGACACTTTCCATTCTGTCATCTAATTTATTCCATTTACTTTAAGAGTTTAATTATTATTTTTAAAAACCCTGTGACTATGATGTCTTTACAATGTAGACCATATACTCCAACCTGCCACCTTTGTGTACAAAAATCATGACTGCTTGTCATTAGAAATGCACAAAAGTTCTACTCAGAAAGTGTGCTCAGTTTTGACATTTTGCCTCTACACTTCTGAATATTTACTGTCATGCTCAATTCCTTCATTGGTGGTAGGACTAAAAAACCTGATTTTGCAGTCAGACACACAAGCAGAACTCTTTCCCATTAAAGTAAAGCAAAAATAATCTTGAGATTTCAAAACTGAAGAAGTTACTTAATATTTTCAGTGTTTCCTTCTCATTTTTTCATGAGCCTAGGATACATACCTGTCCTTATTTCTTATACTTGAGTCCAAAACAGCTTCATCTTACTGGTTAATCAAAATCAGCCAAGCACCTTCTGCAGTAAGAATTGTTCTGTTGAAGGCTCAGAGAAGACATCGTGATATATACTGTGGTTGCACTGAATGTACCATGGATAAGCCTTGGTTATTTCCCTTGAGCTGCAAAAATGCACATAACATAAGGACATAACATTTATAGTAGTAGTATGTACTTTTTAATAGAATTAGGGTGTTTGAAGATTGTTATTGAAGAAGAGCTGCAAAAATCTGCACAAGGGACTTGTTTTACAGCTGTATCATTTTTCCACCCCACCCTGAGTTGTCTCTTAAAATAGGAAGGCAGGAATCATGACTAGTTGTTGTGAGACAATTTGTTCTCTTGAAAGTCTGGAGGCAATTCTTTATTGCTTTGGAGAACCACAGCATCAGAAATGTTTTCCTAATGATTCTTACAGCATGGACAATATGATCTTTGTCCATTACAGAGTCAATAAACCAGTTTCATGTTACAACTTATCTTGACTTTCACTATGTGAAATTGAAGTTCAATCAACCATTAAAATTTTTGATTGCAATCTTTTTTACTAATCTTACTCAAACAGAATTTGGAGACCTAACAAATGTAAATATATGTTTATTAACTAAAGCACAGGAATTTTAGTATTCCAGTCTCTCATAGGTGCTCCTTCAGTTTTCCTCCATCAGTGTCTGAAATGTAGGGAACTTATACACATCTGCCATGCTCCTTCATTTTGGTTTCTCCAAAGCCAGAGGGAATCTGTAGCATTGCAAAGAAGCCTGCACTGTGAGTTATGCCTAGTCTGTCCTTACTCTTTTTTATGCCGCATAGCAGAGTCTGCCCACTGTGTGGGCATGCTGTGTCTTATGATTTTATGATTTTGAGGACATGAAGTCATCATCCAACAGGGCAAGCCAGGAGGAACTTCAGCCTTGTAGAGGGATTGTATGACTACATCTAAGAACATATCCGTATTTCTTCCTAGGTTGTTGTTTGTCACAGCTTTTTTTTTTTTTTTTTTTTTTTTTTAGTAAGCATCCTAATGTCTTGTTGAGTGAGGACTGCTTTTCCTTCCCAGTTATGTAAAACAGGATCCACATTTACCAGTTCAGATGAGGATTTAAGAAATCAACTTTTTGTACTCAGGCATATTTTTTATAGGTGGAAATGTGCAGGCTGAAAGTGTAGCAGCAATATAAAATGCTATGTACAGATAAGCATGCCAAACCGTGATTCACATGAGATTCAACAGCCTCAACTGTGCAGTTTCTTCACTCACTGTGGTTGTTACAGGTGAATAGCCAATGGCAAAATCTGACCTAGTAGCTCACCCTTTCTGTAAAATCCATATCCGTATTCCTAATATATGTGTGCTTGCCTTTCTTTTCCTAATGTCTCAGAACAGTATTACATTACAGCTGGGTGCCCACAGGAACTTAAGACAGTGTGATATTGGCAGCAGCACACTGTGCGTCCAGCACAGCCCTGGTGAGTCATGGCAACAGTCGATCAATACTGTAAATTACGGTGTTTAACATTGTAACCGTGCTGTCACATACTCTTCTGAGCTTCTGTCAATGCTTATCTTATGCTCTCTCTACTACAAAATTCATAGAAACCAATGAAAAAACGTTCTGGTATCATTTACTGGATATAAAAAATAAACCAGAAGTAATATACTTACCTTTTTTCCTTCCCCTGAAGCCCTTCTGGAGTGGCACAAAAACTCCACAAGGAACAAAATTCTCTCAAATTTCTGTGTGCATTTAAACCGTGATATCCCCTTTTGCTCTGCAGTACTGGACTGGAAAACCATAACTTTGAGCATCTTCAACTGATATATTTTTAAAACAGAGCATAAAGTAGAGGACAGATAAGTGGAAAGCTGACATGGTACAAGGCAGCTCTAAGCAGAGACAGGCTGCCCATTGCTCTCAGAAAGATGCAAGATGTACTTCCTGTTTTAGTGCATTTACAGAACCACGTTTAAATATTTATTAACTTTCAGTACTGGTTAGCTAGTGCATAGTCAGTTCTAGCACCTGCAGAACTTCTGATGTTGATGAATCTACAGATATTCAACTTTTGGGGGTCCATTACAGTAGCAAGGCCCAGTTTTCAAAATTATGAGTTACCTCTAGATACAGGATTAATCACAGCATGTGATGTTTAGGCACCTCAGTTTAATTGAGCCATGGACCCACTTCTGATCCATGCAGAAACTTAAACATTAAAGGGGTTTCTTCATTAAATACATTTGATAAATTATTACTAGTTATTACCTGTTGAGTTCCATTGTTAAGTTGATATTTGAGTGAAATTTAGATATGTTTTGTCTTTGATTCTTGCAATATGATATATACTCTATGAGAATTGGACACAGAAGTAGTAGTTTGGCTCTCATTTCAGAGCAGCAATTATTTTTTCACTAACTAAATTAACACAAGGAAAGAGCCCTGAGTAAATACATTTCTCTCAGGCTGCTACTCTGGCTCCTTAGGATAAAATCCTGGTCCTGAAATGAGAAGCCCTGAGCTTAGCTTTTTTTCCTTTTAGCAGTCGCTATGACGATCATAAATAAATGTCTCTTTCATTTAGTTTTAATGTTGGTAAATATAGCTAATGATCTTTACCCCCTTCAGCAGAGCAGATTAATAAACGTATGTGAGAAAGTCTACACTGTAGAGTTATATGATTTTATTATTTTAAAGGTGTTAAATATTCAAAGACCAAAAAAGTCAACTGCCAAAGAATTAAATGTGGAGGAATATAAATTCTTGCTTTCCTGGATCTTTGCACAAAGCATCTGTATATTATCATGTCCTGTTGAAGTCAAAGGAAAAATTCTCATGGGCTGTAAGTGACTTAGGTTTTGTCTTATGGTTTCTAACATAACAGGAGAGTTCACAGATCTGATCTAATACTAGTGAAACTAGCAAAGCAGCCGGCAGCTACCCTTGTTTAAAGGAAAAAGTAGGTAAAGAGAAAAAAAAAAAAGTCAAAAGTGAACAACAAGCATGGCGATAGAGTGGACAAAAAGAGAGTGGCCCAAAGATCCTGCTCAAAAGACTCAGGCTGTCCATAATACAGCTATAAATTGCTAAAAGATAGGCTTTCTTCTGAGTTGTCTTGTACTTGCCACTTCTTACTGAGCAGGAAATACTCTAAGGACAGCCTATCATCTGTTGAAGTGTTTTGTCATTTCTGTACCTGGGAGTCAGAGTGGGAAATATACAGCTGCAAAATAATCATTGCAGATTCACAGTAATAACAATAATAATAGAAATAATAAAGAATTCCTGTGGAAAATCTCTCTTTGGACGACCTATTCACATCATGTACTGTAACCCTCTAAAGAAACTGCAAGTATTGTAGCACTGTGCTCTATTTTCACTGAACTTTGTGTCTCAAAAAGTCCCATGCCATAGGATAAGATTGTTAGCTGTAGGCTTGCTCTTTAATATGACATCTTTTTTCCTTTAATCTAGATTTCCAAATTCTGCTCAGAAAATGCTTACGGGGTGGGGGCAATATAGATGTATTGTTTCTATTTATATAGAGAAAAGATTAATACTTGGGTTGACGTGTATAATGCAGCCCTTCCAGCAAAGCAGGGTTAGTAAAGTACCTTTCCATCAGTCAATGGAAATAAAAGACACAAAGACCAAGCATCAACCAGAAATGTGACAGGGAGTGTGTTAGCATTCTCTTCTGGGCTACTGCCCAGGCCTTCAGGCAGCTCTTGTGCATGTGGAGGAGCAGATGGGACCATAACCCCACATCTTGTCCCATACCAGGCAATGCACAACAATTGTTCTCAGTTTAAGGAGAGTAAATGGGAAAAAGAAAGTTATCACCCACATCTTGCTTACAGCCGGGGAGAAACTTGCAAATGTAGTATTTGCTGAGGCTGTTTGAAAAATTTTAAAGGGGTTGAAAATCCAAAGATATGAAGTCTCTGTCACCAGGCCAGCTACAGCACTGGTCTGCATCTGGTTTATTCTGATGTCTTGTGAGCTAGAGCTTAGAGAAAAGTCAGTGGGCTATTAGTAAGGTGTCTGTGAAGGATACCTGAGTGTCAGTATAGCTCAAATTAGCTGTTTCTGAAAGAATGATCTTTGTGCAGCTGGAACAGCTGTATTACTTGAAAGCTGAGTTAAAATTATGTAGTACATTTTAAAATATTCAGGGCAAGTGACTTTGTACCACACACTCATGAAGGTATGTAGTTTATTGTAATTCAAAGAATTACAGTAAGAATTTCCAAATCATTTGGCAGGGTAGGGCACTGTAACTGTGCATAGCATGTAAAGTAGGAATAGCTAAATGATATTCTGCTCCTGCTGTGTGTTGCTGCCTATTAAGGAGTAGTTTTATAAAGAACTAGCATATAATTTCAGATAATTTCTGACTCTTGAGAGCATTACAGACCTTTTGACTAATGCAAGTGACCTTTTTCATTTGATCCACAAGTAGGCCGTGAATAAACAAGACAACACCTCAGGTCCTAGAGACTAGAAAGGAGATACTTTGTCAACATGCAGAATCCAAACTCATCCATGAAGTGCTCAGACTTTTTCTTCATATCAACTCGTTAATTCCTGGACAGAATTATCTGACTCTGAGAATAAAAACAAGATTGTCCAGAAGTTTATTTATGCTTGTTTGGTTGGTTTTGTTTTCATTAATTTCAATTATTTTAATCCTTCTTTCCAACCCAGCTTTCCTTCACAGGTCATGCTCTTTTGCTGGCCAAAGAATAGTGTACAATTTACTTGATTTTATACATCGCAGACAAAATAGGAGGCTGAGAAATATCTCTGTTTTACTAATATCATTGTACTGACCTTTTTCACAGTAAGAATTAGTAGCCTGAGAGAAACCAATGTTGTTTTTAGCCAAATGCCTAAGGATCTTCATTTATTACATGCTTTATTCTAAGTTTTACTTAATCAAAAACAATTTAATGGTCACAGGGAAAAATAATTTAGTAAAATATAACTGTATTATACAACAATTTACACAACTAAAGGTCCCAGTTTTGAGACTGGAGAGTAACTTTCCATTCTCTTTTTTAAGGATAGTTTCTAGTCAGCAACCAGGGATGATCAGAAGTAGGGGAGTGGGATAGTCATAATTGCCTTTTCCTCTACTACTGCCTCTTCTTCTCTTCAAATTGCTCACCTTTGTATGCCAGGTTCACTTAAATCTTGACTTTTTTTTACAGAAGAGAGAAAGTAGTTTTCTCAAAGTCAGTTTCCTGAAGTAGTAATTGGTTTTTAGAACAATACGAGCTTTTGTGTTTTTGCATCATAGACTAATTTGTAAGAGATAATAGTTTAAAGTTCCATGAAACCAAATTTCACCGTACAGTGATATAAATATATGTTTACACCAGTCCCAAAAATAGAATTTCAGCATTTTTTTAAAGGTTTGACTTGAAGATCAACTTAGTAATGTTCATTTGCTTAAGATTTTTTTTTCAGAAGAAGCACATGGAGTAACTTAATCACATGGTAAATTTTTGTTTATCAAGTCTTTTAAAGGTTTTCTTTGGTGGTGGTGATGAAGATCCAGACATCATCCTTGCTCTACTACAGATTCAAAAGAGATTGTACTGCAGTTTGGACTCTGCATTTTGGGTATGTTCTGCTCATTCTTGTGTTTAAATTTAAAAAAAAAAATACTTTCTTTCTTAAAATTACCAGTGCTTACAAGGTGTTTTTAACTCTCTATCCACTAATAAGCACAAGCATAATTCCTGCTTAAATCCTATTTGAGTCAGTCCAGTCTGCTGAGGTAAGTGTGCCTTGCTGGGGAAGGATGGAAATGTGCAATGGTCAAAGTCAGGGTAAGTACAAGTGATCAAGAAATTTGTGACAGAGTATCCAGTCTACCAACTTTTCTTTTTTCTCTTCCCAAGGAGCACTAGCTCAAGTAGCTGGAAGAATTTTTTCATCACTGTATTCTTTGAGTCACTCCCAATGGTATCAGCCATTTGGGCATTGCTTACATCCACAGTATGTCTTAAGTATGTTCTATCTCTGAAAACATTGAAGTTTGCAGAAGTTGTTCCCATTTCATAGATTCTAATCTGATATTCAACTATTAATTTTGGAATTGTAAATGTACTTAAAAATAATTCTCCTAAACTAAAACTGAAAACAGTCCATTTGCAATTCAGGAGGGAGGCTCTAAAGCTTTGCTGTTACTCAAAAGTAATGCAATTCTATTGACCACTATCAATAATTCACAGAGTTGGGTCAGGAACTATGGTTGCAAAGGGCATTGAATTATGGATCTGTGTATTTCAAAAAACAATAGAATTTTTGAAGCTGTTGGCCACATGAGTCCAGGGAAGGATGTTTAATCAATTTTGCACAGGTGGGTTAATGGGTGAAGAGCACAACTGTAATGCTAAACTTTCACAGAGTAGGAAAACCTTTAATGGCCCCCATTGTTCACTCAAAATTTTGATAACTTCAAATCCCAAGAATTGGGTCATTCAGAAGAAAACAGAAAATTAGATGCCTCATGATGCCTTTTTAGTATGATACTACAAAGACAGAGGAGGGCTATTACTTGTGAATGTTGATTACTGGAGTAGAAATTAAATAATAGAAAGAGCTATTCTCACATGTCATCTACCAAGGCCTTAACTACACAGATAAGCATATCTAGAAAACAGTCCATTCTGGCAGGCACCTTTTGATATTAAATTATGTGGAAAATTTTGGTTCTATAGATGAATTCTCAGAGACTCTATATAAGGAAAACCAGAATAAAATAAGAATTGTCTCAAAATGTGTATTGGAAAGAGAGTATTTAGAAACAAGGTGAGAAATCACCTGGGCCCATGAGGACCCAGAGGATAATGTGAAATCTGCAGTTTAATTCTCAGGAAACCAAAAAAAAAAAAAAAATTGAGAAAATATTCCATAGATATTTACCAAAACCTGTAAAGTTTTTGCAGGATTAGAAAGTGGTAAATATTGAGCAGGTATCTTTGTGCTAGTGACTTTTTGGTATAGAGATAAAAATTTGCGTGTCTTTAATAAGCAGGTCTTTTCAGCAAGTCTCAGGAACTTTATAGATACTAATGTATCTGTGGCATTGGTCTTAGGTATTGGCAAATATGCTGATTCTACCAGGTTGATTGTTTGCTAGTGACATTGATCTGCCCTAAGCTGTGTGTCCCCATAGGCTGCACAAGGACACTGGGGAGAATTTGACCTCATTGTGACAGTATTCCTTCCAGGGTCCCTTGGCGTGAGCAGAAATCACCTGGTCCCTTTTGGATCTGCAGTGCAATTCTGTCATCCTAGGTAACACTTAAATGTCAAAGTTTTGGGGTTTTTTTCATAGATAATGACATGAAATTAACTGGCCTATCCTAAAAAGAAATTAATAGAAAGAATTGCTAAAGAAATTGATAGAAAATTTCAATAAATTAATGGCATTAAAAATCAGGAAGACCATATTGTTTTTAGGAGTTAGCAATAACATTGCAAAAAATGTCAAATAAAACATTGGCAGTTTTATGACCACTTTCAAAGAAAAGCAAATCCATTTGGAAATCCTGGAGAGGATACCTAAGAAGGTGTGTGTCTACATGAGCATATGTATAATTGTACATACTCGCCAACCACTTCAAGAAAATATAGGTAGGTTGATAGTCTAAGTCATTTCACATGCTTGTACAGACAGATCAGGTGGAAGAGATTAGCCTTTTTCTACTTTGCAGGCTGCAGAGTGTTTCAAGAACCAGAGCTGCTGCCAGCACAATTTAGACAGGCCAGGTTGCTGTGCTGTTGCAGATGCTTTTCCTGGGTTGCCTGTGGGTAGTTCTGCAGCCTGCAGCTGTCAAGGGTATTGGGAGCAGCCACAGAGTTGCATGCCATCATTTCCCACTGTACAAAGCTTGCATGGAAAGACCTTCAGTTTGGCTGCCTCTGGCTGGCATGTGAGTTTATATAGACCTAGAAAAGTGTGTGTGAATTTGCAAGGGTATCTGTATGCAGATGAGTGAGTTGGGAATTTCTTCTCTCACAGAAGACCTTTCCTCTCTAGTTCTTTGCAACCTTCCACATTTTATAACAACCCCTTCCCATGGCATTAGGTAGTTGATGGGTTGCAGAGGAGCACTGTGCTTGGTTTCACTCCCAATGCGGTCATGAAAAATTCACAATAAAGAAGCCTTGCTGGCTAAATAACCACTCTTGTTACATGGGTCCCAGGACAGGAGATGTGAGATGTGAGGCCATCTGCCAGGATGCACTCCTATTCAGAGCCTGTGTGCAGAGATTGCTCTCCTTGCGAGAACAAATGCATCCCATTACTTCTATGGAGTAGGAAACAGGTCATTGTGATAACTTAATTGAACAATAAGTGATATATTTTTTTTCCTCCTCCTATTTTGTAAACAAAATGCATGCACTGGCATGAATTTTTCAGTATATAAAACAAATGTACTCATTTTTCCTTGTGTTCAGTTACTGAGAACAAAAATGAACATTAACTTATATACTTCTATTAAAGTAAGTTATTTTATACCTACCTTTTCACAGAAAACAAAGTTTTGTCCAGTTGAATTTCTTTGGTTTTACTTTTCCTGGTCTCGCAGTCTAAATACCATTAGGGAGAAGTCTGGAAGCACTTCAAAGTCCAGAAAACAGTACAATTCCATGTGACAAATTATATGTTTGTGGGCACAGAGTAATTTAATATGGAAAATAGATATTCATGGTTCCTTTTCTGTCAGAAATTTGTTTGTGTGTAGGTATGTAAGCACATTTCTGGTATTTATCCCATTGATAATTTGTAATCAATGACAATGTGTACCCATATTTATTTGGGTAATCATTCCTGGGTAATTAATTTTCTATCAAGCTAGACTTTGCAAAATGCACTGAGGAACCTCAGTCTGCAAGCTACACTGAAGTTCAATAGGATGTGGGCATTTAATTGGTTTAGGCAGCACTGAAAATACCTCTGACCCAGATGTATGTTTGCATTTATATAAGTTGTAGGTACAGAAATTCCAGTGTCAATGAATGAAAAAGGTAATGTCCCTTTAGGGCAGTTGTGCAGTGCAGAAAGCCAATGCAAAGGAGTAGTATACAATATAACCACAGCCACTGCTCTATATTATTAAGGAGAAAAAGATCACAGCTATGACAATCTGAAGAAGACCACAAAGACCCTTTCCTGAAGACTGTAATGAGAATAGGTTATGTTACTACTAAGTTCCACATTCTCATTACAAGCTTTTTAATGAGAAAGGATTAATTTTCTGCCATTTTCCATTCTCATTACTACTCAGTCAAGGGAATGAGATATCAGGAGTTTAATGTCTAATTTATATTCAATGAATCATAGTAGTGAGCTGCACTCTTTTGACCTTTTCAATATTTTATACTTTGATTGGGTGGTCGCTTGACTCCTGCATTGTTTATAGCCTTATTATAGTAGCTTATAGAAGAAAAAGTGTATTGGCAACTCAATCAGAACAAAAGAATAACAGAGAGGTCAATTTAATACCATACACTTGTCTCAGTTCAATAATATAAACAGTACAAAAATCTTTTTTCTGACAGAACTACAAGAATTAAAATTACATTCAGTGCATGTGATCAACCTTCCAACCATGAATGGGGGAATAGAAGAAAAGACATCTATTCTTTAGTGACTGGGGTCACTTTTGCTTCCTCTTTAAGCATTTGCTTACACCCATGAACAGATTAAAAGGCAAAGATTAACAAAATACTTTGCCATGGCTTACATTTCCTCACCCTCACTTTGCCAAGGCCAATGAGTGCAGAAGGAGCAAGATGATGAACAATCAGGTCCATTGTTCTGCCAGTAGCTAACACTATTTGAAACACTCATTAAATATCTATGTGAAATACTTTAACATATTTTTGCAAGACTTGTCATGTAAAAAAATGAGATGATATAAAGGCCATCCAGGAAATTGTAAATTTCTACCAAAATTATCTATCTATAAAAATTTGGACTGTAATGTCAGACTGTTAAAAAAAAAAAAAATCTGCAAACAAAATTACCAAACCAATATGAGGTATTTCAGTGCATCTTTTGAAATTACTAAATTACCAGAACTTTGGAATCAAACTTTCTCTGAAGTGTATACTTATTTTTTTTTAAAAAACCATACACAAGGAAAACTTTTAGTTTATTAGTTTAATTCAGATTTATTTCAGTCCAAAGATAAAAAAAAAAAACCAAAAAGCAACCAAAACAAAAAAAAAAAAAAAAAACCAACCAAACAAAAAAAACCTAAACATACAAAAAGAATATAATAATAATAAACAAAACCAATGTGAAAACCTACACCTTGCAAAGAACTGCATCTTGAAAATATGGTATCTAATTTGTCCCTTGTTGATAGTGGATTGAGTACAAACTCATGGATAAAGATATATTATGCCATGACTTAATTTGGAGTTCCTTGCAGAAGTCATGAAACTCAACATTTCTGGTAGTAAAACATTTAGGGAAGAAAGAGGTAGTTTAAAAAAAAATCCATTCAATTGTTTTGTGTGCAGCTTTCAATCTATTTGTTGTAATTAACAGAGCCTGTTTACAGAGATTAGATAATTATTCTTTTAAACCTGACTAAATAATTAACTTATGTCAAACAAATAGCACTTCATTACTGGAAAGAAATATAATTGATGTTCTGCAACCCTCAATATAATAAACATACTATTCATTCCTTAACTATTAATTCTCAAACTCATGTTCAACAGTCAGTAATATTTAATTTACCATACCATACATGCCTTACTAAATGTAAATTAAATCCAGTTTGAGACCCATTGTTTAAAGCATTACTTAGAATGTCATTGCTGGACCCCCCCAAAAGAAACATAATTTAGTACCGTTTGTGAGGCCAGAGGGAGAAATAACAGTTTGGGTAATGAGGACACTATCAGACTTGTGCCATTTTAACTGAAAGAGAAATTAATATATGAGATCCTTACAAGACGGATTAGAAATAAGAAAGTGACAAAAGTAATAATGTGAATACTAAAGGGACTCTTCACCTTAAATGAGCCCAGGCAGCTATATTTTAGTCTCAATGATATCTAACTGAAATGCAAGAATGAAAAGATATGTGCCTACCTTGGTAAAAGCAAACCAGAAGTCATTACTGTGGTGAAGTCACCATTCCAAATAGTGCACTATTATGTCCCTCACTGATATAGCCAGTGCAACTTTAAGGATCAGGAAATTAATTCAAATTCTAGAAAAGTGTTACTCTACAAGTATTCAAGTAGTAAAAGAAAATATTTTGCACTAAAAATTGTGAAAGGATTTCAGAGGGAGAGTATATAGGATGGAACAGCTGAAAACAAAAACTTGTTGGACAAGTGGTAAAACAAATTAGAAAAATAGGTCCAAGTATCACTCAAAACTTGTGATCTGCTAAAGCTTGTCAAGAAATTCCAAAAGATGCTAACTTTCTTGAATGGTTCTTTGCCTTGTTATCACAGAAAACTCTTATCATTAACCTGAAGTGATGCTTTCAATACATTGATAAGGTAACTTCAGGATATAATATTCACCATTGAAAAAATGGAAACATTTTTAACATAATCTTTGTATATGATTACTACAGGTTAATATTGGAGCAAACTATAGGTATTCTTATCTCTGAAAAACTTCTGTATTCAGAACATGACAACCAGAACATACTGGTTTGGTTTTTTTTCTCATTAGCAACTGCATTTCTCTGATCTGACCCTGTTATTGACAACACTGAACAATATCCGGTTACTGTAAAAGAACAGATACATTTTGATAGTACATACATGTTTTGAAACCTTCTCTTTTACTTGACAAAGTATGCAGTAAAATGTGATGAATCTACAATTAATTTTCTAGGGTAATTGGGACTATTCTGAAGGGAGCTTACTCTATATGTGGTATTTATTCAGTCCATTAATCATTATATGCATGTTTCCTAGCACAGGTGCATTGGATTTATGCCTAGTTAACCACTTGGTTTGTCATGTTGTACTTAGCAGTATCAATAATGTATGTAGACATATATAATGTATGCAGACATATATAATATATGTAGAAATATATATAAACACCATGTATAATCACTGTGGGATTATAGATAGAGACATAAAAATCATAGAAACATTTAGCTTAAAAAAGACCTTTAAGATCATGTCCACCTGTAGATAAATTTATGATGAATTTGTTTTTTATTGAAAATTAAACATTGTTCAGAAGTTGCTACATTAAAACAAAACAACAAAACAACAAAAACCTCTTTCTCCTAATTCTGTTGACTCTCACATTTGTGTTTTGCTGGTTTTCTTCTTATAGTTCATTTTCCTCTGATGGCAATGGTAGTTAAAGACTCTTTGGGCCTTGTAAGGCTGAGTCATATCCAATATGTTTCCAAAGGGTTTAAGCCAGTTAAGAATCCCAAGTCCCATGGTCATAAATTAATTAGGCATTTGAATCAATATCCCTTGGGGTAGTCTTGCAATCACAGATGAGCCAATTTTAAATTTACTAGCTCAGGTACTGGTAACAATCTAGATTTGGCACCACTGAGTTTATTGCATCTTGTATTAAGTCAAATATTCCCCTGATGATTTGAGCTTAAAAACATATTTCAGTTTTGGAACTTGGGACCAACATGGGCTTCTAAATCACTTGGGTGTCTCCATGAATTTTATTCTTTATCCCTAGGCAAACTACTTTTTCTACTTTGTGGTGGTGGTTATCCACAATACATTTTATATGGAGGCTTTCTGTTCATAGTATCTTTCAGAGCAATTATATAGCATCATGGAGTGAACACATCTGCTTCTACTTTCTGGAGGTGAAGTCTTGCCAAGGACTCTAGTGGGCTCTCCATGAAAATATTTGCTTCTTTGTGCTCTTGTGCCATACTGTGAAAGTTAGGAAAAAAGAGCAAACTTGTTCTTTATCTCCCAGCTAGATCCTTCCATGATACTGTGTAAAGTCTTTTTTTAGCTTGTATAGAGGTCAAAGATAAAATGTTTTATTTGATCCAAAGTAATTCAGTATTCAATTGGTCTCCAGTGATCAGAAAGTAGCATGCAAAGTAGGAAGTAAAATGCATTCCTTTAGGTCTTCCTCAGAAATATACGCTAGCCATTGAACTGACTGATTTGAAGATTTCAATATTGTTACACATAAAATCACATTTATGTAATTCCATTTTATTTTACTTTTAGACCATAAATATCTTAGCTCATATTACAAGGAAGATGTAATGCCAGAAGAAAGGACAGAACAACAGATTTAAGGTAACCAGCTCTTGAAAGTCTGAAAAATAAAGTTCTGATGAGCTCCTAAAAGATAGACCCTTTCTTCTACTACCAATTGACCCAAAACAGCCCTCAGAATCACAGAAGTTGGAAGAGATCCACAAAGATCATCAAATTCCTACTTTTGGCCCTGCACAGCACTATTCCCAAGAGCCACACCATGCACATGTGACTGTTGTCCACGTGTTCTGAACTCTGTCAGGCTGCTGCTGTGACCACTTCCCTAGAGAGCTGGTTCCTGTGCCCAAACACTCTCTGGGTGAAAAACCTTTTTCTAATACCCAATCCAACCATCCCCTGTCTCAGCCTCAGGCCATTTCCTTGGATCCTGTCACTGATCACCAGAGAAGAGATCAGTGTCTGCCCCACCTCTTTCCCTTATGAGGAAGTTGCAGACTGCAATGAGGTCTGTCCTAAGTCTCCTCTTCTCCAGGCAGAATAGACTAAGCGTCCTCAGCTGCTCCTCATTCGGCTTCATCTCAAGGCCCTTCAACATCCTCATAGCCCTGCTTTGGGTTCTCTCTAACAGTTTAATATCTTTTTTATATTGTGGCACCCAAAACTTCACACAGGATTTGAGATGAGGCTGCCCCAGTGCAGAGCAGAGTGGGACAATCCCCTCCCTTCCCTGGTGATGCTGTGCCTGATGTCCCCCAGGACACACTTTGCCCTCCTGGCTGCCAGGGCACTGCTGGCTCATGCTCAACTTGCCATCAGCCAGGACTCCCAGGTCCCTTTCTGTAGCACTGCTTTCCAGCGTCTCACTCCCCAGTGTGTATGTTCATCCAGGGCTGCCCATGCCATGTGCAGAATCCAGCACTTGTCCTTGTTAAACTTCATATCTGCTATTCGTCTGTAGCTGAAGCAAAATTTGCGTGTCCTTTCTACAGCCTGCTGTCTCAGAAATCTCTTAGTTTTGTAGCCCTATGTAAAACTCTGGTCTTCTTTCAATTACTGTTTTTACAATGTCCTTTCTATCTTTTATCTGCTCCATTTGAAACAGTCTTTAATGCAGGAACAGGAAAAAAATTCTTTACCCGTGCGCCTAGGTAAGCCCTCACCCAAGAAAAATGAAAACATCCTGAAAATACTGCAACTGACCAATCAACCAAAAAAACAACCAACAAATCTTGTAAAACACAGACAACCCAGCTCCAGAAAGGCAGAGATGAAATTCGTTAGCATTAACAATAGAATTTTTTCCTTGCATCTCTACCTTCTTTTACTGGACTTTTGCCCATCCCTTCTGCCAGCTCTGCTTTCCATCAACTCCATTTTCTGGAATAAACAGAATGAGTGAATCTCAGCTTTAAATTTTTTAAAATAAATTTCTCTATTTAATTTTTTTTTTGAGAGCAACTCCAGAACATGAGTAAGTGCTTTGAAAAAGCAAATGACAGAAATTCGATAATAAGCCATGCTTTAAAAATTTAATTCTTCTTTTCCTCCAAAGTTACAATTTTTGACTTTGCAATTTCTTGGACAATCAAATTTATTCCTTTTTAACACTTTTTGTGGTGTGCTCACCCTTTCTTTCTCGACTAATCTGTCCTGCCCATTTTAGCTTTTAGAATAGCATGCTGACTTGCCAAGCCATGTGTCATTTGTCTCTCTCCCCTGACATTTTTATCAACCTTTCAAAGTGGTTGACATCTTAAGTGGCAGGAGGTACATTAAAAAAAAAAGTCTAGCCTGTAGACAAACTGTTATCCTATGTTAGGGAAAATATATTTTCTGCATTTCAGTTCTGCTGAATCAAATTGTTAAGATGTTAATTTTAATGATGGTTTCATCCTTCTACTCCATGATTCTAACTCCATTTCTCCTAAGTATCCCTACATACTGCTCTACATCCCTGTCTTTAAGAAATGACTTGGCTCTACAATGTGGCTATGGTTCTGTCTGTAATGTTTCATGGAAAGTTTTGTTCTAGGATTCCTCAGTTTCAGTATCTTTGGAACACTGGTTTCTAGGAATACCACACCTCTTAAAAGCTTCTAAAGCCTTCTTTAAGTTTCTATGATGAATCAGTTTGTGACTCACATGGAAAAAAATAGTCAAACTTATACAAACTGAAAAAGTTATGGCTTTTTTTCAATGTTGTCTTTGAAACGAAATAGACACAGGAGAGAATGGATTGCATGATCAAATAGACACTGGGTTTAAAAAATTTCTTTCAATTAGGT
The DNA here is from genome assembly GCF_963513975.1 of Fringilla coelebs. NCBI lineage: Eukaryota > Metazoa > Chordata > Aves > Passeriformes > Fringillidae > Fringilla > Fringilla coelebs. Next base: position 69,156,902 of record NC_140028.1, read on the forward strand.
ATGCTTTTTTAATCAGTTATATTTTGCAGAAATTTAGATCCATATTACATGCATAGAATATTACATCCATAGAAGTAACTCCTGGCACACTTTTTGAACAGAAAACAGGGAATCTCAGGTGATGAGTGAACAGTTCTCTTGCAATTGGTTTTTGTAATGACAGCAACAAGATAGTAAAGATTTGTCATACCAGAACTTATTCATTTGAGATTAGCTTTAGTCCCTTAGTGTTGTGTGATCTGAAAACATAAATGTCCAACCAAGTCTCTTCACACAAATGTAAAATTAAATCTTCATAAGCTATATAGTCATTCACGTGTCCAGTAATAAACCTGATTCTTCGATACTTATATAGACAATTAACATCCTTCAACGCCATAAAGTTTTTCTTCTCTGTCTTCGGTTGCACTTCTGATATTTCTGTGCATGGAAAGTAGCATCAGATATGTGGACAAGTTCTTGAATTAGCTCTGTGTTATTCATGTAGAGATCCCAGAGAAAAGACTGAATTTTTGGTGTTCCCAAAAGAGTGGGGAAGGGAGCATGAGTTCTGACTTACAAGATAAAGTAGAAACAATATGGGGCAGAGCATGGTAAAGGGTTAGGGTTCCTATTTTTACTGCAGCTGTTGGGTACAGAAGCAATCTTGGACTTCCTTTGCACCTTAGAGACCACTACTAATTGCTGCAGGAGCATCATGTTTTGTGCTTTTCTCTCTTGCCACCTGGACTAAAAGAGTTTTACATTCTGTGCAAAATGAAGTAGTGCTTTGTCACTACCCCAAGTGTTGCATCCCAAGGAAAGGGTTTGGGGAGTTAGGATCAATGCATTGTGATTCTCCAAATACTTGTCTTCCTTGGTAGCATCAAGTAATATCCTGTTCTCATGATCTTGACCCATCAACTCTACAAATATATTAAATGGGTGGTCTTGTCTCTGGCTGCCAACCAGGAGGTATATGCTAGTTGGAAAACAAACAGTTAAGTTTCCCAAAGGACAGGGATTCCATTTTTTGCCCAGTTGTGACATTTTCTCAAGTAAGCTATCTTGGGAGTATGCTATAGTTGGTTCATGTAACATCTTCCTTACCTGAAATAGCATTTGTCAAAGGTAAAAGTCTTCCAGGATTTATCTTTCTTTTGCCCATATTGAAAACTATTCATCAGTATAATATCATATAATTTTCAGTGTCTGAATAATGTCCAGATTTACCATAATTAGAATAACTCTGAAAGAAAAAAAGACAGGGAACAAGACGTTGCTTATTTTCAGGAGGATTGGGTAAAGAAGTAGAGAACATTAATGTGGAAACATTAGGAGAATGAAGAACTAGGAATACATGGCAAGAAAAAAGCAGAAAGTAGAGATGGGGTAAAAGGCTCCTAAGCTTTTGATGCGCTAAGAGTTGAGGGACACATCCAGCAGAAAATCAGTGTTTCACTGACTCTTTAACTGCACTTGGAAGCTTCTTGGTTCTTCAAGGAGTACAAAGTACCCTTGAATATAAATTATATAAGAAGCTCCAGAGACTTAGTCTGGAGCTGAAGATGACTATTCATCTGTTCTTTTTCATTTAAAAATGTGAATATGAGTATCTATTAAAAATAAGTGTGAATAAGCTAATAATAACTTTATACTCAGGTCTCTGACTGCAAAATTGAAACTGACTGCTTACTTAGTCCTACATTTGCTTAAGCTCTGGATAAACCACGATCATCAGAAGAGCACAATAACTGAGGGTATAAAAAGATACACATGGAATCCAGCGGAAATGGTGTGCACACACACAATGTTGTGACACTGACGTTTGACTGGAAGGAATATGAGAAGAGTCAGTACATTGCTCAGTAGTTCCCATCCCACTTGCATTCGTACAGATTTTACACTGGAAAAAACCAAAAAAACCCCAAAACAGACAGAACCAACATAATTCAAACCAAAAAGAAAACCTACTAGGATATGTTCAAAGCGAAGCATTCTTGTCTTCAAAGAAAGATCACTGTGTAGTGTAAGTTCTAGGAAAAGAGGTCTGAATGTCAGAGGAAAAAGATGTCATAGAATTTCGTGATGGCATATAGGTTTTTTTCATCACAAGAGCAATGATTGATTGGACAGAAACACTGGGAAAAGTAGCACTTTGATCCAAATATCTTTGAACATGGAATAAGTTTTTACTGGATCTGATTATTGTTGCAGCCTGTAATTCACACCGCACCCCTTGCAGAAGTGTCTTCCTGCTTTTTAAGTGAGGCATCTGTCCTCCTTGCAGGAATCTTGGCTGCAATTAACTAGCTGAGACAGCTGAGCAAGGAAGGCATTTAAGTGCTCTTTCTGACCCATTATTCTAAAGTAATTTAAATCAAATATATCTTCAGGTACACATTAGAACAGCCATAAAGTTACCTTAAGTTGAAGGAGCTGTCACATCTCAAGGACAAAGAGCATCGTCTGTATTTGATTCTTACAGTGTCATTTAGCTGCCATGAAAGGGTGACACAGCAATTGATTCTGCATTTGGAATCACCTTCTTCTAAACAGCATTTAGGAACAGGGATCTTCATTTCACTTTACCCCAGCATGGATCAAAACAAGGTCAGGACCATTAGAAATTATTTACAATTGCTTTTTTCACTGATTAAAAAATGCCACAGATATAAGGCAAGATCTGAATCTCATAGAATGTAAGTAATGAGTCACCTTCTCTGCTGCAAGTTTTAGTAGCTCCAAGAAACTGTGATCCATAATTGCAAATAGCTAAATATTTTTAAACAAATTACAACTGAATGCTGCTGACTTTTAAAGCTATTAAAAAAACAGATCTGGATCAGGATCTGGATCTGGAAGTGTTTTAATCCTTTCACCATCCCACTTCTTCAGCCATAGCAAGCTGGCATGATTTGTTCCAAAATGCCATTCGCTGGTGAAAAAACTTCAGCTGACTTGCTTCTAAACTTTGGGGTGATGACAAATAAGCTTTCCAAAACTATTGACAAGCGTATAGATTATCCATTTGAATTACCTGTATCTTAAAAGCTATGTCACCAGGAATCAGCTCATCAAATTAATTTCCAGTTGCAAGGTGATGGTTCATTGACTATACCTGGTTAACTTCACAGTCTGGTTTTTTGAAAGATAGAAGGCTTCTCAAGAGAACAAAATACAGTGTTCTTGAAGAAACGAGCAGCATAAATCACTCAAATGATACCATGCTTCTCTACTTTTGCATTCCAAGGAATACTGAATTAAGCTTCTATGCTTTCAAAATTGCAGTTTTCACAAAGACAGTTTGGAATCAGTAAATATCTAAATGCCAGAACTAGCTTATTCAAGTTTCATTTTGGGTATTCACCTCAATATCATCCACATTATGCATTTAGAAGCAAGCCTGATTGCTGCATTCTGAGCTGTTTCTTTTTTCTGTGCCTTCCCAGATTTTGCTCTCTGCAATACCAGGAAGATGAAAAGCATTAGTTTTGTTCAATCAGAACTCAGATATCATCTGATTTTGACCTTAATGCCCCCCTTCATATCTGCCGGGAACTTACAGTAGAGGTGGAAACCTGACAAAGAAAGCATGGTTAATCATGAGTAATATTCCTCAACTCTTGTATAGATTGCTGTCTTACTTTTTCATTACCTGCTACTCATAGGACCAAAGATGGATTATCTTAGTTGCAGTAAGACTTTCATTGAACCCACAGTTTCAAGAGACCAAGACAAGAATAAATGGTCTGCAGCTACAGAAATGAGGTTCCAACAGCAATGAACTTACTTTTAGTGGCTACTGGATTTTCTGATGTACAGTATCACTCTATTTCCCATGGCCTGTCCTACAAATGTTTTCCTCAAGCAAAAGAGGCATGAGTAAATGTAGCTACACCCCCCTTTTAGATGCTAAATATTAGGCCCACCAATAAACATATCACTGTTTGACTGGACCAGGAATAAAAAAGAGCCAATCAAGGATGAGAGCATGGAGAGTATGGGACAAAGCAGGATAGCGGTTGAACCCAGATTTCCAATGAGAGAACTGTAATCTGTCAGACAGATCTCAGCTGACTTGCAGCAGGTAGCGCACCAAAACTAACTCATCTAACTTGGAAATGCTGTATGACAGACAGAAAATACATTTACCTGTGACTTACACAATGTCTGATTGATTACGGGCTATTGGAGCAATCAGGAAGACTGCCTTTGCTGTGGATATAACTATAGGCTGTAAATTTATCTTGCCATGGCACTTCCTGTGGGTTCATTGACAGGTTCTTTTCTTCTCTGTCCATTCAGATTTGTCCCTTCAGATCTTCAAGCCAAATGTTCCTATTTCTGTCATTACCCAAACCTATAAATGTGAGCAGTTCCTCTCGTGTGGGAAGTGGTCAAACATTTGAGTTATGTGGGTAGCATCATGAAATGTGATCTTTGATTATTTAAATAGAAGATTCCCTGGTTATTTAACCCTGAATGTATAGGTAGCACTGCTTCACATTAAATTTAATTTTAAAGACCTTTGGCCCTTTTCAAAGCAAAATTAAAGACAACTTTCCTCTTTCCTTTTCCTGAAATTGTACAGAGGAAAAGTTCTGAATTGTTACAAATTGCTAGTTCAGTTCAGAATTGTAACTAATATTTTTCTTTAAGAAGATAATGTTCCATAAATGAAAACTGATATTAATTAGTAGACATCCCTTTTTTTGTAGATGTCCTTTTTAAAATTTTTTTTTCCACATGTCATCAGTACAAATTTTCATTGATTCTCAAAGTATTGTATTAAGAGAAGACATCAATTACAGGGGAAAAAAATAAAAAATAAAAGATAGAAAAATAATATAAGGCCTGTTTTGAATGTGCCAAAAATTATTATTTATATTGTTTAGTTCTTAACATTATAGGACAAAATGAAGCTAAGAAATTTTTTAAAAAGCTTAGGCTATAAGATGGTATGCAAGACAAATGTACACACAGGCCAAAAAAAAGCCCACAATGATGTTATGCTATAGATAAGTTTATGTTTTGCACCCTGTTCAGCCACACTGAAAAATGTCCCCTTGTACTTGTACATCTTCAGAAAAAGTTGGACTGTTTCAGAATTCAGGCTTATTAACAAAAAACCAAAAACCATAAACCAACCAACATACCAAACAAACAAACAAACAAAAAAAACAAACCACGAAAAAAGGAAAAAAAACCTAAACCAAATCAAACAAACTCAGAACATAAGAGACATGGAAGTAAAATTGAGGTTTTCAAGTGATCACTATACTTGGTGGCACTATTAGAGAGTATTTTCATGCCAATTTAGGAAAACATTTTCAAAGGGATCAGCAATACTTTTGAGCTCATCATCGAGGTCTGTATGAATAAATAGCACCTGAGGATGTTGCTGGGCCCTAGAAGATGTGATCTGTCCTGCAGGAATGCTACCCAGCACATCAGGGGCTGATGGCAACTTGGATGTCCAGACAATTCCTAAGTTTCTCAAGCACCACCAGGGAGTCTGCTCCACTGTGCAGGGCTCTATGGATCACTAGCAGAGGGTCAGGCTACCCAGCCATGCTACTAAGGATAGACTAGGTTTTTTGAAGGTCTCTATGAAAGTTTGAAGCAACTATTTTCTTGAATATCAAAGCACTTTTGCAAAGCATTGGTCAAAGTTTGTGTTTTGATAAACTGCTGGAACGTGTTTCTTTCAACCTATATTAATTTATGGTCTACCAATTTTTAATGTAGAAAGCAAATCCTAAGCTGATTTTTTTCTGGTAAAAAATGCTTCACTCACCATACTAGGAACTTAAAAATAATACAGTTTCTCTCTACATTTTTCATGAGGGATGGGTGTATCCTCAGCTGGTGTAGTTCAGCTAAACAAAATGTGTATCTTAGCTGAAATGAAGTTTTTCAGGGGAACTTTCTCAGCTGGAAGTGAAAATGGGTATTGGCCATGGGTTGTTCCTGCTGTCAATGATAATGGGAAACTTGATGGTCGATGACAGGAACAATTTGTTAAGAACTCCAGCTAACTCCTCTTACAGTTTAAAACTATCTATTGGGATTGGTTGCTAGATGAACAGGCATTTCTGAAGAACAGATGGAACTGAAAAATTGTGTCTCAATAAAGCATGCCAGAGGTGGGGCTAATCTCTTTTTGAGCCTCTGTAATGAGGGTGGGTGGGGATTTTTCCCCAGTCTGGAATGTTTTATGGCAATGTGAAATATCTATGCACACACTGTGAACCCTCCTTCCCCCTGTAAGCCCAAGGTTTCTGCAGGAACATGTATCATCACATACAATATGATTGCTAATATGGTGGGAGTTGTTATTATACAACAATTTGCTGTTATATTCTTGAATATTAGCAAAATACATTGAACCTCTTTGAGAATACTTACTTAGTTTTAAATTGCTTTAAGAAATTTATTATCCTAATGACTAGAGAAAGGCTGACTTTAATCTTTCATGAGGGTCAAATTAAGATTTTAAATCTGTTCTTTTCAATCGGAGCCAAAAGGTAGATGCTGGAGTACTTTGCATCCCAAATAAGATACCAGCAAGTACCCCAGCAGAATCAACAAGTGATTAGGTAGTAGTTTGAATCCCTCCCATCTCTTGCTCATAAACACTAGTAAATTATAATCAGCTCTCTAGCTTTTTGTTAAAGTGAACTCAGAGCTGCCAAAAGATTACTCTAGCTAAGGGTGGCACCCTTTAGGAAACAGATGGCAACCAATAAATGATAAGCAAAAAAAAATAAGGTCTGAGGTTTGCTCCGTTAGATCTCTTAAATCTTTCCATCAAAATATTAAGGCAAATTAGGTAAGGTAGATATTATCTCAAAAGCAGATCACAAATAAAAGAAGCTATCAAGCAATTTTGTGAAAAATTTAAGTATCACATTTGTAGGGATCGTTGCTATTAGATATTCAAGTGTATGAATTGTGAATAACTTTTGTCTTTGTGAGAGCTTTTATTTTGATGTAGACACTTTGGAAAGTTTCCTTATGCAGTAAGTCCAGGATATCCATAAACATATCTACACCTATATTCAGATGAATTTCTTAAGCAATTCTGGTCTCTGCATCATTTTTTATACCCATTTAAACACTTTAAGATCAAACAGGGTTATGAATACAGAGCAGAAAATTGACTGGCTTGCTGAAAATCAAAGTTTTATCAGGAATTTGAATAACAATTTTTGAAACAATATCAGGATTTTTTCCAGTCTCATAATGTATTTTAGTATTCTTTAAAGTAGGGGCTTAATTGTAAATTTCCAATTTTCCTGGTAAGCTCCCTATCTACCAACATATCAAGTTATTTGTTGTGCTTCCTCTTTTACTTAGTAAATATTTTTGCTAGGAAGAACAGCATAAGAAGGGGAGCTCACTTTCAAGAAATCTTGTGGTGATAAGTGTATGAAAGTTTCTCCCTCACACTGGAGAAACTTGTGATACATTTTCACATGACTCCTGAGCTGTTTAATGAAAGCAAGCTGCCATTTGCCTCCTGGTTTTGCAAAACATCTGAAACTACGAGATCATTTTAAGCGCTTTTCTGAGTGTTTAAATTTATCCCAAATAAAGCAAAAACAGTTGCTCTTGTAAAAGTGGTATAAATGCTTTTCTTCCCCCTTCTTTTTCTTTTCTTTTGATTCTAGCACTTTTGACTTTGTTTTAATGTACAGTAACAGAATGGATAACCTTTCCTATCACATTCGTTCAACTTATTCTGGTTCTCCTTCCTTCATCTCCAATTTGTTTCCTTCATATTTGTTTTTCAAATATGCCAAATATTGAGGAATCAGCCAATTTAGGGGAGGGGAAGGGAGGAGAGGAGAGGAGAGGAGAGGAGAGGAGAGGAGAGGAGAGGAGAGGAGAGGAGAGGAGACGAGACGAGACGAGACGAGACGAGACGAGACGAGATGAGTTCAGTTCGAAGGATCCTACAAAAATTATCTAAGACCAACTGTCTGACCAGTTCAGGTTTGATCAAAAACTAAAGTATGCTATTAAGGGCACTGTCCCTAAAGCCTCTTGAACACTCACTGGTTTGGGGCCCATTTCTCTAAGTAGCCTGTTCCCATGTTTGACCACATTTGTGGCTGCCTCACAGTTCAGGCTTAAGTTGAAAAAATGTGTGTTCTCACAATCTGCTTCTGTTGTGGTCTGTTGCATAGTGGAACACTAAGGCATCTAACATGGCCCCTTGTAAATGCTGGTGGAGATACTCACAGGATTTAAGGGTGACTGAAGAAATGCCTACATGCCTTCAGAAGAATGATATCACCATATTAGCCAACGAAATTTCTTTTGTAGTGTAACAGAGATTCTCACTCTATAGGTTTTCCCTTCATCAAGTAACAGTTGTTTGTATTACACTGCCTTTGCTTCTGCAGTCCCATAGAATTCATATTGTGCTAAATACACTTGGCCCATCAAACAAGTTATCTATCCATCCTGCTGCACTGGCCTTACTGACCTCTATGACCTTTGTGTTAAGAAACTGGTATGATGATTTCAACATCATTTAAACACCTGAAAGATTTAACACTTAACATCTTCATTCTTGAAATTATGTTTCACAAATTTTTTTATGTGATTTTGAATGTCTAACTGTTGAGTTAAACTGTTCTCTAAACTAAACACTTCTCAACATGTCTCTTCCTTAGCTAGTCTGGTTATCTGTATGCTGGAATTTGTACCTAATTTTCTTAATCTTCTGTCTATTAATTTTTGCTCTCAATTTCTTCATGTCCTAACAATGCCTTTCCTTCCATGTGAAAGGGGAGAAAAATGGAGAAATTAGGGTCAGCCATAACTTTGCCTTTGGCTGTTGTTGTTATATTTGTTAATAATACTTCAGCACCCATTCTGAATGAGAATTCTGATGAAGAATTATTTGTTTACCTATTTTGGGATTACATTTAGCTATCAATAACATAATCATTTAATGCAGATCATATGACATTTGAAAGACACATAAATACAAATCTGGAAATAGAAAAACTGGCCAGGTAATTATTAGGATTCTCTCCTCTTTCCCCCTTCAATTAAAATTATATGGAACCATGATACAGCAGTGCAAACTAATAAATAAAGCCTTTTGAAATCAACTAACAGTCTTTGTGGATACTACAGTCTATCTGCAGAATCAGGCTGACAATTAGTAAGGGATTCTATAATAAAAGCAGATAGCAGCTTCCTCATGGAAAATGATATATAAAAAAATTTGTTAAAACCCTATCACTGCAAATTAATAACCTGATGTACCTCAAAGTGTAAGGTTTGTAATTATAACATTAATAAGCTAAAATTATTGATGACATAGATGAAAATTAAACTAGAGAAAATAAATTCTGTATTGCTTAGGAGATTTCAACTTGGAGCTTTTGTTTAGCAAATGTCTGTTTTGAACAGAAAACAAAACAAATAGAAACCTCAAAGTCACTTAAAAACCACCTTATAAAAAGAAGTAACTGAGGAAATACCTGTTATGGTTTGGTCCTCATTGTTCACAGATGCTGAAGTTTCATAGACTCGCAGAATCACAGAATGGCCTGAGTTGTAAGGGAGGCTTAAGGCTTTTAAGGCTTTTAAGTTCCAGCCTCCCCTTCATGGGTAGGGACACATTTCACTAGAGTGTGTTGCTCAAATTCCATCCAACCTGGTCTTGAAGATTTCCAGGGTATCTACAACATATCTGAACAGCATCTTATTTTTCAGTCAAAACAATGTGAATTTCTAATATTATTTCTTGTCATCTCTTGTCATTTCTTGTCAAAGCAAAATGAGATTATGAGCAAAACCTGTGGAAGACGTCTTCATGAGATTGTCTCTTTTTTTGTCACAAGTAGTTTTATGTTAAGCTTGTTGCTGTGTACTACATCCCCTTCCCATCCAATTTCCCTGTTTTCCTCAATTTTAGTGAATAATATTGATTTTATAATTTTTTTCTGAATACATAATGAAATATATTTTTTTGCCCAAGAAAAATTTGTTCACAGTTCATTTATGAGAATCTCCTACAGTTTTTTATTTTCAGAAGAGGTTGAAATGTTAATTTCATATTGAACTGTTCAGTTTTTTAAATGGAATAATATACCTTTCTCCTAAAACTGCACATGTGGGGGCTTTAAAGTTCTAGAAATATTTTTGATTGCTCATTTCCACAAGAGCCAAAATAGATCAAATGAAATTACTATCCCCCATTTTATTGTCTCCACACAAAACTTTATGTCTCTGACTTGAATTTAATATTCAAATTTGTTGGGTTTTGGAGACCTTGATTGCTTGGTTAGTTGAAATTTTTGGGTGGTTTTATTTTTGTTTGTTTGCTTGTTTAATTAGTTCTTTCCATTGCGTAGTCTGCTTTTAAAGTTCTGATAAAAATTTTTGATTCTGAAGTGTTTGAAAAAACTTCTTAGTTCTAACTAATTTTCTTGCTGATAAGTATTGTTACATATGAACTATATCAGAGATCATGAAAGAGAATTTGGGCTGTCCAAAGCATGTGGGAAATCCAAGCTGTTCTGACATAAGTAGAGCTTCCATAGGTTTACACCAGGAGATTGGTTAGGGAGGTGATATTTTTGATTGAAAACTTGCCTTGGAATAGACTTAAGTGTCTACATCCTTTACTTTCTATGCACCCACATCACTGTGTGATGTTCATAGATTTTTCTTTTGTTTTGTAAAGATTTTCTCATATCTGTTATTATAGGATCAGTAGTATTGAGGGTCTCTGGGACTGCAGAATCACATGCACACAGTACAATCATCTACTTATGAAATTTAGCAGAGAATAAAAATTTAACTGGAAATATGATTTTTAAAAGTAATTAATTTGTTTTCTTTCCTATGCAGGGTTTATTTTCTCTGATAATATATTATTTCTTTAGGCTTGTGCATAAAATATATTATGAACAGAATAACTATTTTTCTTGTATATAATAATTGGAAGCAATTTTTGTTATTTCTTTGCATTAATTCTGCATAATTTCCTGAGTACCAATGAAAGCACACGTAAAATGAAACAAAGTGTGTGCCACGAATTGCGGAATGCTCTGGATGAACTCGAAATCTAACTTGATAACTGCACATTAGATCCAGGAACAATTAAGAGGTAAAGCTTCAAGGCAGCATTTTCACAGTGACTTCTCAGAGCAAAATGCACATTAAGTAAAGCAATCCAGCTCCGGTTTTGGAATTGCTTGTAAACCTGCCTATGAGAGCAGAAAACTATAATATTGATCCTTTAGTATTCTGCCTGACTGCACCAGCAGACTACATTGCTTGGGTGTCTTTCACATAACCATTGTAAAATATAGACCTGATGGAAAATCTAAACTGATCCTTGTATTATACATGGAATGGGTAACTATGTAGGTGCAGACATTTCCTACGCTCGTGCTATTTTCAGATGGTTATGGTTCTGTAAAACACTAATGTCTTGTGAGGGCTTGACCATACAGGCTGAATATCTTAGGAAGAATATTTTTGTAGTCATCTTTCTATTATACTCCATACTCTATCCCAGGAATTTTTTCTGATGCCTGCATGCTATATTGAAACCTAGATAGATACAAATCATCTTTGATGTTTATGGTTGAACAGCTCACTGTAGGTCATTGCTGGTAGGAATTGCTTAAGGTTTTCATAGTTGAATTTGCACTCTAGAGACCTTGAAAATATTTTGACTTGTTGCTTTTATGATTTGAGAAATATTAAGATCTACAATTCCAATTGAGAATCTACAAAAGGCTTTTTCTGCTCTTTGTATTGTCGCGCTGGCAAGGAGTTTGGGTGGGTGTGCATGGGAACAGAGACACAGCCAGGAAGGATGACCCTAACAGACCAAAGGGAGGTTCCAGACCATCATGATCAGCATATAAAGTGGGAGGAAGAAGGAGGAAGAGTGGAATATTTGAAGTGACAGTGTTTGTCTTTCCAAGTTACCTTTTACTTTTTATGACGGGGCCCTGCTCTCCTGAAGATGGCTGAACAACAGCCTGCCCATGCCAAACAGTGAAGTAGTTTCTTGTTCTGATTTGTTTGTATGCACAGCTTTTGCTTTTCCTATTCAACTGTTTTTATCTCAAACCACAAGTTTTCTAGCTTCTACCCTTCCAATTGTCTCTCTGATCCCCCTGATAGGGGAGTGAGCGAGCTGCTGGGTAAGGCTTGGCTGCTGACTGGGGTTAAGCAGCAACATTTGGTTTGGTTGTTTTGGAGTTTTGTCAGGAGCCGTTTGTGAGCTTGAGTGGGATGCCATTGCTGCTTATAAAAGACTGCCTTATTTTCTTGGTTGTTATTAATTTTTTTATATGTTCTGTAAGCTGTTTGACTTCTGCAAACAGGGCACAGACCCATTATTAAATTGAGTATCTCTAAGGTATTTCCTATTCCAACTTTGACATACTGATAAAGCATGCATTGAAAGCAGATTGCTTATAAGGTTAGAAGATAAGACTGCTTAAGGTTAGAATATGCCCACTGGCTACAAGAATTTCCGGTGTAAGGCAGAATTTATATCAGAAATCTTAAATCTAAGTATTGCATACTCCCAGTACCTAAGAGATATGAAGTACCTGAAGTTTTAGAAAACAGCTGCAGAGGTATTTTTGGAATAACAGTACTGATTCTACCACTGCTGCTACTACTATTACTACTACTACAAGAATTTTCTGTTCCTTGACCTCTAAATTGTGGATCTTCTCTGTTAATCTGAGCTTTTACTGAAGGAAAAGAACTGTGTAAGCAATTAAGCCTATTAATCAGAATGTGAAATCTGGCATAAACAGAAGATATAATTCTGTCTGGACATATTTGCAATGCTAATGCAGGATAAAGAGGCTGTAATATTACTGTAAACCTCTTTTTATTTTGTACCTCAAGTCACCTTTGCAAGTGGCAGAGTTCCTGTCAACCACACATACATTTTTTTGTCACGGTCTTTTGAATAAATGAGTCATCACTGAACAGAAGGTTTGATTGCTTCCTTCTCTTTATTTTCAGCCCTGAAAACTCCCCAGACTCACAAAACTAACCAGCTTAAAATAATGAATAATGAAGTCACGTGCATTTGATCCAAATCCATAATTTCTTGGTTTTCTTCCTAGAAAAATCAGAAAATAATTAGGAGGCTACACAAATGGCTGGATGTTTATATTAAATCCACATACATTCTCAGCAAACTCCCAGTAACAGAATGTCTTACTGTCATGCACAAGGAGAAAAAATATCACATGGAAGACTGCCTTGTTAGACCTCTAAAATAAATTATTATTATTTTTTGGCTAATAAATGTGTAATCATTCCCTTCCGAATTGTTACAGCTTGAGCTGAAATAATCACTAGATAAGGAAAAAAGCCTAATTTATTCTGATAAATGCAACTTAAAACAACTTCAATCCTGTGGTTTTAATGTGATTCAGATTGAAACATCTGCAATAAACAAATATATGAGGGATGACAAAAAATAGTAAAGATACACTTCTTTCGGCTGTGAATTAAATTACTTTATATGAAGAAAAATATTCACTGGGTTTCCTGAAAATAAAGAAATTGCTTCTTGTGGACACTTAATTCAGGGTCTATAAATATTAAGAACTTCTGGTGGGACTGAGAGGCTTAGCTTTGCAAAGGGATAGGCAAAAACTCACTGGACTGGTGCCACAGAGCCTTATTATTTGCAGGTGACTTAGCAGCTCAGAGCAGAAGGAAGAGAACAGTTAGAGAAGGGTGGATGGCATGGTGAGCAGTGAAATGCAGTAGCAAAATTTGTGTTTCAGATGGGCAAGCAGAGGTGGACCACACTGTATTCACAGGGCTGCATTAAATTGTGTGCTAGTAGATATGATAGCCTCTTTTCAGAATTATGGCTGTGCCTATAATGGCTGGCATTTACTGTGAGAAAGAGCAGAGTCTCACTGAAAATTGAAGGCTAATAATCTCTTAAAATCTGATGTTGACAGTCAGTATTCAAATTTGATGGCCCTAATTTTCCCTTTATTTACACCATTTTTATGATTATCTAACTCCATTCACTTCAATAAAGCAGTTGTGCCTGATTTACAGGGACTGTGTGAGAAGTGCTGCCAGTCTTGTATAATCTGTTCATAAAAATTCCCACTATCAAACAACTTTTCTGACAACACAGTCTTTAGGTTAAATGCCTGACTGCTCAAAAGTGCATTATTAAAGCCAAATTCTGTCCTTAGGTGTACTCCAAAGAAACATGACTTCGGTCTGTAATTCACAAAACAAAACACTGAAGAGAATCATGATTCATCCAGCCATGTGCCTTTAAATTAATCACACATTTTAAACACTGATTTAACTGAACTTACAAACCATATAAATGCAACTTTTGTTTATTTTTCAAAAGAATTCCAGTTTATAATCAATGCTATAAGCTTTCTCTAAGTGATGCCCTTATCATGCTGGGAAACTTGTTAAATTCATAAGGCTGACAGAAGTTAAAGAAAATGGGCTGAATATAAACGTTCTAGAAAATCTCAGTATGAGTTTCCATTATGAAAAAAGAAAAAAGGTATGAAACAAAGATATTTATTAATAAATATAATTTTGATAATGTGTGATGCGTGCCATCTCCATACAAAAAGCTAGGTCTCTGTCCTCTTCTGTGGCAAATGTAATTCTAAAGCTGCATCTGGAAGGGCAGATTAATATATCTGTGAAATATGAAATATTTAATGATACAAAACAGCAGGCAGGCAGAACAACACATGCACTGGAGCAAAGGCCTTTAGCAGTGAACAGCTCCCCTCTAAGCCAGCTCTCTCCTCAATAAAACCATAGTGGTCCAGAAGGACTAGACAGAATTCTGGCAGGTCACAAAATAAGCCTCACTCAGTTGCCATGACAAAGAGGATGCTGCAGCTGGGGTTTACCACTGAAAATCCATTTGTCTCCCAGTCTACCTCTCCAAATCCCAGTGGTTTAGTTGTACTGGGAACTGTACCATGACCCTGGGATACCACTTGACCAAAACTTACTCTTGGTAGATTGCAAATTGTACTTGCAGTCTGTGTCTGGCCTGCTGCATCAGGGAATGAGAGAGGGACAATGGCACTGACTTGAACGTGCCTGATGTAAAGCTGTGGAGCAGCACAGAGAAGCAATCAGGGGCATGGTTCTTCTAAATGAGGCACCATTCTAGACAAGGCTGCCCTCTGCCAAGCCCTGCTTTCTGATTGTAGATTGGAAGGTGGAAGATGGAAAGCTTCCTTCACTTCTGTGGCGATGCCTTTTCCAGAAACACTCTGAGTGTTACCTCTGTTATTCTTCTTGGCTTAAAGATGCATATATGTATGCATATGTATATGCATTTACCATGGTGGGGTTTTTTGGTTTTGATTTATCCCCTAAGTATTCACACGTATTAAGAAAACTTAGTGGCTAACTGAAGACTATATTCTTGCACTGATGACCAACCTTTTACAATAGGTGAGAATTTATTAACCTGAAAGTGTAACACAGTCCTAGAGTGCTCAAATTAATTAGGATTCATCAGGAATGACAAGCACTTGTGTGGTGCACTACCATAAAACATCCATTCAGCTGCTGAACACACATAAAGAATTGACATATCTTGCTGTTGTGCTATGTTGACAGTATTCAAAATAAGTATACATGTATAAACTCCTGGCCTTGAACAGTAGAGTTTCTAGAGTTTCTCACAACACCAGGTGAGAGTTTATAATAAACTGTGACCATTTTTATATTACATATTGCCTTCCAAGGCTTAATGCCTTGCTCTTTGTATGGATAATGTAGAGATCTGATGCATGGCTAAGATTAAACAGCCACAGCAGAAAGTGTAAGTAATATTAAGTAAAAATTTTTAGTTGTGAGTATGGATACAAGAAGCTGATGATTTGCTAGATGCTTTTGATACATTCTTAGTGGGATTTTTTTTTTTGTTTGGTTTTGTGGTTTATTTGGAAGGATTTAGTTTTTAAAGTGTTTTTTTCCTGTTGGGTTGGTTTTATTTATTTGGGAGGCTTAAAAAAAAAAAAAGCTGTTTCCTTGAGTGTAACAACAAACAAATTAGTAAAGTGTCTTATCTCAGGACACTCAAACCTAAAGCTCTTATTTTGATTTTAGCATTTTCTCAGAGCCAGGTCCTCTGTGCTTCTATTGTGGAGCTTGACACTTCTTTGGAAATATCTCTTTCCAGATCTGTATTGCTAGACTGTATTTCTTGCTATTTTGGTTCTGTCAAGTTATGTTCCAGGACTTTGGGAACATTGGTTTCATGTATTTGCTCATTCAAACTGGATTTGTCTTCCTTGAACATGTTCACTCCCCCTTAAAAATCTCAAAATAGAAAACTTTAACATCTTGCAATAGATGCAATAGGTCTGCAAGATCAAACTCATGGAAAGTGTTTATCAGTATTTAAAAACATGCTGTAGTATCTTGTCAAAAATGCAATTTTTCAGAGTTCTAATGGACCAGGACACTAACTTTTGACATCCTGAAAAGGTGCTGAAGTTCTCTAATTAAGTTTCATGGAAAAACTTCGTGCCAATTTTTCCCTGATCTTTTCCTTGGCACACCTTCTTCACCTTCTCTATGCTTGTTTTCTTTTCACAGAACAAAGAGCTTGGTACTATACTCTGTGAGGCCAGAATGATGACACATGTTGTTTCTTCTAATCACAAATGATGTCTCTTAATCTTGTAGGAAAGTTGAGCTTTGGAAGTGGATGTGGTTTTATGAAATTTCTTCCCCTTTCTATTCCCATTTTATCTACAGTCTTTTTCCTATCTATTTAGGATGTAAACTTTTTTTCCTCCTACACAATATATAAATATGAAAACATGCTTTAGTCTCAGCTAAGACTTCAAATTGTGACTCTGACACATTTCAGCCAATGACTTTGAAGACTTTTGCTCCCTTAATCAAAGAGAACAGAAAAAAAAATTATTCAGCAACCAAGCTCTTGGCTGATAAAATACTCTACCATACTTGAATTATAGTGTTTCATACCTATAAAGGCACCTGTTTACTTTCTTGCATTAGCTGAAATGCAGTCTCTAGTTAATGAAAATTAAGCAATAATAATGCATAACCTGGGCAAATGTAATGAAGAAAAAGAACTTTATCATGAAAGGGTCCCTCTATACTCTTTTCTCTAAGGAAACACACACACAAACTTCTGTCAAAGTAGGCAAGTGTTGTCTTGAAAGGGTAAAGAACATTCATATGGGTTCTACATTTTTTTCATGCTTTTTTTTTGTTTTTTGTGCGCTCTGTGTAGAATGAATCTACAGGACAGTAGAGAGGAAAGAAAGGTCTAAGCAGTGATGAAGAGCTTATTTTGCAGTGCTAAAACTACTGAACCAGTTGAAGAATGAACACCCTGGACCTGATCTAGGGGGTTGCATGGAGGAGCATGAACTATTCTTTCTGGATTAGTGTGGAAAAATCCTCCCCTTATGCAGAACTTCCTGCAGGGAGTAAGAAAGTAAAGATTTGGATGCTGGTTGAAAAATCTAGGTAGATGAAACTCAAATATTTAGCATCTGGAAGGGCAGGCTGAACCATTTTGTCAATGCAATTAGTTGCTCTGTGTCTGAGATTTCTCTTTTTTATTGTTTTTTTAAATGATAGGATTTTAAAATATGTGCCAGGACTGATGTAACAGCAATAGACACAACTTTGTCACCTTCTTCTAGGTACCTGAAAATGGCAGAGATCTCATTTGTAAAGTTTCTTTTTGAATCTAATTTCACAAAGCAGGAGGGAAGAGGGGTTGCAGTTAATCAAAACCTTCCTTTTTCATTACCTAGGAAGTAGGTAAGGGAGTTTTCTGTAACTGGGATTGAGGGGGAAACAGTGTCAGGGAAGTACAATTCTGGGAGGGAGCAGGCTTTTTTTCAGGACCAGAAATCAAAGACCTATCAGGCACCAGGTCCTGGTCAATGGTCAAAAAGAGAAAGCAAGGTGCTCATCTTTTAAAAGGCTTAATGCTCTTTGTCAAATGTTTACTTGCTATGTAAAAATAAGATATGTTTAATAAACTCCAGCTTCTATTCAAAATGAAAAGACAGATTTGTCCTAAATCAAAAAAGGAGAGGTATATGCTGGCATTTCCTGAATAGCCTTACAGACTTAATTGTTGAGAATAGCAGACTGATTTTGAATTGGTCTTTTTACTTCATTTTATAACAATTATTTTCTAATGCTCCTTCACTGTCCTAAAAAGAGTATCTCCTTCTACTCACATCCTCATCTCTTTTAAGTGCAACTGGAAAGCTGTGTGATGTTCTCATCTGCAATTTTCAATTTCACTAATCAAGCCCTTGCATTTCATGCATATTACAAGAGAGGTATTTTGGGAAGGCATTTGTTTCCCCTATTCTTTTCCACTTTTTGTCAAGCTGTTCAGAATGTTTTTCATCATCCCTCTTCACCTTTGTTTCCATATTAACAAATGAACCTTTGTTAAGCTGAAGGTTTGGACTGGAGAGAGAGTTGGAATGACCACAAAAGCTTTCCTGTTGTGCTGGCTTTTGCTGGAGTACAGTTAATTTTCTTCACAGTAGCTAGTTTGGGACTATGTTTTGGATTTGTGTTGGAAAGAGTGTTGGTCACACAGGGATGTATTTGTAATTGCTGAGCAACACTTACACAGGGCAAAGGCCCTCTCTGCTCCTCACCCCATCCCATCGGGGAGGGGGCTGAGGGTCCACAGTTGAGAGGGGGCACAGCTGGGATAGCTGACCTCAACCAGTCCAAGGGATATTCCATACCACATGGCACCATGCTCAGTATATAGAAATGTGGGAAGGAGGAAGAGTGTGGTGTTTGGTGTGATGGCTTGTCTTCCCAAATGTTCTGATTTAGGAATGGCGCTCCCTAATTTAGTGTCCTCCCACCACCGAGACTGCCCCAAACCAAATGCTAATTCCTCATTCCCACCCCACTACTTTCACTCTCCCTCCCTGCTCCATAGATGGAGTTGAGAATTGGAGGCAAAAAAAGGTAAAAATTGTGGTTCAGATAAGAACAATTTACTAGAAACAGCAACGAGATAGGAAAATTAACCATAACAGCAACAATACTAATAACAAAGGTTTACAAAGAGAGGGTGATTCACATACAAAAATGCTCACCAAATCCCAATGGGATGTGACACTTTTATCTATTAAACTGTCTTTATCTCAACCCACAATTTTTTCACTTTTACCCCTTCGATTCTCTCTCCATCCCGCTGTGCAGGGAATGAGTGTTGGCTGTGTGGGGATTGGTTGCCAGCTGGACTTACACTATGAGACCTGTCCTTCGTAATCATCCTTCTAAATGAACCTGACATCCTGCCCTTTGACACAGAACTAATACAAAACCCGTATTTGGTTGTCAGTAGTAAAGGCATTGATTGTCTTTTATATTGATTGCTTCTCTCAAAAACGTCCCCACGTGTGTCTCCCCATGCACTCCACCCTCTTTGCTGAGGTGTGTTTGCAAATGTGTCATAAAGATGCAGGGGTTTTCATCTGTAACTTAGGCCCACAGATAATTTTAGGATCATTCCTTTGCTGGAAGAATGGTCCAGAAAGGGAAAGAAAGAAAGAAAAAGCCAGATGGGTTGGCACATGTTTAAATAAATATGAATAAGAACTATTTCTCTCTCTGTAGAGATATGATTTAGCGCAAGCTATGAATTTCTTTTCTCATTTTGCAGTTCCTTACTTATGGTGCTTTTTGTTTCTCTGCTGGGAAGTACAAAGTTGTTCTTAATAAAAGCACAGCATTGATTTTGGTTAGAAATATATTATAGTAATCCATGAATAAAATATTAAACATTGTTTGTTTCACCATGAAGGATGTCAAAACCCTTGTAAAACAAATGATTTTAGATAATATCAATATTTCTATGGCTATTTCTTTAATTAGTACACTGCAGCTCTGTAACAGTTGGCCTCTCTTTGCTACCTTAGCAGCAAACAAATCTCTTCTGAGTTCAAAATAATCTTCTGCTATATTTAGAGCGTTGCCTTAAGTTGCTATATACTTTATCACTGCATTACTTCACTTATACACCAATATATATTCATTAATGAAGGATTTTCCATCTCTAGGTGGAAATGAAGTAGGAAAATAAGCTTGTGGTCATCTACTCAGGACAGGTGTCAGAGAACAAGGATTGGGAGACTTGAGGCTAAAAGGGACTTCTGAAGATCAACTGGTCCCTCCTTATTGCACAAACAGGATCTTCTAAGGCAGGTTGATCAGGACTCTGCAAAATTGTGGTTTTCGTATCTTTAAGGATGAAGACTCCACAACCTCTCTGTGAAATCTGATCAGTGTTTAATTACCCTTCAATTATTTTTTTCATGTATTCAAGTAGAATTTCTTATATTTTAATTTGTGGCCAGTTTTCCTTTAAGTGATCAATGTTTATAAGAATCTATCTCCTTTCCCTTCATTCACTTCATCAGGTATTTAAATTCTTTAATAAGTTCCCTCCTGAATCTTCTTTCCTCCAGGCTGAGGAATCATATCTCTCCTTAGCTACTATCCCTTAATCTGCAGAAACCAGACCTGGACAGTGTAATCCGGATAGGAACAGGAACGCATCCATCCATTTGATTTATTTTCCATTTCTCCCAGCTTGCATCATCTGCAAACTTGCTTAAGATGCACTCTGTCCCATCATCAAGGTCATTAACAAAGATGTTAAACAGTATTGGCCTTGACATTGACGCTAGGGGTGCAACACTAGGGACTGGCTCCAGCTGGACATCATGCCATAGCACAGGAGCACATCTGCTGCTGCTAAATCTGACATGGCCAAGCCCCTAATTTGAAGAATTTGCTTCATCTTTATTCATCTTAGATTCACAATACCTGGAAAAGGCTGTAGCTCTTCTTAGGTTTCTGATTAAAAATGCCATGTAATAGTTAGGCATTATTTTTAGTCATGAATTTTACCCCTTTTTATCAGTTCTAAGTTGCAAATTACATTTCTCTATTAAAAGATTTCAATATATATTTTCATGACAGAAAGCCACAACTTCCCGTGTTCCAAGACTTTTTTCTTAACAGATCTTGGGAAAAACTTTGCACTCAGATTTAATTTCAGCAGCATCAGCTATTCAGCTTCAAAGAATCCATATTTTCAATTATTTTTATGTTATTAAAAGAAGAGTCTGGATTCAAAGACAAAAATTATTTCAGCTCCTAGAAGTAGTGTTGTATAGGCTAAAAGGTGATTTCTTTTTTCATTTAGGAAGAGTAGGTTTTCAATCTAGTTTAGCAAGATTTTAGACCAAGTAGCATCAACCTAATAACTTCTAGCAGTACTGTACTCTGTTTTAAGTGCACATATAAAGTATCTACTGTGGCATGTCCTTTATTTTTTTAAAAATGCACTGTAATAAAGAATAAACATTTCCTGCACAGAGCAAATTGAGACATGACGAAGAGTTAAGTATTCTATAAATGCTTCTGGCATCCTATAAATCATCAACTAAAGAAAATGCTGACAAATATCAACATCAGTGGAGTATTGATCTACCAAATGCACTTCAGCCTCTCACTAAACAGTTTTCTTTAAGCATACAAATTAAACAGATGAGAATGGAAAATCAGATCTTTGGCACTACTAACACCTTCAACAGATTTGCAGAAATTTTTGTAATTATTCTCTCCTGCTCTTTTGCTGTTCTTGGATTGCTTCATTTTTGGTGATGGAGATGTCTGTAATATTGCATTTCATGTGCTTCAGTATGTGCCATATGAAAACAAGCATTTAGTGGCATTGCACTCAGGGTGCATTCAGTGTGTGCTGGAAATTAGATTTGCAGTTAAGAACAGTGCAAGACTGTAATACAGAGAAAATTTTATACTGGACTTGTATACTGAATTACATCATCTGGATTCTAATATAACCTTTTATCAGTTTGGGCAGCACGGCTGATTTCACCTTTATTCCCTATAAAAAAGAGGCCCCCTGAGAATGGGTAACATGATGAGAATCTTTTAGCAGGTGACATTTAAATCGGAACATCCAGAGGCAGTGTCATAAGCAGATATGTCTTTTTCACCTAATAAGCCAGGGCTGAATGTTAAATGCAGACAATAATATTTTATTAACATTATCGGGGTATTCAAAAGAGGTTATGAGGCAAACAGGTAACAATTTTTATATCCTTTCATATTTCTTCTAAGAAATAATTGCTTCTAGGAGTCAGATTATTTCAATTTGTTTCCTCCTCTTTAAAGGATTCCTTTGTAGAAGGATTCCTTTGTTAATGTAATGATTTAGGGGTGCTTAAGTTCTACAATTCAGGTCTTGAAATTCTTCAAGACAAAACAAACTCAAGCATGTAATCATCGAATTCTTGGGCAGAGTAACACCATGATTAAAATCTCAAAAAGCCCACTTCTTTTTTCAACTGCTCTGTTTGATTTTTTTTGTAGTTTTTTTTTTTAAATTGTATTTTTTATTTTGATGGTATGCTTCTGGTTCTACCTAATTTAAGGCAACAATGAAATGCGCACAGTTTGATGTTAATTCTTTGCACCTTTTGATGTAGGATTCTATAAATGGAGAAAAAGGAATTGGCATAAAAATAGTAAATAGCAATCACCATTTTAACTACAGTTTTTTCATTCAGCAAACCAAACAATCTCCATACACTAATGACTGGTATTAACATTTGAATTTCATACTTTAAAATTTACTCTTTAGAATGATTTTATCTTATGAATATACTTTCTGAAAATGAATATACATATGTATATGTGTCTTTCTAAGTCTATGTGTATGTGCACGCATTTTTTCTGAGAAATAAATGACCTCAGGTACAGAACAACAAAAGGTTATTTTGCATTCTCAGTGAGAGTGGAAGGAATGACTCATGAGAAATATTGCATGCATTTGCTATATAAATAGGTTAGCCTTGTTTAAAGGTTGGCAAGTTCCTACCTCTGGTTCATTTTCATTTATGTTTTACAAGTCATATTATGTATTAATTATTGTATTTTGATCACGCTGCTTGTTAGATAATGCATGAGCATCTCCTCTCAGATCTCAGCTGAAATTTTAAATGCACACTGAGGCACATGTCTACAGAGCAGTTCCTCAGAATATGCTTTTAAAATTAAACTCCAGTGAACAATAGCTTAAAAATCAAAGACTGCAGATCATAACGTTTTTATAAAATGGGCTTATGAGTATAGTGAATCTGTGACTCAGACAATAACTCCTCCCTTCCCTTTTTTTTTTTCTTTTATAGAAAGAGGCTAAACATTAACTTCTTATACAAATGACCTTGTTGTATCTTGTGTCTCAGTAGTTATTTGCCAATGATTCTTTATACAATGCCATTGTTTAATGAATTCAAACTTGTACCTTCCCGTCAGCTGAAGAAGCTGACTAGAGACTTTTATTTAGGCAGAAATATTGTAGACAATAACATTGCATACCAACTGTCCTGTGTTCATGTAGACTCCTTTTTTCACTTCACATCAGCTTTATTTCCTCAGATTTTAATGGGAGGTCCAGCTGACACAACCTATTTTCTTTAGAGGTCATCAATACTCCTATTAAAAATCTGAGGAGAATTTTAAAAGACTCACATGGGAACTTGTCACCCAGCTTAATCAACTAACAACATTTACTTGAGCTCTGCCATGAGGTTTTCTGAAGGAGACTAAAATCTTATCTCATTCAAGTCTAGATTGCTCATCTTCCTACATCACTGTAGGAATCTACAGAAATTTAGGATAATCCATGGTTGCAAATGAGAAAAATAAAAGCTGGCATTGTCTGCTAGGCAAGAATGACTGATAGAACAGTGCATGGTTTAAATTTTTGAATTTATTTAAGACTAGAACATGGTTGTGATTCAAATATAAGGAAAATCATTGTCCTGAAAGCTCAAGGTGGTTTAAAAAGGCCCATATTTGGAAGAAAGAAAAATTAAATCTGTAAGCTGAGAATGGAAAAATCCTGCAAATGACATGGTTGTGTAGGTCGTGGTCAGATAAGATTTTTTTTTTTTTAGATATTGCAGTTTTTCAAGGGAAGGAATAATTAGGATAAAGGTTTGTGCAAAGATCCACAATATAGCCTTGAGTGCTTTGGTTTTCATCTTATCTCAATTAGGATATTAGCTCAGCATAATCAGGCCTCTAGTTTGGTACTTGGTGCATTCACACACAACAGTAAGATGATTCCAGCCTAAAGAAGAACCCACCCCAAACCCTTAGGTAGAACTAGAGCAAAGGAAAGATAACTGAGAGATTATCAAAGCTGGGAAATGTGAAAATACTGGTGTGCTGCACATCACTTTCTGAATCACTGTCAAGTGGCACCAAGACATAAGTGAGAGTAAAAAGCAGATATGAAGAAAGATATTGTAGCAGTTCATTAATACAAAATTAAGTGTAGTATTATTCTTCATAAACAAAAAGTAAATAAAGTCTCTTGCCTCAATTAGGTCTCTGAGGAAGTAGGAGATGCTTTACCTTACCATTTCCTACTATGTTCTTATATTGAATGAAAGAAATATTAAATCATTCAGAGGAGGTGAAACCAAACTGAAACCAACCAAATGAAGAAAGCCCCACAAAAACAGAATCAAAACCCCCAAACCCAAAATGCAACAAACTCACTTCAAAGTTGCTTCATATCTTCTTCAAAGAGACTTCTTAGTAGTTGCACATATTTCTGTGGAGAGTAGAAATCTATCCTCACACCTGCAGCTAATCAATTTATGCCCTGAGGCATGATATTTGGTTTACACTTATTATTAATTTTGGCATGCATAACTACAAATGTTTTTAGTGTTCATATAATTAGCCCACTTCTTTTTAACATTCAACCAGGGTATTTGACTTGATGGCCTCCTGTGAGGGTGAATTTCACAGGTTGATTATATGCTGCATAAAGGAACATTTGCATATATTGGTTCTAAATTTATTGCTTCTTAATGGCAGAGAAGCAGAAAACTGGAGAGTGAAAAGCCATTTTATTGGCAAAATCTGTTAAGTTGCCCCAGTGAAAACTAACTAGAATGTTGTTGTTGTTTCAAAAGGGAAGAAAAGAAATACGAGAGTGTCCTAAATATGATTTCTTCAATGATTGTGTGTTTGGGTAACAGTGGGTAAGGAATTAACACCAGGACAAATATTGAATGACGAAAAAATCAGATACAAAATGCAGCAGAAGGGAAAAAAGAGACAATATGTCAGAGTATATTGGATAGAATTAGGAAGATGACCTATGCACTGTATCATGCAGGAAACTTAGTTAAAAACAGTCCCTGTTTACTTTAGAGGAAAGAATGGGTGACAAAAATGTCAAATGGGATTAGTAAAACATTGATCACAATTACTTTAACAGTAGGGCTGAAACAATATTAGATAGAATTCAAGAATTTACATTATCATTGAAAAAACCAAAACAGGAAAAGGGAAGGAACTGAATTATAATTAACAGAATTAAGTCACAAAAAGAAAGTCCTCTAAGACATGGACAAACCATACAATGATAATGGACTACTTTCAAAATTTCTATGTATGGCTTATAACTACTGTAATGATGAGAAAAACAAAAAGAAATACCAAACAAGGAAAATAAGTAAGGGGAAAAAAATTAAGCTGAATAAGTCAAGCTCAAACTCTAAAGCAAGAGTAAAAAAAATTTCAAGATAATCAAATAACAAAAACATTTGAAACTACCCCATACGAAAACATTGCCCATATGTATGAGAGTACCTTGCCAAAAGCTTATGAAACTTAACACTCCCAGCCCAAGGAAGCTTGGGCTATGTCATGCTAGATATCTACAAAACAGATTTATCTCTGAGCTAGCTGCTTAGAATTTGTATCTTAATAAATGGAGGAACAGTTCTGGGCTCACTTGGCCTCTCTTAGATAACTACCTTACAATATAGCAAACTAAGTTGCTCTTCTGCCTCTTTGTTCTCCCCTTACTTTGAACAGAGACCAGTAGTAAGTAGACCTCTCATGCCTCATGCAGATCATCACCACTGAAGTAATCTCTAGAGCTTCTATAAAAATCAACAATTCACTTTGATACAATTGAAAAGATAAAGAAGAAAATGTTTATTCTCTTTATGAAGAAAATGTTGAACAAACATCATGCCAGGCAGTGATTTTGTGAGGAGAGAGAGCAAATCATCCACACATTTTATCTTTCATTATTTGTCGCCTTCTGCATAGGTAGCAATGCACTAATGAAGGATAACATTTTATAGATGAATTGCAAACTGCTGTTAACATTGTTCGAGGAGGCTGAGAGATTAATAATATCCACTGGGCACCAAAATGCTTTTTGAAAGTGCAAAAGTGTTGCAATAGCAACCAATTAACTCCTCAGAAGGACTTATTTCTATGAGTGAAACTTTGCACTGTCATGGTTATTCTGCTTCTAAAAGAACTTGGCTCATGTATTTCTAGACCAAAGCAAAGACAGTTTGGTCATGTAGGTATGTCCTAGCTAAGGAGAAATATCTGCAACAACAGAAATTATTTGCTCCTTAAAGATACTACAGACTTCCAAACACTAAGAGGCCAGGAAAAAAAAAAGGCTGAAATAAGGATGCAGTGGGATTTACCGGAGGATACGGAAAGTCCACTTAAAATCCCAAATTTTAAAGGAAACCTGAAAACATAAGTGGAAAGAGGGAATGCCATAGAAACGTTTGATGTGTGGAGAACCTGCACAATGGCCTGCAAGAAGTCCAAGAGTTGACAGTAGTTGCTTGCAAAAGAAAGTCTTCCACATGACCTGGTGAATGAAGATTCAACAGTCTTGGGCGAGCAATGGTCTGTTATGTAATTTCTATGCCATTAACGCCACAAAAGATACTAGCAAATCTTTCCATGCACCTGTAAAAATGGTGCAACAGTTCCCCCTGAACCCCCTAAAAGATCTTTCAGGGATAGAAAGGATTGGATGAGATGCTCATGTACGGTAATTATAACCATCTATGTGGGAATTTGAGTTAAAGCAGAAGTTAAAATCTCTCAACTCTTATGAAAGACTTAAAACAAAAAATCCCTGAAAATCAAGACACAAAATCCAGACAGCATACAGCCTGGTTGCTGGGGAGAGCATTACCCCAGGTTCAGTGTGGGGGTTTGCAGTCATTCAATGACAACCATAATGCACAATGTCAGGAATAAGATACCCTTTAATTGGGGTGGTTTCCATAGCTATATACATGCCCCTCTCATGCCTCTTTTCTTTTCAGCTTTAGGAAGAAATAAATCATCATCCCTGAAATACCTATGGCAGGCAATGGGCATTTACATAACATAGCATATTGTCTCACTTTGTGCTCTATAAAAGGTTCTGGAATACCACATGGCAGCCTTTATTAGACTTTCACAAGTACTTCAAACAGAGAAAAGGAGAAAATATGTATGTTCATAGGAAAAAAAATGAGGATAAAAGAAAAGCCATTGTTGAAACAAAAATCTGGTTTCTCAATATGAATATTAACATCTTTTTTAAGCTTTCTTCATGACTTTGAAAAGTGTGAGTTCCACAAAGCAGTCTGTAGCATCTATTTATGGAAAAAGTTATTTCATTTTAATTTCTCTAAGCAAAACACTAAAAGTAGAAGCAACATGAAATAATGCGTGACTTTTTTTTTCTGTGAAATCAGATAAAACACACTGCTACTTTGGTGGCCTTGGAACTTTATTTTTTGTCTTATTGATAAACAGATAAAGATTTGGGCAACCATCTGGTCTCAAGAAGATCCCTTAGGGTTGTGAGTATATTTTGCATCCTTGCTCCTCAATAGCTGATGCTAAAAATCAGCATAAAACTTTAAGATAGTTCCCATTGTTCTCATAATTAGTTGCTTATTTATTGTCTTCAAAATCTTTCTCCTTACTTATCACCGATTCTCAGTCTTGCTTCCTAATGTTGTTTTCTTCATCTCCCCTCCCATTAATGTTTTACTGCTTATAGCAGGCAGCATCTCTCCTCTTTGAGATTCTCCTGCTCCTCCTGCTTGGGTTTGTACAGGAAGAACAATCCAGCAAAGAAAACTCTGAAAGTGATTTTGGCAGCTTTGATCAATCAGTTTAAACTAGGAATAACAATGGTTCAGTACCACTTTAAGGCAGATCTTCCTGAGTAAGTTGCAAAGCCTGAGCTGTTTAAATGCACGGAGGATTGGTTTTTCAGCTAAAGAACACTTGTAACCATAAAAACTAGCTAGCACAGTAAAAAGCACTATTAAAATAAAATATGTATTTATTAAAACCCCCAATATTTCAGCCTTATTGCTCTATTTATGTGGTATTAAATCATAGAAAATGGGAAAAATGCCAAGAGAAATTGAGTAATATTAGAGTATTAGAGGAATACCACACCTGAACGACTATTATAAACCAGAAGGGAAAGAGTAGACCAAAATAAAGGAAAATATTCTAAGGTTATGCTGCATTATTCAGTATTCAAAGGCATATATCAGAATAGTATTTTTCAGTGTTTAATAAGATCTTCTTTTACTTACCTTTCTCTGCCCACCACTGCACATGTCTTTCTGCTCTGTGTAATGTGGTGACTTCAACCTGTGTCAGGAAGTTTAATGCTCTGTTACACAGCAGTAACAACACATCCATCTTCATTAGAAATTGTTCTTCTATCTGTCCATTCATAAGACCTTTCATCCACTTCTGCACAGAATGGTGACAAAAAGAGCAAATCAAAAGTTAATAGGAGAAAACAAGTTTAAGTGATTTGATTGCAGAGATTTTGAAAACATCATATTAACTGGTTTGGAGAAGTTTATGCATTAAAATTTTCAGAGCAGAAGAACTTTGGATTTCTTCTCCATTTTTTTCTTTTTTTTTCTTTCTTTTTCTAATTTTCTTTTTTCTTTTCCCATTTTGTCCTCAAGAATGAAGAATGAATTTTTTTTTACCATGAAAATGGTAAAAAAATGGCTGAAGAAACATCTCCAAAACTAATAGGTATTTTTCTTTCATCATATCATGCTATTCTCAGAGAAGGAAAAAACCACCCCCACTATTACAAAAGGTATCTTTTGGCAAGAAAAATTTAAAGTGAAGAGATGGATAACCAGCTCTAATATGCCTTTACCTTGCCAAATGATTTTGTATATAAGAACTCCAGTCTGGTCTTTTCATTTTTACTGAGAATGTATAGTAATTACTATTCTCTAAAATTATGGTGCCATATGATTCTTTTTATGTAATTATAAACTTTTAGGTTTGTATTTGTGGACTTATGTCCTTTTAATTATCCTTTACATCTATTACAACACTAGATGTGACCAACCTGGTAGAAGACAGATTAGCTCGTCAGAAAAAAATTATTTAGATGGTATTGATTCAAGACCTTGCAATGTCTTTTGGAGTGAAGGAATAATTACATCCCATTCTTCCAGGAATCATTATATGTAATTCCAGGTGCTTTCTTTTCTGAAAGTGTGAACTAGCAAAGGCTTACTAACTATGCAAGTACTTTTCTCTTCCCTTTGTATAGAGGATAAATTTAAGCACCTGGAATCAGAATTAGAATAGACTCTGGAAAAAAGCACACAGTGTCCCACATCAGATAGCATATGCTAACATATGCTATCTGGTCAAGTTAACTCCAAATTACTGAGGATACAATGCAAAAAGAGGAAATATAAATCCCTCCACAAGATTCATGCAGAGTTTTCTCATACAAGACAGTGCAATTACTTTTCAGATAATAATAATAAAAAAGATAATATTTAATTGTAACAGGGCGTTTAAATATTCCATATCTCCTAGATGAAGCTCCTGAAAACAATGTTTCAGTCCCATCCTAAATAAAATACTATATTTTTAACCCAGAGGTTAAATAAGTGGGTGTTAGCATTACACAGAGATTACACAAGTCTGATACAAGTCGCTGGTGTTTTTTGTTTATCTAATTAATTAACATCTTGATTCACAAATCGGCATCATCTGAAGTGAGGTAATAATGCAAAATGCATTAGCATGAACAGCAGGCATTCCTAACTTGCCAGCTCTGAAGGATTGATTGAGGCAGCATCATTTAGGTGACTTTGGCAAACTACTTAGGTCATTTAAAAATGCATAATAAACTTTTTGAACTCTTACTGTAATTGTGCCCATGTGTGCCAGTATATTTTAAGATATGGCTAGATATGTGTGAGTGTCATATGCAAACAGCCTCTAAGTTTTTAAAAATGCAGCTTTCTTTGAATTAATAATACAAATTAATTAGAAAACTCCTTTTTATTGTACAGAAAATACATTAGAATTATATATTAAAAGTGAAAGTAAGCTTTATCTTTTCCCCTTGTTAGAAGACAAAACCACAGTCATCTTTACTGCAATACTTATAGGAAGAACATATAAATATGCTATTAGTGAACTGTGTAAAATTAAAATTGCACTTTTCTCTGTTTAAACTCTGTTCCTTCCTGCAATAAATCATCAGCACAGCACCAGTTTAATTTCCTTTCTGAGTACATCTTAATGGGAAAATTGAAGACTAAAAAGAATGATCTGAGGCTTCCCTTCCCCCTTCACATATTGGATGAATGCACATTTGCAAAATAAAAGCTACAGACAACTTAATTATATACTTAATAGACAGCAGGTAGGAAGTGCAAAGACAATAGGCCAAACTCTGCCCCCATGTTGCCCAGTTCCTTAAAAGGAATGCCTCCAAATATGGAAAATGTTATGCCAAAGGTTAAACATTGCTTTTGTGAGGTTTTGGGAGGTGAGGAAACAATATTTTTTTCAATTGGTTTGTTGCAGGTTCCTGACATACCTGGCTGCAGCCCATTCAAAATAATAAACAAGATATCTTGCTAGACACAAAATTTGCAATGTATAATGCAAATCAACTTACAGATAGATTTAATGGCACATTCATTTCAAGCTAGATAATCTCTGCTTTAAATAATTAATGGATCAAACCTTTTAAATAGACAGAATGAAATATTTTCATTAAATTGTAACTTTTCTATTTAATTGAATAGATTATTCTGACAAAACCAATTTAAAATAAATATATATCACTCACCTTTGCTGGCTGAATTACTTTCGTGGAGTTAATTTAGTTTTATGTTCATGAATTCAGCATAATTTCCCTCATTTTTTTTTAAATTTAACTTTACAAATGATTTAACATGGCAAAGAAAGAGGTTGATGAACCAATACATGAGATCAGGTACCTGGGTCCAGATGATTTACTACTAAGTGCTTATAAAGTGCCGGAAGAAGTAAAGATGAGCTGCAGTGGCTCCCAAAGCAAAAATAACTTTTATGAAGGTGAACATTAGTCATAGGATTTGGAAAAGAAGCAAACAGAATTATATGCCCCCACCTACTGCAAGTAATTTAACCAATTTTCAACACTTAGTGCAACATTTCTGCAAGCATATTTTTAGAGGATTTTTCTCTTGAGATACCTGTCTAAGTTTTCGCTGTTGCAAAGCTGAGCTAGAATCATTAAGCCACCGTAACATTATACTTATAGAAAATATGTCAGGAAAAGGGACATTTAACCTTTAAGGAAAACCTGCCTTTACGAGAGCACAAGGATTTCTTGCAGGAGTATAATGAGGTACTATGACAATGGACCAAGAAAAGCAAAGCGAGAAACTTTTCTCCTTCACACATTGATAGCAGGTTAACTGTTGCAAACTAAGCAAAAGATTTGATCACTGTTTTTGTGAGAATCTTTGTCCAATAAATATTATGTATAGGTGAAGCACTCCAGCCTTATATTCTGGGGTACATGATTCAAACCCAAGAGAAGAAATTAACTGACAAGAAATGGTGGAGTGAGTGCAACACCATTATACACACATAAATTTAAAGTCATTCAAATAGGAACAGTCCTTGTGAAAATACAATTAAGGTCATGTAGGGAGAGAAATCTTCTGAAAAGGTTTTTGAAATACAAATGTGTTTCTAGTTCTCAGGAAAATAAAGATGCAGTTTGAGAAAACTTTGACCTTGCTTTTTGTTTCCTTCTATTCAGGTACTAGAGTCTAATGAAACAGTAAAAAAAGGAGATGGCATATTACACAGCTTTTCTAACTTTGCTGTTCTACCAAGCTTCTTTTATAGCAAAACAATACCACTAGAAATTTCACTAGTTCTCCTACATAGTAATTTCTTTTTTTTTTTTTCTAAATGAGGTGTTATTAAGCAGGAATCTGTAAGCAGAATCACATTGCTCTTCTGCATTAGCTGACAAGGACTATGACAGAGATGTCATGAGAAGAGTATATATGGGCAAAATGACTGGATTGCTTTTGTGCTTCTTACTCTCTTTGAGGAAAAGTCCATATTTCTGTCTGGAATAGGAACTTGTGGTAAATAGAAACGTTGGACTAGCTGTCATAGATGAGAAAGGATAAATGACAACCTGTAGCAGATAGAGATAATGGATTCTATTTAAGAATTAACAAGTTCAGTGCTTACACTCTGCTTGATTATGCTACACACTCACTCCCTTGTTGTCCTTTATATTGTTTTGTCAGATGCAGTAGTGTAGTAAGCTGACTTTTGGCCATCAGGGACAATTTGTTTCTTCTGCATAAGACAGGCAATTTTGTACTAACTTGAACTTAATTAAGTTTTCAAGTTCTTACACTCATCCCTAATGTCTAGAAATATCTGGAAATCCATCTAGAAAAAAATTGTTGCAGAAACTCAGAGGGTGTAAGTTTAGGCATTTTGCCATAACTAATTTATACCTTACAGTTCCTCCACGTGCAATTTTCACCCATTTAGTTTTCAGCTGAATAGTTATAGGTGTTCTGTGTGAAAATGTAACTAGGCATGTCACCATAAGAAATCGGGATCATTAAAAAAGCTAGATGATGCAGTGGCTGCAGACTGATAAAAAAGCTGATCTCAGCTTTGCAATTAATTTGGATGGGGATGGGTTGTGTTCAAGTATCGTGTCAACTTTTCATGACTTAACAAGATTAAATGTTTAACAGGTACCATGTGGCTGTGGATCATGCCTTACATAATCACTCCATAAAATAAACCAAAATTTGGTTGAATTGTGTTATATAGTTTACATTGATGTTTGCAGGTTAAAGCAGTCCCACCACATTTATGTAAAGCACTGGAAATCCTTATATGTGGAGATGCAGAGTCAATAATTATGTCTTTGCAAACAATGGGAGACATAAAATTTGGCAAACTGACAGGTTTAGGGATTTTGCTATGATCAGACTAAGGTAATGTAACATGCAAATATTATTGTGTACTGAAGCTACTCTGTCCCTAGTCCTGCAGAATTTAGTACAACTGGGCCTAACTCTCAGTTTCAGGATCTAGACTTCAACTAACTAGATTTCCCCATCAAATATTCGGTCTGGTTAATGAGTGTGTTTTACATAGGCATATCAAAGAATCACACTCATAAACAGGAAAATGAAAATGCATTTTCCTTAACATTTCATCACCTGTGCAATATAACTTCTTTCCAGAATATGTACACACTTATGCAGTCTTTTTCCTGCCTACATTCTAAGAAAAAAAAAAATATTGGCATAAAAATTTTCAGAATTCCTCCTTTCATCTTCAGGAAAGAAGTACGTGACTGTTGGTATGACAATGACTTCCCTAAATGTGGTTGCATAAGTAACAAAGTACCAAATGGGGAAAAAAGTGTACTTTTCCTACTAATTGTTGCTCACCAATTCTCTTTATGTTCATTGCTATATCCTCATTGCATCCACCACCTGCTGCCAAGTGAGTTTTCTTTTAGACTACGAGGCTTTATAAAGTTACACAAGTGTTTGTTTGTTTTATCACTTCCATGCACACTATTGAAGGGAATGAGAGTGTTGTCCTTATGAATAATTTGGTGAATCAGCTTGCAGCTCTGCAACTTAGATTACTTAATAGTAAAGAAAAGCAAGACAATTGCATCCAGCTCCTTCTATGTACTTAGAATATGTATGTACTATGCCTTAGAATTCTCATAATATGCTAGAATCAATAGTACCTTCATACCATAAAAACATTAAAGCAGTCCACCTTCTTTTAGAAAAAAAAATGCCTAATGACTTTATTGAAGGGGACCTCTCAATCATTTAACAGAAGAAAATTAAATACCGTACAAGAGCAATAAGGCTCTTTCAGAAAACAAGAACATAAAAACTATTTTTAGCAGGTGGAATGTGCCATGCATCTGCTGGTTCCTGGATACAATATACAAAAAACAGCATCATAATCAAGAGAGAGTTTCAAATAAATCTTCCATTGCAATGTGTAAGGTGCGATAATGTTATTTTCCGTTGTTTGGATAGAGAATTCAACGTTACTCTGAGTCACAGAAAGCTAAAAGTTTTCTACTTAAGCATTGTTGAGTTTTTGTGGTCTCTTGTGAATTTTTTGGAATTTCTGCCCAAGCTTCTCCTTTTTGTTCTATGACCATCCTTAATATTTGCATGGTTTGGCTGAAACAGTCATAAGTTATATAATAAGAATATAATAAGAATATAATAAGAATATAATAAGAATATAATAAGAATATAATAAGAATATAATAAGAATATAATAAGAATATAAACTGTGCTTCTATTTCATATTAACTATTAGGAATACTTTCTATCAGGAATGAATGCTCAAAGTAATTCAAGGGGTTTTGTTGATGAGAAACTCAACATGAGCTGGCAATGTGCACTGGCAGCCCAGAAAGTCAGCTGTGAGCTAGGCTGCATCGCAGGAACTGTGTCCAGCAGATCAAGCTAGACAGGGACCCTGTACAAGTGCCTGAAGTGATAGGACAATGGTAGGGATTTAAACTGAAAGAGAAGAGGTTTGGATTAGATATACAGAAGATATTCTTTACTGTAAGAGTGGTGAAGCACTGGAACAGGTTGCTCAGAGAAGTTGTGGAAGCAGCTGGAAGCGTTCAAGGCCAGATTGGATGGGGCTTTAAGCAATGCCAGAGGAGTTTGAACTGGATAATCTTTAAGGTCATTTCCAACCCAAAGTATTCTATGATTTCACAATTCTAATAAATTTTTACAAGAAACCAAAAAGCCACCATCTTTATCTCATTTCAATATATCATAATGAACGGTTTCTTAAAAGAAAAAAAAGTCTCCTTGTAACCACTTCAGTAACACAGGCACGAATTCAGAAAAGCAGTAAACACAAAACAGTTGTATGCTATTTTCCAAGTCTCATATAATGCTGATGGAATTGTTTCAATAGGTAATTCCAGTTTTCTTTTTATTCTTGGTAAGTTTTCTTTATTATTGAGGTGATCGTTCCAAAACTACATGTGTGTCTTACATACTCAATAAATAGAAAATAGGTTTTTTATTTAATAATTAAAGCAAACATTGACATTAAAGACAGGGCAGAATATTGTCCTGAGAAAAACCTTGAAAATAACTGGTTCATCATCAGAGAACCAAACTCAGAAAACCAGGTTTTGACCACAAAAAGTGCATGTTGTTGTCATTTTTCTTATTGAAGCAAGATGATTTTTTTCCTATTCTAGTATATTTTAGAATAGTGAAGCACTCTAAATTGTGTAGTCTGTGTCTGTGATTGTCATATAGTTGAAATGCATCTTCCCTGAAGTTACTCTTGTAAATGTAGTATAATGACACCTGAACTAAGTTTAAAAGGGTAGCAGTTCAGGCATTCCGGACATTATCCATTGAAAAAAACATGTCCTAAATCTCTTCTACCTTAATCAAAACTGCTTTGGGATTCTTTAGGCAGAGGGTTCATTGCTCAGATATCTTATTAGTTTAGCTGCTTTCATTTTCTTGCATACAAAGATACCACCTCTGGATTTGGAAATCTCTGAGCTATGAACTCTTGCAGGGGGGGACATCAGAATGGAAGAATGTTGCTATAAACTTGTCCTATCCTACTTTTCCCTAGACCTCTGCCATCTGTCCCTGCCGGAGATAGCGGCCTCAATAGGTTTTTAGTCCAATTTAGCACAGACAGTTCTAACTTTTTTCAGTCACAGCATGCTCAGGACACACCCTCACTCCATCCCTTCCCCCAGAACTCCACATCATCACTTCTTATTTTAATCTATAAAGGAAACAAATTGGATAAGTTTTCTCTGGAGTGGGTAGAAACTCACCCAGTGACAATCAGTAAAATTTCTGTTTTCTTGGCAGAAAAAATGTCTCAAATGAAAAGATGAGGGGTTTGTAAACTTAGGTCTTATAACAAAAGGATCTGATTTATTCAGCAATCACTGCTTAGGTTTCTGTGAGTTTTACCAGATGACAGACAACTGAACATTAAATCTATAGTTTTGCTGGTTGCAGTTTGTCTCAGATTTGAGAGTTTATGCAAGTCTCTATATCTAGAATACTGTGAGCAGTTGCCATTTTTTTCTTGCTTGCATTGTGTTTTGGTAGCCTGACATTTGTTCTCTTCAAATACATGAGCTATGAGCCTGTCTTGCCACTTGTGCTACTTCAGCTTATACCAGTTAAAATCAAGTTTGATACCTCTAATGCACTTGAAAAGTACTTTCCTTTTTAGTATCCTCCTGTGTATTATTTTTCATAATATCAAAGAACTCCTATTTTCCAAATATCTGTGAGTGGCTTTTTTTGTGTTGCTTGCATTATTTCTGTCTCAGTTTTGCTGTTCTTCTCCAGCCATCCATAATTTCACAGCTCAAGGTCAGCCCCAAAGGAAAACATGTATTTCTGACCTCACAGTAGACAAATTCATAGGCAGAAAGTTGTGTAAATAAGAGGGGGGAAAATGTTATAAGTATTCAGCTTGCCAGTCAAACTTTTATGCATTTCCATAATAGTATTTGACAATGGCATACAATGTATTTGAGTATGAAGCACTTCTGATCTCAGAATGAGACATATAATTCGTTTACATTTACTGCTTCAGTAGAAGTATTATAGTTATAAGTAGTTGGCAATTTCCTATCAATCAAAGCTTCTGTTTTCTCCTCTGTTTGTAGAAACACACGAGTTTTGACAAGAAATACCACTGATAAATAATTTTCAATAACAGGCTGAAATTTCTCTTTGCATCTGTAAAAAGAAATATTCCATGAGGATGGGACTGCTCCATTACTTTTTTTTTTTTTTTCCTTTTCTTCTCTTGTTTTATTTTCTTGGAAGATTTTTGTTTATTTTAAGGACTAGATCACTGAAAAAGTAAACATATCCTTATCTCATCTAATGTGAACTAGAATTGCCAGCATTCACCTATGTTTACTGGCATCTGAAAAATTAGTTCTTAGGAAGCTATCAAATTACAATTGCAGAGTTGCTCACAGTTATGACAAGGTGCTGTAAAACATGTCACAAGAAAACTCAAAGGCTGAAGAGAAACTTTTTCTCCAAAATTTTCATACAAAGGAATTTAGAGTGGATTTCATTAAATGTAGATTTTTACTATTTCAGAATGTTTTAGCACAAGATAAAATTTGCTTTATATATTATTGCAGGTTCTCGTTTATTGTTATGAGGCAATGAAGAGAACCCACTGAAGTGCATTCCTAATAAACATCTCCAGTGTGAAAAACACCTTGCTGCTTTTTTGCTTGCTCTGTCACATACATATTTCTCTTGATTATTTCTTATATTTGCTGATTAAAAGGTATCATTAAAAGAGACCATGTGATCAGGAAATAAACAGCAAACTATCTAACCTATTAAATTATACCTGTGAAGACTATTTTTAGCAATTTAAAATCTCAGTATTTGTATCACTGATGTAATTTTTAAATAAATTATTGAAATAAAAATAAATTATTGAAATACTTTGACCACAATGGCACAGAGTGCGAGAAGCACCAGCTTGAATTCCGAAGTATTTGTTCCAAACAAAACTACCAGATTGGAGTCAAAACCCAGTGTTTATAATTTAAAAATACAGTCTTAAAAGACAGGCATTTCTACAAAAAGCATATATGTTTCAGCAGTAAATTTAGACTTCAATTCATAAATATATTTAAGCAATCAAATGCTGCAAAATTATTTTAATCTGTTCAGCAGGAACCGCTTAAGTGGATAAAACTATTCATGTGTTTAACTATCTCATTGAATTGGAGCATACACTGCAAATTTGAAATGTCAATTATTTGGAATTTTTAGAAGATTGTTGGGCTGTTACCATAAAGTAAGTTATTTAGATGTTGCCATGACAAATAAAAAAATCATGAATTTCAAAAGGGATTTGTAAGATATTCCCACACTATCAGAAAACATATATCTCCAGGTTTCCTTTAGTGTTGTGAAGCCATTTTCAGAAATGTCACAAGAAATGTAACGCATCCATCAAGTAATTTGAGCGCCACTCATTGGCCTTTGCTCTATGTACATGGATATTAAATGAAGGAAAGACTGAAAGATGCTTTGAATAGTAATATTTGTATATTATCAGAAAAGTCATCTTCTAGAAATGGTATCTATAAACAGCTGTTTCAGTGAAGTGACAGAAAGCAATAACATCCTGTTAGGTAACCTTAATGAGAGAAAGATGAAGAGATGTATATAACTATCGAATGTCCTGAAAAATAGGATAATATTTTTAATCTGCATTTCCTCTAAGGGTAATGGAAAACTGATGGAAAATAGGAAAGGCAGGAAATATGCATGTGAAAATTTTTATTTTGTTAAAGTCCTGGGCTGAAAATGTGAGAAATGCCTGAGAGAAATGCTAAACAGCCAGATTGAGGTGATTTGTGAAACTCCCAAGAAATCATGAGATATGTGACAGTAGATTTAAAAGTGACATCATTGTTTTAAAAGCAATTGCAATGGTAAATTTAAAACTTACACGAGAGAGTTAGAAATCATGAGGAGGCTGTTCACAATAAAATGATCTGCACAACTAGCATGATCAGAAGACCATTCATGTTGCCTTAATTTTAGTTTTTCAAGTATTTTGCATCAGGGGAAAGCCTATCAATACTTGAAGGATTTATAACTTGCAATGTTTTCAGAGCACTGTCCATATATAAATAGACTTACAATCACCTACCATATGTTATTTTTAAATGGTTTATTTTGTATTCAGCTGCAGAGTAAAGTAAATTTTTTCCTTGCGCACAGTGGTTGTTGCTTTAAATGGAAATTCCACCCTGATTAAAAAGTCAGGCCTTCATTCCTAACAGGAAAATCATTAAAAATCTGCAATAATATTTTAACTGAAATGTCTCTGTTGAAAGGACTGTGATATTCTGACACAAAATTATTCACAAACCAGCTACTGAATAGCTTTAATGGGTTCAGCCTCTGTGGGGATTTTTGCAGTACACAAAAATCTTTCTTCTTTCCCACACCATGGCTAAAAACATCTCACATAAATTTAAAAAAGCCTTAGACTGAGGGTTGTGATTTAATCTCAGTCAGCAACTAAGCCCCACAGGCCTCTCACTCACAGTGGGATGGGGAGAGATCAGAAGAGGAAAATTGTGTTGAGATAAAGAGAGTTTCATGGGGAAAGCAATAGCTGCACATGAAAGAAAAGCAAGGACTTCCCATGCACAGGCAGGTGTTCAGCCATCCCCAGGAAAGCATCTCCATCATGTGTAATAATACCTTGGGAATACAAATGGCATTACTCCAAATATGTTCCCCTCCTTCTTTCTTCTTCCCCCTCTTTGTATGCTGAGCATGAAGTCAAATATTATGGAATGTCTCTTTGGTCATTTGGGGTCAGCTGTCCCAGCTGCGTCCCCTCCTCATTCCCTGTGCATCCCCAGCTTCCTCACTGGTGGGGTGGGACGAGAAACAGAAAAGGACACAGCTATGTGCAAGTACTGCTCAACAGTAAAGAAAAAAATGCCTGAGTTATGAACACTGGTTCCAGCGCAAATCTGAAACACAGCCCCATGTTACTGTGAAGGAAACTAACTGTACCCCAGCTAAAACCAGCAGGCTAATCTAAATTCTAATAACTTCATCCTCTAGTGTTTTCTGATTCCATTACCATAGCAACAATTAGTTTGCTTAGTTTATAAGGCAGAAAAAATATTTCATTCAAGCAGTAGTGTAGATGTAAGTGCTTGCTACAAAGCACACTTGTGCCAAGGACCACACACATTATATCCCCAGCAGGTATTGTTCATTATTAGCTGAACAGGAACGCTGCAGCAGATATTTTGCCTTTCCATTTTTCTGTAGTGATTTCAAAATGACCCCATCATGCATTGACCTGCCTCTGTTGTTGGCCACACTCTGGACCCCCAAGCCACCATACAGCAGTGCCAGGACTAGAAGAAGATCATGTGTTAGAGCTTTTCTCCAGTGTTACTACCAACAGTGTGGAGGAGAGGTGAGTATGTTGTTTTACTGCCATGATGTGTACAGTGTGGAACTACTCCCTGCAGCTCCACTACATCTGTAACATCATCAGAGGAACCACAGGAGTGCAGTGCACAGCAAACTGCACAACACTGCAAGGCAGGGCAGTGCTGCAAGAGCTCACAGTTGTGGCAGTGATTCGCTTCCTGTCTTAAAGGCTGTATTACTTGTGTCAACAGCAACGGAAAAAAGCAAATCTGCATGAAGCAAAACATGAAACCACCACTGCAGAATGGTCAGAAACATTCTTAGACTCACCATGTCTCTATTTTAATTTAAAGTCATCTGACAAATTATAGCAGCCACAATAGTGTAAGAATTCTTTCTACTTGAAAAAGATGTTGCACAACATAACTCAAGACACTACTGCCTGCTTCAGGTCTTCAGAGCTCCTTCACCAATCTCTTGCATAGTGTGAGTGAATAGAGAAGGACACAACCAAGTCCTCAAGTCAGCAAAAATTTCCAGTGCAAAGGTTTCCTCCCTCCAGCACTTTAGAGAACAACCATCCCTCTCATGCTGGCATCCTTCCCATTACTTAAAGCTCTTGGTGACTGTAAGAGATAGAGACTAATGTCCACTGCTTTTTTCTTTAGGTGATGATGTGCTATACAATGCACATGAAAATAAAAAAGTCTTGAAGACCTTCCTTCTGCAGCAGGTCTGTTCTAAGGCTTTGTACCATAACCAAACCACTTTCTTTGCATGGCAAACCATGTCATTGCCAAAAACATGGCTGAATTTCTCTTCCGTCTTGTGCTAGAGCCATGAAAACTGTCATGTTCTAATGGGGAAGAAAAGTTTATATACTCAAAAATATTTCCTCTTCAGAAAAGTTAAAAGTATTTTCACTGGAATGCTTTATCTAGCTCTGGTTTCCCGTGCTGTATTTTTGTTTATAAAATATTAATTTAAAGTGTATGATAGTATTTTCTTTATATTAGCAGGTTTGAGTTTTAATTCTCTAGGCTTGTCAAGGAGGCTGATTTAGTTTGCCATTTCCTACAGTTCTATGTGAGTGAGTCTCATTAAATGGAATTGCTGTTCTGCATGCAAATCAGAGAAAACAGTGTTGGTGGACAGTTCTAGCTTATTTTAAGTTGAATACAGAGCCATGCCTGCTAAACACTATTGTCTGTGCAAGGTGTTGAGGAATACATCTGGTGCTGGTAGCTTGGTTTGCACAATGAAAATAGAGATGCAGGTTGAGCTCTGGGTGGGAGCTCTAGACAAGTGGCTGTGAAATGCCAACATTTGTTTAACAAAGGTCACGCAGCCAGGTGGTGGCAGCCAGGTGGATGGACACTGGGAGACTCAGCGGAAATGGATTACTCTGCAGGAAGTGCAAGAATTTTCTGTGGGCACCCTGTGAGGTATAAAAGCCCAGGCGTTGCTTTGTTGGTACAAAACAGCTGGAGCTGTTTTTGTGTTAATGTGCCATGAATAAATTGCTTTATGGAAGTGGATATCTGAGAGTCTGTTATGGGGAACCTGGGGTAGATCCAGTAAGGAAACCTGGTCTGTGTTAAAGAGGTGTGTGGGGAGTCAAAGCACCTATCAATCACTGGAGCCACTCCTGTGAAGGGGCTGTGGTCCCAACAGTGAAAGTCTCCGACCTTGGAGAGTTTCTGCCCAGGAGTCTCAGCAAGGGTCAAATTGGGAAGTTTCCTTAACAAAGTTGTGCAACTGTCCATTTTGCATGGCTTTTGTTACATATTTTTATGAAGTATTGCCTATCTTTTCTATCATTTTTCTCAAATTATAAGAGGCCTATCTCCCTCTGATTGTTTTACACAGGAATATTATAAATAATTCCCATCTGGTATCTGTGAACTAAGCCCTAAGATATTCAAATTACTCTCATCTTCTCTCATCTCAGAAGATCTTGTCGAACCCTTCAACATTGTCTGGGAATACTATTGTTCAGAACTTTTTTTTCTCTTCTGTGTATTTTCATAAATATGTGAATGTAGAGCAGGGGAGGGTGTGGGAAGGGAGAAGAAGGGGAAGGGCGAGGTGAGTTCTTCACCACAATAAACTATTTCTGTCCCAAAGCTAGACAGTTTGGGAAGATCTTCATACTTATCAGAAAG
The DNA here is from genome assembly GCF_963513975.1 of Fringilla coelebs. NCBI lineage: Eukaryota > Metazoa > Chordata > Aves > Passeriformes > Fringillidae > Fringilla > Fringilla coelebs. The sequence continues at coordinate 69,199,341 of NC_140028.1, forward strand.
CAGGGAGATCAGTCATCTAAACTGATCAGAGGTAAGGCTTGCTCTTGGCTCACTATGCCATCCTGTTCCTTGCGGGCACACTCCTGAGGTGAAAAGCTACAGCCACATATTTTTAGCTTCTGTGTGCTCATAGTACTCTTCTTTGAAGAAATTCTGAAAAAGAATATTTTCCTAAAGATTTGATGCATGCACAGTTTTACTTCATTTAATAGAACTGCTCTGACTTAGAGGTCATATCAAATAACATTAAAAAACATCCAGCAAATGAGTAGAGGAAATTTGAACTGTCTCCAGATTATTTTCCCTTGTGATATCTTATTGCTTTTTCCACAATTACAGTGATCAGGTTGCCTCTAATCTGCAAGTGAAGAATGTTTTCTTTTACTATTGCTTAAATAATTTTGAGAGGCCCTTATGATTATAATACAAAATGACTGATCTATGTGACAGTTTTTGAAACCTTAAGATTTGGTGGGACTTGCTATGTTGTAAAATTCAGAATACTATTTCATGATCCTGCACTCAACAAACCATCAATCATTGTGAGTAATGCATAATTATGTATTGCCTAAGAGAAAGGGTTTTTTTTTTTTAAGCCCTAGGTAACATAAAATACAAGTAATTGCTAGGGGTATGACTTTTAGATAGAGATGCTCTTAGATTTTTTTAAAAAATCTACTGTAAAATAATTATAAATACTGTAAAATAATTATAAAAACAAAGCTAAACTAAGTAGCACTTAAATATCACCAAAGAATATGTTTAGTACCACTACAAGCAGAATGTCATTAGGTGAACAAAGCTAAGCAGAGTGTTTATCTCTCTTCCCATAGGAACAAGAATAAGGTAAAAAATTTGGCACTGTATGGTTTTTATAATGTAGATGATACAACTCGTTCTGCTGCTCTAGTGGTGGAAATGAGACATGAATTATTCTGGCAAAACTTCTGTGTGAAGCCGGGATGTGGATTTTGCATAGCTCTTTGTTTCCTGCCCTGACACTGGCCCTGAGGCAGTTTGTTATGGTCAAGAACTAAAAGATTTAAGAGACAGCAGTACACAATGTACCCACCTCTGCAGCAATGTTAGTGCCAACCAAAATATATTAGAAGTCATGAAAGTTCAAAGGAGTCCTAAGGTTGTTAAAAGCAAGAAGTTTAAGGATGTTGTCTTCAGAACTGGACCTGGCTATAAAAAATAATTTTGTTTACCTCACCTTCAGTCTAAACAAAGGGTTGAAAAGCAATGGAAGAGCATCCAGGTTTGGTTTTGCAATATCAAGAATGATGTGACCCAGAACACAGCTTTTTGCAGGGCATTTCCAGTCTGCTCTTGACACTGCTGGCTGAGTCTGAGAGTTGAAAAGGGGCCTCAGGGACTTGATAATATACAGAGAACTGCAATTTAGTTACCTTCATTCAGTGAGTTGAATGTCACTCTCAGCATCTGACTATCACAGAATCATAGAAAGGAATAGGTTGGAAGGGAACTTAAAGATCATCTAGTTCCAAGCCCCTGCTGTGGCCAGGGACTCCTTACACTAGATCAGGTTTCTCAGACCCTCATCCAACCTGGCCATGAACACTTGCAGTGATGTGGCATAAACAGATTCCCTGGGAAACCTCTTCCTGTGCCTTACTACTCTCAATATAACTTTTTCCTGATTTCTAATTTAAAGCTGCCGTCCCTCAGTTTGAAGCCCTTCCCTCTTGTCCTGTCACTAACCGCCCTCACAGAAATTCTTCTTTGTAGCCTCCTTCAGGCACTGGAAGATAAAAATCATATAGGTGGAAGAAAAGGGGGGCTGAAGCAATCTCTGATGTACTCCAAGATGTTTTTACAGTTGTATTGGGTTGCTTCAGTGGAGTAAAAATCCATTCAAACAATAATGTGTTGCAACATGTAACTTTCACTAGAAGTTAAAATTTGGTATTCAGAATAAATTCACACTTCCAAACTCTGTCTTCCAGTAGAAACAACACGAAGATTTACAAAAATTTCCCACCTGGGATATTTTTAAGCTTTGTTCCTGTTTTCTGTAAACCAACACATAGAGAAAGAAATGGTAATTTGGATGAATAACCTAACTCACAGATATCAAGCCTAGTGTGAAAGATTAGACGACAAAGGGTACACTCTTTTTGGAGGCAAAATTATTGTATTCAACTGTTGATGAGCTGTTCCAAAGAGGTCGTCCTCATGTTCTGTTCAACATGCCATTAAGGGCAAGAAACAAGGCATCGTGCAAGGTGTGGACCATTTCCTTTCACTGTAATCTTCCTCTTTCCCTTATTATCTAGGAAAAGAATGGTTCTTGGATCCTGTTGATATGAGTATAGTGTTAAAAGTATTTCTTAAACTTGGTTGTGGAGAAATTTCACTTTTGCACCTACTGCATTGCTCACAAAGATGCTAAATATTTTTTTTTCCTGAAAACCACCCACTTCTTATTTTCTTATAATTAATTTTAACTTTGCTTCATTTTATGGCAGTGTGTTTTGTTTGTTTATTGGGGGTGTTTTTTGTCTTATTGGAATGGACCATTAGGTAAAGTGAACTAAGAAATGAAACAAAATTATACCATATCAATTAATACCCAACACCACAAGATCTGAAAATACTTATCTGATATCGTTTTATTGGTAAATTTTACAAGTGCTAGGTTTACTTCTTTATTTTCTCTTACTTTTTTCTTCCCTTTCCTGTCACAGACTTCCTGCCTCTACTTCTCCTTGAACTGCGCTGTCTGATGGGTACAGTCTTATGAGAAACTAGTAGTGTTGAAATAAGGATGGTGAACTGTGCTTGAAGGATATGAAAAACACAAAGGAACTGTTCTTTCTGACTGAAAACCATTAGGAATTTATTATCTTTTCTTTTAGAGAGAAGAATTTGTGAACTGTTCCTCTTTTTCATCAGACAAAACCACAGCTGATATTAACAGAAATTAAGTCAAGGGGGATTGGCCTCTCTAGTCATAAATCCCACAGTGAATAATTCAGGTAAATAATTCTGAAATTATAAGTCATATAAGCTAGTCATCTGCCTGTAGTCTTCAGGAAGTGAGCCTGCTTATCTAAGTTAAAAAATGTTTATTCTTTTACTGTAGATGAGAAAGACCTTTAAGAACAGGGTTAATATAGAAGTACACCAGACTTCTTAGCACAATAATGAATACTTGCTTATTTCTCCATGGAACATCTATTTTCAAAATGGCATTTTCTTGAAAGAACATTAAAAACTCAATTACTGACCTGAAAACTCTGCGTCTTTATGCACATACATACAGCTTCACTTCTTCTATTTCTGCCTGACTCCTCCCCCTTCTCCTTCCACCTTTCTTTAATAAGAACATTTTAACAAAGAGCTAAATAACTAAATCTAAAGTAATATTTTTTATGAAATTTCATAAAAAAGCATTATTTAATTTTCATCTTGTTCTTCCTTCAGCCTTTACCTATCAGCTAAGTAGAAGGAAAAACTGAGAACTTTTCAACAACATTGGAGCTCTCTCTGAAATGCAGAAAACACCTTCAACCTTTACAAAAACTCCCACGAGGACTTTAAGTGGTAACCACCTTTTAGTCAGTCATGGCTCAAGTGGCTGTCACCCCACCAGCGGTGGGAGGAACAAGGAACAATTGCTGGTCTGAATGCCATCCCAAAACTGAGCCCCTGGGAGCCCTGGTCACTGTCCGCTGGTGAAACATTCCTGATGTTCCCATTTCTCTCAGCTCACAAAAAGGGCTGTGTGCCAACTGCATGAAGATTTCAGCCTGTGGGGTGACCTTACCTATTTTAGTAGGGTGAAGGAAGCAGTGAAAATAGTAAAAGCAGCCCTGCAACAACCTACACTTTTATATCTCCCCAAATCAGTAATTTCTGTACACACAGTTGATGTTTTCTAATGTTAACAAGCACTTAAATACACCACAAACCAGACAATAAACATTAACAAAGTTCCTTTTATAGCTGCTGTGCAATATAGCACAAAACTAGAATTAACTCTGCCACAGTTTCATTTTGCCTTTAAAGACTGGTAAATCCAGAAAGATTTCAACACAGTTGAAAGTAGCACCCAAAGGCACGTCAAAGGCAAAGCACTTGGGATTTATCTAGGATAAGTGGAGACCCCGGCTTGTTTCCACAGGAAAAAGAAGCAGCAAATATTTCAAAAAGTTATTCAGAGCCATTACTTTACCTGTAAGAATTTTATTATGGTTATATTAAAAACTGCTTGATCCTTCCCTTATTAATCAATTAAAGGTAAATCCAAATAAAATTTTCCTAGTGTTTCAGGCAACCAAAGTTTCAATGACTTCCTTAATTTATCAATCTACAGAGTTCCCTGCTTTCAGGACAGGAAGAGAGTCATCGCAATTTCATAATTATAAAAATTGAGTTCAGAACGTGAGCATTAAAGGACAGTCATAGACAAGAAAAAAAGAAAGGAAGTGGGGCATCAGGAGACACTTGTTGCAGCACACGCAAGGCAAATAAACAAAAATAAACTCTTTAAAGAAGACAAGAAGAAAACAACAACCAATTCAAGAATCTTCTTTTAAGAATGGCTAAGAAGACATTATTGCAGTATTTACAAAACATAAAGCTGAATTTAAAGAGAAGGAAATATGAATTTAATGAGAAGGAAATATTTATTTTGACAAATATTTTTGACTGAGAGATCCAAGGTCATATGTGTAGACATGGTGAGGTTAATTAAATGTGTTAGTTGTTTTTAACAACATTTTTATTCCACCTACCCTTGTTATATAAACCCAAAAAATCAGCTTTGCACAAGTATTTTATTTTGTTTAGTACAAAATAAGACAGAATTCAAGAGACATCTTTAAGGTTCCATACTATATAGAAACCATCTTATATAAAATTATTTGGCATCATCAGAAATCTATTTTATGGATTTTTATGTTAGCTTACATATTCCTGTAGGAGTCAGTAAATACCAAATACTCAGCATTTCTTTGTAGGTGGTCAGCAAGTTTGATAATTAAGCCCCTTATTCCCATATCTCAAGAGTATAGTCCAGGTCACATTGGAAGGCATTAGATTGCATTATTGAATCCCTAGTTTATGGGATTTGTACTCTTGCATATAACTGTTGGTATTGAGTAGTTTTTCTCATGACTACAGGATTTTTATTATGGGTGTCATCTCTAGAACAGCATCTTGAAATTGTGGGATATTTTCTCTTCAAAGAGAGTCGTACTGAGCTACCGAGCTGTGAAGGAGATGAATGCAGTCATTTACTTGTGATCCACCTGCTCAGCACCTGGGATCAAACCCAGGCTGTGTCTGCCATCATTTCAGTCTGACAGGGAAGTCAGCTGGGCATGCCCACCACCTTCTCCACTTTCCATTAGATTCATTGTAAGTGGTAGTTCAGGGGTGAGTTGCAGGTAGGAATACTTTCTGGAGTGGACATATTTGTGAATGAACCTATATTCACATTTATGAGGAGAAGAAAGGTTTCTACTAAAATTATGTCCCTTTTTTGAGAGAGATATCAAGTCTTTGGTTAAAAATTCTCTTTTGTGGAGTCTGAATTGGTGCCATATTTGAGGCTAAACTAGGCTACTGAGCTGCTTTTGTAGCTATTGCCATTGAGAATCAGAAGAGTGTTTTACCTGGTGTGTCTGTCTGTGCAGTGGTGTGAATGGGCTGTACATGCCTGTCTAAAGAGACCATGGCCATCACTCTCTGAGCTTACCCTGGAAAAGTGAATGCTTCTTCCTTCTCCCTTTGCTAGCCATGGTGTCACCAGTGTTTTCAGAGTATTGCACCCATTCTTGCGCAGAAAGCAGTGGGGACAGAGACCACAGGGATTCTTCTGTGGTAGTGGGCCTTTGCTTAGGCAGAAGCTCATCCAGAGTTTGTGTTCAGTACCTGAGAAAGTATAAACAGCTTTATTTCCCTAAGTGACCTGGAAAACCTATAGCTGCATTTATGTGGTGAAGGGGAATTTAAAATTGCACCTGCTCATTGGTGATAATTTGTGACTCTGGAATGATTTGATATGGAGGGTAAGACAGCCCACCTGCAGAAAGGGTTAAACTCTCTGGAAGCAGGGATGCCAGGACCAGAACATTTTTATTACAAGGAAGTGAAGTCCCCTTGGTGATGAGATCAGAAAGAGCCTTAGCATAGTGCTGTGGCCATCCTGGAATGCGAGCACTTAGAGGCCCAGGCTCAGGGAACACCTTCAGGCAGCAGAGGGGCTGGGGGATAGACTAGAGGTTGAGTTAAGATGCCCCATACAACCTCTCTCAGAACTAATTTTGTTTAAGGAAATGGCTCTTAACACATCTTTGTAGGCTCTTTGTGGAATTGTTCATATTCATAAGATTCTTTCCAATGCATCATTAATTTATTTAATTTTAATTTGCTTATATTTAAACAAAAACGGTTGCTTTATTCTCCTCAAGAGATACAACTAAATTTCCTCAACAACAGAGTATGTACAGTCTTTTCCCTTTATGTTCCTCAGCATAAAGTCCCCGTCAGGACAGCCCTGCCAGGTATCCAATATTGCACCTTCCCCTTACCTGCCCTGCTGGCACCTCAAGAGTTCACATTCTTCGTGCTCTTCTACTGCAGCTAGTGGGCAGCCAGACTCTGCTTATGCTTCCTCCCTTGGGTGCAGCTGGGGGTTATCCAGTCTTTGTTATATTTTACCATAAGAATAAATTACATTCATGTTTATTAACACTTAATGAAAGGGAGGAAAGAGAAATGTGATTGTAACACCCTGAAATCTGTTTCTAACTTTCTACTTTCCATTAGTGATGACAAACTAATCAAAACAAATCAAAACCAAACCATAATCCCCAAGTATCCAGATTGTCACAAAGTCTATAGAAAGAAATTAATACTTTTAGAAAGCACATAAAAATGCTTGTCCATTATTTCCTGGTCCTTTCATCTCTATTATAAGAGCAGAATCTTTTAGTTCAGTCAGCAGATGGGCACAACTTTACTGTCAAGAACTATGTTCTGTCATTGTAATATTTAAACTGCAAGTAGTCTGAATAATTGCATTGGTCTTTAGTACCTAGACATTTTTCTTTTGGGATTTAATGGAATAAGCTGCAGCATATATTTTATTACTTCTTGTAAAATCTAAGAAACAAAGCAGGAAGTGTTCTATTTCCCAAGGACTAAAATCAAGTAAAATATATAAATATAACACAAAACTATACCAAACATTTCCTTCACTCACAATGCAATATTTTTAATGACTAAAAAAAAATCACATTTCAATCACATTGCAAAAGGGCTTTCAGAGTCTGTATCTTGTCTGAATGTATTGCTTGAGAGAATAGGAAACAGTACTTTGGTAAAAAAACCCTGACCTGAATCTGCAAAGTTCATTCAATAAAAAGACATTCAGTCTCCAAAACAGCTGAAATAAGAAAAGCTTCAAAAATAACAAGCAAATGATTCATATCCAAGGGAATGAGAGCTTGGTGGGTTTTTTTTTTTCCCTTTTTTTGATAAAGGCGCAAGTGGGAATTGCAGCCAGCACTTTACACTTCTGTTTCAACTCTGCTACAGACATTCTTGTGATATTGAGAAAATCTCTTAGGAATGCATTTCATCAACATGTATTTCTTTGGTCAACTGCAGAAATGTTTGCAGAACTAGTTACTTCTGGCAATATGGTACAACTGAAAAACAGAATTTCTTTTATTTGGTCTGAAGCAAAGGTAGGGGTGGGTTTGAGATGCAAAGAAAATATTGAAAGCTTTTCATTTTGTGAAGGTGAATTTTTTTCTTTTTATCTTAATCCTTCCTTGCAGAAAAAAAAAATCCTAAAAATTTGACAGACATTTCAACAAAGCTAAAATAAAGAAAAACCTTTGAGAGATTGATGCTGAGCTTTAAAAATGCAATAAAAAGAGCACTTCACCCAGCCCCTCAATGATGAAACAGGTTAGTCCAGCGTGCCATGAACCACAGAAAGTGCAATCTTCCCTTTAGGAAATATATAATTTAAAACCAGAGACTATAAATTGCAGCTTTATTATGTGTTTTTTATTGTTTCTCTCAATCTGAGGAGCCCCAGCTGAAGACCAAGATCTCAATTTCCCCTGGGACTGTGTAAACAGAACAAAGCTGTGACGGGCATAATTCAACCCAGTTCATCTATGCAGGCTGTTGAAAACACAACCATTTCCCAGTCTCTTCATAACATGCCTGTCTCTTTGGCATAGATATGTATGGACCAAGGCATCTTTGAAATTCACAGAGACCAACAATTCCCTTTTGCAGCCCAGGGCACCTCCTGCACCAAGTGCAGTTTGGGCAGTGCTGGGATGGTGTGAGGGCACTTCAGTCACCCCAAAGAACAGCAATTTCTGCCAGCATGCTTGGGACCCATTGCTGCACTTAATATGTAGTGGGAGACATGGTAAAAATGGGTATCAGAGCACTTGAATCATGGAAATGGGTAATGGTGTTCATGTGTTAGCACTATGGCAAGGCAGGGCCAGGGCATGCAACCACCACACCCAGTGGGTACTGTGTTTTACTTAGGCATACAGAAGATGTGTGGGAAGGATTTTTTATTTTAAGGATTTTTACCAAATCTTTATGAATAACAGAGATTGTCACAGATCCTGAGTATCAGGAGAAGAAATCTGGCACCTGACTCTATTTAAAACTAGGATCATGCACACACACTTGGTAGAATCATAGAACTGAATCCTAGAGTCATAAAGGTTGGAAAAAAACCTCAAAAATCATCAGTCGAACATTCATCCAAGTTGGTAAGAAACAGAACATTAACAGGGTTAATGTCTGATTTACCATTTGCTCCATGACTGACCATGTCTGAAGTCTGACCAGCAACAGGTAAAAATGCACCACACATTGGAGAGTGGCAGCACAGGATTAAGTGCTACTCCTGCTTTGCTGAAGTCCAGAGAGTAGCTTTAAAAGTAAGGGGTTTTTTTATGCCACAGTGGTGTCTGTTTCACCTGGACAATCTGGAGTCCTGGTGGAGTGACAGCCACCATTCCCAGCCGAGAGCTGAAACAACACATGCTGCTTTCAGACTGCAATCTGCAATCACCATTTTTAATCCTAAAGGGAATGGGATCCTGAATGCTAATGTACAGACTAACATGGCTAGCCTCTACAAAAAGGAATACTAATCTGGATTATTTTTTGTGAAGCAAGAGTAAAAAGCATTCAGATCTGGTTTATACGTGAGTTTTACTGTGTATTGCATTTTGCATAGGCAGAAATGAATGCTAAATTGAACTGGGTTTTCTGAGTGCTGGAAGGCACTATGGGGTAGCTTCTATTTTGGCCAACACCTGGGCTGTCGGCTGACAATGCTGATAGTAACTTTTCAGGGGAGGTTGTCTGAAGGCATTTCTAGCTTACTATAGTTTCATTAAAGGACAGTAGAAAAGAATTAAATAATTAAAGTGTTTTAACACTTTTAGATGATGCAGAAGTTTTTTTCCAATGAAGAGTTTTTTGTTCCTTTCTTCAAAATGCTATTTTTTTATTATTGTTATTATTTTGAGTCTCCTGGTCTGAGTGCTATTAATCTTCAGTTGTCCAACTTATCTTCCACTGATCTTAGACATCTCTCTTGCTTACCAACAAATCTTGGAAGGTTAAAACAATGTGTAGTGTTCATCCAGAGCTGTTTTACAACTACCCTCCATTTGCTTCTTCTCCATCCACATGCCTTAAGAAACCCCACTCTGTTCTTTTGAGAAACAGTATTAAGTGAGTAGCTGTTCCTCATTTTCAACACTGAGATGCCTGGCTCTGTTGGGTCATGTAACACTTTTGTGTTATGCAAAGTAAATGCAGTAATTAGTAAATAGGGCAACAAGTAATCCAAGGCGCATAAGTGATTAAAGAGAGGCGTGTTTTCTGCAGCCCAAGAGGTAATACTTGATGCTACAATAAAATGCAAATGTTTCATTATTACAGACTTTCTTCTTTCCTACTCTTAATTTTTGCTTTTATAATAAATTTTTCATTCCAAGATGCTCCATCCTCAAATAACATTTTAGTATACTTCTTGTAGGGTGACTTAGTATGTGTTCTAGCCAAGTTCACCAGTGAAAATATTCCCAGAAGAGATTCCTCTTGCCACTGAAACCTGATCTTGCTTCTTTTGAACTGATTTTCCTCCCACAAAAGAAAAAATATATTTCTTGATCTATGAGAAAACAGTTTGACTCACTTTCTATGTAACAATCAATGATTTGTTTTACAAGTTAATTTACTTACTCAATGATAAAACATTAACATTAATTAATATAGATATTAATATTTCTGACTTTCTATTGCATAGCTCTACACACAGAGTCCCTCAGTCTGTGGCAAAAAGCTAATAGCAGGTGACCATGTTTTTCGCTTTTCCCAGACACTTCATAGTTGATCTAGGAAGCATATTCTTCATTATATTTTCTTTATAATTTCCTTGAAAATTATAGTTATATTCTTGGCTTTTGCTGTTTCATAAGCCCAAGTATTTTTTCATTCTTTCTGTTCAGGCATAAAATGACAGTTCCTTTAGCAAGGAAAATTATAAATTGGATTTTGTTTTGGTTTGTTTTGACAACAAGACATAATGTATCCTGTTGTTTCAAGTTTAATCTTCTTTTTGCCCATGGGTGATTAAGTTCTTTTCAGAACTAAGTTTGTTAAATACATATTTGGCTAATTTAGAAATGAGTGGTGGAAATTAATTATATTAACATATCATATATTATTTACCAGACACATCAATTATCCTATAAATATGTATTTACAAAGCACAAATTATTTCCTCAATAACAATAATTCTCTGGATAAACTGTAGATAGCATTCATTTTCTCATCTGAGGGTCTCAATTTGTCTTTGACAAAGCATCATATGAAGTCTGTTGAAGTCATCTGAAGAATGCCTATTACTAAAAATACATAGCTTATTTTTCAATTTACTCAGATGTTAAAACTTCATCCTTTTTTTCCTTCAAAAATAGTGTGACAGGATCATGGCAAAATCCTGCAGTTTGTTCTGATCTCTGAAAGGAAGGGAGACACCACGTGTGGCTCCTCTTGTGTCAAGTTTATTTGGTCATGGTGATTTTTCTTAGCAGAGTGAGGTTAAATTCCTCTGAGTTTTCTCTCTGTTTAGCTATTGAGATTCAGCTAATTGAGTTGCAGAAAAAGTTAGCTAGTCAAAATTCATTAAAAGAGACTGTGACTATACCGACTTGAGTAAAATAACCAGGTATATGTATGTATCCTGTGATACTGTCGTTGCTTTCATTCAATCCTGCCCTTTTGCTTTTTCCTCCCACATATTTTTTCATTGATGAGATACCTGTAAAACTTTAAAATGCTGTATTTTGAGGTTTTAGGTGGTACAAATCAACAGTCACATCAGTGTAGTAAATATCCCAATTGCCAGATGGTCATGAGGAGACAAAAGAGAAACATAACGTATTTTAACAAATTGTCATTTTAGTCATATTGCTGGATGAACACTTTATATGCATTTGAGCCTTACAGAAACAGCAACAATTTACCAAAATATTAAATATGCCTTATTTCCAAATATGTTTTAATAAACATTGTCATGATATAAATCCTTCAGATTATATTTTTCCTGGCCTCTGAATGTTTATGAAATACCAATTTTTCTGTATTCTAATGAGGTGAGAGAACTGCATTAAATAAGGTTAAAAAAAACTTCCATAACACTAATCAATCTAAGTTATAATTCTGATTTTTTTCCTCTAGGTTTTTAAATTAAAATCTCGGCAGCAACAAAGAAATAGATTTCTTTGGGCATTGCAGAAGGAATTTATATACCACCTGAATGTCTCATGGGAAGAGTACTCAATAAGCTATGACACACAAGCCTGCTAGAAATTCCAGTCTTGGTTTGAGACTAAAAACACAGGCAATAGAAAACTCAGCATATTGTTGAAGAAATATCCAATTTTATATGAAAAAGTCTGATTTTAATCTTTATCAGAATTATGCTCTTGGCCAAAATTTCACAGGTAAACTGCAAGATATGATGATGCTGTTTGAAAATAAGATTCCCTTTTCCAGGCACCAGTTGTTCACTGGTGCCACATACCTGACTCTGTAGTTATTCCAGACAACACCATTCTTCCAAGCTTTTCTTAGAGCACTTTCAGCATTACAGGGCCAGATACACAGGGATAGCTACAAGGCGAAAGGAAATTTAAAATTTTCACACATACCTTTTCGATGCAAAAAAAAGGTGTGCTATGTAAGTGTCGTGTTTTTCAGCACAGAGAATGTGAGCTGGCAGCTGCCTGATCAGATGTGATCCATCTCTGACTGGCACCTGAACTTCATAAAGGGGCTTTTCATTTCAGCCCTAATTTGTATATACCCAATTCAGACTGCAGGAACATTAAGTTCAAATTCATCTGCAAAAAAACGAGTAAGAAAACTGGAGAGAATATGTTTGCAAAGAAGGTAAGAAGATGATGGCAATGACTTTGAGTTTGCTATAGATATATCTGACAGATTACTGAATAGTATTAAATTTTTAAAATAATCTTTCTGGTTAAGGTTGCCAAAGCAACACTCTAAAGGGATGCATTGGGAGATGAATTTGGTCCATAATATCATTAAGAAAAACATAGAGAGCTTTTGTGCAAATCTCACCTGATATATTCTTTCAAAATTGTTATACAAAATAGCATTTTAAAAACCAAGCTTAAAAAACCACAAAAAGCAATTAGCTTTTCCTTACAGTAGTGAGCCTATTGGTTGATTTATATATTCCACTGTTAATTATATCTGTCTCCCAGGAACAGGCCCATTGAGATGGATATCTTCTTCAAGACATCCTGGGGCTAACAATACACAAGGCACACATTTATCTATCAGAGCATTCATAAGTATATTTTTTTAAGAATATGAAAAGACACATTTCCTGGAGCATTATGAACCTCCACGGGCCAAGGAAATCCTGGTAGATGGATAACCAAAGCTAAATTACTCATCAAATATCATGATCACTCTTTGTGCAGTAACTTTAATGCCAAAACAATATTATTTCTGGATTATATGTATTGTTAGACATTTCAACACTGTCTGAAATAGACGGAGCCAGCAAATCACAGAGAGGTAATGAGTAAAAGACATTACCCTGGCTTTAATGAATCCCACCACAGCCTTTAGAAAAGTTCATGATGTTGAGTTATTTTGCCACTATTAGTTACACAGCTAATGAACACTTGTACACTGCTGAAGTTTGAGTTAGTGAAAAGCAGAGCCTGGCACATTTGGGCATATTCTGCATATCTATTTCTTTGAGGTCTTCATTAATGTAGGTTTTTAGACTCCATCAGAGCTCCTATGTAATAAGAAAATCCTAAGCCATCATTTGGGCCTTCCATATGCTCAGTGTGTTCTCAACCCTTTCCTAGCCATGCCTCAATACCATGGATGTAGAGAAAAGCTGTTGGAAAAAGTTCTACCACCTTCATCAGAGGAAATTTCAACTTTGTCAATGTTATTTTCCATTGGCTATTTCTAGGCACTGTAAACCAAGAAATTTGTCTACATGGACTGCAAAAAGTGACCATATCCAGGTAAAGGATTCTCAGTGTTACATTCTTTACTCTGTTACATTTCTGCATTTTATCTATTTCAGTTATGCTTCCTGGATATAAATTAGATAATGTTTTCCTACTTGATAAAATAAAAAATTAATTATGTTGCCATCAAAATTTTCATTTATAAGAACAATTGAGACATGAAATGTATACTGACTTCCTCATTTTGTGTGTGATACAATAGTGCAGAACCTAGTCTGTGACCATGTCCTCAGTTCATTTAAATGTCTTGGTCTTGTTGGCTTAATTGTGTATGAATGCTGTGATTGAGTTCTTCAGCTGCTCCTCCAATGGGATCAATGTTTAATGTAATGAGACTGTTCTTTTTCTAAGACTCAGAGCAACAAATATGACAGAAAAAGGTAAAATCAATCAATAATTTGCATTTAATTACTTTAAAAAAATCCAGATAAAAAGTCAATCACTTATACACTTTTTTTCATCTACCTAATTTCCTTTTATTAATTTTTCTAAGAGTATTCCCAAAGGACCAGGTATTTAGACATTGATGATATTTTTTCATTTTTGATTATGGAAAACCTATAAGTTTTATTTAGCCCTTTTACAACAAATTTTGTATGAATGAATTTGTAATAAACATGATTACATAGAAAAATAAGGTTTTTATCTGTTCACAAATTTGCATTTGTACAGTATTTTTGCTAAAATACTAAACAAAAATATAATTTTCCACTAACTAATTGTAGGGGCTGTGTTAAAAGAAAAAAAAGAAAAAAAAGAACAAGTGGTTAGCTTTGTGAAATGAAATTTGAAAAAAGAAGTCTAAGCTAAATCGTCATATCTTTATATAATCTTTATATAAAGCACACATTTTTAAGTTCCATAAAACTGAGAGCAAAGGAACTACAGAGGGCAGAAGACTTTCTGACAGCAGAAATATGAACAGAAAATAACACTTATATTTTTACCCTGTCTTTTGTAAGGAGACACTACAATTATAACCTCTGATTTCATTGTGTATTTATGGTAACAGATTTGTTGGGTTTGTACTTCTCACACAATTGTAATAGTCATTTCTTTTAAATCTAGCTGAAACATAACAATAGTCTGAATTTTTCTATTAACATGCCAATGCATTTGTATAGCAGTTTCATAGCAATCCAGCTTGTTGTGCAGAATCATACAAAAAGACTTTCATGCAATTCAATAGCTGTGGGGTGATGACCCAGGATGGTTGCACTAGTCCCAGGAAGACCACCCCGTATTGGCATCTTAGGCTCCCTAAAAATGCCTGACATTTAGGCCAATGTATGACATTAAGTTTCTACTAATTCACAGATAGGAATGAAAAAGTCTGTCACTCCTGCATCTGCTCAAACACCTCTCATTCAATAATTAATTAATATTATTCTGATATTAATATACAACATGCTTTGTGTAAAATTTGCCTTCCAAAATTCTCAGTTAATGAGCTAAAGGAAGCCATGTTTCCCAAATACATTATTCTAACTTCAAAGCTAAGAGATCCATCTTGACCCAAAGACCACTGAAATCAATGTCACAAATCTTGCTGAGTACAGGGAATATTGTGCAAAGCTTTCCTAGACTATGCCTTAAATGCTTCTGGCTCTTTTACCATCCTTGTAGAAAAATGTGAAGACGGATGAGGCACCAAGGTGATGTGCCAGCCCTGTTATAAATGCAACTGTAAAGTCATAGGAGTGGTTGTTAGACAATCCATTTCCAGCCTTAAAAGCCTGTTAAGACAAAGAAGAGCAAAAGAAGTCCCCCAACTTTTAGACCAAAGATCAGAGGGAAGTATGAAATGAATTCTTTAAAAAAAATCTCTGAATTACGGCAATCTCAGTTTTCTGTTTATATATTAATGCATTAGCATTCCATACTGGGTACAATTCCAATAATTATACAAAGACACCTGAAGACAATTTTTTTTTAACACTTCAAGAAGAAGGCAGAGTTATTGTAAATACACCTAAATCAGAGCATCTGTAAAAAGTTAGAAATGCCACACATTATGCTTGTCTTTTCAGAGAAAACACTTTTCAAAATATTTAAGCTAAAAATCAATCATGATATTAAATCCATGCTAAGGAATGAGAATATAAACATTTAATATGTTAAGAGTGGAAAGAAATAGTGCACAAAGTTCAAAACAATAAAACAAGAAAATAATTAAAGAAATGTTTAAACATAAACTCCTGCATCTATGTAACTAAGGAAAATCCAGCCAGTCATTGCTGAATTCCTTTTAGTAATAAATAGTGTGCAAATAGGAAAGAAACAAATAGATGAAGGAATTACATTTTAATGACTTTCTGTATTAATAAATTATATATATGACAGTTTGAGTAACTATGGAGCTTAGACACATGGGAAAATAAAAAGAAATTATAGGAATGAAGCTGTGAAGCCCTCATTACCAGCAGTGATTTTGCATATTGCCATGAGTGTGTGGGAAAGCTATACATTCATTTTCTTAAGTAGAACATTTTAAAAAATGTGACAGTGATTTTGTTTTAAAGTCAAGTGCAACAAAAAAGATTGAAAATTCTTTCTGAATTTTCTTCCATAGTAAGTTAAGCCTTATATATTTTCAACAGAGGAACACAAGATTCCAGGACTTCATAGGAGAGAGGTTTTCATAGTGCCTTACTTCAGGCACCACAGTTCAGCATTTACATTAGCATGAAAGGCTTCCTATATTCCCTGTGTAATTAATGGAAATAGATGGGCTCCTGAAAAGGGTAATTCAGAGCAAGAACCTAACCAAGGTGACCTGAATTGCTCTCCATGGGAGCATCTCTCTCTGACTACAGAGGAAGTTCAGGCAATTTCCCAGTCAGCTTCTCAGGATCATTAAGGTGCCTCAAGTGAAAATCCTTGAATACCTCCCCATGCCCACCCCAGACGACCAGACACTGGGTGAGAGGACCCAGAGCAGCATCATGCACCTGCTGGCAAATACTAAAAGAAGAGCCCGAGGGAGAGGCTGGAAGGGGATTGGAGCTAAATTTCCTAGAGATTACCAAGCGAATTCCCTACCTAAATTCTGTTTTCATTGGGTCTTATCTTTTTCTAGGAAAAAACAAACCAGTGAGATTATTTGAGGGCTGCCTCCTGCTGTAAGGGGACAAGGGGAGAGGGACTTCCTTGAAAAACACATGCTTTATATAGGGATGCCTGGAATTCCTGCAGATGAATGGTGTCTGGGGGCTCATTGTGTTGTCAGCTTACTGCAAACCATCTGTGAAAGAGAGGTTCCTACAAGAAATTTTTCCTTGAGGGATTAAAATAAATCTACTTCCCAGGCAAAGGTTTCAGAGATAGTAGAATGTATTTCTGTGTCCATTCTGAGCCCATATTTCTCTTGTAACCCAGACTGAGGACATATAATTTGCTAAACAAACTTAGACTAGGTGCATTCTCTGAAGCTGTTAACAGCCCCTGTAGCTATCTTTGCACTGTGTTCAACTTAGAGTATCTTTAAATGCAAGTGCAGACATCCTAAAAGGACCTGGGGATTTTGTTCCCTGGGAAGTATTTAGAATTTACCTGCCAAGTGCTGCAATCAGCAGCATTTTCTTTGCTCATATGTTGCTATGAAACACAGGCATAAACCAACACTGGCAGGGATGATGGAGCATTCTCTAGAGAAGGCATAAAATAGAAAAATCTGCTCAAATCTCACCCACCATTCCCTTTCAGTTCAGTTGCAGAAGCTCCCTAGAGCACTGTAGGCCACTTCTATACTGCTAGTTCAGCAGCAGTGCCAAGTCCAAATCCAGCTCTGCCAGCTAAGCAGCTTGAGACAGTTACATCTGCATTGCCTCAGCCCATCTCTGGCTCTCATTAGCTGTGCCCCCTCTGTGCTTCACTTGGAGTAACTTGACCTCTCCTGCTATCATCCTACAGTCCATGTCCTCTATCTGTCTGACAGGCTATCCTAGCAGATATATGGTCCAGTCTGACTTGTCCCAGGAGCCTTTTCTGCTGCATCCTATTAGCATGCACACAAAATCTGCTGCTCAGGAAGCCTGATATTTGCAGAAATGTGGAGCATGTCCCATGACAGTTATTTTAAGCACCTGATTGTTTCTCTGCGTTGGATTACACACTGGAAGTTGCAAGTCTCTTTGCTCTTTTTCAGCTTCGCCATCAACAACCACTGTAGTGGCCCTGAGAGAAAGATATTCTGCTTAACCAGTGACAGGCCTTTCAGGAAATTTCCCCATATGAACAGATTGCAGCTGGAGTCTTCTCTGAGAAGGGACCAGGTTCTGCAGCCTGATTTACCGTTCATCACCCGTTCATCACTGGCAAGGCACCAGCTTTGAAAGAAAAAAGCCACTGTCAGTGTCAGAGAAACAGAAGGAGGCAATCAGTAATGTGCCCTTCCTGCACAGGGAATGTCAACTGCATTGTCATTTGTTCAGTGTGGCCTGAGGGTGGCTGCATCCCTGAGAAATCTTCTTCAAGAAGAGTGTGCTGTAGTAATTCAAAGTGATCCTGACCATTTGGCAGCTTTGTGGGCATTCACTAGAAATCTCTTCTCACTAACAGATTCAGTGAAATCTCCTGATCTCCATCTTGATCCATGGAAAATGTCTGGCTTGAAGGCTCAGAAGGACACAGGTTTTTAAGTACCATCTCCAGAACAGTATTTCAGCAGAAATCTCCTACCCAATCCTCCTGCACCAACCTTGGGGCACAAAGTAGATGTTGTCTTCAAGACCTGATTCTCAGGCTCCAGCCCTCAGTTATGTTTCTCTCACTAATGACATCTTTTGAGGATCAAGGTATTCCTTGATGTCTCAACAAATAAAGACTGCTGGGACACATCTAGGGTGAGATAAGTTGGGCTCTTAAGGTACTATTCCTGTGTCTCTAACTCTGGAAGACCTGTGTCTTCCCCATCTTGATCCTGACCAGCTCTGGGAAGATGTTTTTTTCTTATCCTCAAGATTTTTAGCAACTGTGATTTCTTTAGTGCCCAACAAAGCTGTCCAGTTCCTATAAAGCTTGAGTGGTCCCTGGCAAATAAAAACTCTCTAAAGGTGGCAGAAGCTGAGTTAACTGAGCAGAGGAGCAGGAGATGCAAAGACGGTGGCATTTAGCAGGACTGCAGGACTGGAGGGATTTGTTTGGAGGAGAAACACCCTGACAAGGTACCAGTCACATCTGTACTACTGCTGAGGAGGAGATGACTCAGAAATCTGAGAAATCTTTGTTTCTTCAGAAATAAACAACCTTCCAAGGGGAGCAGCTTCTCCATGCTAGAGTGAAAGAGTTAACACAACACACGACTTCATATTTAAGCTAATGTCATTGCATATTTATGCAATAAGTTCCTTTCCTGGCTGTCACTTTAAGAGGCCTACTTGTAACTTCGGTTTTGAAATGTCAGAGTAAAACACTCCTTCACTGTGACTGTCTATTGACTAAGGTGATAATTCTTTAGGCTGACACATTTTTAGCTTACCTATTAAAATATAGAGCTGATTAAAACATATCTGTTAAAATATAAGCCCTTTATAGCAGACGACTGCCTACCTTTTATTTCTTCTCCTCTACTGTTTTTCTCTGCATTTTACCCAATGCAAATGAGACAGAATAATTATATATAATTGTGGTAGGCTAGCCTTTGCAAAGAGCAAAATACACACCCAGCTGCTCACTCACTCCTCCTTCTCAGGGGGAGCAGAGAGAGAAAAAAGGATAGGAAAGCTCACAGGCCAAGATAAAGATAGGAATATCACTTACCAATTACCTTCATGTGCAAAACAGACTCAATATGTGGAAAATTCATTTAATTTTTTGCCAGTTTCAATTAGATTCATTGTGGAGCCAGATGTTGCTGTGCCTGTCACTGGGCAGCCCATAACCTCCTCCCACAGAGGTCGTCCTGCAGTCCCTCTTGTACCAAAACCTTGCTATGTAACACCATAAAACCCATACAATATTACTAAAAAAATTAGCACCACAACTTGCATATGAAGTTGAATGCAATCAGTTTTGATATACCTGCCTAGAGTTTTAATTGGGATCATCTGCTGATCTAAGATTATCTTCATTTGGTCCCTGTGCTATCTTTTGGTTTGCATCACCAGCTGGTCACAATGCACACAAACTGGATTTCTTTCGGAGGAAGGAATTTGGGGGAACTGGAATGTGGTCTTTAGCAGCGAAACAAACAAATGCCATCTTCAAGAGGGAATTCAGTCTATGCTAACAGCCCAGAGCTGGTCTGAAGTAAAAATGTCCTGAAATAAGAATAGTGCAGGAATCAGATCCCCAGCATCAACTTTCTTGACCTTCACTTCTATTCTTACTAGATTATAGTATTTGAAAATATAAGTATAGCCAATTTTGTATCCTAAATTGAATTATTTTATTTAAATTCAGTTGTAACTTTTTTTTTTCTATTAGCTTTTCCATTATCACAATATTTTCAGGCAGTTATTTCCCTCTCTCTCCTATATAAAGTAAACAGGATTTATAAATGTTCTCAAAAGTCACACTGGAGAAAATTTAAAGAGGTCGCTCCTCCTTTGTCTATTATACATGTGATTGTCACCCCTGTGTCCACCAGATACATGAATTGGAGGTTAGGAAATGGAGGTACTGGGGAATCTGTAACACAGCTTAAATGATGTTCCCTAGTCGATACTGTAGGACAGAGACAGGCACTGCTAAGGAAGGAAATTGCCTTCTGCTCTAGAAATGCACCAAAAATCCCTACACACATCTCCCTAAAACTCTAGCATAGTGTAACTTTTAGGGAGTGATGTATCAATGTTCTCATTGTGCTCCACATGCCTGTATAAGAGGCATCCACAGTCCATGGAAGAGACTAAATTAGTTTGCAGACTAGATGAGTGTTTATAACACAATAGCACCTAGAGGTCTCAATTAATTATTTCTATTGTGTTATGCGCTGTATGAAATCACTTTAGAACACAGTTCTTATCCTAAATACCTTAAAGGAAGATTCTGATGAATCTTTTATCATGTCTTACTTTCTCTTCTACACAAGCCGGAAGGACAGAGATAAGCCAAAACTAAAAAACTAAATTTTGAAAATCTGACCCTGTGCCTCTCCTAATAAAAAGAAAAAAAAAAATTAAAAAAAAAGGAAAAAAAGAAAGGAAAAGAAAATAGAAAAAAAGAAGAGAAAAAATATCAATTTTTCCAGCAATGCTTTTAATTCTGTTTTCCAGTACTGATACTGTAGTCATCAACTCAGAGCAGGGCATTTCACAATCAGAAAAATGTTTTGAATACTTTGTAGAAAGAGATTTCCTGAGAAGGCTTTTCAAAGGCTTTTTCATTTGAAACACTCTTTAGATTTCACTATAAAAAGAAATTTATGTTGCAGAAGTATGTTAATGAATTTCAAACATACATCATCACTGGAAGAAACTTTTAAGCAATGTCAAAAAAAGGATGGGAACTAGATGTGAGTTATGGAAAAGATCTTAATTTTTTTGTATAGTGACAGTTTCGTTCAAGGGATACTCAGAAAACCCCTGAAAGCACTGCTGCTGCTGCAGTCAGAGAAGCAAGCAAACCAACTGAAACCAAAATAAGTTGCCTACAGGAAAAAAAAGTGAAGTAGATAAAGGCATAATTAAATATATGGCAAGAACTACCTGACTATCCAAAGATGAAGAAAGATTCACAGCTGAAGGTTCTGACAAATTTAGTCAAAGCAAATTCAAATTGTCAATGTCTGTAATGGACTCATTGTTAGCCCTGGAGACAATTTTTAATTTTACCAGCTCCTGTTTTACATTTAAAGTTTTTTTATAAAACCCAGTGTATTCTGACGCTTCCCCCACACTAAAATCAGTAACCTGCTCTCCCTGCAGCCCTTGCTGTAAGCTTACTCCTCCGCCAGGGTTTTGGCAATCCAGGGCTTCTAGAGAGGCCAAGAGCCTTTCAGAAGCAGCGCAATGGGAAGATGGAGCACTTTCAGCACAGCTCATGGTGGCTGCTGATGCCACCAGGAAATCTTGTGAGTGCTAAGCAATTTTCCAGTTCTCAGTGTACAGGATTTTCTTCACATTCAAGAGATTTTCTCTGGGTGTTTCCCAGGCTGAAAACAGAAAAATGGTTCAACCTTTTGTTGGAAAGTGATGCAAGAAAGACTTTTCACATTTTAAAGCACCTTAGTTTTAGGTAAAAGCAAATGAAGGGGAAAACAGTCACCCGTGTCTACTGCATTGTATAGAACACCATTTTCAGAGAAACTTCTTAAAGATTGCACCATTCCCATGAGAAGTTTGTCTCCAAAACTAAATAAAACTCTAATTTTATGTCTTACTTAGACAGGCAGGCTTTCCTGGCCTATGGTTTTGAGCAACATAGCACTTAGTGATTTCCATTCGTCTCCACCCTGCAGTCTCCTGTTTAGACTTAATATGTAGGCAAAAGTTGAAAAAAAAATACTTGTCCTCTTTTTGCAGACAACTTCTCTTTAAATGTATAATTAAAGCTTTTTTTTTCCTTTGGGTGTTTTGTTTTATTTTGGGTTTTTTTTTAACAAAAGTGCTGGAGATCACCTTATCTGCTCCCTTTTATCTCATAGCAAATATTTTGCCTTTTCTAAGTCAAAACAGAAAACAAGGATAGCTGTTCAACACAAGTCCAATATCCCACTTGTATGGATGATTTATACCTAGATCTGTACATTCAAAGCAGTTGGTGAGATCCAGTGAGCTTAAGTGCAAAAGCAGGAGCCCAGAACAGTAAGTTTTTCAAACACACAAACACACACACATGCCCACACACATTGCTGAAACTCAGTAGCGAAGGTTGAATGTCATGTAGAAAATTTACAGGAGATATGACTATGAGAATCTGAGAAGAGTCATTAGCACACTCCACACATTAATTACTCCACCATGTAACTCAATACAATACAGTTGATTTCAGAGTTATGGCAGCTGCAGAGTCAGCCCTACAGGTTGGTTTAACAACTCAGGGCAAATGATAACCTTCTCAGAAATGTAGTAATGCTTTTGGGCAGTTATACTAATCATCAAAGGAACATGGGCCTTCTCTCCTTTAGTTAAGAAAATGCAAGGCCAGGGAGTTTTCTGAAGCAAGGATATGGCAGGATGAGCAGCAGGGAAAGCCACCACCTTCACATTTTACATTAGCTTGCAGTACCAAACCAGCTGTCAGTCAGCGTGCAAAGAATTGTATCTCTATGCTATCCACTGCATTTGTCAGCAACGAGTCCAAGATCTTTGCTGTTTTGGGTGTAAGTGGAAGCACAGTGATGGACAAATGGGACTAGGACAACATCTATGTGGCATATTAGAGCTTTATTCTGATGTACTTATTCATCTTCTATCTTTGGCATAGTACTGGAAACAAGCAAGGCAGTGATAGATACCAGAGTATCACAGCAACACAGGAGCAGAGTTTACTGCAGGTTGCAGATTTATGATTGTGGAAAGGCAGAAGAACAAATGTGCATCCCTCACACAATGGACAGAAGAGAAATACAGGCCTTAGCCAAAACTTGAAGGCAAGGCCAAGTAGGTCAGTCAGTGTAGCATAATCTGAGCACAGCATATGCTGATGTTTTCTGGATTCATCAGAGGTGGAAGATGCCTTTGACTCTCAAATACCACTAGGGCAACAGGAAAAGATTCAGATGGAAAAAACTAAAAGAAAAAATCAAGTTATGTTCTATTACTTATCATTGTCTCTTTGTTTTGCACCTTTTCTTCTGCATCTTGGTATTCTTTTATGTTTCTTCCTTTGGGTACCATGGCAAATAGACCATGTACTTCAAAATGCTCAAATTTTCTTTTCTTAATATTTTATTTTGTCATCTAACGTGAAGAGGAAAAATTGAAGTATCACTAATGCATACAAATTTTCAATTATAAAAATAGACAAATTAGAAAATTGGCAAAATCACTGCTTCAGGTAAAAAAAAAGTCAACCAAACAAAAAATATATTCAGAAATACAAAACCACTGAAGCTGGGAGGATTTACTTTGAGCTCACTGCTCTCTAGGTTCTGTAAGACGTCATCTTCATTCCAAAATCAATTAATCAGTGGTTCCTGGTGCAGCACTGTTACTCTCATGTGGTTCTAAGTGATATTTCCTCACCAAAAAATGCCTCTACATCGCCTCTACGTTATCTGTGCATCCTCAGAGATGGATGAGACTGCATCCTATGACACTGTTATATGGAATTTAGAGCTCTTATTGGTGAAATGTATAAACTATGATGTTTGCAGCTATGACAGAGAATATAAACTGTATGAATAAAAAGGAAAATGAACTAAAGGCTACTAAAAACTCATTACAAATATGTTGCAACAGATTCTCTTCCATCTTGTTTTGAAAATGTGACCAGAAAGCAGAATGCATAAGGCACTGGTCATTCAAGTCTAGATTTGAGTGTTCAAGAAAATTTTCTCTGAGGAAAAGAAATGTCAGCATTTTGCACACGCTTTTGGGATGTGTGCACCATTATCTACTTTTGTCCAATCTAATACCCAGGACCTAAAAACTTGTATGTGGCCTTCAGACCAATCTCCTAGAAAACCAAACCAAACCACATCAAACCTAAACAAGACAAAATAAAATGAACAAATGAACAGCTTCTTCTTTTCTGAAAAAACGACAGCAGCTTTCAAGACAGATTTTTGGCAAAATAATCAAAATGCCAAAAATTTAAATAAGTCATATTGAAATTCTGGTATTTTTAAAGAATTTATTTCAGACTTATGGCAATAGACTCTAGGTTAGCTTTGGAAATGTCTGAGCATCTGACTGAGTCTGCCTGAGTAACTACAAGGAGAGGAATTATCAGGAGCACACACGCTTGAAAGTACCATGCAGATGACCAGGGACACTATCATGCATCTGATGAGTTAATTGCTACTAGTTAACCAGACTGTAATCTTTGACATAAGCACTTGTCACTTTTCCTGAATGGTGAGGGTCAACAAGTATAAAAAATTAATATCTCCTGAAACTTGTTCCATCATCAGTGGCAGCTAAAGAGCATGACAAGTATTGATTATCAGAAAGAAAGTTTCCTATACATGTTTTGTATAGATGCAGCTAACAGTTCAATGAAGCAGACACAAAATGCCAGGTTTTACCAAATGTTTAGTGAGAGTTAGAAAATTTTCTAAGGAAACCATTATCATAATTATTTTAACTAATAAAAATATTGTTAGCTACATTATAATGTTTTAGAGTACCCCATGAATTGCTGGCATACTAGTGGAAATGATACTCCTGCTACCTGATGTGGCACTTGGAATTAACAACATGCCACCAGATCACGTGGGATGAAAGCATACAGGTGTGGTTTTGACAGCTTTGGTTGCAAAACTCAAGATGGGCTGTACACACACTTTTTCTCCTCTCAAAGACATTGGTGAAGCTCAGAGGTTTTGTTAGAAGCTTAGAAAAGAGTTTTGTTTTGCTTTCTGTAGTTGTGAAGGCAGCAATCTCAATCCAATTCCGCTGGTGAAATTATTATAAAAACCCAACAACAACAAACTAAAAGACTTGGCTCTGCAAAGAAAATCATCCACTTTGTTAAAACTGAATTTCCAAATGTTCTGAGTTTATTGCTTCTCTATTTCTCTTACAGAGGGATGAATGAAACACAAGTACTGATGATTGGCTGGACTTGTTTGCAACAGCTGCAGGAGGAGTTGCCAAATCTGGTTTCATATAAGATAGTCTAAGTGCCTGATAAGCATTAAAATTCATTTCCATTCTTTAGCACACATAAAAGTACACTATTGCTGTAAAAAATATGGCAAAATGCTCAAATGCTGTATGCTTTTCTTGGTCACTGTTTCATGCTGAAGCAAGAGCTTAATCAGCAAATGTCACCTCCTTTGTGGCTCCTTTGACCTTATTGTCTGATTTTTGCCACAAACCATTGTTAACATTTTTTTTTCTCATGATATGGTCTTAGAATCCTTCAAAAGCTCAGTGGCAAATGCACCTAAATCTGCACGGTAGTGGAATAATAACTTATTTTGAAAACAATCTTCAATAGAAATCCCTCTCAGAATTAAAACTGAAAACAATAAGAAGAAAACCCACCTCAAGCTAAATGCTCTGATAAGAGGAGGATTGTATCACAGCTGTTATCTCCATGTTTTATTCACAATTGCTTTCTCCCTTCAGCCTGCTGCTCTTTCTTTAGCAGAGAAACATCTACTGCTGAAAGATGGACATTTCTGTGTTTGAAACCAAGGGCCAAACAGCAGCACATAACCCTCTGGCAGGAAGCCCATGAGCTGCAGTCTATTAAAACATACAAACTAGACCCATTATTCTTTGTTCTTGCTCTACAAAAAGGAAGGAATTGTATGACACAGCCTTCTTCCACCTGTGTGCCAAAACACTCTGCTGTTCTTTTCCCACATGCTTCAGAGTAGACAGTATTCTGGGGTCATTCAGAGCAACCAAACTTGTCAGGTGGGAAAGTGGCCTGAGAACCCTTCATACCCTATTCTCATTCTTCTGCTGCATTTTTTCATTGTAGTAGCTGAACACTTCTCAGTACTGTATGAAGAAATGTGTTGAACCTTTTTTCACTAGAGAGCAGGCTGGATTTTCCTTTGGACATGATGTATGTACACACCTACATCTACCTACGTGTATGATATCAGGGAAGATAAAATCAAAGAAATGTGCTCTGCACTTAAAGTACAAGTTAAGCTGCAAAGGCCTTATTTCTCACTAAGGCCTTTGCAGACCCCTTCAAAGGAAAAATCCTTACTGTAAAATATTTCTTTCTTCTGCAGGTGGTGGTTGAGTAGCCTGGTTTCTTCTTCTCTTGTGGTGGTTGAGTAGCCTGATTAACTATTTGGGTGCCTTAGGTCTTCAGCTAGGCAGTCCAGACATAAGGTTTGGGTGTCTTGGATGAGAGAAGGTCTGGGCATAACCTGGTGCTCTGTGGGTTGCTGTCCTGAGAGGCAGAAGACAAAACCTTTGTGTCTGACCTTCTGAGAAGAGCTACATGTTTCCTGTACTCTGGGCTTCCTGCCTGGGTACACTGAAGCCATTCTGTTTTCCACTTCTACCTGCTTGGATGCCATTAATTCAGAGATAATTCTGGTTGACTGTTTAACACCAGCTCCCTGGATACCTCCTTAAGTGTTGTACTGCTGTTGCCAGGGAGATAATCCATTTCTGCTGATTAGTCACCCTCTGCTGTCATAAGTGACTCTGGAGCTAAATTGTTCACCTGGACACAGGACTGGGGTCACAAAGACTGGGACCCCCTGGCAGAGCAAGTGGAAATCAAGAAAAATAACACTGCCCCTAAAACTAATTTTTTTTCCCAAAAAGATGGTGAATTCTTTGGGAAAATCAGTGTAGAAATTAAAAAAAAAAAAAAAAAAGAAAATTTTTAAAGAGTGTCTGAGTCATTCAACAACTTTTTAAACTAAATTTACCCTTTACTGGCATTTGAAAGCACTAAGGCAATGAATTATTTTTTTGGATGGGTAGAATCCTTTCTATGCAACAAATAATTATTCCGACTGATTTTCTATTAAGTCACTCTTGCAAAATAAATTTCTAGTTTTATTTTAAAATCTATTCAGTTTTGAATGAGTCACTCAGTGCCTACACATAAGGCAATCTTGCAGTTTAAATAATATTTAAGACTTGAAATGAAACCATGTTTTATGTCTGAATAGTGAACTATAATTACCTTAGTTCATAACTGTCAAGAAAGAAAAGGCAAAAAGAAAAGGCAAGGCAGGAAGGGAAAGGGAAAGGGAAAGGGAAAGGGAAAGGGAAAGGGAAAGGGAAAGGGAAAGGGAAAGGGAAAAAGGGAAAGGGAAAGGGAAAGGGAAAGGGAAAGGGAAAGGGAAAGGGAAAGGGAAAGGGAAAGGGAAAGGGAAAGGGAAAAAGGGAAAGGGAAAGGGAAAGGGAAAGGGAAAGGGAAAGGGAAAGGGAAAGGGAAAGGGAAAAAGGGAAAAAGGGAAAGGGAAAGGGAAAGGGAAAGGGAAAGGGAAAGGGAAAGGGAAAGGGAAAGGGAAAGGGAAAGGGAAAGGGAAAGGGAAAGGGAAAGGGAAAGGGAAAGGGAAAGGGAAAGGGAAAGGGAAAGGGAAAGGGAAAGGGAAAAAGGGAAAGGGAAAGGGAAAGGGAAAGGGAAAAAGGGAAAGGGAAAGGGAAAGGGAAAAAGGGAAAGGGAAAGGGAAAGGGAAAGGGAAAGGGAAAGGGAAAGGGAAAGGGAAAGGGAAAGGGAAAGGGAAAGGGAAAGGGAAAGGGAAAGGAGGAGAGAAAAAGGGAAAGGGGAAAGGGGAAAGGGGAAAGAGGAAAGAGGAAAGAGGAAAGAGGAAAGAGGAAAGAGGAAAGAAGAAAGAGGAAAGAGGAAAGGAAAGGAAGAGACTTTTTTCAACCATACAGAAGATGCTATTCACTCTTTATTTCTAAATCTACAGACTGGCTCCCAGAACTAAACAGGAAATCCAGAATTCAGGAGTGACAAGATAAGAAACGATGGAATCACATTCTGCTTCCCACAAACAGCATCATTTATGCTTTTCTGAACTCATTTAACATGTTTAGCTATAGGGTAAATGCCACTCTGTGTTAGACAGCATATCTGGAACTCTTTTTCATTTAGACAGACAAAATGAGGTGTCCTGAAACCAAGAAATTTTTCCCCAGACCAGACAACTTAATTTCAATAACATGACAGAAAGGTGTTTATACAGTTTAGTGATTTACAAGAATCCAAATGCACATAATGAATAGAAGGTAAGTAGAAACAGGATAAATCTCAAAACATAGTTATTATTTTTGTCAATTGTGAAGTATTGTCCTGTTATCTTTTTTGCAATTCTAGGAATGAATATGCTCAAGTCCATTTTGCAAACTAAAAATAAGTGTTTATTTATTTTATTCTTTGTAATCTCATCATAACTTTCTGCTCTCCTTGCTGTCCTAAGACAAAGGGCAGCATAATATAACATTCAGTGTGGAAAGGCTGTTATATTAAGTAAAATTTTTGCTCTGCTAGGTGGAGGACAGGATCCTTCATAGTGATCATGTTGCCCAAAGATTGTGAAATTGATGTAGTTTATCCATAGTTTTGGTATTTTAGGAAAAGTTTACAGCAATCAGCATTTACCCAGCAGGTAAGGTTTAACATATGTGGCATTGCTTTAAAGATATTTCACACTCCCTGGAAAGCAATATTCATATCACTTTCCTGTCTCTATTGATCTGAGGTTAAACTCCATTAACAGTAATAGGAATAGCTACAGAAATATCTGCTATTCTGCTTTATTTAGGTGCCCTTGCATTGACATTTAATCTTAGTCAGCCAAATGGGATAAGGAAGAATTTCATATGGAAGACACTTGTGACAATTGCTCCTCAATGAGATTAAAGCAAAACAGATGACACTTTTTTCCCAGCAAAGCATGATGCCGTGTTTTGTGATAATCCATTTTGCCACAGAATACAGTCATCAAAAGGTTCCCTTTTCACAAACAACAGTGTGATTAGAAAGACTTAATTTTTTCATCTCCTTCCACTGTTTCTATATAGACTGACAGAAAGAAGCATATTTGATGATTTTTTTAACAAAATCATAATTAAGGAAGAGGGGAAATGCATCTATATTTTTTTATGCCTAGTCTGAGAAATCCAGTTAGATAAAGTCAGCATTTAAAGCTTAGGAAAGCTTGTATGTGAGACATCAAGAATATATTTCCTGAGAGACTTATGAGGTAACAGTAATGATTGTACTATTTCTATAGGGCGGGCAAAAAATTGTGAAAAGACAACATGTCACTAAGCATGACATATCTTAGGAGGTCTGTGTAGTAGGGCTGCATTGCAACCAAGAACAGGTTAAATTCCATTAAATACAAATAATAGAGCCTTATTGCCTGCCACTAATTCTAGTCCTGTTAAGAAGATGCTGGAATTGTTTCTTAGCTGTGTGATTTTATCTGCTGTTTCAAAGTACATGTATATAATGGGCTGGTAGAATGATTTACTTTATTTCTCTGTGTTTTGCCAGAATAGGACAAATATAAAGGAATTAGTTGAAGGAACAGAAAGAGGTGTCTGCTGTGTAAGTCCTAAAGGATGTTTTTTTCTGACTAAGAAGAAACAGAGACTGAGAAATACTGGAGGGGGCAGATGTGTTTAAGTGATGTGTTTAATTTCTGTTTCCCCAGCTGGAGTGAGTGTGCATTTTAAATGCTGTTAGGAGGTCCATCAATGTGAAATTGGAGTTTGGTGTAATGAGTAAAATGTTCCAGCGTTGTCTCCATGAGTGTTCTCTGTTATCACCTTAGGCAAGGTCCCACCTCCCATCATTTATCTGGCCAATTAATAAACCATACAGGCCAGGGACTGTCTCACATTCTGTGGGCCTACATTGAGGGGAACCTGTCTCTGTGGCAGGAAATGTATATTACTGGAATGCAAATGTCAGTGATTCAATAAAAAAAAAGTTGAAGAAGCAAAGGGAAAAACTTACCTCACATGACTGTGAACAGATTATTGAAAAGTTTATTTGCAAGAAGGGCACTTTTCATCAGGTTATCCCATTAGAAAATTTGGATCAAATTTAGTGCATAGTAACAGCCAATTATTGAAAAGAAGAAACCACACTGAATATTTTAAGTACTGGGAGCATTTAATTTTCTGGGAAATATCTCAGGAAAATTTGTATGTCACTCACAGGTCAAGGAGGAATTAGCCCTTTTCACTAGCTTTTGAATTCACAATGGACATGGGAGGTCCCAATTAAAATATATACATTCCCAGTCTAAATTTACAGCAACCAAAACCCTTGTCTTGCATGAAATAACAGGAATTACCTCCCTTAAGGTCATTAGGAACAGTGCTTGTCAATTTCTACATGTGCTCTTATTTAAAAAGGACAAGAATAAAATGAAAAGTAATTTTTATGGAAAAAAATGTATTGCTAATCAACATATCATTCAAAATTTGTTGATTTTCAAAAAGTCAAGCTATCAATTTTTTTGGTTTTTTGTGTTACTGTTTTTCAGCAGGGAAACTAGGA
Organism: Fringilla coelebs; assembly: GCF_963513975.1. Lineage (NCBI taxonomy): Eukaryota > Metazoa > Chordata > Aves > Passeriformes > Fringillidae > Fringilla > Fringilla coelebs. The sequence goes on from NC_140028.1 coordinate 69,230,021, forward strand.
AATCCAAAGAACAAAATTTTTTTCCAATATTTTAAAACATATGCAAAAAAAAAAAAAGTGACAGAAAGAATATATGAATTTGTGATCAGTTTTAATTACAAATGAAAGATTTACAGTTGGGCGATTTCTGCGATTGTAATGGAAATCATACTGCTTTGTGGATTTTTACACACTTCGTAAAGTAGTGATGGCAACAACTTTTATTGCTTTCACTTTCTGTTTTAAAATTACCTGTATTAGAAGTTTTCCTCTGATCATCCCAACTTATTTAATTTTGGTTCATATCATGGAAAGATGTTGGATTAATTTTTGATGAAACCATACTTGGAGCATGCTAGTAACCTATCCATGGAACTAGACTAGAGCAATTCCAAATTGCTCTAAGTGCCAAAAGCATGCATGGTATGGACTTTGTGCTCTCAGCACTGGCTCTTTTCTGGTCCTAGTGGGTATCAGGATTTGTCACTGTAAACACAGGCATAGATCATCATGACAAATTAAAAAAACCTAAATCATGACATTTTAATATTGTTGACACAGTTCTAGATATCTGCAGGAGGGCTGCTGCAGAAAACTATGAAACATGAAGATCTACTACCATATGTAGTGCTCAACACAAGTGCAATAGTGCTACAATCACAATAGCATACTTGCAGTATTAACTTCAACAAAATATTTGCAATCACAGAACTAAAAAACAAAGTAAAATTGAAATCATTAATCCCTGCATAGATTTTAAGACTTTTTGGGATATTTTCATAAACAAAAATTGGAATGAAGACTTTAGTGACTTAGAGTGTCTACCACATTTCTTTTCTATCCTCTAAACATATAAATAGTTTACGAAAGATTTGTAGCTCTTAATTCATAGTCCTTAATGAAGTTGTAATTTTGGGTTTGGATTCACAACATGAAAGATGAATAAAAAATTAGAAGTTTGTTCTACTATACATCAGTAGGAGTGTGTGGCTGGCTAATTCAATTCAAAGACTTTAACCTACTGGTACTGTCTCTGCTAGACTGTGGGAGGAAACCTATCAAGCACAAAATAGTAGCTTCAAACACATAGCTAAAATAGTAGAAACTGTAGGATGGGTGCCAAACTGAAACGGAATGTTTGCTCTTCTCCCAAGAAAGTAGTCAGCTGAGCATCTTTGAGACACCCCTTTCCATGTTTCAATGGATGAAAATATTCTCCTTTTAAAATGCCAATAGTTTAACTCTTCCCTGTGTTCAGTTTTATTAATACTTTATATCTCTGCAAAGTGAACAGGACACTTAAACTTCTCATGACTCATTTGTGCTGCTCTAGCAGTGCAAAAATGCCATAAAGATTCCCCTTTTTCCAGTACAGTATAGAAGTTTTGGCATTCTCCAATCCACTCATTTGTAAGTTTCCTGTTCTTATAAAAAGTTTAACTTTGTAAAACCTTTAAAAATTATGGATCTGGCCTCATATTTTAAGGTGTGTCTGAGTTACATAATCTATTATGTTGTTTGGGAATTTGAGTCTCTCTTCTCTTCCCAGCCATGCATATGAAAGTAGCAGGGAGCAAGAGACTGTAAAACAATACATATTCTACCTATTAGACAAAGTCCCTCTTTGAAGGGGCACAAACAGCTGCCATAATGACTATCAATGCATGACATCATGCTAGGCTATGTTATCGAGACACATAATTTCTAATGTCAATAATCCTGCAACATCACAGCAAAAGCCGTGTGAAATCCCTTAGCAGTTGTCTGTAATTAGCTAAAAGTGAGTACACAGAAGAATAACTACTTGTTCTTTTAAAACATCTGGTAATTAAGTGGAGAAAAGTGGTGGTTTCTTGTGGGAAAATATTTTACCCATTAATCTTAACCACAATAATGTAGTCACAGCCTTTGGATCAAGTTGCAGAAAGGATAAAAAGAACTGGCAGCATTGTATTTCACCCACCAATATCTAATCTGCATTTATTTTTCTGCATCACGTTCTTCACAGCATCATGATGGCTTTCACAGATGGAGAGAATAGGGTTACAAAGAGAGAATTCATTGCAAGGATATGCGGTAAAAGCATACTCAGACTGTAAGAGAGGGAAAATGAACCCACATGTGAAATTTCACTCTTCCACTTTTTTGTTTGTCTCAGCTGTGCCCCATTTTACTTAGAATTCAAACTCTTAGCCCTAAAGAGTTCTCATATGATTTTATTCTTTATCTAAAAGGAAATTATAGGAAAATAAATACAGTATATATGTGTGTAGTCTGGCTTTTACTGCTATAAGAGGCAGTTAGGTGGTAAAAGACTGAAATGAAAGAGTTGCATCAGCATGATGCTGACATAATATAGAGGAAACCAGTCCCGTTCTGGATTCATTTTAATGCACAATATGAAAAAGGGAGACAAGAATAAAGTTATGTTTACAGCTTGCTAGTATAACCAGCACCTCTTACTGCATATAACTTCATTTGAACAAATGCAAATGATTTATTCAGATACAGTACCTACATCTTTTTAGCAAATTCCTTTTACATTAATTTTATTTGAATGTCGACATCTGCTGAGAAATCATAAAGTATCAATTAAGCTTTCTCTATGTGTGATTTAACTGAAGTGTTTTCATCTTGGACATGACCATTGCCTAATTCAGGATCAATTTGTATGCAAACCAAACCAATTTTTAAGTATCTGGAATCAATCTCTTGAATATTGAAAGCTCCCTATATTTGAAATATTGAAGTTACCCATTCAGTGAGCTAAATTCATGCTGTGCACTGAATAAGGCAGGAGTCTTGTGCAAAAATGCTGTGTGATTATGTAATTAATTCTAATACAGATGTTCAAAAGGAGGACTGGTAATCTTCATTCCAGTTTTTCCTTACCCTGAGCAGATGGCTTTACAATCTTACCTTTCATGTAGCAAAGCAGCGCTGCTGATTTAACACAATTGCCTAGGGTTTTTCTTTTTCTTTTTCTTTTTTTTTAATGAGCAAAATAATAACTAAAACATATACTAAAGTGTATGGATGCATAATACTGATTAACAAAAAGACTTTTGCTGCAACAAATTAGAAAACTTAATTCCTCTATATTAATGTCCCTATAATTTTTTTTTTTACTGCTAAGGAATATCTCCTATGACCTTTTTGATTTTCCAAGTGACTTGTGCAGGCCTCTGTGACCTGAACTAAAGTACTTTCCTATCATTCCTTGGCTGTACCTCCCTTTGGAAGAGGCAGTGGGGAGAGGGAGAGCTCAGCCCTGTGCGACACAAGCGTGTGTTCCCCCAGCTCCTGCTCACGTTGAAGTGTTACCTCTATAAATAGGACAGACAGCTGTGCTCCCACCCTCTGACCTGGCCTGAAGCCACATTGTCCTAAGTACGGGGTTATCCTATGGGCAGTATATCCTTTGGCTTTAGAGCCTCTGCATTAAACCTGGCTTCACAAAGAACCAGACAGCATACAGCTGGCTGCACTTGTCTGCACCCAAAGGCACAAAATTCCTACACTTTCCTCTCTGCTATGCGAATTATACCTTTGCTGATGCTTTTCATAGCACTTTGTGACAGTAAAAGAAAACAGAGCTGAGCATTCACTCTAATGTTCAGAGAAGGAAAGTGCTGCAGTAATTAAAGCTTCTCTATTATTCTCTACAATTGCCTTTTGATTTTGTCTCCTTTTCCTTCACAGCTGAATTCCTGTCATCCTTTCCTTCTGCCCCTGTGTATCCCTACATCATGCCTTCTCAGACCTGACTCTACATTGCTTCCCCTTCACCTGTCTCTTTTATTCCTAATAAATGTCCAAGTATGCTTTTCAGAAGCTTATGACTTTGATCTTTGGAGCAAAATTTCACAGAAACCTTTCTCTCCCAAGAAGATTTCAATCTAATAAACCAGGCACTGAGTGCCAGGAGGGAGTTATGCACTGAAAGAAAACATCTGCAGCTGGCTGGCTTGCAGGGCTCACTCTTCCTGTCCTTGCAACCCCCTTCTCATTCAAGTGGGCACATCCCAGGCAGCATTTTCAGAGGTATCATCAGCACTTTTGCTAGAAAGGGAACAAACACATACAGTTGCAATATACAGACAATGCTTCAAAGATCTGAACTTGTTTCTTTCAGTTTTTCTTTCTTTTGGCAGCATTTAGTCTTTATTGTTTTCTCCTGTGCAGGGTGAGCTGGTGGGAAGTTGCAGGAGCATTCTTCAAGATAGAGAGGACAATACTGAGAGAAAATCTTCTTGATCAGTCTGGCTGCTAACCTTTTGCTAACCTCCTGCCCTGACTGTGGAAAGAAGGAGACGAGTAATCTTTATGCCTAATACCTGAAGCATTAAACTGCATGTATTAAATTAAGCAATTACTCAGCAATGTGCCCAACTATATTCCCACTGGTGAGAACTTGCTTAAGTTCCATGAATCTTAAGCTTGTGTTGAGCTGAAAGAACAGGTATTTTATTGAAATGGCATTTGAACCAGAATATTTTTCTGGTTGATCTATTATAACATCACATTTTGAAACAGATTAATATTCTACCGAGCGGTTTTAGCGGATTTTGCAAAGCTAGGCTATGAGTGCTTCCTGTCAAGCTGCACAAAACAAAGACTGGACCTTTTCCCATTGAGAATCACTCCTCCAAAACCAGCTTTTGGATGAGAAAAAACATTTTTCTGTGACTCACATGTGTTTTGAGTTTCATCAAAATAAATCAGAAATTATCACAGTGTGTTGGAATATTTCCCACCTCATATCTGCCTGCTCACTGCACTGGGATTATGATAATTGCATTCAGAAATGAAGAGGTGCTCCAACTTCCCCTGCATTTTCCCACAAGCTGCTTGCTGGGATGATGGGTAGGTTCAGATCTGCTGCTCTGTGCAAGTGGCTGTGGGGAGCTGCAGGGCAGCTTGCCCCCAGGCTGACATTTTGGGAGACACAACTTTCTGGGTGACCACTCCTACATTTCTGAAGCAGGTCAGCAACATGCTGAGTTTGAGACTGAAGCACATTGTCAAATTTTATATTCTTTCCCTCTGTCAAGAGAATAAAAGCACTTATTTAATGGATCATTCAGAGTTCAAAGACCATGCAAGCTGCCTCTTCCACATTTTCATCTGTAGAGGAAGCCCAGCTTCTGTAATAAAAGTTGTGAAACATGCAAAATTGATGAACAAGCTATGTTTTTTTCCCTCTCAAGAAAGTACATCTATTTTTAAACAAAATGTATATCTGCTGCTCCTAAGAGAATGAGTCTGGAGTTCTACTGGTTTACTGCTTTGTCTTCTAAAATAATTATATGATAGGCCAAAAGCATATTATAAAATTTTAGAAATTTTACTTGTTTCATTTTTTTTCAAAGCCTTTGATACTCAGTCCCACTGAAACAAAATATACCTGATTCATTAAGAAGTTTGTTTCAAGTAAAAGCCCTTAAAAGCTCCCTTTTTAAACAGTCTTGCTTAAGCTTTTAAAATTAAGTAACTTTTAAATTTAAAAAATAGTTTCTCTTTAAGAGTTCTCAAATAATATTGAAGCTGCTTGAAACAGAATTAAAAGTTTTATTTCAAGCTGAAATTCTCATAAAATCACTAATATTTTCTTCTCCCAGCTGAGGTCTTCTCAAGAGTTTAGCTTGTAGAAAACTCACATTAAATATGTTCAGCTTTAGTTTATCTCCACTTTCCCTGAACTGGTAGGAATTCTACAATGAAAATTAGTGGGAAAAGATCTCATTTTAAAGAAAATATTTAATCTGCAAGTTTTAATTTTAACTCTATCCCAGTAGATATCCAACAAATCCAAAAATTAGGTGACTGAGGTTTTTTTTTCCCCCCAGGCCACAGGAATAAGCTTTGATTGTCATGCCTAAATTTTGGTAATTTTTATTTTGCTGTGTTCCAGTGAATGGAGGGAATTGACCCTAATGGCGTGGTTAAGTGTGTGTAGGAAGATGTTTCTCTAAATCATACATCACCTTAGTTCTTTGGGATAAAAGGCAACAGCTCATAAAAAAGTATCATCCAGAAAATTGCTGTTGTTATGAATAAACATGAAAATCCATTAAAATTTTATTTTCCATATTTATATTTTCCTCTACGATCTTTTACATGCATTAGAAAGTATATAAAGGTACTATTTTATTAAAAAATTCTGTAAAGAAAATCCTGTAACTTCATTAAATTTGCATTATTTTGCATGACTAAAGATTTGGACAGTGCAGAAAGGCCTTGTCCTAGTGATATCAAAATATATGCTCACACTAATCCCACGGAAAGTCCGGAGCAAGGTGCCTGTGCCTGCAGGGGTGCAATGGATACAGAGGATACAGTGGACTGCAAAGTGATGGCAAAAAGAAAAACCTTAGAGCACCACAGGAGGTTGCATTAGAGCCAGCCAGAGACACATCCAGCCTGCTATGCAAGGGGAAGTAGGACATGGAAAATCCAGAATGGCACAGGCCATTATGTCCCTCTAGGAGGTAGCTAGGCACTAAAATGAACACTGACACAAAATTAAATATGTCATGTTGCCACAAGGGTCATTTTATTAATAAAAAAAAAAAAAAGAAAAAGTATAACACTTCTGATACAAATGAATTCTTGTTTCCTGGGTTTTTTTTCATTCTAACCAATACTTAATTTTTTTTAGTCATTTGTCCTTCTTACCAATCATTTGTTATATAGAAAGTACAGCAATGTGGCCTTCTTAACTGAGCCACAAAATTTAGACACTGGAAATCTAGAAGTCCAAAATTAGGTAGAGTATCCAGTACATCAGTCTCATTCTGGATAAATAAATATAACAAACGTTACTCAAATGTAAATCTTTGTCTTTCTGCATCTTAAACTCAAAAGCAAACAGGCATCAAAGTCAAAATTCTGCTATGAATACAGCAAGCCTGGTAAAAATAGAATCTGTATAAAAGCAGCCAAGGGTCTTACTAAGAAATTCAAAGAAGGAGAAGTAAAAGAGAATGTAGTATAATAGGATTAAGAGGGGAAAGCTGATTTCCAACAGAAATGTATGAACCAAAATTCTGAATTAAAGGCTGTGATCATGGTTCACATGCATTCAGTATACATTAGGAATAACATTTCTGAATTTTCTGGGGTGGGATATTTGTAGAGTGAAGAGAAGACCTAGTCATTGAAATAGCCAAACAACTGAAAGAGGTTCTTTTGTTTGTTTTTTTTTCAATTATGCAAAGTCATATGAAATCATGACCAAAAATATTTTAAGTAGAGTTATTAAGAGTTGAAGATATTTTAATAATTTTCTCCCTTTATTTCATTATTTGTCAATTAATTCATTATTAATTCATTATTCATTCATTATTAATTGTCTGAGGAATGTACCATGTAAACTTGTGATTATAATGTGGTGGGGATCATACCCATTATCACCATTCTTACACTCTCTGCCTTATTGTTTACCCCTTGAAGGAAACTTTAGTCTGATTATCTGACACTCAGAACTGATTTCAGTGGCCACAAAATCAAAACAAGTTTTGCAATCAATGACATAACTTCAAGTGCAGCCATACTTTTCCCTCTCACCATGTTCTGAAAATAGGTGTACATAGAAGAACCTGCACTTTACTTATTAGCTATGGGAATTCCTTATCCCTGGGAGCAGAATAGAGGCACCTGGGACACGCATATCAGCTTGAGTAACATACTGAGTGTCTTCTGTATGAATTCAAGCACAACCTGGGGTGCAGTAGGGATAAGACTCCCTTAGGTATCACTCCACAAGGTGCCTGTACTCCCTCACCACCTCAAAGTGTTGTAGGCCCTTTGCTGCTATCAGCAGCACAGCATCCACCAGCCTCTGAGGATGTACTTCTAGAAAATGTGTAAGCAGCATTAACTGTGCCTACAAGTGGCAAGAGGAGTTGCTGAGTGAAGCATGAGATTGTTCCACATGCCAACCTATGCTGCTCTGAAAAGAGATGGTTTTTTTACATAATCACCTGTAAGCACAGGTGAAGGGCTTTTCCCCCTCCTGGGTATTTGCTAACTGAGCTCCCCTCTCTACTCATAGTGAATAGTCAGTCCACTTCAGGAGAAATAATTTACAGTTATCTCTTCTGACTATGGATGCTGAGCTTGAGGGCAACAAAGCCCCAGGATCCCTATGAAAGCCACAGAAAGACAAGGGACACTGCCAGGGGAAATTCAAGCTACTGCATCTATGACCTAATTTCCAGGAGTGCTTGACTCTCCATAGATTAAATAAGGCTGGGAGCAACTACATGCTGAGTCTGGTGGTTCTGCTGGGTGGGATATATGGATGCCCAGTCATCTACACATGCTTTAAAAAAATCTGGGAATTGATTAGAAAATTAGTTTCATTTCATAGTTAACATTTAGTGTAAACCACCTTATGGTCCCATTATATTTCATAGCATATGAAAGTCCTCAGAATCTCAGAGGAAGGAAATGTTGTGCTCTGTGTAGAGCTGCATCTCCTATTGCACTAACACAACATTCTGTGAAGATCTTATGGTTTCTCCTTAAGTTTTTTCCCTTCTTTAAATTAGTTATCCCAAGCAGTTATCTTGTATTATGACAACCCAAGGCAGCCTTTTTAGAAGTTTTCTTGTCAGTTTTGACTTGAAAGTACTTTTACAGAGAGAGTTAGTGGCTTACAATACATTCTATTCTGTAGAGTTTCTTCTTTTATTTTTTTTTCCCTTTTTCTTTTTTAATAGAAAAGACAGGCTGATTCAGTGCAATATATGATATTACAACATGGCATCTTGACTTTTCAATTATCCTTTAATACTGTAATTTTCTTGCCTTGAGTTATAGCTATAATCTATAAAAATGTAAATCTTGAGGTTTTTCTCAGGTATTTGATGCTGAGATTACTGCAGTGATAACCTTGTAATTTAAACGCAGCCAGGTGGGGAAAGAGGTGAAGACACAATAATCTTCCACTGTTGTGATGCCCTCTTTGTAGGTATACACAGACATTAAATCAAATCTCTGCATTTATTTTAGTGTATCATGTACATATTCTCCTGTGTAATCAAATCTTTCAAATCTAATTAAACAAACATGTCACTGTTTCTAGGGATATTATTTCTTATTCCTTGAAGAAGCTTCTGAAATAGACCTAGACTCTGTGTATGCAAACTTACAAAATTGTACAAAATGGCATAATTTTAGCAGGTTTAGCTTTTTGCAGTTTCTTTGATTGTTCAGCTCTCCTGCTGAGCTGTTTGTTTGGTGGTATTACCTCTTAGAAACTCTTGAGGCACATATGTAAAATGGATTTTTTTATGTCATTTTCTGGTTCCAGAGCTTCCTAATTGTTGGATCTATAGGGATACAAAGTTTCTTTCTCACCCTTTTTCTTCTTTTTTTTTTTTTTTAGCATTTTTCTATCTATTTTTTGGTTTTGTAAACCCCCTAAAGTGTAGCATTGAGGCCCTTTGGAAGTTAGTTTATGCATATAAAACCATTTCCCAGTGGGCAGTTGGATGCAAAACAGGGAAATGCACAGCTGATTTATATTCCACATGCCTCCGAGTCCCTCCTTCAACACCCGGAGTATCTTAGCTAAGCATGCCATTCAGTCCAGAAACACTAAATTTAACCATCGCTTTCAGTGGAAATAGAACCAGCCTCACAATCAGAACCAAAAGCAAGTACCCTGCATTGTAACCAAACAATGATTTTCTAAATCTTAAGCTTGAATAACCACCAATGAATAAATTTACGTTTAGTGTCAGTGCAACTCCATTGACATTCAAAAATTCAGACACAGAAGGTGGACCTTGAAGAAGCTTTCAGCAAGCATGCTGCTGCCTTATGTAATGATGCATCTGAGTGCTGCCAGTGGTGTTACTGAGTGGACACAAACAGGCTGCCACCTTTTTGCTGTAACACTGCATGGGATTAGTTTGTGTCCTGTTCAACGCAATCATACTGCTAATCTTATTAATTATGCTACCTCTCTTACATAGCTTCTAACTAAAGCTCCTTACAGGGAGGTCAGTGGCACAGTTTACAAAAGGGGATATGGGAAAGGAAGAGGAGTGAGGGTAGACAGGAAGGATTGTAAAGGATATAATTCCTACAAACCCCTTTTAGACATAGTAGGCTGTGGCCCTCACAATATTACAGTGCAGAACACCAGGAGAAAGGAGAAGAGAGCCCACATTTTGCTATTCCAAAAGCAGGGCTCTGTCCTGGTTCTGGCCAGGACACAGTTAATTTTTGCTATAGTCAGGAGGGGCTACTGCTGGGACCTAGAGGTTATTCTGTATCATCTCAGTTCCATTTTCTGGTGGCAGGGAAAGGGGTTCCATCCTGGTGGTGTAGGTTGGAGGAGGGAGCATTTAGGTATTTTCATGGGGTTTCCCTGTGAATCATTTGCCTTTTTCTTGTAACCTCTGTCATAAGTATTGTTGCTGTTACTGTTGTAATTGCTATTTCCAGTAAATTGTTCTTATCTCAACCCATGATCTTTACTTTTTATGCCTTGAATTCTCTCCAGCCCTCCACAGGGAAGGGGGAGGGAGGTGTGAGTGCGTGGTGCATGGTTTGGAGTGGTCTTAGGGAGATCACTAAACTGGAGACTACCATTCCCAAACCACAACAGACTCTTAACAAAAGACTTCTTACCTTACAATTTTAAATTATCTGTATTCCTTAGCACGTAGCATTACCACATGCTGGCATTGACAAATCAGTATGCAACACGGTGGAGAAAGAGCTTTAAATAGTAGATGATGAACAACGACTATTTTTCATTTTGCTATATTTAAGCAAAAATGCTTTTCCAAGTGAAAAGGCCAGTATCTGTGTCAGATAACATATCTTTAGCAGTGTCCTGTCAGTTTTCAACAAAGCATGTACTCGCTCTGTTATCCATACCTGTAGTCTTCAACATTTTAAAAATTATTTTAGCTTTAAAAATAAAGGTAACTTTATTGCTAATAATGATACAGGTGATGGATGCTTTGGTAAAGTTATGAAAGAATATATACTCAGGGGTCACATGTAAGACAGCTTTCATCTGGTACCTCAATGACAAGTCACAAAACTCTTTAAAATTAAGGAGAGTTGACTCCTCTGCAATATTGCAAGTGGTGCACTGAAAATTTACTCCCTGTTGTCAAAAATGTAAACAAAATACTCAATAGAAAATATTTCTGCTTATATTTTATGGAAAAGATTATTTATGCTCTTGAACATGTAATATTCTGTGGAGAGGAGTAGTTTTAGAGCACAAAGAAAATTGTGCTTTCATTGTTTACAGTTTTAAAGAAGCTCAGTGTCACAAAAGAAATGAAACTCAGTGGGACAGAGGAGTTCTCAACAATAAAAGTTAAAAATATCCACCATTAAAAGTATTTCAGCAGCTGCCTAATGCCTTCCAAGACTTCTCGGCAGGTAGCTGAGGCAGGCTTTGCTGCTTACAGTTTGCCTTTTTCTGCCCCACAGATAGCATGCAGTCATTCTCAGAGCTGGAGCTGTGTTCAGACTCCATTTGCCTCCTTGAAAGGTATTTAAATTATGGAGTAACCAGGGGTCTAGTCTTTAAGCAAATATATCTGCAGTTAGCTACTTCCAGGGTAAAGGGATATAGAAAGAACAATCCTTTGCTCTCATCATGTGAGGGGATGGACTCAGGCCTGAACTTCTGCGGTTGTAGGTGGAAAACCCAATTCATCACAACAGGCATCTCTGCAGATGATGTGAAGTTCAGCCAGAAGTGTCTGGGGGTAATTCTTGCCTTAAAAGAGGAACTGGATGTCCAGCTCACACTGACTGACCATCAGAGCATCTTTGAATGAGAATGCTTTTTGTGATATTAAATATTTAAAGGTGTTACATTTTTTATCACTTCTTCCATATCTTCAGAGGCCTCCTTCTGATATAGGTATACTATTACTTATGAGATTTCATAGACAGGAAATCCAGGTATGTAGGTCAAATGTAGTTTAGTAAAGTTCAAACTTAAAAAAACCCAAAAACTTAGCAATGGTCTGAAAAGGGCAAGTGTAGGACAGTAGTGTCTAGAATTAAGAAGAGCAGGAGGTTGTCATGACTGACATTGATAAAGGGGATCTCTTTTGGCAGTTCACAAGAGAGCATCTTGCAATAGCTCTTTGCCACTGCTTACCTCTATGAAAAAAATTTTTACTATTTTTTTTTAAGATAAGGGAAACAAAAGGGAAACTTGATTGCACTATACTGAATATACTTTCATTTGAGATAATGGATTCTCAACCACAAAGTCATAGGTAAGCAATCACAATTTTTGAATTATAAAGAATTATAGGAATTCTAAAAAGGCGTCTCACTTACCTTACTACTCTCAAAGTAGTATTTCATTAATTAGGAAATGTCTTACTGCCTATTTCTTACACCATGCAGTTCAGAGACAATTGTTAGATGGAACATAACACGGATTTAACTAATTGACATTAGCTTTCATTACTCTCTAATGTCTCAAATAAGGTAATGTGAGAGTGAAATACATTTTGACTAATGTAATATCCAATTAGGATATAATCCAAGGTAGATATTTCACTATTTGAATATTCTTTCCTTCATTGAACCCTCCTGATGAGGTCTGCCTTGCATTTCTCAGCAGTGCATTAGAGGCACAGTCATCTTTCACAAGAGGAACAGAAGAATTTCACAAGGCAAAATGAAGTGTCATGTTTATTTTATTGGATCAGTATAATCAACAGTCCCATGAGACTATGCTCAGATACATAGCTCAGATGTGAACTTCACTTTTTTCATGTTTAAGATTCCTTTTCCACAATTATTCCTGTGGAACTACAGTCACAGCAAGATGAACATAACTTGACTGACCTCAGCCTTACATGAGTATTGCTCAAGTATACTCAGGCAAAAAACCTCTCTCTTAATTTGAAGATTGTCAGTTTTCAGGCCTACATGAACAATGAATACAAATACAGTTCAGATCTACTGGTCTGTCTCAGCTACATTTTTTGGAATATTGAAGACCTCTGAGAGACATTTAAAAACTAATTTTTTTTATATGAGCAATTGATGTGAGGTGTATCCAACTTAAAAGAAAATTAAATGACACCACCTGGACATCAGCAAAGATACAAAAAATTTATGCCAGTACATTTTAAAGGAACACATGGCTAAACATATTTAAGCCACTAAATATTTGTTTATGTATTGTACACATTAGAAATATGTGTTAAATTCTAAAGCACAGAATTTATTTTACAAAAGCCATTCAAGGGCCATTTAGTTCTATATATTTTGGCATTATATCGAGAGCCACGATTTGAGACTTCTTGAAATTTTTAAATCAGAACCCTTGAGATTCTACTGTCATAAGAAAGAATATTAGTAAAAAAATCTCTAGTTTAGAAGCAAAGAACTTATTTCCAAAATTCAATATTTTTAATCTAATGGGACAAATTCAAATGTGCCCCACTCTGATAAATGGATCCAAAGGGAGTTATTCTGAGAGCGGTACAATCTATTTGCCTGTCTTCTGCTGTCCCCTGCAGTTAATCTATTTTGTAAGGGCCATACTCAGAATTTTGTTTTTCAGGAACAGTTTTGATACAGTCAATAATTAATACTTGGATTTTCCACCAGAATAAAAACTTATTTGAAACTGCAGTACAGCAAAAAGTAGAGGCCCTTGAATTCTTTGTCCATGGAAAGACTGGCAATGGAGACCACACCTGAGCTCTGACATCACACAGCTCATTGACTCAGAACCTGTCTCCTTTCTAAAGGGATGGGATGCAGAAGAGTAAACTCAGGCACAACAAAGGCTCAAATGTGTATGCTATAAAAAGCAGGGGTAAACTAAGGAAAGGTTTCAGAAAAAAAATGTGGGCTAACATTGTCACTTAGCATAGTATGTCACTTCCATGACATAGACTTTCTTTTATTTTAATCCAAGGTTAAATTTTACCTGCAAATTTAATTAGGAAACAAAGAGATCATCTCTTTGAAATGAGAAAAAAAAAGTAGCACAGCAGATATGTCTATAATAAAGACAGTAGTACTTGCATTCATTAATGATTTTTTTCTGAAAATTGAGTTTATCAGCTAAGGTGCACCTTGACATTTTAGAAAAATATAAGACAATTGATTTCATCTTCATTCAAAATGTCAGCGGATTTTCTGAACATCTACTCTATTATCTTAGCATTATGCTACTCCTCTCATACTCTCATTATTTATCTCCTCCAACTCCCTCTCCCTGTTAATTTTTGAATCTCTACATTTCTTTGTGTGTGATTTCCTACTCTTCTTCACAACACAATCTCCTCTTTGTTCTGCCATTCCCCACTTATTTTCTGGCTGTAATCTTTGCTCCTTTCTCTCAAATCCATGGGTTTAATCATCACACTCAGGCATACAAAGGTCAGTGCAGACCTACAGCTGTGCCCAGGGCATAGGGTGTGGCTTGGGGAGTGTTCAACTTCCTGCAGCTCAGCATTGAAAACTTTACCTCATCTAATACTGATAATTGAGAAAAGGCAAGGAAAGGAAACTGTTTTCAGACTTCTTGTAGTTACAAATTTAATGTTTTAGTGATGACATTGTCATAAGTGTTATTTAGTTTTAGCCTTAATGGGCACATTATACTTAAAGAGACACAGAAATTAATTAATAGGACTGTTAATGAGACTGTTATTTGCAGTGTGATATTTTAAGGCCGGTAACTTTTCTAGTCATTATCTTATTCTATATTACAAAAGTGTCTGAAAGGAAGCTTAATAACTGAAGAGCACTTTGCTATTCACTAATTCTTTCTCAATTTTTTAAATGCTTGTAGTTAAATTTTCTTTATAACATGATTAAACAATAATTACAATCCTAATGGTGATGCTGCATTCTTTCAGTTCAAAAATGATTAATTGTCACTTATGCAGTCATACTGCAGAGTAAATCCTGCAGACTTACCTGTGTGTGATTACTTCCATAGGGATAATTCCTGAGCTATCCAATAGTACTATTTATGTAGGATACTCTTAGGTGATGTCCCATGTAACCAGAAAAAGTAGTAAAAAGTTAAAACCTTCAGAAGAACTTCTGAAAGCTGAATCTTTTTCCAGTTTTTATTGGTTGGACTAAGAAAAGATGTTACCCTTAGCTCCCAGGCTGGTTGTGCTAACAAGGTTTGTTTAATTTTTTTACAGTGTGGGTCTTTTACAGAAAACTTTTCCTATGGAGCTAGATTTCTATATGAAACTTAAGCTCAACTTCACATGCCTCTCTTCTTTCTGGGGAAAGAAGGTGACCTTCAGGAGCAGCATTTGTGCTCTGTGTAAAATGCTGGGGGATCTTGAACTGTAGGATGCACTAGGACTCTACTGCTGGAAAGGGAAATACAAAGTAAGTGGGAAATGCAGAGGAGAAGCTTGTATTTCACCCATCAAATATGGTTAAATCCAAGCAAAACATCACTGTATCCCACCACATACCTGAAATTGCCATATAATTCCCTCCAGGACAGCTTCCAACCATGATGGCTGTCACTGCAAGAAATTCTAGACACATCAATGGAATTGTGAATTTGTCATGGGCTATGGTTTTAGGCTATAAAAGGTGATGATGCAATGCTAGAATTCTCCTAGGTTTTTTAAGTGCAATTAATACAGTGACAGTTTTCCTACCTTTCCAGGTCTTCAGAATAAACAAGTGTCCCAAAAATACAACAAGTGGCACCATCCGGATTTCCTGTTAATATTGCTTTGCTTTCCAGGACGATTGGCTTACAACACAAAAAGGAAGAATAAGACTGTGGTGTAAATCTTTTGAGGATATGACAAAGTCCAGAAACAGTTGAAGCAGGCAAACTGTAGCCCAGTAAAATGTAATTTTTTCTACTATTTCATATAGACCAACATTTTTTTGTTGGTCTGACACAAGAGCAGGTTCTCTAGAACCTGTCTAGGCTTCATTTTTTCAGATGTGATAGCAGTTTATCTTGCAATTGGATAACTACTGTTCAAATTTATTTTAGTTTAGCCTTAATTTGTAGCAATAATAAGTGTTTACATTGTGTACATTGAATGACTAGAAAAATATGGAATGGAAGAGCAGAGATACAGAGTGATACTAAAAGGTCCAATACTAGAAACACAAATCTCAATTGCCAAAGGACATTCCAGGAATGCAACTTGGAAGTTTTCAGGTAAAAACATGTTTTTAGAGATAAAAAAGAGAATAAATAAACAGAGTAATTTAAAAACAGTAAAAAGAAAGGGCATGCAGACAGACCAAGTTAACAGAATCCATAAAAAACAACCAAAGCAGACCCATGGCTGAGAAGGAATCATGTGAGTCTCGGCAAAGAGGAGAAAGAAGCCTCAACCCTAATGTCACTTTCTTCCCAATGGAGACCTCAGAATGCTCAGAATGCCCCCACACCTCCAAATTCTCATTGCTTTATAAAAAAACACTCGGTCTTGGTATGCAGAGGAACTTTGGAAAGGTGAGTTTATCACAAAAGTAACAGAGATAGATTTTTATTTCTTTAAAATATAACTTTAGTAATAAGATTTCTATATATCAATCTGGAACATAAATGGATATTATTATATCCAGAGTAATAAATTTGCAATATTAGGTCTGTCTGACTGTTGAGGAGTACTGCTGAAAGACCTTCCAGTGGAACTTTTGGATGTTGTCATTATGGCTAAGGGAATTCCTTCTGGTTTTCATCTATCATCCCTGTTAAGAGAACGGGGACAACCACTGGGATCTTCACTTAACATCATTCTGTGTGCTGCTACTTCTTATGACCAATGGCATTCAAATACATTTGAATGTTTTAAGAGGTGAAAAATGTTGATGAGATGTAGAATTTGAATGAAACTGAAAATGGAAGGTGCATGTGCTCAGCAACTTGGGAAAAAAATCCCCACAAAAACAAATAGATCCCACGTATTGTCTTTCTTTGGCCTGACAGATAAAAAAATTACCACTTAAAATATAAACCGAAGGTGTTTGATTCTCAAAAGGTTAGATTTGTAGCTTGCATGCTTGCAGCACATTCCATCACTCTAAGAAAGACACTGATTTAAAACTTTATTGTCAGAAAGAAATAGCAATTTAAGTATAATAAGGCATAGCTAAATCTTGTATTGGAAGGTTGTCATAGCCATGGTGCTCTCAGCGGCAGTATACAGTGGAAGATTACAGCTTTTGAAAACCTTCTAACCCTTCTGCCTCAAATGCATAACTAAAATCAAGAACTGGAGAAAACAGATGCCATAAAGCACAACGATTATGCATCTGCACTGGAAAACTCTGCCAAGCATCAAAGGATAACTTGACACCGCACAGACTATGGTGTCTGGGCATTGTGCTCTGTGCAGGCAATGCTTTTGAGATTGAAACAGGATATCTTGTATGGACACAGAACTCTTTTGCCACCTGCCTCTAGTCTGCTGCTATTCTCATCTCTAGTTTAGATGAGTCTGTACTGGAAAAAGTACATGCTGGAAAAAGTGATTATATTTCACTGAAAATTATATGTGGCAATATCTGAAAGTGCCTTCTGGAGATTAAATTAGTGCATAGATTAAGAAGTAAATTTAAAAAACATTCTTCTTATCCACCTGGATTTAAAATATTTACAAGATGCATCACTAAGCTTCCATTTTTTGGGGTTTTTAGCTTGTTTTTTTTTTTTTTTAAGAAATAGAGAGGCTTTAGATGGAATAATAATATTTGTTTATAGATAAAGAAATAGGTTCAGAGTTAAAAAGATGTTCAGTGTCCTTGATATGAAGATAGGTATCTAGTGGTGTTTTTAAAGGCCTACATGCTGTGGCCTTTTCTATAAAATATTCCTACCTCAGATGTCAGAAAAGTAAAAACTATTTTTAAAGCGAATTTAGCCAAGTGTACAATCCTACAGACGTGATTCTAACACAAGATCACATGGGGATTGTTACTATATGGTGGTAGTTCACATTATTTCTTGGTAACCCTATTTCATAGTTTAAAATGTTAAAGTGTTCATTATGATGATAAGATCAAAATTATGACAGGCAGAATAATGAAGGTATTACAGAATGGTCAGCAATTATTAGAATGGCAATTGGCAAGCTCTTGAAGAAGAAAAAAAATCATTTGGAAAGGTTATCCTATTATTATCCTAATACCTCTATTTTGACAGTTCCACGCATATTAATATAATTAACTCCTATAATGATATTTAGTTGTGAAATAGGTATGCAGCAGCAAACATATTCATAGAAAAAGAAATCTCGACTGCATAATATTTAGTCATACTGTTTGCAATAATTGCTAAACCTGAATGTGACTAACAGCAGGGATGTAGAGGCTATGGTTCCTATTTGTAGAAAAGAGATTGCTTGGAATAAAGAAACCTGAAAAACACATCACATTAAAGGTCCAGTGTGCTGGGCAAGAACTTCTAATATGGGGGTCTATATGAAAACAAAGACAAGATCTAAAGTGAAACAATAGGGGAAAACAGTTAAGTGGCCCTTCTATATTCAAACCACGGATATATTTTGGAGCGTCAAAGAAAATGCCATTATAATTCATGTAAATGACTAATCCTCTGCAGTGCTTCTTTCTTCCCCACATTTTTCCTTATGTTATCACATGAACTTGTAGGTGGTTCTCAGACCCTTGGAAACAGTATCTCTTGTTCAACCTCTGAAACATTTAGAATCTCAAGCACTGATGTATTCATGCATCAACCAATAAAAATTAAAATTCACAAATATGTGACTCTTAAGTCTCAAAGCTTTATCTTGTCATGGTAGAGCTGCCTGAAAATACTAAGCATAGCATATCCTTCCAATAATATTTCCCTACAGACAAAGGAGTATACAGCTTTCAAAAGTTACTTTAAGGTCAAAATTCCTCTATGTGTTAAAAGGAGCTCATTCTTTATCTTGTAATGAGCTCAGTAGGCCCATTTGATGTAGACCAAATGGTCAAAATGAAATCTTTAATCTCTTTGACATTCACGCAGACCTTCTCCTCTTAGCTTTTAGCTCTTTCACTATTCTTCTTTTTTAAGCAAATGAGCACAACTACTGGGCAATATGCATTTTGTTTTGAAGTATTTATCTGTTATTCTCAGCATTTACCAGACAGCTGCCATGGTTTCCCAAGCAGTGTCTTAAATTAAGAGCATGAATTGTACTTTTCAAATAGTTTCACTTAGTGTGTGAATATAGTTCACTGTTTTGGTGAACAAAATTAAAAACAAATATATTATAAAATGTTAAGTGAATGATAAGACTGTATTTAACACCTGTTACTTCCCCATGGGGGGTTCTAATATCAGACAGTTCAGACCCATCTTTTTGTCTCTCCACCTTTTCAAGTATAGATAACTCTACATCATATGCCTGAAAAAGTTATCTACCCAAATTAGCGACAAAATACCATGCACAGAATTGTCATAAGACCATAAGAATGGCATTTCCCTGAAAAAAAGATTCTTTTTTCTGTCTATCACTGTCTCTTTCAACACTGTGTATTTCCAAATGCTGATGCATTTCTGTCAATGCTCATTTGGCATATACCACATTGTTCACACTTCATGTTGGAGTTTTGCCCTTTCCAAATCTGACTGGACTTTGCTGACACTGTTAAATTATGATTAGTCTCAAGAGCGTTATCCAGTATAGATGTGATTAAAAATTCTCTAATCCCACACAGCAGCAATCAAAGCTTTCTCAGAGTCTGAGCATTTCTCATCATTCACTCATTCAGTTTTTTACTGCTATGAGCTGTAACTCATTTCTTATTCCCGTGACTGCTTTTGCACTCAGTATTATGTGTTTGGCCATTTTGCACACAGAAAAATTCTCCCTTCATGCCAAAAGGTTAAGCAAGAATTACATAACTTAATTTTCACTTCACAGCTTTCAATGTGTTAAAAACATATTTCCCTTTCCCTTCCCCTTCCCCCTCTCTTTCCCTTTCCCTTTCCCTTTCCCTTTCCCTTTCCCTTTCCCTTTCCCTTTCCCTTTCCCTTTCCCTTTCCCTTTCCCTTTCCCTTCCCCTTCCCCTTCCCCTTCCCCTTCCCCTTCCCCTTCCTTTGTCCCTTCCCCTTCTTCTTTTCTTCTTTTGTTCTCCTATTACAATTGTAGGGTTGATCTTTAATCACAGTGATTTGAACCATTCACCCTAACTCATGTTCATCTTGGCAAATACCAAGGAATACTTTTTAAAAAAATTACTCACAGTTTTGGCCTTTTCTCATTGTGCAGTGACATTTCTTGGGCAATTTTGCCATCTGTGGGATGAAATTAAAAGGAGGGGAGTAAGGGTGAAACCTCTGTCCTCTGTCCAGAAATATCAGTTATTCTATCACTTAGATACGAGATACCTGAGACTGTCTCTTTGCATCTTTTCAAGCAATCTTGACACTGTATCTTTTATTGTTCTGGCTTAGAATAGAAAAATATTTAATTGGGGGAAAAGAAGGCCTTATTAAGTGAAAGTTTCTAGTGGCTTCCACATTATTTACAAATTCTAAACTGCAACAAGGTGTTTTTGCAGTGTTATAATTGAAAAAGCAAACTTGCAAAAGTAATTTGTCAGTACATCATCAGTTTCAATGCAGATATGAACAGGAAGGAGTTTCAGTAGATTATCATCTGGTAGAACCTAAATATCTATAAAGAAGAAAATAGGTCTATTTAAGTTTTTCCAAAATTAAACAAAACTGGTCATCCAATGATTTGTCATAAAATTCCTGTTTAGAAACTACTAGAGTCTCTGATCTGCCAACACTAGAAAAAAATGTACAGCTGAAATAATAATGTGAGACATGCTACCCATCTTATTAAGATCCAGCATTGCAATTCTATCTTTTGCTTCCATCATCAACATTTAAACTAGAAAAAGTCTTAATCCAAAAGGATTTTCTGTAGCTCTCATTAACATATACAGTTTTCCTAATCAGCCTCTCAATACTAGAATCCTAATCAATATTTAGAGGTGGTTAAAGAGCTTGTCATTTTCTCAGTGGAATCTATGTCACCATCTTGATTTCCTTTTCTGACCATGCTAGTCAAATGCTGAGGCTGAAGACAAAAAGTTCTCTTCCCAAACAAACAATCCCCTAAATCCCAAGCTAAATCATTCTTAAATTTCTTCAAATCATTTGGAAAAGATGAAATTGTGTCATTCTTCATAGGCCATGAAATGTAGAGCCAGTTTGGCAGAAAATAGTAGTGTTCTGCAAACAAAATGGTTGTTTGCAGAAATCTGAACTGACCATATGATATACAATATCATATCTAAAAATAATATTTATTATCAAAACCACGGCCCAAACTAATGGGCTCAACGGCTTTTATAATTTATTATTTAGGAGCTCTGCATAAGAATATAAGACTTCCATTCCCAGTCAGGGAATGAGCTGCCAAGTTGCTCCTGACATTTTTCTCACTTTCTCCATGATGGTCTTCTAACAAGCCTTCACAGCATGTTTTCCCTGCATCTCTTATCCTAAGCAAATGGCAGCTCATGCTTCTATTGTGACTCCACTGATGACTCTGCATTCAAGTATCACCCAGGGCTATATTCAGTTTAGCAGAAGTATATCTAAGACTGACTCCCTCAAATACATCATGGAGGAGTATGCAACAGCATGGGATTCAAGGGTCAATTTTTATTGACATATGGTACCAAAAGAAAGCACTAAACTAACAAATACTATGTGTAGACCCTGCCTTAAATCTTTCAGTTGTTTTGAGGGTGTGAAGGGGAAATCCAAACACAAAATATTTCTCCAGTATCTTAAAAATAAGACAGTCACTCACCAGATTTGTGGAGGCTGTGTGCATAAGATGGATGACCTTAGAAGCTTTATTCTTTCCTGACGATCCTCAGCAAAACCACAAGTGATTCCCCAACTGGATAAGCTACTCTTCATCAAATACATAATTCTAAAAGGATTGAGCTTTGGGGAATAAGAAATGGTTTTTGTCTATAATTTTTGAACAGAAAAGTGGTCAAGCACCTCTGCTGTGGAGTTGCCTATATGTCCATCAGAGATTCCAGGTGGACATCTACTCTAGCGCATTTCCTGAGAATTGATTAATGTTAGGATATTTCTGATTATAAAGTGTACAAACTGGACACGCCTCTGAATTTAGTCAGCTACTATTTAATGACCTGTGATAAAGAGAGTCAAATATGTTGAAGAGCTGGATAAAAGAGACTGGAATAGCATAGAGAAGGACAAGGATTTTGAGAAGCAGTATCCTCAGAAAAAAAGATTGGATTTAAAGAAGGCAAATGGCAAGGTCTTATGCTGTGGAATGAAAGCAAGGGGATGGACTGTGTTAAATCAGACCAGATATTTGTGCAGAAGATAATGTTGTCAAAATGAGCAATGGGAAACTGTCCATGAAAGTATTCATGATTAATATTAGGGGGTTTCAGCCCTCAGAAACCCATGTTAGAGCAGCTTTCCAGTAGGAATAATGTGGGTGAAAAAATGAGCTAGTTTCAAATTTGATCGTTTTGGGAAACGGATTATATGCCCAGGCTGCCAGTAATAGCAGCAGGTGGAAATGAGGAAGCAAATGTTTTCTTTCAATTTATGCTCCACAGAGTAAATCTGGCTCAAACAACTGGCATTTTTACTTAGCAAAGCGATTGAAAGGAAACCTAGCTCCTAAGAGGGACTTGGAATTAAAACAGTTTTGCTATGTAAGACCAGAAAAAGACATGGGAGGATTTTAGCATTATAATCTGGGAAATAAATGTAACAAACATTTAAGCAGTTTTCATCTAGCTCAATTAAGTCTTAAATTTATGTTCTTGAATTTGTTTCAGGTGACTTTTTGACCAAGGGAGAGAAAGTGCTAGAAAGTGATTTATTGGATATATCTTAAAAGTCTGTCTTAGCACAAATTCCAATTTTAACCACGTTTTTGTAGGCACCAGCTTGTCATTGCCACAATTTTATTTAGAAGCTATCTTTTTCTCTTATAGACAAACATATAATTTCAGGTAAATTTTATTGATCTCACAAAAATTTCTTTATGAGGGAAAAAAAATTGGTTAAATTTTGAAATATAAGTTAATATGCAATAAAATTACCTATAAATGCCAGATTTGCCATTATAACAATGAAAATCATGATTAAAAAAAACCAAACCTTATTATTGTTTTATTAATAAGGAAGAAACCTTATGAGAAACAGTATTCTCATGCTGATTTGACATTGGTAAAATAATTTTCTTAAAAATAAATGCAAATGAGAAAAATTTAAAGTACAGAAAGGTGTGAAATGGTTGTTCTGCTACCCTTGGGTATGGTGGTACATCTGTTATATCAGATTAAAAATACATTAATTTATAAATGGGCAGAGTGCTTCACTGAATAGTCATGTCAGATTATAAATTTGTGAACTGGTGATGAAGTAATTTAAGTACATGGCTTTTCTCTTTGCTTCAGTGACAGAATCCAGTTAACAGCACCAAATATACACCCAGTGCTTAATGCATTGATAAAAAATGCCTTTAAAATTCAAAATATCCATTTACCTTAATGTAAGTGAGCTCTGCACTTAGTAAAAGTACAACTTAACACAGAAAATAGGAAATCATCCTGGTATTTCTTCTTTTTAAAGACTTTCTGCATCAAGCAGATGTGAATTTCAACAGAAGAAAATAAAGGGGAAGGGAGGGAGGGAGGGAGGAAGGGAGGAAGGGAGGAAGGGAGGAAGGGAGGGAGGGAGGGAGGGAGGGAGGGAGGGAGGGAGGGAGGAAGGAAGGAAGGAAGGAAGGAAGGAAGGAAGGAAGGAAGGAAGGAAGGAAGGAAGGAAGGAAGGAAGGAAGGAAGGAAGGAAGGAAGGAAGGAAGGAAGGAAGGAAGGAAGGAAGGAAGGAAGGAAGGAAGGAAGGAAGGAAGGAAGGAAGGAAGGAAGGAAGGAAGGAAGGAAGGAAGGAAGGAAGGAAGGAAGGAAGGAAGGAAGGAAGGAAGGAAGGAAGGAAGGAAGGAAGGAAGGAAGGAAGGAAGGAAGGAAGGAAGGAAGGAAGGAAGGAAGGAAGGAAGGAAGGAAGGAAGGAAGGAAGGAAGGAAGGAAGGAAGGAAGGAAGGAAGGAAGGAAGGAAGGAAGGAAGGAAGGAAGGAAGGAAGGAAGGAAGGAAGGAAGGAAGGAAGGAAGGAAGGAAGGAAGGAAGGAAGGAAGGAAGGAAAAGACAGAAGACTAGATAGGAATCTCAGAGAAAAATATTTTTAGCTCACTGCAGAAAAGCCAAACAGTGTCTGCAGTATTCCAGCGTTAACACACTGCATTTTTTCCCAGACAGCCTGTTTATGGTAGCAAAACTAACTTGTTTAATTAACCACATGAACAAGGTAAGCTAGTGCCTATTGATCAGGCATGTGGCAAATTAAAGACTTAAGTTGTTTAGCCTTCACTGGCAACTTGCAAAGTTATTCACATAGGTAGCTCAACATAGCTGAATTCATTAGGATTCTCCATGTGGACCAGTTGTAAGAGAAGAATTTTCTTATCTGAGGTAGATTTTTGTTACCTGGAGAGTATTCATACTCTGCTCTAGCCTCTGCAGTAGACACTATGTCTTGGCAGAAGAAGGGGGAAAAGACACATCATTCATGCAGAATTCTACAAGCAGAATAGTCAACTTGAAGTATTTGGGCTCATCTTATGTTTGGCTTTTACACGTGGTTGCCTATCCTGAGAGTATAAGAGGGATTTTTGAATCACAGCACCTTGGAACCCCTGTGTACAACTGGCTGAGAGTCTCCACTCCATAAGTAGCCTGTTACAACAATATTCTTAGAATTTGCCTCTGATCCAAACTGCATTGCTTTTGAGGACTTGCAGGGCATCCTTTGCTTTGGCATTTGAAATATTATTTACTGATATTTAACTGTTACCTATCTGCTCTTTATATTTTCTTTTTTTCACAGAAGGAAGATGCTCAGATTTATTCCTGATATTATTTGTATGCTGTGTTTATGGAACCATTCAAATTTTAGAGAAGAGTCTGAATCCAGCCCTTACCAAACAAATGCATACTTTACATTTTCCTTATCAGAGGGATTAGTCCCTTAACGCAGGGATTTCTACTGGAAGGCTTTAAACCTTTTCCACAAGTCTGGGCCCCCATTCCTGTAATATTAACAAGAAATTTGCAACCCAGGCTCCGCCAGTATTAAGCTAGATGTATTACTTTATGAGTTGCATGTTTTTCACAAGCCTCAAAACTTAATTAATATTTGGAGTGCTGGTACTCTAGGAACAGAGATTAGTTAGTTATTTTTCTTGTATTGATTTCCTGGAAAGAGGTAAATATACAGGTTCCAGTAATATTAATAGGAGGTGCATTTCTTAATCCTTAGATCTTCAGTGGCAGAATAAGGCACTAAGAGAGCAAAAGGCACTATGCAGCATAAGGGGAAGCTAAGCGATTCTAAATGAAAATTCAAGCAGAACAGGACAGTCTTTCTGATAACATTTGCTTGCCCAGAACCTTCTCAATCATGGATTTAAATAGCCATCACTGAAATAATAAAAGGAGCAAGCAGTAAGAATTAAATAATGGCCTGTTCTTAACCTTGATATAAACATTTTAAATACCACAAAAAACTAAAAATAATGTCATTCCTAATGCAGACAGCAAAAAGGCATATACTTTTCAGTGTTATATCAACTAAAGCTCCCAGGAAGAGCTCTTATCACTGTACTGTAAAAAAAAAAAAGCTGGAGACCTGGCTAATCTCACAGCTTCCCATATTTCTAAATTAGACTTGCTAATTGTAGTTCAGCTCTCTTATAGTCAGTTCAGTTATATTTTATATAAGCAAATGCCTGAGGGCAAAAGAGTAGTAGCAGAGGTACAGTACCAAGTGATTGAGATAACAGAACAGCACATTGATGCATTGACTGACACAGATTTTTTTTAAGAATATTAAGACCAAATAGATGGTTTTATCTTCTTTGTCACATCTCTGATTATACCTGCTGTTTTTCTTGCTAGTGCTGATTGTTTAATCTGTTATAAATATTTATTTTAATCTTCAAAGGGAACAGCTTTCTGAGAAATTTACTGGACATTTATTTCACTTTACTAACTGAAAAATACATTTAGAAATAGAGCTCTCGGTGAGATTGTATTTGATAAAGACATGTTGGTCTAGGCTCTCTCCTGAAATACTGTTTGAATTCAGTGGTGTTACAAAGGTATAGCTGAGTCTTGAATGTAGTCCTGCATGGCATCAAGAACATGAGATCCCACTGTTAAAAATACAATTGTGAAAACTAACAGTCAATAAAAAATACCTTTTTTTTTTTTTCATGTTGCCAATAGCTGGAATAGATACACCAATTTAATCTCCCTGTAGGCATATAGAAAACCACTGTCTCAGCAGGGCTGCCTCATGCTCCACACCTGACTGGGTCCCTGGATGCTGATAGAAATTAATACAGGCTCTCTTGCCTCATCTCTGAAGTTTCCTATGGGTACTTCCAGCGCTCCACAGGTAAAAATGCTAAGCACATAATTATTGATGATTTTCTGTTTCTCCATTAGTCTGCATTTGCTTTCTTCATGCTTGATTCCTAATGTGATTTTGATAAGGATACTCTTACACAGCCTCCCCTGGTATGTTATTAGCTTGCAATCACCTGAAATATGGGCTTCTCTGTCTTAAACAGGACTAAAAAAGGGCACCTTTGGGTCCCAGTGTGCCACATACCAATGTGTCACAGCAGTATTAGTGACTATAGGAAAATATACACATAAACATCCATCCCTTCCTCTCTTCCCGTTATATTTATTTTGTGCCAGTGTGATGCTGGCTAAGAAAAGTGATAAAAGAAATTAAGAAGTAGAATCGGCTCTCATGGAGCAGCTGAAGTGAGATTGTGAGTTAAACAACAAAAAAAATCTGGACAGGCACTGAAAGATGCTGGCACTAAAATTAAAATTGAAAATGTTTCTTTATTGCCACATTTCCTATAGTCTGGTGTTAAACCTGGAGTTTCAGTTGATATCTGGCACATGATACTACAGATGCTAGGGTTTTCTGTTGTATTTAAGGAAGCCCAAGTGAGTTATCTTCATTAACTCTCAAATTCATATGGCATAATGATTTTTGTCACCATTTCTCAGGAGAGAAGGTCTCGCAGCTGTCTGTAGAAAGGTTTAGTATATTGTAGCCCTTTGCTAGCACACTTAAACAAAGTTCAGAATGCAGTTGTCACAAATCAGAAAGAGAAATTAAATTAAAAGAATGCATTCACAACAGTCTCATTCTGAGTGACATTTTTTGAGTTTTATCCCTATTGCACTCTTTTTGCTTTTCATATTCATTAACATTGCAAAGCAGAAAGGCTGCTTTTGTGTCTGCATCAAAACTATTATCCCAATAAGCACTAATTAGCACCTTTGGGCTCAATCATGTTCCTACTGCAATCAAAACCAAAAATATTCATTGATTTCAATAGAAAAAGAATAAGGTCTTTTGTCAGTAGCTTCAGAAAGGTCAAAGAGAACCTGATTTACCTTCCTGACTCTGTCTGGAGTCTTCACTGTATGTATTGCTGACTTTCACTCAAATTGCCAACAGCAGCAAAGCTGAGGTCTCTAGAGGTTGAAACCTTACTGACATTTTAAGACTAGGAGTTAACATTCTCAAGTATGCTAATGTTTTTGGAATGTCAACTCTCATACCTTTCAAGCAGCTCAGTCTTCTTTATGTCAGATTTTTACTAAAGACACTTTACTTTGCCCTGGTTTCCAAGCCAGGAACAGAGGCCTGTACAACTCGACCACTCATTATATGGAAATTTTCAGCTGCAGTTGATTTCAGCTCTAACCTTTAAGCATCCAAAGTGTCCCAAAGAAAACAGTACAGGAGATCTGTAGGTTTATGTCTGGGTGGTTTAGGTGAAACAGGCAAACACCTAAGATCTTGTCGTTGGTCTTTGAAAAAGTTATGCATTACGGCTTCAGTAATGAAAACTAAAAAATATCACTAAAAATAGGAGTTCCAGAAAAAGCCTGAACCCTTTCCTGATTTGGAAATATTTAATTGATTTGGAATAAAAGCAAACAAACAAACAAACAAACAAACAAATAAATAAGCCTTTTCAGCCTCCCTGTTCATAAACATGTTATTTGTCCGTACTTTTAAAATTAACTTTGAAATTTAAGTTGCTTTAAAAATTGAGATGTGGATTCTTGAGTCACATGGTCTCAAAGGAATCTGGTCCTACATTGGCTCTCTTTTCCTCTCATTTTCAAAAGAAAATTAGGAACCATGGCTTTTGTGAAAAATTTGGTAAGCATTAATTCAACATTTTAGCATGTCTAAAATTTCCCTGAAATGTTTAGTAATGTAATGCTTTAAAATGTTGGATCCCCTATGCAATGATACACGAAATCTTCAAAGGCAGCTCTGTTCCAGGGGACTTGTACAAATACACAGGCCGTGTGATTGGGGTGAAGAAACTTGCACCAGTACTTTGGAAAATAAAAGTTCTTCAGTAGGCGTGAGTCAGTCAATTGATATAAAGTTGTGGTGGTAGTTATCTTCCTTGGGTAAAAATTTGCTTTCTGACTCACATTTACTGCTAACCTTAATAACATACAAATAAGTCAATGCAAAATACTTGTGAATGTAAATTTATTTGCTAATAATATTGCACCAAATTATTCTGTTAAAGCCTCATGAACAGGTAACAATTCTGACACTCTTCTCAGTTCCTTGGAATAAACAACAATAGTGCCCTTGTTTAAAGGTCTGATTCAAACAAGAGAACAGATTTACAGTCTATTAAAATGCTGTAAGTATGAATATGGCATTTCAGCTGAGTCTGTCCCTTTTTAATTGCATGACCTTGGTAGTTTGAGGTAAAAAGGAAATTTAGTACTGAAGCCACTGGTAGTATACAGTACTTGTTCATCAGTTAAATGATACTTTATTTCACTGTGCTTACATCAGTAGGACTTACTTCTAGGAAATAATTTATACAACAAGGTTATGTTTTTCCTGCTCAGGATTTATACACAGTTTTTTAATGAATTTTCTCATCCTATAAAATATGGTTTGGGCTCTTGGGACCACGTCTGTGTCATTTCACAGTTCTTGTGGGGAAAGGACTTGAAATTTATTGTATTATTGGAATGTGAACAAACATACATTCCTGGTGCAAGTTAACTTCTTGCTCTCTGGCGTTGTAATACTGCAAATCAGCAGAGAAGGGCCATTCGCTGCTTTCCTGTCCATATTCTTACCATGACCCAGTAAGAGACTGTCTATGTTTTCAATAAATTTGGAAGGAGCAGTTCAATTTAAACCATTTAAGCCAAGGAATGATAGTTATTAATGTGAAAGCTTTAATCAGGTTCTATTAAAGTGTTTGAGGTTTCCAGATGTTAATATTGTCCTATTCTAAACTCTCTTCATATGTTAGTTTATTCTAGCTCCAACATATCTGTGGATATAGAAATATAACTGTGGAGCTGTTTCCTAGAGTAACTGACTGAAACCCCTTGACATCACAAATAACTGACTCCTAAAATTTTCTTAATCAAATAATAAATTCTACCTGTCAGCACTTAGAGTTTTGGGGTTTTTTTTGCTGATGTTGAAAACTAAATCTAGGATTTAGCACTGTGGACGACAGTAAGAAATCATTTCCTATTTAAAGAATTAATTTCTGATTTACATTTTTCTTGGGTTAATTGATCTCTCTCTTCACAATTATTTCAACATAATATTTATACAAAGGATTCTCATATCCAAAAATTCATTTCTGCTCTGTTCTTTTGCAGTAGTTTCTCCATTCCTCTGAATATTTTGGATGTCTTTTACATGTGTGCTTCATTTTGTGCTCCTCTCTCTTGAGTATGAACTGAAAGAGAACTGAAAGCTGATTGCAGGCAGTGTCTTACTAATGCCTGGGATGATGCTAATATTTACCTGTGGAATTATTTTTTCTGATTGAGGTCTTCGAAAATGCTTCGTTGCCTTCTGCAGCTGGTGGTGATTGATGGATGCACCCATCTCTTTATCCTCTGTCATTCCCAACTGATGAACTTGCAGTTTAGAACATAAATTCCTGTTAGCTCTCAAGTGAGCAGCCTTGCTTTCTGCATTATTACATTCCTTCCCAGAGCTGTGGCTTCAGTTCTCAGGGTCAGGCTACTTGTAGTATATTCCAGTCTTCCTCTCTAGCAATAAAGCTTCCTACCTCACTGTCATCAAATTTCGCTGGCCTACTCCTATGTATGTGCCAGGCTTCTTAGTGGGCATATTAAATAAAATTACCTTCCAGACCTATACTTGGTGAACTCTTCTATCCCTGCATGAGATGCTCCTGCACAAGATGAGCTGAATTTTATCCATGGCTCTTTCCCTTTCATTTTTTCCTTAACACCTCAATTTACTTTACAATACTAAAAGAGCTATGAAATCCAAGTAAATTAGATCCTGTAACTAGGAAATCTGCTATCTCACCAGGGAAAAAAAGATGGTTAATCTATTCAAATGTAGCTTTGAAAAAGACTTTTCCTTACTTTCCAACAGAACAAAAGAAGACTTGTAGAAAGTGTAATCAAAAGTCTGCCTAGCTCATGAGCTCTTCACTGACAGAAAACAGAAGCAGGTCTTTAGTAAAGAGAAAAAACTTAGGACATAGAAACAGTAATACTTCTGACACTTGTTACTTTAACTCACAAAATTTGGGAGTCAAAAAATTTCCTGATGTACAGGGGACCCCAGTATTTATTAGCTTTGGAAAAGTTATTGGAATATATCATCTGTTTTCCTTTGACACTTCTGCTTTTTTTCTTCCATCACAGTTCTTGAATAGATATACAACATGTCCCCTTTCCTCTCTGCGTGACTGGTTAAAACAATTGCAAACTAGATTTCATATACCCGATTTCTTACAATATTGTGAGACAAGATTGTAAAATTTATTATGATTTCAGAAGTCAGTTATCTGAGTTCTGCTTCCTCAGTTTTTCCACCTTGTAATTTCATTTTTCCTGTTTGTCACTGCACATTTGCTGTTGTGTTCAATATCATCATTTGTACTGAGGCCCAAGAAGAACTTCTTTAAGTTTTGAGTACTATTTGGATAGCTGCTCCTTGCTTGTTTTTACTGTAGCTTTGATTGCTAGTTATAGGTGAGAATATCTCTCTCAATTTTAATTTTGCCAATTCTTACCTTATCCATAAAGTTTGAGTAATCCTCTATTAAATTCCATAAAAATGCTTTGTTTCCTCCGAATACTGTCTATGAAATAATCATTCCTTCAGTTGAGAGTGGAGGTGTTGCCCACAAGTTATTTTCTATTTCTATTAGGGACAGTAGGTCCAGATAGTTTTCACATCTTTGATTTAATGACATTTCAAAGTCCACTCAGAACATCTGTCTTTGATAACTGCATCTATTAGTTTCTAGAATTCTCAAAGACAGAGAAATCAAGAAACTTAGTAATAGGCCAAATAATTTATGCAGTTTGTATGGTTCAAAGCTGGAGACACATGTCAACTTCTAGTTGAAATGGTATCAGAGAAATGCTTATCATTCTCTTTGCTTTCTCGGTTGTTTATAACTGCCACCTTCTCAAAAACATTCTATCTTGTTAAGAATTTTCAAGTGATTGCTTTATTTGGGACAAAACAAGATGGACTAATTTAAACAGTCGCAAAGGTGATCTTTTCTACAAGAAGTTATTTCTTTGAAATAGTTTAGAAAGTGATTGTAGAAGCATCTCATCCAGCAAAAGCCACAAAGGAGCAATCTTCAAGAGGATGTGGGAGTGACAGGGCAGGATGAACTAAAGAGTAGCACCAGCATACCTGAACAGGAAGAAAACGACGTGCATGTGCAATTTAACTCACAATGCAAAGTCAAACAGGTTGCTTCAGACCATCTTTCACAGTAGAGGTGCACTTTTTTCCTAAGTGCTGCAACATTTTAAAACACTATTTCTGCATGTTCATGAATGAGATTAGGGTTTCAAGGGTAACTTGTGTTTAGATGTGATTTTTCTACAGTAAATTTTCAAGCTTACCCAGATGACAGTTGCCAATTAAAGAAATTATTTGCTGATAGCAGAGCTATTCCCAATCCCTTCAGAACAGACTGAGATGAGACAAGACAAGCAGCAGCAGCAACAGTGGTGAGTGAGGTAAGTCCAGAAGTGAGCTTTAGATCAAAATGTACATAAGGAAAACCTGGGCAACTAGAGTCCTGTCAGCCTGGCCTTGGTGCACAGCAAGGTTGTGAAAGGGATCATCTTGAGTGTGATCACATGGCACATAGAGCATCACAAGGGATCAGGTCCGTTCAGCACAGGTTTAGGAAGGGCAGCTCCTGTCTGATTAACCTGACCTCCTTTTATGGCTGGGTGACCAACCTGGTGGATAAGGGAAAAGCTGTGGATGTGTCTACTTGGACTTCAGCAAAGAATTTGATACTATCTTCCATGGTATTCTCCTGGTAAAACTGGCAGCCCACAGCTTTCACAGGGGCACTCTTCAAAGGGTTAAAAACTTGCTGGATGAACAGGTCCTGAGAATGGTGGTGAATGGCACTGCATCCAGTTGTTTTCCCATCAATTACTGCCATTCCCTGGAGCTCAGTGTTTGGGCCTAGTGCTGTTTAACATTTTTGTTGGTGATGTGAATGAGGGGATTGATTGCGCCCTAAGTGAATTTGCAATGACACCAAGGTGGGGGAGAATGTTGAACTGCTGGATGTTAGGAAGGGTCAGCAGAGGGATCTGGGCTGGCTGGATCAACAGGCTGAGACCAATGGCCAGAGGCTCAACCATGTCAAGTGCACTTGTGTCACAGCAACCCCAGGCAGTGCTTTAGGCTGGGGAAGAGTGCCTGGAAAGCTGCCCAGGGGAAGAGGACCTGGAGAAGCTGTTTAATAGCTCACTGAACATGAGCCAATGTGTGCCTAATGGCCAAAAATGCCAGTGGTAAGCTGATTTATATTATCCTGGCCAGCAGCACCAGGGAAGTGATTGTCCCTGTGTACTCAGCGCTGTCGAGGCCACACCTCAAGTACTGCACCCAGTTCTGGGTACCTCAATTCAACAGCATTGAGGTCCTGGAGCATGGCCAGCGGTGGGTAACAAAGCTGATGTAGTATCTAGAGGGTAAATCCTCTG
Source organism: Fringilla coelebs (assembly GCF_963513975.1). Lineage (NCBI taxonomy): Eukaryota > Metazoa > Chordata > Aves > Passeriformes > Fringillidae > Fringilla > Fringilla coelebs. Next base: position 69,263,172 of record NC_140028.1, read on the forward strand.
AGGAGTGGCTGAGGGAGTTGAAGGTGTTTAAAAATAGAGAAAAAAAGGCTCAGGGGAAACCTTATCACTCTCTAAAACTGCCTGAAAGGAGGCTGTAGCCAGTAGGAATTGGTCCCTTCTCCCAGGCCACTAGAGACAGGACAAGCTGTTTTATTTTTTTTTTTTTAATTCAATAATCATAGTTTATATGCTGTTCCTTTTGGAGCAGTAATGGCACACAATATATAATGATGGGGCATGGGGATTTTTCAAAGTAAATTGTACCTAAATCTTCCTTAAATTAATCAAAGTGTCCTCATGGTGTTCATAAAGAAGACAACTTACTTAGGGCTCAAACATACTATGATTTCTGAATATGCCTAAATTTCGCATGGGAGAAATTACTTTGCAGAAGTGATCTAAGAAGCTGAGCATTTCTTTAGTGTAAAAAGAAGAGAGTAACATTTTTATGATTATCTAAATTACAGATGCTTAAGTCCACATTTTATTTTTGTGGAAATTAGATGCTGAAATCAGAAAAATCTTGTACACATTATGAAACTGTTTAATTGTAAACTATAGTGTCATATTGTAAGATGGCTGTTATAGCGTACTGTGTTAGTTCTTTGCTTTATTGTGTAGGAAGATATTCTTATACAGAGACCAAGAACTGTCATAAAAGTGGCTTGTTAAATACAGAGTTAGTATTGAATATAACCTTCCTAACAGAGAAGAGTGAAGTTGATCCATTATCTTGGGCTTAATTATGGGTAAAATTTTTCTTTACATGAGTTTATCACTAGAAAATCAACTCTCTTTTCCAACCCTTTCTTGATATTTTCTTTTTGACTTGTTCATGGATTTTAGAAATGGATTTTTTTAAAAAATCTTTGGTTGTAAAGCTTTTGCACCACATGTCTCTGTACTTTGTAAGAAAAAAACCAAATAAACATAATGGAGGGGGAATAATGGGCTAGTTACTGCACTAATAAGCATCAGGACTGATAAAAATCAGATATCAGGAGATTATTTATGCTGTTCAATGGAGTTAAAGCCTCCTCTAAGTTTTACAGAAGAAGATGAACTTGTTCAAATTATAGTGTCTTATTCAAAATCTAACAAGAGTCCCTAAAACAGAAAACAGAACAGCGACATCTTATCTCTTGGAACATATGAAGAGCATTGGCAGCGTTTGTCTTGGTGATGACTTGCATTACTTCCTATTCAGACGCTTTTCACTGAAGCTCAAAGACACATACTGTTTGCCACTTACTGGAAAATTAGACTGGATAAAGTCCAGAATCAATTTAGTTTCTTAATGTAAAAGTGTAGTGGAATAGATATGGTGATAAAGACTTTAGAGCAGGTGATAATTGTTTTAGGTCTTTGCTTCAATGAAATACACAACTGAAATACTACTAGTAATATTCTGATTTAATTCATGGAATAGAACTGTCCAATTTTCCTAATGTTATGATTAAAAGGTAAAAAGGAAGAAAAAACCCCAAGCAGATAGTAACATAGAGTTAATGCAGTAACTAAACTTCTAATCTTTCAATCCTCTTATTTATGTAGTTGATATTTCCATAATATTTCAAGTATGACAATTTTTATTTGTTGATGTTCATGAAGCACAGCCAGTCTTTACCAAAATACAGTCTTATGGTTAAGAAACAGAGATGAAAAGCAAAACACCATATAGAGTTAAAAAGAATTTGGATCTTCCTTCTCCCACATAACATAAATGGCTAAATGGTGAGGAAAATATCACATTATTGTGCTGTCCTTCCTGCACTCCCACTGGGGCCAACAAGGACTTTCAGGAGAGAAGGCATCCTGGGGATGACTGTGTGTTATGTAATGTGAGCAGCAATCCTTGGTACCAAGGTGATACCATAAGTCTGGTTGCAGACATGGATTTTGGACAAAGAACTGCCTGAAATGCAGTGCTAATTAAACAGTCTCAGCTTTCTGAACCATATGAAACTATTAGACAAAAATAAATACTGGCACACAGGTTTCTTTTTAAATTTTTATTTGTCCAAATTTCCCAGAACAATTCTCATTTTCTAAGCAATCAATTAACAGGAATTTCTGGTACATGTTTTTTTGCTTTAGTCAGGGAAATTAATATATCTGACTATTTCCAGAAAATTCTAAGTTGCTATTTTTTTTTCTATACCAAGCCCCATATATGTTAAAAGAAAAAAATGGTAAGTAGTTACTTCCCTGGAAGTAACAAGAAGATTCTAAAGAGGATTAGTGAATTTCCAGTAGATCTTACTGCTGCAGTGAAAGTTTATGCACTGTACTAATTGTGAATGTTTTCTACACCGCTCAGGTAATCCATTTCCAGTCCTGGGCAACAGACCAAAATCTGCTACAGACCTCAGTCCAGGGCCCTTGACCAGAGCCATTCATCTTTTTTTTCACACAAATAAGACCTGTATCCACTAGTAAGAAGAAACAGGAAATAAGTAGAAATTTCATTAATAAAGTTAGTGTTCAAAACATACAAAAGGCTTTTTACAAATGGAAAAAACCCAGAGCTTGGTGATCCTGAATTTTTATTTTATCAAGCAAGTTTGAACAGAAAAGCAAAATTTAAGGCAAATTTCTTTAAGTGGCCTAAAGAAAGTAGATAGTCACTTCCAGTGACTTCCTCATTTAGAGACATACGGATTTAATTTTAATTATTCATTTAGAATAAACCATTATATTGTACAGAAAAATATAGGTAAACCCAAACTTCATTTTTCTCCTTCCCACTTCTCTTCACTGGCAGTCCATACTGTTGCTGGATTACCAAATTTGTCAATCTATTGCAAAAGCATGAAGTACTCAGCATTTTCAGGTTCAATAAAGGCCTACAAGCCAAACCAAGTAGTTGAAATCTGAGTTGTATTAAAAAGTGAGGTCCACTTCTGATGGACAGTACTTCAACCTGTCAAAAATGACTATGAATAGTCGGAGAACATTTACTAACCAACATATTCCTTTCTTTCATTGTAGTACTGGAAAGTTTTAGTGGGCCATCCATGAAAACATCTTTCAAACTGTATACAAAGGACACGATTAAATCAATATTTTTTGTGCATAGGATAAAAAAATCGAGGCAAAGTGGGCTAAGACCGTGGTACATAAGCATATCACATTTACAGTCAATTAAAGGGAATGAGAACCTGGGTCAAAGAAAGTTAGGAGCGCAATTCCTGTGGAAAGTTATTATGAAAATCCCTTTTCCTCTTTTGAGCTTTATTCAAATTTCTTATTGTGAATCTATGTTATTCAATGTGTTTAGACAACCAAATAAAAATTTATTTATTACTAATAAAAATACACAATTAAATGAATGCAAACACATATGTAATTTTCCACCTTCTATTTATTTACATTATTTATGCGTATTTCTCTCCCAGTAGGGAATATATAAAAACTGAACAGATATTTCTGTCTCAGAATCCTAGTTCCAAAATATTAAATGAACATCCAAGGTTCATGCTTTTTTCCAAAGGCACTTCAAGAACTTCTTGAAATACGTGTTCACCTATTACATTGTAAGTCACAATTATGGATGCTGTAAACTCCATAGAAAGAATGAAATATCTTTTGGCCTATATGCTACCTCCCTACAAAAGTATCCTATGAAGATTAGCAAAGGATTCGTGTGATAATTCTACACTCCAGTTTTGGTTGTGCTCTTGCAAACAGAACAGAGAATAGAAGTTGTTGACATTGATCCTAATTATTCAAGAAGCTTAACATGAACTAAAATGAAAAATCCCAAAAGTGGATTTTCCTTTGAGCAATATTTAAAATTAGAATTTAGGGGGATGTTCTGTAAAGACACTGTACTACAATTAGTTTCATACAATTAGAATTTAAAAAAAAAATAAATCAATTTTTAACCAAGAAAATATTTAGTTTTTCATTCTGTTTGAAAAAATGTCACTGATATTCCTCACTACCAAAAAACTTTTTGGAACTATTTCTGTCTTTTTTGATAGAACTGAGATTGGCTTGCTGTTCTCATGCCCCAGTATCCAACTATAAGTGAAAATATGTAGACTATGTTTCAGAATGAAACAGCTGGTCACAGAATTCATTTTTCCTCCTTGAAAGTGGAAAACTGTCATCGAAGTAGCACCTTTCAATTATAATTATTGGTGCTAACATTCAGTTTCTGTCATGCCAATTCCTCAACCTACGAAGCTGTCTTCATCTCAGGGAAAGAAATCTACACTAGAAGGGTTATGAATAGTACAATTTAGGGCAAGGAGATAAAATTCCTGTATTGGATGTGACAAAAATATACCAAGTAGAAATACATTGCTACTTAACTTTCTTTAGACTAGGGAAAGTCAAGGATAATGATCTTGACTTGAAAATGTCAAGGACAAAATATGATAGTACTGGGTGATTCTGTGGTCATTTCTTGGTAGGCCATCTTGAATACAGTCTGTAAAGGTGACTAAATCTCTTACCTTAGGTGAGAAAGCTCAAAAGCAGATGGAATATGAATATTCTTCTCCTGATGCCCTAGGATTTCAACATGATAAGGTTTTTAAAGATCTTTTGTTCAACTTTTCAGTATTTTTGCCTGCTTATAATGCATTTAAAAGAAATGAACTTTTAACTTCTTAATAAGTCTACCTTTGCTTTTACATAATCTTTCAGTTCCTTCATCTTTAAAATATATCTATATCAGGAAACATCTTTTTATAATTCCCTTAGTTTTTCCTGAATAATAGTTACATTATATAATGTAGCATAAAAATACATTTGAAGTCTTATCATATTTTTCTGAAAAATCTTTATTAGACATTCACTTCTGGATTGTCCTTTGTCTCCTTAGTACGAGTAAATCTGTGTAAGTTTTCTCCTGTTTACTGATGACATTGCTACAGTACTGAATGAAGCAAACAATCTTGCTAAGGGTTTTTATAATTGCAAACTGCATAAATATTATGCTGTTGTGATTTGATGGCCTTACTTTGTATTGCTTGCAGTTTGTAGAAAGAGCACATTTTGAGAAAATGGCTACCTTGCCATCTTTAGGTAGTTGAGGGGTTTGGGTTTTCCTTCATTTTGTTTGTTTGTGGTTTCTGGTTTCAGTTTCTCGGAGTGTGTTTCTTGGTGGAAATTTGGCCCTTGGGGCTGCCAAAGTACATTTCCTTAATAGTGTTTTATAGCAGTTCCATTTCCTTTTCACTTACAATTTTATTTGGCTTTTAAGCTGTGCTAAGTGCTTGGCCTATTCTCTTTATTTGTTTCCTAATGGCAGCTGGCATAAGATTGAGGAAATCCAACTTAAGTGGTCTAGATATGTGTCTAATGCAAACAAATAACTTTGTTCCTAAACTTCCTATTTCCATTGCATACTTTAACTTCTATTGGGAATTAGGTGACTGGAATAATAAAGAATTGACTTTAAATTGTCATTTGAGTGGCACAGCAAGGAGGGAGGGAAGGATTACAATATTTTTTCCTTTTTGTTTGGGAATCAAATCAAGTCATACTGGATACTTAAGCTACAAGTAATTTCTTGAAGCACGGTGATCAATCTGCTGCATGTAATAAATTACATAGCCTACTGAGGATTAGAGTTCAAAAAATAATTTTAGCAATAAAAATATTGCTAAATTACAAAAATAAAAACCCACAGGCCATTTTGCAGACGAAGGTGTGCCAGCCTAAAGGGGAATGAAGTTCAATTCCCCTGAAAATTCATTTTCCAGGTTTGTGTTTAGTGTCCAAAGCTCACAAAGATCAGAAATTCATAGCTAAAAATTACTTGAAACAATATTTACTCCTTTATTAAAGAAGGATATATATTGTTAAAGAGATTTAATATATTTTCCTTTGTAGAGTAAATACATTTCCCCCCACTTCATACAACTAAAATAAATACTTGAATATAAATGAGAGTTGTAAATGTAATAATTAATATTGGAAGTTGTAAATATGTTACACAAGTTGCTCTCTCATGGGTAATTTTGTCTGGTTGTGTAAATATTTTCATTTAAAGACCTCTCCTGAGTTCTCTTGATGCTTCAATTTACAGACATTTTACTTTACAAAGTCCTTGAGTTTGTGACTACTTCTGTACTTTCCCGTTTAATTTCAATCTACCCTTTCAGGCAGCTCTGAAAGTTTTCCAGAGGTAGCATCTTATTATGAGTCCAATTCTAGAATTAGTGTTTATCTAGTCACATTTTGTGCCAACAGAATTCCTTTTAGTTTTATTTTCAAATTATTTTTCATTCTGTCATTATGGCCCTACTCCAGTGAAGAGTTAATTTGCATGGTTACCTTTATCATTCTGACCAGTCCTTAAAATTCATCAAAAACTGCTCAAATCTTCAGTACTAGCTGCACTTTTTAAACACTTTACCAAGCCATAGGTAGATTCCTCAGATCACACAGATCACAGAAGTCGTCCCATTCTTGATGAAGACAAGCAGAAAACTGTCTAGGATAGCAGGCTCCCCTGGGAGACTGCTAAGAAGGCTGAAAAGTTACTCTCCCTCTTCAATTACTCTACAGGTCTAGGAAGGTCATTCTTGCTGCTACTGACACATACAGAGGGAATGCACATTGCAGGAGAGGTCCTTCCTGTGTGTGCTTTTCCCTCCTGCTGCCTAGAGCCAGGGGTCTCACTCAGGGGCTCACCTTTTGTTGTATTAATTCAGTTGGATCCATTTGAAAGTAAGCCAACTTCAGCAGGAAGCATATATGTGTCTTGAAGATGAGTGTTGGTACATAAATCTTGATCCAATAAACTGGCTTAATTTACAACTTTTAATCCAAATAACAAACTGAAATATTGAATTCTATGAGCTCTATCCATAATCCTTACTCCAACCTGACTAATTAAGGCATTTTTCTGGCCCTTACTCATGGGTAGGGGAGAGGTGCAAACATCTTTTCCATGAAAATGCTTGTCTACACATCAAACTCCTCTGGCCTGAGATCATGCTCAGAGGAGGCTTTGGAGTGGCCAAGGCAGAGATTTGTACTAGTGGGAGGAATCTGACCCCACCTACACCAAAGATGAAAGACTCTACAGAAGTACCTCTATCAACAGTGCTTCAGAGACTCCAACAGAATAATTTAGAAGTTCAAACACCAAACACTTCCTTATGAGTGGAAGAGGAGGGGCAGAGACTGATCTCTTCTTTGTGGTGACCAGTGACAGAACTTGCATGAATGACCTGATTTGTGTCAGAGGAGGTTTAGGCTGGATATTAGAAAAAGGTTCTTCACCAAGAGGATGGCTGAGCACTGGAACAGGCTGCCCTGTTGGGAAGTGGTCACAGCACCAAGCCTGGCAGAGTTCAAGAAGAACATGGGCAATGCTCTTAGGCACACAGTGTGATGCTTGACAATGGTGCTGTGCAGGGCCAGGATTTGGACTCCATGCTCCTCATGGGTCCCTCCCGAATCAACTTGTTTTGTGATGTTGTGATTCTGTGAAACCATGTATGGGACTCAAGCCATCCCAACTCCTTCATGAAATGCAGCCTGGACACCATTTTCCTGAATCCACAATGAGTAAGGACGGTTGCAGTTTGTCTTTTGCAATGAAGGTTGTTTGAATGAGATGGTCTCCTACAGCTGTACTGTACAGCTTTGAGAAAAAAAAGAGGCAACAAGCCATAGAATCACAGAAAGGCATTTCTTTTCCTATGCATCCCTTGTCTGAAGAACAGTCCAAATCAACTTTATTTATCTAAACTGCGGCTAAACAGTCTTTCTTTCCTTCCTTCCAAATTCAGACAAACCTCTACTACTCTTACCAGTGCATCCAACTTTTTGTTGTCCATTGCACACTTTCTTGAAAGCTCAAAATTGTGCCAAACCCACAATTCTTTACCATCTAACTGAAATAAAATTGAGTTTTCATGTGTTTGTTTTGATTTTACTGCTAATACTACATCTATGCATGGCCCTGGAAAGCTGACCTAGAGTTTGAAAGGTTGAAAGTGGACATGGCTAAGATGAATTAGTGAACTGAGGAGAGGAGAAGCAATCAATAACAGGTGATAAATGCAATTTATCACACTGAAACCTCCATGGTGTTTTGGGATGCATGTATCAAGACACACTCTGCATTTCTCCTTTCAGCTTTCTTTGTCCCTATGCAACACTTTTTAGATCCTGGTTCTGCTGCTATTTCTCCTAAAATGATTCAGATTATCATACCTAATTCATTTCTTCCTCCCTTGAACATGCATCTCTCAAGTTTGAGGACCAAAATATTCAGTTAAATAGATTCCTGAAAATTAAGCAGTCCTTTGTCTCCTGATATCAGCCATCTTACTATGAATTCCTCATGTCAAACTGAACTGCCCCCACCTTAGTAACTAGCAAATTCTATGTCATCACCTTACTAAATACTAAATACTAAATAAAAAATTGAAAAAAAACCCACCAAAAAAGTGAATGGCTCTGTGCATCCAGAAATACCTTACATAACTACTTTATATACAGGAGCAACACATGTCCATATGTATTTCTCTAGCAGCACAATTAACTGTGAAAAGTGGGGGCAGGCTAGTGGTGCCAATCTGTAAGTGTAAAATTCTCATCCAATAAGACCAGACAAGCATCTAATCCCTAACTGACATGTTTTGTGTATACCTATGAAGGTTCTTCTGTGATTTGAATTTCTAAAAGTTTACATTAAAAATGTGATATGTTCAACTTAAATTTCACTGAACAGTCTCATTGTTCCTTCTCAGTTACACAAACCACCTTTGAAATAAAATTTTTACATTTTTATGAAAGACGGAGTGTGATTCAAATGTATATTTCTGTTGCGTTTTAATTCCTTTCTGTGGATATCACTTTTATATATGCATAAAAATGTCCTGTTTATATTACTCTAGGCATAGTTTTTTAAAAAGTCTTGGCTTATTGTTGGCAAGGGAACATTATCATGTGGATAATGATGGGATAATAACTTTGATTTTGAACTTCTATTTCTTAAAATCTTGCAGCACTCCCTGAACAGGTTGTACACTGGGGCTTGTTAGCTCTGTAATTGCAATTCTTACCTTGAAGGCATTTTTGTATGCCCAGCATCCAAATGGACAGCCCAGGGAATTGAATTCTGAAAATATATTGTTCATTCTTTTGATTATTCTCAGAATGGCTGGATTCAGCAAGGATCTTAGAGGCTTCTTATCTGAAAAGTTTTGTGAGGACTTTCCTAGAGGACAGCTAATTCACGTTCAGGATTCATATCTAAAATCTGAACCTTCAGAAGAAACAGGCAACTAATGCAGCTCCACTGTACTGGAGTATAATGACAGGTAGTTCTGTGTAGCAGAATAAGGAATCTGCCACTGTCAGTTATCCCAATGGAATTAACACAATGGAATTAACCCACCACCACATACCTTAATATAACCACTTATGGTTCATGAAAACCATGTGTTTCACATTACGTGGTACTTTTTTCCCTAAAATTTTGTACTGGTTTAACATCCTTGGGTTGGCTTGATGGGCCAAGGCCAACAATATGAAGTTCAACAAGACCAAGTGGCAGGTCCAGCCCCTTGTAGTGCTACAGGCTGGGAGCAGAGTGGTTAGAAAGCTGCCCAGAGGAGAGCAACCTGGGTGGGGATGCTCGTCAACAGCCAGCTTAATACTAGCCAGTGCATGCCCAGGTGGCCAAGAAGGCCAAGGGCATCCTGGCTTGTATCAGGAGCAGTGTGGCCAGCAGGACTATTTCTGCTAGTCATTGTCCCCCTATACTCAGCACTGTTGAGGTCACACCTCGAGTCCTATGCTCAGTTTTGGGCCCCCAAATTCAAGAAAGACATTGAGGTGCTGGAGCATGTCCAGATGCGGACAACAGAGCTGGTGAAGAGTCCAGACAGTAAGTCCTATGAGAAGCAGCTGAGGGAGCTGGAGTTGGTAAGATTGGAGAAAAGGAGGCTCAGGGTGACCTTATATCTCTCCTTACATCTACCTGAAAGGAGGCTGTAGCAAGGTGAAGGTCAACCTTCTGCCAGGCAACCAGTAACAGGAGAAGAGAACATACCATCAAACTGCACCAGGGGAGGCTTAGTCAGGAAAACAGGACAAATTTCTGCATGGAAAGGGCAGTTAAACATTGGAAAGGGCTGCCCAGAGAGGCAGTGAAATCACTATCCCTGAAGGTGTCCAATACACAATTGGACATGGGATTTAGTGCCATGGTCTATTTGACAAAGTAGATGATCAGTCAAAGGCTGAACTCAATGATCTTAGAGGTCTTTTCCAACCTAAATGTTTCTATTATTCTGTGAAAATTGTCTGCACACATAATCCTCCCAGAAAATACCAATAACTGCTTATACATGTATGTTTAGTCTTGTTAATTCTGTTTTAATGGAAACATTCTGGTAAAAATGGGATGAAAAAGCATTTCCAATTACCTGGTGATTATCTGGTGACATATTAGGAGTACTCTGTTTCTCCTGACAGAAATGGCAGGGATCTTTCAATTTGGTTTTCTTGGTGAGAAATTTCTGTCAGATTGTCTCATTTATCCTGTTTCACTTAACATTTTACCCACCTTTAGCTGCTAAACAGCCCTGCTGAGGTTTTGTATTCTTTAGAGGCTAATACATATTTGGGCTTGGTTGGCTCTGTGAATTCTTTAAGCCCCTCCCTCTCTCCTGGAGGAACAGGTTCAGAGATGTAGTAGGTGGAACTCTTCGCTGACCCAGGGGTGGCTTGTTCATGAGAGGAGAGGAAAATCTTTTGGATAATATGCAGTAACAAAATTTTAGTTTCTCTGTAATAAAAAAAATGCAGTGAAGTCACTACTAATCACTCTAATATGTTCACTACTAAAATACACTTTATACAGGGGAAAAAAAATACCACCCCAGTAAGTAGGCAGCTGCAATGTTCTGATGCTAAGAAATATTGAACTAGAGCAGATCCCTTCAAAACTTTGAGTATCTGTGATGAACTTATATTACCTCCACACTGGTCCTGAGAATAGAAAACGCTGTGGGAGTACCACAGATATTGAGGTAATAATACCTCTTTACAGAAAATCCCTATTTATCTATTCTATCTTTTATAGAGAATCTCCCAGGAAAGGTATACCTCAAAGGCACTTGAGGGTTAGATCCTATATAGTTTCAGACTGGGACAGTGGAGGACAGAAGAAAAGTCTTAGGAGCAGTTTTCTGCATCTCTTTTGTCAAGCAAGGCTCTCCAGCCCAGCTCTTTGTGACATCGTTTGTTCACAAGGTGATACAAAGTTCATTACCACAGGGTGCCTATGTACTAACCCTGGAGAAATGTCTGCTTTTTTTATTTCTTAAACATGCAAGTGCAGTTATAAACATATTCAGAAATCTGTTTGAATGGATCCAGATCAACCAATTAGTATGATGAGCAACCAATTAGCATGTTTAAATATTTTTTCTCCTTCTAGTGACCAAATGTACTACCAATTCCCATTCTGCCATGGTTCCTCAGGCTGGCCAAAAGACACACATAAGATTTTACTGTCTCTTTTGTTATTAAATGGCATAGATGCAATTATTACAAAAAATAACATTTCAAGGATGATTACCGAGCCTTATGTGGAAATAATTCTGAACACTACTAAATCACCAGTCAAAGTCTTTATGGTTAAGGATGCACTTGAACATAGGTCTCTAATATTTATGTGCAATAGCCAATGTGCTCAGATATCAGACAGAAAACTGTAGGTAGAAGAATAGCATAGCCAGGAAATGGGAGCTATAAGCAGGAAGTAGTAGAGGATGAAAGAGAGATTTAAATAGAAATAGAAGAAAGATTAAATATATACAAAATAAGATTTGTTAGCCAGCACTCTTTTTTTTTTTTTTTTTTCTGTATGATAAGGCTAGGAGACAAAAGAGACTTTTCAGGGATGCTCTGGGTCTGGAACTATACAATAGGAACATATTAGCCTCTCTTTTTAACTTGTAGCATGAAGCAACAGTTAATTAAATTAAGGGCAATAAAGTTAGAAGGAATGAAAGGATAAGTCTTCTTTCCACAGTGCATAATCAATTTGTGGCATTTACAGCCACTGCAGGTCGTGTAGACAGACATTGTGGTTGGCTAATTTTATGACTAGCAATAACATTTGCAGCTCTGTCAACTTAGACAGTGACAGAAAGATAATCAAAGAGACCCTTAGAAGAACACTGCCCCAAGAACTCAAAGGTCTGTTATATTATGAAGGACTTAGCACCAGCTCCAAATGTCACACCATTTATCAGTGTGAGAGTGCATAACATGCAGAGAATTAAAGGATATTACATCCCATTTTTAATACGCAGTAACCAAGTGGTCAAGGAATAGATAAAAATTGCATTCTCTTCTTGATCAGTGAGCTTCCAAATTATGTTTAACAAGTTACCTCGAGTATACTCTCTTTTGTCTGTCCCTGAAAATGTCAGTGTGTCATTGGGGCCTTATTTTCTCCCTGGAGTTCTGGTGCTGGATTGGAAATCATGAGATGCATTAAGATGCAAATTTAGAAGTGGTCTCTTTTTTGTTGTTGTCTTTGTATTTCTGGCTTTCAAGTTTGTTTTTTTCAAGGCTTTTTTCAAGGTTGAATCCTACAACCAAGAAGGATTCTCCTCTACATCACTGTTAATACCTTGTGACCATCATAGACAAGAGTCTTCCGTGGGAAGATACAAGGAAAAATATGAATGGCTGTGACTGCCATCTTAGAATTGACCAAGACTAGATCACATCTGGGGAGTGTTCACCTCCAAAACAGACTTAAAAGGAAAGTTTTCCATACTCTTTTATGTACTTGCTTCACACCATTACTGAAAAAGACTGGCCTGTCTATCTTTGTCTGTCCCTTGAAACGCAAGACAACATTTCAAGCAATACTGTGATCTTCTCAAGACCGTTTCTTCTTCAGAAATAGTGTGGTTCCATTTTACAACTCATGTAAACCAGGTTATCTAGTCTTAAGAATCAGGAAAATTTGCAGCTTAATATAAGTAGGCTTTCCAGAACGGCATTCTTTCCAGCAGCAACTTGCTAGGATGATTTCAGAAGTGTCACATGTCAGGCGCTGTCAAATAAATCCTCAGCTAATAAAGTGGATTATCCAATTTTCTATACTTCTTTAAACAGACACAGTTTTTTAACATGCTCCCTCCTGTAACCAAATGAAAATGGTTCTAATCAAGACACAGATTTAAGGCTGAGCTGCCAGAACAGTTGGCCTCTATATGAAGTCAGGTGGCAGTGCAGTTCATCTAATAAACACATGAAAGGAAGAGGGCAGCCACTTCGTCATCTTTGCCTGTATTCACAGGAGTGTACCCATGACTCTACTGATCATTTAAAAATATATATTTCATTTAAATACCATCATTTTCTTATTGGAAGGAACTTAAAATGGAAAACAGATTTAGTCAGTGTATAATGAAAAATATGAACCTAGGAGAAAAACCTGCATATTTTATTTTAAATAACATATGCATATATGAATATGAAATCTAATGTCATTTTGAAAACAAAAAGAGTCATTAAAGTATTCAAAATATGTTTTCATATATTTAAAACTGTGAGAAAGTAAGGGGGTAATGTGCATTATAATGGCAGGAAGACTCAAATAATGAGACATGGAAGACATTTGGATCTCTTTGTGCATATTCAGTCTTGTGATCTCTGAGTACTGTAATGGTCTTCCCTTCAAAAGTAAGTTCATAAGCACAATTGTTGATTCATATAGTTGCCAAAGTGCAGAGAAGGTAACAGAATTTAAAATATTAAAATTAAAATTAAATCAGGGATAATTTGGACCAGTCTTTTACATCAAATTTTCTGTCATATATTGGCTTATTTGCTACCACTGATCTCAAAAGATACTCTTTCCTCAAGTTCTGCTGAGTGTGAGGTAGCAGAGAATGAGCCAGCTTCCCCAAAAACTTACCTACCAATTGTCATTTCTAGTAAGACATCTTTATGTCACAGGCAGATTTACACAATTTTGCATCAAATTTAAACATAAAAGTCAAATCTCCTGTCTCACATAGACACAGATTTTGCATAAGTAAGGCTCCCTCTGAACAGTCCTGACACCTACACAAGCCCTGAATGAGAAAGCACCAAAGGAAAAGGTGCTGGTTTTAAAATGCAACATCTCAAAATCTCCTCACAGCTGCTGTTAAAAGGCTTGTAATGGGCCAATTAGTTCATGGCACAGTTGAAGGGAGTGTAGGGAGATCTTGAATTTCATGTATTTATGCAGTTACACAGAGCATGAACTGCCTTTAAATGCTGAATACCCTGCGTGTGTCAGTTTAGACATCTTAAAAGTGCATAAACAGGAATTCAACTGCTCATTTAGTGCAGAAGATATCTATTTTTCTATCAGATGGTAAAGATGAAAACAAAAAAAAAGTAACAGAAAAGGAATTCAAACTGCAATTTAAAGTAAAGCAAATAATTTCAGATTTTTTATAACACCTGTATTTCAGCATTTTATTATCTGAAAGGCACATGAATTGATACAAACCACTGTGATGCTTTTTGAAATATGTTTTTAGTTTAAACTGCTCTAGTGTCATTCTGCAATTTGACATTTACACTCATCTCCATCATGTTTGCTCTGAAAAATCCACAGACATACAACAGTACAGGTAATGCTGTACCAATTCTGCTTGAATCCTGCAACATTCACATGCATGTTTGTGTGTTGAAACTGCCAAATTGTCCCTGATTTGAAGTTATCATTGGGAGAAAGTGCTTCATGCATAGTAAATAACTACGTTTGCATATCCACACATTTCACAAACAACATTTACCACAACCTTACTAAGGACCTAGTAAACATATGTTCAGATGGATTCCTTTAAAGGTAAAATCCTTGTTACACACAGTTCAGCAGGACATAAAATACAAAGTGTGAAATTTTTCAGAGAGTTTTTTTGGTGGGTTTTTTTTTGGAGGGGTGTGAAATGTTTGTTTGGGTTTTCTGTTGGTTTTGGGGGTATTTTTAAAGTTTATTTTAATTACTTTTATTGGAAAAACAGCAAGGTGCATACTGGAATGCTCTTTCTCTGTGTAGTCCCTAGACACTTGCCACCTAATTGGCTCCATGTCTTACTATTTCTGATGTAAAATTGGCCAGTCATTGGCCTTAATCCTCAGTGCTTCCAAGCTATTCTTTTTCATCTTCTCAGAGACACTTACAGAGATTCTAGACTTGTACTTGTAGGGTGATTTTAACTATGCTCTGTCCTTCTGAAGTTCTTTTGTATTTAAAGCCACCTCAACAGTCTGAACTGCTTTCCATTGCAGAATACGTCAACTGCAAAAGTCAGTTATGACTTCCCAGGAACATAGCTTAAAAATGAAATTTTTAGTTAGAATAAGATTAGGAGGAATGTTAATTTCTCATCACAGAATTTCTGACAACGTGTCTATCCAAGAAAAAAGAGAAAAGTTGTGGTATGATGGTATTGGGGTGCAACCACTGAGGAATCAAAAGTGGGTCACAGGGTTCCCATTGCTGAGCTTAGTTGAGTCACAGGCTGTCAGACCTGGCAGATTATTTGAAAACAGTTGGGGTAACCCTTGAATGCCACCAAGATCTGACTCAGCAGAGCAGTTAAGCAGCTGCTTCTCTTTAAACTGGCACACTTCGGTTTTGGAGCTTAAATATCTCAATAGAAATAAAAGGAGTGAGCAGCTTGCTTCTACTATTTAACAGTACATGATTTCTACTTGCTATTGAAACATATACAGTGAGAGACTAGACTCCAAAATATCTATGAGAGAGACATATGGAAAGCAGGCCTGAATTTTTATAGTACTAAAAGATTAAACCCACTGAGATTTTATATGAATTTTCATGTATTATTTAAACCTAGAAACTGAGAGCCCAGGGGACACAAAAGAAATTCTTCTGATAAAAGCAGAAGATGTGTGGTTGGAAGACTCAGACCTAATTCCCAGGTTTACTGCAGTGTGTGACCTTTAAGCTTTGGGATAAAAAATAGAGAACCATTTTTTTCTTTTTGCAGTCTGGAAAGATTGTAGTTCCGGTGAAAGCATGTGTTGAAAATCCTTTCTCCCTTCTGTAGAAAACTTTCTCCATTCATCCCTCCATCATGATTTAACAAGTGAAGAAGCTCATGGTGAAGAGCAAATCAGGAGAAAACTGCATGATCTCTTGTGCAACCTATAGTCTTGCTTCCAACATAAATTTCTAAAACAGTAGGCAGACTAGCACAACACAGATTAAATAAATCTTGATATTGCAACAGAGAAGCAGAAGACTTTCTTAATGGATTTGTGTGGAAAGATAAAGCTCTGTTTGCTTTTGTGACCTCTCTAGTCCCAACAAGTACAAGTCTGTCCATACAGGCAGAAAAATATTAACTATTTGCCAAAATAATCTCAAAATTTCTTTGAGACTTACAGAGGAAAAAGAATCCACATATGCAGAGATATGCTTTGTTTTAAGGTGCAGTAAAAGCTATTACTGCCTTCATAGAAGAAGTGGCTGGAGTCACAGAGCAGTACAAAATACAAAAGATGGACAGGCATTCTAATTTTTTGCTAGCATGGTATTTCATAGCGTTGGTTTCAATGGAATTACTTCAGAGAGTGAAAGCACCTGGATTTCTTAATTTAAAAAATTTTGACCTGGTGCTAGAGGGATATCTGTTCACGTATTATGAACTCATCAACCTTTAATATTATGCATCATTTTCATGAAAGAGTGTATTAAAATCTAAGTTTTATGTTGTTTCTTCATTGGAAAATGTATTTCACTCTAAACAAATATCAGAATTGTTTTCCTTGCTTTATATTTTTCAATATTTGAATGAAACTGATGCCTTAAGTTTTTAGCTCTCATATATTCCAAATTCTGTACTGCATTAGTATATAATTCTGAACTTCATGCAAAGTTCAAGTTCTCTTCACAGTTTAGTTAGACAAAACAATCTTTTTCCTGCCTGAGAACCAAAGACACCATTGCAGCTTCAGGCCCAAAAAGTATAAACAACAGCAAATTGAGGGGAGCAATGTGGGAGGATGGGACTTCATAACCTGAAACTGTAATT
This sequence comes from Fringilla coelebs, assembly GCF_963513975.1. Lineage (NCBI taxonomy): Eukaryota > Metazoa > Chordata > Aves > Passeriformes > Fringillidae > Fringilla > Fringilla coelebs. The sequence goes on from NC_140028.1 coordinate 69,280,238, forward strand.
GGACAATTAACCCCAATATGCAAATGGACCAAATCTTACTAAAGCGTGAAAGCATCTGGCATCTATCTTGGGTGTAGCCTCAGCCAGGCTCTTGTACTGCTTAAGGTATATCCTTTGAAGACCTTTTTAATAAATACTTTATTCCTTTAACACTGTCTAACCGCTGTTCTAGGTAGCCTCTCAAGGCATCAGAGAAACTAAATTTATGAAAAGGACACCTAAGCTGTGTAACGCTTTGCAACGCTAGATGTGAAGGCTGACCAAATCAGGAGTTTAAAAACTAGAACAGGGATCAATTCCTGAAGACTAGGTCATTAATGGTGTACTAGTTTGAAAGCAAACCAGTGGGAGATCCCAAGTCAGAATTACAATTTAATAAGAAAATTAAAATAAAGGCAATAATACAGAAACATTGGCTTACACTGACAGAGTCAGGATACAACCTGACATCCTGTTGGTCAGGGCAATGGTAGCAGTCTGATTAAATGGTCTCTGCAGTCCTGTTGGAGTGATGAATGAGATTTGGTCGAAGTATAAAGAAGATTTGGTCAACTTTGCTTGTTGTGAAGTCTGGTCCTTTTCTGGAGGCCAAGCCATGATTTGCTTTTCTCCCCTGGGAATCCAATGCAGCTCATGGAGCTCCAAATCTCAGATTATAGTCAGGTAGGAGTGCTTGGTTCCTTCCCTGGGCAGAGCATCTCACAATGGTAGGATGTAGTTTTATCAGTCATGCAGTGCAACTCAAACCCCAGCAACAGAAGATATCCCCCTGGGTTATGAGGGATGGATCATGGAAGAGATAAAGAGCACTGCCCCACCTGTTTTTAACAGTTTATGAAGATGTTGATAGAATATGCACTTTGGGTAACATTTTACATTGTAACATAAGACAAGTGGCTGCCCAGATGCAAGCCAGTCAGAAATACCTGAACAACTGGAAACTGGGAGATCACTCCAGAGGTCTTTACCCATAAACAGCACTGCTTCTGCAGGCAGTAGCCAAAGTCAGAGACATCTTTAAAAAAACAAGGGAATGGCAGCTTGTACATTGTTTTGGAACAGGCAGTACAAAGGCAGGGAGGGCAACGTCTTGCCTTGTGAGATCCCAGCACAGAGAGACTTTTAGTCAGCACCAAGAAGGCACCCTCACTTGCATGACTTCATATTCCCACGCAGACTGTAGTAGAAGATACAGGGTGTCCTCACTGCTCTGACATTTATTAATCTTCAGCCATCCAGAATCATTGAAAACTATCATTGTCTGACTCAAGTCAGTGCAGCTCTTAAGCTACTTTAATCCTACCTGGCATCAGGATCTCAGCTCAGCATGATCAAATCACCAGCTCCATGTCTACCCAGCCTCCAATTTTCAAGTATGAACTCTGACCCTTTGTATTTCCACAGTGTACCTTGTGTTGCAGGTCAACTTTAAAGGTTGTAGACTTCATCTCACCTGCTGACTCTACCACCAAAGTTTTGTGTTGAAATCCAGCAGCAGGTCTTTCAAATGCCTACTTATTTTATAAGAAAATAACCATTCTAAAAATAGAGCGCTAAGTCCTAGGACTGAGTAAAACCTGCTAAGCCAAAGAAAGGAAAAGTTAGCTATGTAAAAAATCTGTTGCTCTTGTAAAAAAATAAGCAAATAAGAAAGACATTAGTCCTGACATAGGTTGTGTTGGACCTGATGTTATTATGATTTTCTGGAATAATTTTATCTGTGCTAAAAAAATAAGTAGTAATTTTATTGCAACAAGATAATCCCTATATCTGTGTGCCTTGAATTTCAGTGTACAGAAGTTATTGACAGTTTAATAATAAAATATTTAAGGAATTAGAAAATTATATTTGTGTGTGCATGTGATTTTATGCCAGTGTTTACACATATCTAATCTGTCTTTCTCTCTCTAGGGCTAAATTCATTCTTCTGGTCACATCATGGTAAACCCAGAGAAATCTGATGGTTATTGACATGCTTCCATATGGCCTCTTCCACACTAATTCAGAGAATTTGGTTTACAGGGAAAGGAAAAGACACAAATGTGACTTCAGCATCATGCTTCCCTTTCTAAACAGTTTCTTTTTATTGTATGATATAATGTGGGACCACAAGAGGATTTACAGCCCACCAAGAAGTGCTTCCAAGTGACTCTCACTGTAGAGCAGGCGATGACTGTGTCGGTGTCATGGTGCTCTGGCTCCACATTAGTTGTAAGGACTTGGATGAAGAAACATGATTAGCTGCTGAAGCTAGATGCAAAGCACTGATACCTTTATGCTGTTTGCCATCTTATCTTACACCATGAGTGCTTTCTGTTGTCAATCTCATCTTTCTGCAGTAATTGGAAGGCTGAAGTGGAGCACTCAGATAGGTTTGGGAATAAATCCCACAGTGTTAACCTCAATGAGCCATTTTTGTAGGCTTAACTTCAATAAAACATGCTACTTCAGTGAAGCTTTTTAGAGGGCCCTGCTAGATAACCAGCTCTGACTAGACAACTGGTGTCTTTCATTCAGAGTTTTTCTTTCCTTAGTAAGTTATGTTGCAAAGTTTTCCCCACATTAACAGAAGACAGGCAAAATCCAACTACAATGGAATAAAATCTCCCTCCCTCCAGGCTTCAGGGAATATTTTGACTTCTTTTTCTGTTCATTTCTGCCCTTGTTATTTTTTATTATCAAAATAACCACAGAGCATTTTTAATTAAAATATCCCCATCTTTTGTTACCAAAGTTACATTTTCATTCCCTGTGCCAGGCTCCCTGGAAAAGCAGCTCTGGGAGGGTTAGGACCAGATGGCCACCAGAGGGAGCAGGCAGAGCCTCCAAAGTGCAACAAGGTCTAAAAGTTGGGAGCAAAGGGGCTCGGAGATGTCCATTGCTTCTGTGCACTACGTGTCGCTTGTGGAGGTGGACAGTCAGGCTGGGGCGAGAGCTCACGGTGTGGCACTTGAGATTCTTTCAACCCAGCTGAAAACAAACAAACAAACAAACAAAAAAACCCCATAACAACAATGAAAACAAAAAACCACAAACAAACAAAACAACAAAAAACCCACAAACCCAAAAACTTTATCTAGATCTATATCTGTCTATAGCTATATATATCACACACATATATATATAACATATACACACACATATATATTTATGCAAAAGAAAAAAAGAATGAAGAAAAGAAAGACATGAGCCCAGGTAAATGGGCAGTTCTAACAGGATGGCTCTGGTTTATGTTAGCTAGAATCAGGTCTGGACACTCTTGGAGGGTTCGGTGGTTCTGTGCTTCTTCTTAGCAGTCTCAGTGTGCTTCAGAGCCCAGACTGAAGCCAATTATTAACTTTGTTTCTTGAAGAGGAGAGCAATCAAAATTATTTCATCAAAACATTAATGTTTTTAATCAGGCAGGGATAGTCCTCTCATATATAGACATCTTCCCCCCTATGCAATCACATAATACCCTGACATCAGGAGGGACAAATTACTTCTACTTCTTTGTGTAAGCCAGGAAAAAAAAAAAAAAAAAAAAAGAGATGTGCAGGAGAACTTGAAGGACTGCTGCAACTGGCTTTGTGACAATCCTTTCCATGCCCCACATGTCCATGAGAGGCTGTCACAGCTGTGGTTTATCACTTCAAGATTAACTCTGTAACTAACCTAAAATGGGCAACGCTTTTCATAGCTGCACCCCCTGTCAAGGCTTACATAGTAGTAACAAAATACATGCACACATATACACATGTGTACACTTATATATTTCTTTATCACCTTGCTATTGACATCTATCTAATTACAGTTGTGTTCATAGTAGTAACTGATCTTTTTAATTCAATATAATTTAGTCCTTTTTGGGCTACAGATAAAAGTGACTCACGGGCACAGCCTTCTGCTGCTTCTGCTACCATCAGTCTTCCTGCTCCCAGACACAGATATGTATGTGCATACAAATTTAAGCTAGAGCTGGTGTTCTTGAAAGCTTATTTTCTGGCTAAAAGCAATAGGGACTTTTTTCCTGGTTCTCATAGAGGTTGTCTGTCAGTACTGTGAAAATGCTGATTCTGACCAGGAGCAGGAAAGGCGTCTTGTTGCAACACAGTACTAACACCGATGTGCTAGGTTTGGGAGCAGAAGAGTCTGTATATTTTTGAATAAAAGGCTATTTACCTTCCTATGCTAGAAGATAGCTCATCTTCTGCACAGATCATTATTTTTTTTGTTTGGCTAAAATTATCCCTCTGCTGAGGAGTGACACATTCTGAAAATGTCAGGGATTATATATCTGTAGTTAGAGAATAAGTATGATACATTCAATGATACATTCTCAGGATGCCTAAAGTCTTTTTTATATGTGTGAGTCTAAAGTCAATCAAATTACAGACAATCCTTTCTTTCAGAGCTTTAACTGAATCAGCAGAGCTCCATATTCAGAATTAATCTTGTTAAAAGCATCAGTTTGATTTAGAATATAGAAGGCAGGTAGCAGATTTTGCTGCTTTCAATATCTCCCTGAGTAAGGTATTAATCTCTAAGCAATGGGAATATTGTTAAGAGGCAAAAGTGTGAAAGTCCTGCTTCTTACTGTTCTATCTCTATGCTAAATGATTTGCTGCTAAAAATATAGTTAACAAGAAAACGTGTTCAATTTCCTCTGAAAACTTCATAATAGTTTTCATCTAAAAAAAAAGGCTTAAAATTTATACCATGGATATCAGAATATTTAGCAAACACTTCTGTCAAGCATTAATAAATTAAGTACAAGGAAAACCAAGTCAATACACTCTGGCATTGACATGCAACAAAACTTGAAGTGTTCAGTTGTATTGAGGTTTTGGTGGCTGGGGGTTCACTGAGATTTTTGCTTGATTGTGTTTTGGGTTGGTGAGGTTTTTTGGTTTGGTTCGTTGATGGGGTTTGGGGAGTTTGGTTGGTTGTCTTTTGTTCTGTTTTGTTGGGGTTTTGTGTGCATGTCTGTGTGTGTGTGCTGTGGTGGTTTGTAAGAGTATAAAGGAAATAAAAGTTGTCCTTCGATAAAATGCTGTCGTGGGTTTTTCCTGAAGTTGGGGCACAGAAGTGAGTTTGAAGCAGGTTTTACTTGCAGAGTTAAAATCTCAGAGATGTGCTATTCAAACATACATAGCTTGTATATCTGAAACCCAGAACATGTTTTCACCATCAAGTGAGGAAGCTTCCAGAGAGAATTCATGCACCCTGACCACCCATGACCACTGCAGAAGAAGCTGGAAATTACAAGTGCTCTTGAAAGGTTTTCAAATCAGGTCCCTGAGACTCACAGTAGATGATGGGATCAGCTGCCCTCTGAAACCTCTTTTTTATTCTCTTGACAAAAAAAAAGATAACACTTAGATGATCAGCCTTCAAGGTCTGGAGCAATTTATAGTGGTGAGTTTGATGATTAGATGGTTTAGACAGGATACACTTACCCCAAAGATTTGCATGCCTCTAATTTGAATTGCCAAGCCACATCAAAGAGACACAGCTCTGCACATCAATTTCTTTCACTAAATATTCCCTTTGACTCAGTCTATATTCCCTCTGTAATCAAGAACTCATTGTAAAAAACTTTCTTGAGGATAAAGGAAAGAATAAACAGCTATTCAACAAAAACTTTCTATTCTTTCCTACTACTGAAAATTTACTGATATGTTTTAGACTTGACCAAAGAGTCTATTCTTGTTCTTTCTGATTATTTGATCAGACACCTACCACCAATCACATTCAGGAATAATAGACCATGGGTAAGAATAGCAGTACTTTCTTTCAATCTTACTTGAAATAATAATATTTCTAAAGCCACATTTCTTCATTACTTTTAATCTAATACAATTAAACAGATCATGCCTAGAGATCAATAACAGGTCCTCTAAGCCACTTGGAGAAATTCTGCTGACAACTGCTATAGATCATCCATAGAATGATCTTCTAATTTTTAAACTCAACTTAATCAAGAATACAACAGTTTTTTTATGACAGCAGGTTATTCTCTTACCAGTTTTTCACCTCAATGTTCAAAACATTTTTACTCTTTTTGCAGGCACAGCAAATTAGATGTCCCATCTATGTGCAAAGAGCAAGTACAATGGAAAGGAAGTAGGAAATTCCAGCCTGAATGTGGTCTTGTGTTCAGATACTGCAGTCTTCCATCTTAGTATCCAAAAAACAATGAGAAGCTCAGGCAGAAGCTCATGTGCTCAGATAGAAACTATCACTCTCAAACAAAAGTTTAATTGTGCATTTCATGCACAAAGCTCACAAAGCTGCCATCTGCTATTTATGAGAAAAAGAACAAAAAAATGTTTAGCAGTAAAATGACAACATATATTTGTTGATGGAATTTTGTAGTCATTATCATTAAGGTTTTTTGCAATGTGTTAGAAACTTGAAAAATTCCTGTTGCAACCTAAAAATTATTTCCCAAAATATGTAATTTATTAGAAGTTTTGAGCTAAAGGCAAAAACAGCACAGTCACACTTCCCTCCAATGGTGAGCTGAAATGGAGGGAATGGGTTTTGGAAATAATTAATTTATTTTAAATGCAATTTTGGCTTTCTGTTCCAAATATAAATATGAAATTTGTATTATATTCAGGATGAAAATGTATCTCATGAATACCACTGAAAAGTCCTGTCCCTGACTTGAATGGTATGAACAGTTTTTCTTGTTTTTCTGGCAATTATATCAGTCTGTAGAATGGTTCTCTGGGCATGTGGTCTAAATCTTAGTGGATTGTCCTTTACCTACAGCCTTCCTTCTCGTCAGTCCTTCACCTGGGGATGGAAGATCTAAGCTACATGTGCACTTCCTCCCACCATCTTTTTACAACAGAAAAGCAAGAAGTTAGGGTACAAATGCTGGTTGGGTTATCTCACCTGGAAAGGAAAAAGGAGAGGGAAATAGGGACTGAAAAAAATTCTACGTGTGTCTATGTATCACTTTCCCATCAAATATTCAGTTATTTTATTTCTCAATATTTTTTTATAAACCAAACATAACACAAAAATTGAATCCTGTCACATCTGGAATCTATCGTCCTCCTATCTAATTCCAGAAATGTCATATTATTAAATTAAAGCTAGAGTATACTCTGATAAAAATTCAAAACACAAAGAGCAAATTTCAAGGTAATCTATCTTCCAAGACTTCTCAGAGATTTTATGCTGGCATTCCTCTGACAGTATCATACCACTCATTAAATCTGTCCAGGCAGAAAAGGCTCTTCAATTGGCTATATTTATTTAGTACAAACACTGTACAATTCTTTTTTTTTACATGAGAAATAGACTGTTACAGAGAATCCTTATAATTACAATTACAATTAAAACAAGAAACCAGAAAAATAGAAAACTTGCCATGTGAACCCCAAATATGAGCAATCATTTCAAAATTAGCAACAACTTAGAAAAACCAACTTTTTCTTTCTACATTTTTTGTCTACTTGAATGAAAGAACATTCTGGGTTTTTTCCACTACTTTCATAAGGTTTTTATCACCTACTTCTTATTTCCTAAGGGAAAGTGTGTTTTTAATTCCAAGATAATCTTATCAACTTCAGTTTATAGTTTAGTTTGGTATACAAACCTTATCTATGATATAATCAGTCCAAATAATAATATTTAGGAAAAAATGGAATTTAAAAATAAGAGAAGAAAAGAAAAAAAAATATTTCTTCAATAGAAATTAAAATTAGCATAACATCCATGTGTCATCACATTTGAACTTATGAAATAGTATGTTTTCACTGAAGTGTGAACTTTGTATTTCTCTAGGATTGGGTCTGGCTGAGACGCAGTTAATTTTCTGGACTTTCTCCAAGGGCTCCACGTCCTTATTCAGGGGACCCCCGAGCTGGATGCAGCGCTGCAGGTAGGGTCTCACCAGAGCAGAGCCGTGGGGCAGAATCCCCTCTCTCATCGTGCTGGCCACTCTGCTTTGGATGCAGCCCAGGATGAGGCTGGTTTTCTGGGCTACAAGCACACATTGCTAAGTCATGTTGAACTTCTCATTAACCAACATCCTTGAGTCTTCCTCCTAGAAACTGCTCTTAATCTGTTCCCCGTCCATCCTGTATTTATGTTTTCCCTCCCTCCTTCCCTATAACAGCTTGGAGGGATGGAGAATGTGGGATGTTGTCAATTCATTACCCCTTGCCTCTGCCACTCCTTTCTCCTCAGGGGAGGACACCTCACACTTTTTCCCTGCATCAGTTTGGGGTCCCTCCCACAGGAGACAGTCCTCCACAAACTTCTCCCGCAGGAATCCTCCCCATGGGCCGCAGTTCTTTATGAACTACTCCAGCATGGGTCTCTTCCATGGCGTTCAATCCTTCAGAAACAAATTGCTCCAGAGGTGGACCCTCGATAGGATCAAAGGTCCTGCCTGCAAACCTGCTGCAGTGTGTTCTCCCTCCATGGGGCCACTGGTCCTGCTGGGACCCTGTTCCAGTGTGGAATTCCTAAGGGGTCATTGCCTCATTTGGGCAACCAACTTCGCTGGTGTGGGGTCCTCCAGGTTCTGCAGGGGACTTTCTGCACTGGCACCTGGATCGTCTCCTTCCCATCCTTCTTCGCTGACCTTGGTGTCTGCAGGGCTGTTCCTCTCGCATATTCTCATGCATCTTTCCAGCTGCAGTTGCACAGGTGATTTCCCCCTTCTTAAATATGTTATCCCATCCATCTGGGTGCTGTCTGCTATTGGCTGTCAGACATGAGGGGAGCTTTTGGAAAATTCTCCCAGAAGCCAACCCTGTACCTCCCCCACTACCAAAGCCTTGCCACACAAATCCAAAATATCTCTTCACGCTACCAAACTAAAAAAAAGTGGAATATAAAATTACAATTATTTCAACTATTTCTGTATGTACACATATATGCTTCATTACACTTTCTGCTAAAATGTGCTATTTGTATTTCTTCTAAGCTGCTAAGCAAACTTGACATTGCACTGCAGAGGTGTTTACATTTTCTTTGTGGACTAAAAAGTATAAGTGACTATAAGTACAAGACTTACACAGTGGGAAAAGGCATTCTGATAATTCTACCACTGAAAAACATTGTGTGAGGTTAAAGGGAATTGGAAAGAGATTGCAGAAGAAATTACAGTCATCTGAGTGCCAAATATTCAAGGCATATTTGAGCAGTGAAGGGATAAGGTTGCAAATGATAGGTCATGAAAATCTGTGTGTGTATATTACTAAGAGAGGAGCTAATTTTTTCTAGGGAAGGAATGAGATTATTTGTATTTTTAAACAACCATGAAGGCAAATGAATTTCTCTAACTTCGGGCAATTAAACTGAGGCGTCTGAGGTCCTCACACCAGAGTGAAAAGGTCCTCAAGAAAACAGATTACTTTTCCAGATGCTTAGAGTCAGAAATTAATTTGAGTCACACTGCCTAGCAGACAGAATGGTGTTTCCTGACCCAAATAGCTTACTGCCTACAAGTTTTCCTAAAATGATAGCCAGTAGAAAACATGAGTGCCAGGGCACTATCATTCTTATATGAGAGAGTTAGGCATAGCCCCAAAACAGAAACCTTTAAGGTAACTATTTTTATTAATGGATGTGTATGTAGTGTGTTCTTTGTTACAGAATTTTCAAATCAGCAGTGCAATAACAGCATGTGCTACTGAGTTCACATCAGGTAATAGATGCAAAAATAAATAAAGCTCCTATCATAGACATTATGTCTTATAAAAAAAAATTACTTGATAAGTGAAGAAGTGCAGGTGTTGTTTTCAGGGTCTTCATGGCAGTAATACGCACCTGCTGCAGGCAACTGCCTTTTGAGAAAAGAAGAATCACAGAGGATACTTAGCTGAAGCCTGGAAAATCATGTTTCTGCACTGCAGTAAAAATTTTATGCTGACTCAACCAAGAAATTTTTTTCTGCCTATCTTCTGGCAGCATGGTTAAGACAATGCTGATTCTTATTTTGACTGATCTGTAGCATGACAAGCTTTCAAGCATGGCAGAAGCCTTGCAGCAAATCTGCCTCTGACAGAGACAGGCAAAAGTGGGATGTTGCAAGTGGCACACACAGAACAGCCACCTGCATGTGTGTGCGCACGCACACAGGGTGGCAGCCTCCGTTGATTTGGCTTCCTGGCTTCCAAATGCAACAAAATATAAATTACTCTTTAATATGCATTATTGCTGGGCTCCACAGCCAAACATACTTGGAAAACAATTTTCCAGGAAAACCTTATCAAATTTCACCACAGTGGTGAGAAAATGCTTGTTGGATTTGTAAGTTTCTCTTATTAGTTGAAGAGCAATTTCATTCCTGATTGAACATCAATAGATATTTGCGCTATTTTAACATAATTAGAGTTATTTTAAACTTTGATCTGTTCTCTGTTGTTTACTTTCTTAGCTGCACTTGGCAGCCAAGCTGGAGGCAACTGCAATCAAACTAAGTTAACAAATAGAACTATTTAAAAATGGTTTCCAAGCTGTTTGCCACCAGTGTTCTCCTGCACGGACATGTCATTTCTCAGTTAGTTTATTAAACTGCAAACACAGAAATAAGATTTGTACCTATTTTTTTCTTTTTTAAGACTTAATATTTATCAGAATTTTAGGCAATTAATATGACTTGAGCCTGGAGGAAAATTTTTGGGATTCTTTTTAGTGCTTAGAACTGTATTTTAAATTATATACTTAGGCATTCAATTTCAACTAATAGTACTCTGAAGCAAAATTTTAAGCTATATTTAAAAAAGTTTCTGGGCTCTTAAATTAAGGAGATGCTTCTGAAAACATTAGTGAAATATTTGATATATTAACCCAATTATGAAATATTAAATTATTTCTGTCAAAACAGTCAGGAGTCCTAGATCTCCACTCACATAAACTCAAAATCACATACAATTTCATGTGCAACTTTGATTTTGTTGCTTTAATACATTTGATATTTCATATTTATGACACTAAAAAATATTTTCTTATATGACTTTAATAAATCTTAGTTGCTAAAAAAATGCCTTATCTGCATCTAAAAAGGGCTTAATGTCTGTTTTATTTGCTTAAGGGATGTGCACACCTTAAAAAATAGGTTTTACACCAAATGAGTACGTATTTGTAACATCTAAGCGTACATTTCTCCCTTTATTCTGATACACACTTTTGGCAGTTCTGTAACCATAAAAATTGGTCCTATTCTTCATAGGCATGTATACCTGTTTAAAAACACATTAATGTACTCAATTTCACCAACAGGAAACATAGTCTACACACAACTGTAGCATTGAGAAAAGCCCGACCAACAAAAGCTTTGTTATTTGCAGCAAAAACAAACAACAACAACAAAAAAACATATCCAAAGCAAACAAACACTCAGAAGACTCAGAATCAGGATCTTCATTTCTGTTCAGAACCCAATTTGCATCTTGCCTTAAGCGATCAGTATCCTTCATATCAAATCTCATGTAAAGCTACTCTGTTGTGTTGATCTTCAGTGCCGTATTAAGATTTTGAGTTGTTCCAGAGTATGTACATTTGGTTTCAGCAGACAAAAAAGATTAAATAGGTGCATATAACAAAAATCTGGACAGTTGCAGAACATATGAACATCAACAAAACATTTTTGAGACACTCTTTTCTGCAGTTTATCAGTATTTATCCTAAATTACTGAGAAACCATTGAATGCCAAAAAAACAAAAGAATCATGATGTTACCCAATGTCAAAGCATAGCACTGGCAATTTGGATTTTTTTTGTTGTTGTTGTTGTTGTTGTTGTTTTTTTTTTTTCTGTTTTTTACACCACTGATAAGTAACTTCATATTTCAGGGTTCTCAGGGTATGAAGAGACAAAGTATTCTCATTTAATCACAGCATTTCTGTCAAAATAGAACAATATTGTTTCATTTTTTGTTATTTGCTACACGGCCACTAACTCTTAGTTCTTTGGGTGCTTGTAGATACAAACCTGTAGCTACAGAATGCCTGACCTTTACATATTCAAAGCTCCTATTAATGCCATCAAAAGGCAGGAGTTTGTAAAGAAAGCAGAATTGTCTTTTAAGAACAATGTATTTTTTTCTTCTCTACCATCTTTGTCTTCCTCTCATATAAACCTTTTTACAGACCTTTTACTTAAGCTTCTCCACTTGTCATCTTCAAAAATATCAATTTCCTTATAAAAGAAAGGAAAACGAAACTCATTTTAGATCAAAACTGACACAGAATAGATGTTGCACTACTGGCGCAGGAAGCACAAGCTGTGAAGGTCACTGGAGAATCCTGAGAGACCACTAAAATGCAATTTCCTGACTTAAAAAGTTTGAGAAACCTATTTCTGCTATGCCAGGCCATGAGAACCCTGCAAGTGTTTTCTGGTTCATCTGAGAGGCCCCATTGCCTTTATGGCTCAAAATGACCAGGTTTACTCCCCAGGCTAATTTAACCCAAAAGCCAAGGCACACTAGGAGAAGGACCTGACTGCCACACTCTGGGCTGCCATGCCTGACACTGTTCAGCCAAGCAACTGAGTATTTCCTTGGTCTATCTTTGCTGCTGGGGGAGATGCATTAGCAGAACTCCCAATTGGGACTGGTTCCTAACTAAGGGTTCTGAGGAAGAGATCCCTTTTTCCCACTGCTGTTGCAGGAATACAGTGAGAAAGTAGAGAAACCTGCGACCCCCCTCTTATCTAGGGCAGCAAAGAGCTAACCCTGCACTTTAAAAAACATTTGATTGCCCTGCCAAGACCCTCAGTGCTCACAGAAGGCTGTGTGCAAGGGCTGGGAGACAGCTTGAACACTTCTCCATTGTCTACACATTTGTGTTCCACCTTCCTGATGCTTATCCATGTCCCTACAAAATTCATGTTTTTAAAGTCCAGCCATTTCTTGCCAGTCTTCTTCCAAATTCCTACTTGGCTTTTAGTTTTGTTTTCAGAAATGCTACTAAGTCGTGCATGACAGCTCCAGTGACTGGCCTAATGTATGAGGCTTGCATTTCAGGTTAATGTCAAAATATGAGGAGTGCTTTGCAGTGGTTAGAAGTGGATAGCTGTCTTTAGGGACTGATAAGGCTGCACAGCTTTTTTGGAGCATGTGGCACACTGCTCACATTATAAGCCTCTAGCAGAATTATCAAAAATCTCCTACAGCATAAAAGAATAGCTGCACACATGATGTAGCTGCCTCAAGTTGGTTGTGCTTCCTTGTCCTCAGTTTCTGACTGCAACATGTAATAATACTCTTCCTAGAGAAAATTACTCAAACAAACCAAAACTGCATATTTTCACATATTCCTATTTTCACTATTCCTATTTTGCAAGATAGTGTTCTGATACAGTGACTGCCTTTTGTGCTCTCTCTCAGAACAAATCAGAGCTTAATAATAGAGCAAGCATAGAGATGTACAGAGAGTGCATTAAAGTCACCTCCACTTTTCCTAACAAACACATTGCCATCTGTCATCCCCATAACAGTGCGCGAAGGCAAAAAAATTTCAGCTTGAAGAAATGATCTAGAAAGAACCAGTCACTGCACATGCATTGATTACTACAAATGTGTTGCTGTAAGGGCAAACCTGTTTGGGAATCTGAACTCTTGTAATCTCTCACAAAAGATACAGAGGGGAAAATGGGAAACCAGGGAAAAGCATAATTATAGTATCTTCTTGTCAAATGGTTGGAGGGATAAAATGCCGTCTTCCTGCAAATAAATAAATTAGAATTTCAATATTTAAGTCCTTGTCAGAGAGAAGATCTATCACAGAATAACCATTAATTTCTATGCTGCCTCTAGGGTAATTTTTCTCCATTGAGGGTATTTGACTGTTAAATGCTAATAGCAATTAAATAAATGCTTATGAATTTTAAGATATCTAATCAAGAAAACACAGAAAAGATTTAAATTACTTCCCTTCCCCCCTGCTACTTACAACAGACACTGGTTGTGATATCCAGATGTGAAGCATCTAATGAACATAATGGCATCTATTTTAGGAACTACTGTAGCGTCAGTATTACTTTGCAGATCACGACACATTAGAAAAAAATTAAAGACAAGGAAATTGTGGTGTCCCTGTCAGCTGACTTCATCAGTTGCACTTTGTATTTATCCTTGAAACCTATCAGAATCTCAGTAAACAGCAGTACTTCAGTGTCATCTATATTCACCAGAATATCCCAATAGCTGCTGAGGTAACCTTGACTGTCAGTCCTGAATAGCAACCAGTGGTGGCCACATTTAGGGCTCTGGTCACATCACTCTTATCTGGACAATCTTTGTTTTTCTTTCTTCCCACTTTTATGCATCAACACATAACTTTCTTCTTTATAAGACTCTCTGCAATGGATCCTATTACCTTATCCCTAGAGAAGAGGTGCAAAAATATTAGCTTTTCTCAGCATTAAAAATCATCACCATGCAGTACAAACATATATGGTTCTATATAAAATCCTGTGTAAAGCCAAAAAGGAGTTACTGTATTTTTAAGCTTTTTTTCTTTCTAGAAAAAGTTAAATGAGTTGTTTGGGTTTTGTTGGTTTTTGTTGGTGTTTTTTTTTTTTAATTAACTTGTCACTTTCCGAATTTTAAAACCCACCATTTTGAATTATATTTTTAAAGTGGTGCCATTTACAGTCCCACTTTTGACAAATTTACTGCTCAGAAAGTTTAAGCAGCCTACCCCTTCTACTGGAATCCTCTTTCCAGGAATTTGGCTCCCTTCCTATGTCAGCCTTAGTGACCTTATGTGCCCTGGAAGCCAGTGTGATGAGGACCAGCCAGAGATCAGGAAGCAGAGCAGCAGCAGATGAGACCACTGCAGAAATCCTTGAATTTGTGAGAAAGCCCGAAAGTCATGGGGGATTGTTACTGGAAGCAGAATTGTGGAGAACATCCCTCAGATGTTTCTTGAACTCCCTGACAGGATTGATCTTAACCTTTTAAGGAATGTATACCTGGAACTCAAGAAATATACTCAATTTTATCAGAAACATAACTGGGAAAGCTTCAGAGTAAAAATTCATATAGGTGCACCAAAGGGCAGAGCCACAGATGCAGAGGAATCTCTCCTTGACTTCCAGCTTGGTCAGCATTACCTTTGATGTCTACTTAGCAGAGAATTTTTCTTGCCTGCAAACAAGTGATCATTATTCCACCCAGTTTTGGCTGGTTAGCTATTATCAAGATGCCTAAGGTTTTTTCCCCTTGTCTGTTACCATAGAGATAGGAAGCACAAGGTGAGAGCACAGTGATGGTTTGGTCATAAAGCAGGGATCACCTGCTGGATTTGCAGGCAGAGTTTTTAAAGCAAGCCCCTTCACTGAAAAAATGGAACAGCTCTTTTTTATGATGGCGCTAGAGCGGTTTTTTAAGTCATTGTTCCTCAAATTGCTTCCTGGAAGACTATTTGAGAAATGTTATGAGTCTATTTTTTCCCAATATTTCCATCATCATCATCATCATCATCAACAAGAATAAATCTGAAGAGCAAATCTGCTCTTCAACTATACTGATGAAAATTCATGGTCTTCAAATCAAAGTTGCAATGCCATGTGCTTGGAAGTGAAATTGCACAGTTGTATATCACAATATAAAGTACCCAGAAAGTCTTTGTTAAGGCTGCTGTCAGGTGGAAACTCAGCTTAGTTGTAAAGCTCAGAGTGAGCTTCGAGGCTGACAGCCTAAACAAGAAAAAGATTTTGTGAAAACTGTTGCAGAGAATGTGAAGATGTAACTTAAATGATCACATCCATGGAAACTAGTCAGGAAAGGGTTGTTCATCCAGGGTACAAATAATTATTCCTAATTAATGAGTTCCCTGCAAAAATATGTCTGTACTTGAGAAATTTGTGGTCTTTATGCTTTAGTAGCCATCAGCTCAAAGTCATAGACAGTATCTTTTTCAGCAGACATGACCTCAATCTAAAACATTTCCAAGAGAGGGAAAACAGGAGCTTTTCTATTGGAAATCATGTAGTGAATTAAGGGTTAGAATTGCTATTGTCCATGAGATACTGATAAATAACAGTCATGTGGAATTTCCACAGGCAAATGAATGTGTAGCTGACTAATGGCATGTTTTGCTCATTTAGATGCTGAATTGCTCAAAAGCAAGACTTGCATCTGCAATTTCTGCAGGTACATAGAAGACTGGGACAAAAACCCCTACTATTCAATGATTGCAGCCAGGCTCATGGGTTTATAGGTAGAAATCTGATGCAGTTTTTACACCTGAAATTGATGGCTTCTGCAAATCAGTGTCTAAATAAAATTTAATGTGTATTCCCTCCTTACAGCACCTAAACTTTACCACTCTTTGAGAAATAAAGACACCACCATTTGGGGAATGGGGGAAGAGGTTAAACTTTCATGTTCCCCTTCCTTTTTGCTCTGTACGTGATTTCATTCAAGCCTCAATGCAAAATACACTTTTTATTGTAGTGCAAGTCTGCAGCAGTAAACTTGTGGCAAGTTACAAGGAAAGTTCTCCTGCCTTTAAATATCTATCATTTTATTCCAATCAGATGTTAAGAAAATATGCAACACCAAACCTGTAGAGAATATCCTGAATGGGATGGAGAAATATTTAGCTCTTGTAGCTGCATCACGCTATTTTACTAGCTGCTGTAAAGTAGTGCTATGCAAACATTGTTTAAGCAGAAAGGTTGCTTTAGAAACCAAGTTCCACAAAAATAGCTCTAGAGCAGTAAAAACAACAAATTACTTTATACGGGTGTATTCATTTATAAAGCAAGATGGTATGCAAGACTTATGAAATGCAGAGAAGAAAAAAGAATTTCATTTTCTTGTATTGTGCTCAAGAATACAAGAAAATTGAACTCTCTCAGCTCACACTGGACTTACATCAAATATCTGCTGCCAGTCAGAACATTCCTTCTGACAGGATTCCACTTACCAAGTGCTTTGCAATCCAAGGACTGTACTAGTTTTCAATCAAAGAGAAAGGAACATAATACAGAAGCTATCATCTTCTACAGATGACTACAATCTTAGAATACCTGTGGAAAATTTTGGAGAAGAAAGCTGGTTGTAGAGCATTTCTTTAGTGAAGTTATTTTAGATGGAGTCATAAAGTGAACACTGTCATAGATTAAAAGAAATAAAAGATAGAACACATTTAGGAGGAGTGGAAGATGTTCTATGAATTAGAATAAACTATTTTTTTTTTTAATTCAAACTATTTCGGTCACTCTCACAAGTAGACAGAATCAATCAGAAGTTAGTAACCCTGTTAAAAGCACTGAGAATACTACCAATTGTTTTATTTTGAATATTTAAGATTATTTTATGCCCTTCTAGCTTCCAGAAAAATCAAGGCTAGAGAAATGGCAATTAAGATTCATGTCTTAGTTCTCAAAATTTATTCCAGTGGGATTCCAGTAAGTAAATTTTTATTCTATCATTGTTTTTTCACCTCACTGAACACTCATGTCCCACTGCAGTAGAGGAGAGAATACAGTTTCGTGAGAACCTTAATATTATATTCAGCTAGCAGGTGATAAATAGAGTTGATGTGGAATGAATGGCATAAGGATAACCAGTGCATCAGAGTCATCCGCAGATACCCTGAATATTGCTGTTTCAAGGTATTTCTCTCATTTCTCACAGCGTGCATATCATAAAATCTGTTAGAAATTGAAATTGTGTTTTCACAGCAGTGACCTGTGTCAGAGCAGAAGGAAAATACATGGTCACAGTGGTTCAGACTACTACAACAATGAGAAGACGGTGCACACTACAGCCAGTACATCTTGATGGTCTCTCTAGCACAAGCATCTAGCAGGCAAGGCAGTAAAAATGACAGATAATACCCCTGTAGACCTTGACACATCTAGAAGTCAAGTTAACAAATTCCACCGCAAAAAATATACCACCTGGTTGTTGTTTTAAATGTAGTTTGTGGATAGCATCCAGAGTGCAAATGTGTCTGTTGGACTGAGTGTCAGACCTCTGGGATCTCAGTGACCTCGTCATTTACCCACATAACACCCACATCCATCTAACGCGCATTAGAATGCACCGTGCCGCCTGCGCTCAGAGCAATCAGCCATTGCTGAATCCTCACACTGTGACACTTGTCTGTGACTTAGTGCTGGCTACTCTCGACAATCAGACAGCCAAGCGGAGGGCAAACATTATCTTGCACTTAAGTTCTAACTCTTTGCATATAAAATTTTGTGGAATAATAATATATGGCCAAAGGATATTCTTATATTATAAGTTTGAAGCTGCAGTTAGTACTTATTGTGATTAGTGATGCATGTCCTACACGTGCATTCTAAAAGACAAAGAGAATCTATTCTCTTATGCCTTTGAAAATAGCATTTCTCTGATAGGTGTTCATGCAGTGAATTTACATAACACTCTAAACTCTAAAACTGGGCTGGTGCCCAACACTACAGCAGATAAGCCTGATCATTTATAGAAAAGCCTCTCTCCCAAATGTCTCGTAGCATCTTTAGATACTGGTAGCGAGCTATATAAGAAGACAGTAACAAAAGAGATGAAAAGAACTGTAAAACAGACAAGACTTACAATTAAAGAGATCTGGCAGGGTCTGTACTCCTGGTTAACTCACAGGGTTATTAGTATATGTGTTCAAATGCAAACTTTGATCCAGCTCCAGGAGAAGCTGAAAGTCTGACAGATAGAGCACATACAAAAGATTGTGTGACACATGAAGGCAGTAGTTTTAGACTTTATGGGTCAGCATTCTCTTTGATAATGTGAACTGTCACCAAGTCTGGTGTTAAAGCAGGACCCAGATGATTAATGCTTCATTTACAATAGTTCAGGAACAGCTCTTGAGACTGACAGAGGCAATACTTAGACCATCTACCCACTCAAAGTGAAGTTTAGTAACAGATATGTTGATGGAAAAAAGAAAAAGAAAAAGTCAATCATTTCCAGACTTCAAGGTTTCAATTGTTTTTTACTCATGCAGACTTTTCTCCCTGCTGGTGCCTGTGAGGTCCTTAGTGCTTTATGGTATAGAAGGAGCAGATTCACATTATCCCAACCTGTATGGAATGTAGACACAATCTCCCAGAATGACTAGGCCCTGGTGTCAGGGGAGAATGACTGGAAAGGGGCAAAAGCAAAAGATGATTTTTATAAGGGAGAGCTGGCTCATCCTAAAGCCTCATTTCTATAAAAATACCATGAAAAAAAGAAATCCCTTCCTTAGGTTATACCTGCCATCTGATATACAGAAAGCATGGCAACAATCCCTATTTTTTTGTTAAAAATAGCCCCGAGGCTCATCACGAAACCAAGAAACAAGTTTATGAGATTTCTGCTATATCTGGTTCTTCAGAAAAAAGTTTTCTTTTAAAGGACCGTAGGCTGTTTGCCCATGATACCAGTCACAATCAGTGATTCGTGAATTTTTATTTCTGTTTTCATCCTATTACTGATGGTATTTGCACAGTTACCTAATTTTTTTTTATTTATGGTAGTTGGCAGTTAGTCTGTTCTAGTGGTGTTTTGGTTTCAAACAAAAAGTTCCTGAAGTTCTTCAACATTGATGCTTTTAGGTTTTCTGTTCTTTTACTTTCTCAAAAGCTCAGAAGTAGAGAGAAGGATAGGCTTGCTTCATTACAGCACAGCTTTTAAGACAATTTATATAATAATTATATATAATTACAATAAAATAATTAACTATAATAAAATAAATATTAATAAAATAATTTAGAACAATGAAATACTTTTATCATTTGCAGATCCAAATATGCTTATTTTCCATTCCATATATTTTCAAGGCCATACTTATAGTATCTTAATTTTCACACTTAGTTCAGTTGCCTTTGTTTCATTTTAGTCTTTTGGCTTCACTTTGGCTAAACCTTTTAATTAAAAAGTATTCAGAAAGGAATCCTAACCTGAATAAGGAAATTTCTGTCTCTAAAGACACAGAAGCTTTGCAATGCAACTTCAATAAAAAATTATTTTCCCCTTACAATTTAGCATATCAGTGTTTGCAGTGTCATTTGAGTGAGTTTTCAAGTGTATGCTGCTTGGGGCAGAAATGCCTAATTCTGCATCAGTACCACCAAGCTTAATTGTTTCAACCTCCAGTTGGAGTATTTAATTAAATAGTAGTGAAATATTAAAAGAACAATATCTCTAAAAGCTTAAAATAAAGACCACAAGCAGCTTGAAAGAAATGACACTATTTAAAATGTTAATTTTCCAATTTCAATATTTTCCACTTAACATACTGCTAACAGTAAGACAAACAGCACGTTCAGATTGCATTTTATTGCCTCATCAATGGACTTATCTGCTCTGCTGAGTTTAATTTAGCCTGGATACATAACACAAACCATATGAAGTATGGATTTTCTAAACGTTAGCTGAACACTGCAAGTTTTACATTCCTGATTACTTTATTATTGCATTTAATTGTCAATATGATTTATGCATTAAAGTAAATTCAAGTATAGTGCATTCTCTTTGAACAAAAATAAATACTAAATTCTGTTGAATTTCATCAAAATAAGAAATAAGGCTTTAAGGAAATGTAAATAAGATCCTGTGAGAGTGTAAACTAGCATCTTTATAAGCCAGGAGTGCAAAAATCATACATATGATATATGAGCATCCTATAGTATGAGGCTGTGACAGTAATCAGAACAAAGATTTAACCAATTAAGTTATCTTTTCAAGGTTTCTCCAAATAACAGAACTTCATTTATCACCCAGTATGTAGTATATAATACAATCAAGCTTCCACCTGACTACCATAATTTTGATTATCCCAATGAAATATATGTTTAGCAAAAGACTCTAGAACTCTGAGAATACATCCAGTGTCTGCATCTGAACAGATGCAGACTAATAGACTATTTATTCTATAGTATTCACTTGCATATATATGTAGCTATAAAAACAATGACTGCAGTTTGGAACTTTTTCTCTTAAAAAAAAATACACATTCCATTAAATTAGACATATAGTTGAATTTATATATTATCTTAGGAACAAAAATGAGCGGCAAAGCTCCAGGTGAATTTTGCAAATTATATCAGTAAAGTATGAAATCTTTGGTAAGGCATTTCTGTAGAAAGCAAAGCAGCAGCAATTAAGCACTCTTCTACACAATAATTAAGTTTGTTCCAAGTCTGTAGAGCTTCATGAAACATTTGGGCAAACACACTACCAGAAATATTATTTTTATAAGACCCACAGCAGCAACAATACCATGTAGGAGTGTCAGCAGCACGCCCCAAAGAGGGAACAACACTGCTGAGGAGAAAAGCTGCCTCCTGTTCTCTGTTTCATAATGTGAAGAAACCGTGAAGATTTTACTGCATAATGGCTTTAAGTTGCAGGCAAAGTCAGCAGTCATCATTCCAAGAGCTCATTTGTTTGGGTCAAGCAGAGAAAATTGTCAAACCGTTATAAACCAGGCTATAGAGACAAGGCAAATGATGCAGTTACACCATCTTCCTGACTGTTTCACAGTCAAATTGATATCGTTCCTGCATGGTGACAAAGTGGGAGGAAAAAGGGTACTTTGAGGACTTCTCTTATTTTGAACTTTCTGCTGTTCCTGTTCAAGATATCAAAGAATCTGGCATAACCGAATAGCAAAATGAATAGAATTAAACCAGCTATGACATTTTTTAAAAACCCAAAAGATTAATTACCTGTA
Source organism: Fringilla coelebs (assembly GCF_963513975.1). Lineage (NCBI taxonomy): Eukaryota > Metazoa > Chordata > Aves > Passeriformes > Fringillidae > Fringilla > Fringilla coelebs. The sequence goes on from NC_140028.1 coordinate 69,301,891, forward strand.
GAACTTACAGTCATAAGACAGCAGCAAGGTTAAAAAGTTCAAGATAGTTTTGCAGCGTAAAATTCACTGCCTTGGGTAGGATACAGGTTCATCTGATATTGCACCCACAGGGCTGTTACTCACATTTTGGTTCAGGTTAACAAACTATCACAGAGGACATTTGTCTGTATTTGGGCTTCTCTCTCCAGCGTGCAGAAGCACAGGGTGAAATAGGGAGGGTGAGCACAAGCGTCATGTTGCAATGCCCCCTTTCTTCTTTCCTAACTAGGATCAGAGCAAATAGGTACAAGAAGCTGATTTTGGAAACAGAGTAAAAAGAAAGAGTGGTCTACAAGTACAAAGAAAATTAGCATTTTCAGTGCATGCCTTTTTTGAATTTTTTTTTCTAAAATTCCTCTAAAAAACAGTACACCTCAAATACAGATGAAGACAAACTACAGAGAGATGAAGTAGACTTTCAGTCTAAATCCAGGTACTGGCTTCCAAGCATCATTTTGGCTAACAGATATCCAGCTGCACCAGTGTCACTGAACACGGTTAGCAAAACAAAGCCTTTGATATCTCAGTGTCACTAGTTGCTAATGTTCCTATAAAAAATATGACCTTCAGTATCCAATAACTTTACTTTTCAAGAAACCTTGACATTTTCAGTATGTAAATCCAACAGATTTTATGTCAAATGACCACGGGCATGACAAAACATGACAAAAATTATGTCCCTACTAATTTATTTCATGAAGACAGCAAGAATTAATGACATTATATTATGATCAACACCATTTCTACATGGAGCCTGATACCCATAAAAATCCTGCTAGTAGATAAAGAATATCAGTAATATGCTACAGGGTTCAAGATAATGAGAATATATATTGTTTCTTCTTTTTTGTCTTTTTTCTTCTGTTTGTTATTTTTTTTGGATCTGAACAAAGGCAACCGGGGAACTTCTCTGATCAGCCTCGTAACAAACTTGTAGCTTCCTGGAACCTACGGTCAAATCCAAACTCCAGTAAAGCAGCAAGGCTCCTTACATTTTAAGAGGATAACATAGAAAACAAACGAATTGCTTAGAGCTTGCTACTTATAAGCACTGGCTACATCAGTACAGATGAAATCCTGTTTCCCCTCAGGGCTAAAATACAGACATAGTTCAGTGAAGTTACCAAACTTTTGATGTCAAGTCAGTCACCAACTACAAATAAACGATCTTAGCACTCTGTGGAGGACACAGTTTCACTGTCAGTTTCAAACTCCAGCTGCTGTGCCTTTTCCCTAAGCAGCAGTGGAGGTCTCATCCTTCACATCTCAGTCTTGACAGGAGAAACAGAAGATACCTGACTCCAATGGCTCCCTGCTCTGGGCCTTTACAAATGTCCTTTTGCTCCTCGTGTTCTTCCAGAGTGCCCATTCAAACACTCTTATTCCACAAAAAAAAAAAGAGAATAAAAGGAAAACCATATAATTGACACATAGCTACACCAAGAAACAACTGAAATTATTTTTTTCCCTTAAGCTGATATATGCATGACCTATAAAGATATGCTGAAGAAGAACAGATTTTGAATGCCTCTATAATGATCAGTCTTGCATAGACCATAAAAGGTGAGCTACTGCATTTAACTGATAAAAGCAGGGCTTGTAATTTTTAACACTGATTTCATTTTTATATTTATTAAAAACAATAAAAAGCCATTATGAATATTGCACAACATATCATACAATAATTTCTGCTAAATGGAATAGCCCTCTTTACAGTGTATCATTATACTCTTTGACTTTCTGCAAAATGTAAGCCATAGTACCTGTGACTTGCTGCTGGCATGCAATCAATTGCTAGTGATCAAACAGGGGCAAAACTCTACAAAGTCATCCAGTCACAACAACCATTTCCAGGAACAGAGAATATACTTACCAGAGCAGCTAAATTTTCTTGATGTTAACAGGTTTTGCCTTTTCTTTTTCTTTTTTAACTCTCTCTGCAGTTTTTAAATGTTGGATCCCTTCATATCTTTTTTTTTCCTTTTTCCCTTTCAGCTAAGAAAATACCTGGTTCATAGTCCATGTATGTACCTGGAAACTCTCTCTCTAAATATCCCAAGAAATTTCTCAGTTTTTTGCCATTTATAGTGTTTTCTCGATATGTATGTATGAATAATAAACGAACCTCCTAACAGAGTGACTAACAAAATACTCAAACATAAAATTTTAGATTTAAGGAGAAAAAAAGGAGATAATTAATATTTCAAGCCTATACCATATTCCTGGATTCCAAGGGAAACCACTCTCATTATGTTTTCAAAGCAAATATTAATCATAAATCAAAACATCCGAGAGGAGCCTAAATGAAACATATTTTTACCTTAATAAATGTATTATTAAGCCGTCATAAAAATATATACAACTCTGCAAGCCCACACCAGCTATTTCTATGGTAGTGTTCTTTTAAGAAAAATGATTGAGCCCTTTGGTCTGGGTCAAATACAGGATAAATTCCAATGACAGTGCCTGAGCCATTATATTGGCTGGAAACTCTTGGGAGGGAGAAACCAAACCCCAAAATATATTGTTTCTCTCTGTGATAAAAGCTCTTGTGTACACCTAGACCAGAGCACAGAGAAACAAAAGCAGGAGGGGCACCCTAAATAAAGTCTTGCTCTGGCTCCTTCCAGGCTTGCCCACACATACAGTACACAAGATCAGCACAGTCTGTCATGTCAGCTCACACAACTCCCTTTCAAACTCTTTATTGGGTGAGGGACTCCCTGTTCTGCCTGCCTGTGTGCTCTTATTCAATCCAGCTGTTTGGTCTCCTCCCACTTTCCTCAGTACTCATTCCTTCAACTAGTCCAACAGCACAGGGATGGGCCATAAATGGCAGTAAAGTTAGCCATTTTTAACTCAAACAAACAAAGATTAATAAAGAATTTGCAAAAAATTGATGATCTCATAAAATGAGGCTTTCTGCAGAGGGACAGAGTGGAACATTTGAAGTTTAGAAGAGGCAGACATGTGAAGTTACACCAGCTGCAGTGGAAAGCTACATGAAGCTACAGTGTCACATAGACAGGTGGCAAACATTCTAGGCCTAAAAATAATTCTTTTTGCCCTCTTTGTCAACTTCTGCAAAGAAACCTTTTAGACACAAATTTCACTTTGCCAGAATAGTTTAACAAAGACTAAAAAAAAAAAAACAAAACCAAATTTAAGAAGTAGGGCTAAATCTACCACATGTATTCCTTTTTGATAGTCTGTGTTTCTTTTCATCATAGAGACCACCTCTGCCTAGCACCAAAAAGAAATGCCAGTTATTTGCCAGTTCCCTTTCAGATTTCTGGTTATTCTAGATCTATTCTCCATTATCGCTGCCCATCACTCTAAATTGCTTGTATCTGTAGTGGAGTAAAACAATAACATTTATATGCATCACCTGAATTAGAATTAGTTGTGGTCTTTGGTTTATTAAATAGGGATTAAATAGATCAAAGTATCAGATGCAAGTATCCTTAAATTTGGATATAATTGTGGTACCACCTCTATTGCTTTAAAATACTGTCTACTAATAATATTCTACAAACTGTGACTCCAAGGATGATCTGGGGATCTGCATGGTCATTGAAATGTCAATGGTAATATGTTTATTCTATTAAAAACTAACAGTGATTTCATTCTGAATACTTTTTTACTGAGACTTTGGGAAATATCTGAAATTCCAGCATATTGGAAAGTAATTTTTTTTTTAATTTCATTTTTGAAGGCATTCCATGTACCTGTAAAATGTCTAAATTATATTCTCTAAGCACCTTTTCATTCACAAGCAAATTTGGTGCAATTTCTGAATTTTTATATTATTCTACTGTTGTCTCAAGAAATATACATATTTATATAAAGCAATTCAATTTTAAATATTAAATGTACTTTATATACAACTGTCACCGACATGTTTTATGAAAAATCTTTTCCTTAGGATTTTTTCTCCTGAGAAGCTGAGAGGCCTCAGGAACAAAATGTAAACAATGATTATCTGCTGCTGTGGAATGCAACAGGTGGATCTGTGATTGGTCTCATCTGGTTGTTTCTAATTAATGGCCAATCACAGTCCACCTGTCTCGAACTATCTCGGTCAGTCACAAGCCTTTGTTATTCATTCCTTTTCTATTCTTAGCCAGCCTTCTGATGAAATCCTTTCTTCTATTCTTTTACTCTAGTTTTTAATATAATATATATCATAAAGTAATAAATCAAGCCTTCTGAACATGGAGTCAACTTTCTCATCTCTTCCCTCATCCTGGGACCCTTGTGATCACTGTCACATACAACATCCCTACATTAGCAATAAATACAAAGTTGATATCTTCTGTGAGACCTGAACGAATATTGAATGCTGTAAGTAGGTCTATAGAAAATACTGCATTTGTGAGAGAAGGTAAAACTGATATAAACCCTCAATGGAAAGAAAAAAATCATCAAATTCTTCTGGAGACAGTATTCAAGCTTTGCTGAAAATCTCACAGACAATTTTTCTTCTACTTCTTGTTGCCAATTCAAAGATTTGACTTTATATGAATATTAATCTGTCCTGTTTTTTAAACCCCAATTATAAAAGACAAATATAAATAACTTTTTAAATGTTCTAAACATAGAAGTGCCTATGAATTATGACTGGTTTTACCACCCCTTTAAACCTCAGATACAGAAAAGCACATAAAGTACTTAATTTTAAACATATGGACAATACCATCAACTTCAGTATGTGTTAAATATGTCCCCAAAGCTGAATGTTTAGTGAATATAAATTTCCAAGAATAAATTTAAGAAAAAATAAGAAACAAGTCTAGTAAACTGAATGCTTATTAAAACAGATAATGATGATGCCATAATTATTATTTGCATAAAAATAAAATTAATTAAAAATAAATCATAAACAAAGTATTTTCGTGAGGGATCTTCTCTACCCATCATATAATGTGAGTTAGATGAGACCATAGGACTTGTGTTCAGTCAAAAATCAACCAGAAGCTAATGAAACAGTCTGAATTTTAAGCCCACATATGACTATTTGCTCTGCTGGGAAGAATGTGTTGACCTGTGAATTACATATGACAGAATTTCTCAAAAGCATAAATTACACTTGGACTATAGCAATTAATTTAGTTTAATTCAGGCAGAATTTTTATGAGGATTAGAGAATTAAAGTTGTTTCATTCTTCTTTATTCAATGACATAAAAAAATCACTGTAGAAATCACAGAGGTATCCGGAACTTTCTTAAAATAAATAAGAAAAAAATATATAGTAACTTTGACACAGGATGGTTTTTTTTCAAATCAGATTTGGTTCCAATCTCAGATCACTATTGAAAAATTGAAAAAAGAATTTAAAAAGCTATATGAAAATGGCTATAAAAATGGCTCTTAAAAATAGTTTTGAGGTCTCAGTCTGTTTATCTACTGGTATTTGAATCATGTCAGTGTCCAGATAGAGCTTCACGAAGTTGGGATTTCAAGATAAGGGGCAAAAAAAACCCTCCTCCATATGTGGAACATAGATTATGGTGTCTAATTTAATTTAACATATTTTCTGGGCTCCCTAGTGACTGAAGTTTCATTTTTCTACCAGGATCCAAACCAAAAGGCCTGTCTATTGCACCATTTCTTAACCATGACTTTTCCTACATCATTATCTTATTAATAGAATGAGTAATTTCATCTACGGGGCAACATTTTTATCATGTGAAATCTATGAATGCAGATCTGTTGGCTTTGGGGGTGGGAGGTTGTTTTGGGGTTTTTTTCCTATTTTTTCTCCCCTTATTAACTATAATCTTGCCCTGCAAATTTAGTCCCAGTGAATCCCACTACTGAATAAGATTCAGTCTCCCATGAACTTCCTGCAACACAACTTCATGACCAAAAAATAAGGATGAAAGTTTGTTGTCTTGGCAAAGATTCAAAGCAGTGAACCACTGAAAGATGCAGGGAGGAAGCCATGAGGTAATAAATTTGTAAATAAGACAGCTTTTCATCAGGGCAACCAACTTCAGCATAGGAAATTACATACAACCAGCTCTACTTCTCCTCACTTCCTTCCCCAGCTTTCCAGGATTGAGAGGGAAAGCAACAAAAATTTCAACTAGACAGTGAGGAGAGAGAAGGCTTAAAAAGATCCATGGTGCTGAGCTACCTGACAGCTGTTTCTTAGAGTAAGAACAACTGTGCTCTAGCAAAAGATGCAGCAATTAGGACAGCCACAACATCTGATTTTCTGTCTAGACTTTCAGTGGAAAGACTGGTTTTGCAGAGAACTAGCAACAGCCTAGAACAGGCAAAATGTGTACCTGGGTGCAGTTTAGGTTTCACTCCCTCTGTGATCATGGAATTTAGGAATTTCCTCTGTTTACTTATGAGTGAGCTGCTCATAAACTGGTAAGTGTGTGGATTAGCTGGCAGCAAATATCTATTGACTTGGGGTGCTTTGAACTAAAACATAAAAAGGGCAGATATGAACAAAAATAAATTACACTAGAAGGACTGATCATCAAGGGCAACAAGTCAATCAACAGCCCTGGGAAATCCCAACAGGACTACATAGGTCTGTCCTGGTTCAGGACAGACCTATTTAATCTTCTACTTAATTAATGACTTAATGTGACTACTGTGCTGATGAAGGCTGACAGGTTAGCAAAATAACCAACCATTTTACCATTATAGTGTCAATGAGTATAACATCCTTTCATTCTTTTTTTACTCTCTTCTGTTGGTTTTTTTTTTTTTTTTTTTGTATTTACTTGAAGAAGCCTAAATATTTGCCTTGTTCTTCCCCCATCTAAGTTCTGAGGAAGAGAAGAGAGAAATTCTTCTGTTTACTCAATTTGTAACGTCACTAACATCTTGGAAAAACATTAGAAAAGAAATATGGAATTGTGCATGCAATTTCTGTTGCAGCAGGAAATTTTTCACAGAACCTTAAATGAAAATACATCATGGTATGTAAAAGAGATACATCCCATGAGAAGAGATGAAACCAGTAGATAAGAGGGAAAATATTTGAGCATTAGGTAGATATGTACAGGATGAATCTAGAATACTCCTTAATAGAAGTTTTATAATTACTTACCTGTAATACCATCAATTCAATGTTTAAATAGATGAATTTGCCTTGGAATGGACTCACCAAAGCAGGTATTGTAGGTAGGGTTTCGTGACAGGGAGAAGAATAGTTAGTTTCACTTTCCATTTCCTTCCTTATAATCAATTTTCCCATGTACCCATTGTTCGTTTTAAGGCTCAACGACTCAAAAATATTCTGTAGTTGTATGCCTTCAATATTAAGCATATTTTAAGACCAAACACAGACAAAGGATTAAACAGTGAGAAGTAATAGGATTGAAAATTAGAAATTAATTTTTATTATTCAGTACTTATTCTAGACCAAAAATGAATTAACCCTGTGCATTGTAGTACAAAATGATCACATATTGGTTTCAATTCATGAAGTAAATTTAGTGTGAAACATTTAAGATGAACCCAAATTCATCTTTCGCTCACGTTATGAGTTTTTCATGGCCTACCAAATTAAAAATGCATAAGATTTAATCCTCTTTCTCCATATTATGAAATGATACGGGATGAGAAAAAGACACAAAACTGTGGAATTTTTTCCATTATCCCATTGGGCTTTTACAGGTTTTGTGTTTCATGATCATTGCATGCTGCATCCCTTTTTGAAGATTAGAGGCATGAAGGTGTAATTAAAATACATCACTGAAAATGAGAAACAGAGAAATTAATTGGCTTGGAAGCCTAATTCATATTATTTAAACATTTATGAGAATGCTAAAATGAACAAAGGAATACCTCTCCAAAAGAATCATTATCACCTTCATTGTAACTTTTCATGCTAGCTTTGAAAAATCTCTTGGTATCTAATCACATATTGTAAATATGCAGTGCTAATTATAATTTGCCACTGGGTGATGTATGAAGTTCTGGAAGGCTTCCTTTAGTGAATTCATAGCAATAACAAGAAACAAGATTCCATTCATAGGGCCAGTAAGACATATAATTTGTGGGGGGTTGGGTTTGGTTTTGGGATTTTTTTGTTCTTTGTTTTGTGCGTGTGGTACTAGTTGTTCGGGGTTTTTAAAAAAATATTATTACTACTGGAAGTGCTAGATGCTTGAAAATAATGTATGAGTCCTAAACATTTTTGGCTTCCTCAACATAAACTTGCTATAAATTATTATAAGCTGCAGTATTTGGGAAAAAAAAGCAATTCCTGAAAGCCTCAGATCTAATGAACTACAGATGATGACAATTCTGCTTTGCCTCCAAGAATAACTCCAGGGTAAGCGTGCACCTGCCCAGCCAGGAAGGGAGAATGTCAACATTAGAAAGAGGCTAAGCAGGAATGGAAGCCTGGAGGTTCCAGGGCAGCCAGACAGGAACAATTACAGGTGGGAAATGCTCAGCCTTCACAAAGATGGGCAGAATTGCTAGATCCAATAGTTCATTTTCATTTCTCCACAGCACTAATGTTGTTTTTCACCCTGGAGATAAGGAAATGCAGATGTACCTGTAGCAAGGTGCACAGGTTCCTTGTGGTCACCACAGGATGGCCATGCAGTGTTCTCAAGAAGCATTATCTTCCAAATTTTTTTGCTAGAACTGACCAACAAAGGTGAATTTCGTGATAAATGATGGTTGGATATCACTGTGCTAAGAAATGCAAACTTCTGCATGAGAATTTTATGCAGTTGGAAATTATGAAAAAGAAAAAATAATTAGAAAACTCTTTATTATTCTCGTTCAAATCATCTCAATCCCAGCAAAGTTCCATCTAACCTAATACTCTGTTTCTCAGAAAGACTAATAGATGCACTGAAGGTACCACAGAGCAATTGAATGCTATTCTTTTCCAAAGGAATTTGGGAGAGCTCCAATTTGGAGATTATACTTGGAGTCTTATGTGTAATTAGTTCTCATAGTTAGCCTATGCCTGTCCTATGGATTTATAATATAACTTTCAAATTATTGATGTTTTTAATTACAGATCTCCAAAAATAAGGTGTTTTAAAGGATAAACATGAATTGCTCAAAAATGTTACAGTTCTCTGTTGTTTTGATTGGGACACTGGATAATTTTACTGATTTCTCTTATCTGCCTATAGTATAAAAACGGATCTGTGATTAATTTTCTTGGCACCACTTACGTTAAAATTTGGCCTGTCATATCATTCTGTAGTTTCTGAAGTTTTTCTTTTTTCTTTCTTTCTTTTATCTTTCTTTCATTTTTTTTAAATTTCTGTTTCTTGTTTTAATCAGTACAGTTTTCTACAGTTTTCTTGTTAAAAACAATGTTTTGCTTTATCCTGTGTCATTCGTTATGGTTCTCAGAACAATGGTTTCCTGCCTCTGGAGGCCAAGCAGCTGTATCATAAATTATCCAGATATCTTTGTAATAGCACTTATCTTTCTTACTCTCTTTCAATTACACTCTCACACCTTTAGACCTGCTCTTCAACCTTCTGATTTATTATTCATCATGTCCTGAGACCTTTTGTCCGTCTTATGTTATGTTAAAGAGAATTTCCATTCCTCACAAATCTCACAGCTCTTCCTCTTTTCTCTCTCTTTTTTTTTTTTAATAGAGGTTTAGCATGAACAAATCTTGCATCCTACAATTAACATATTTTAGATTTATGAGTTTGTCATATTGAATCTAAATATCTTGGTGACTACTATTTAAAAAGCACTATGAAGTCTGTATTTTAAATAGGATGAAGACATCATACGATAATATTAAAGGGGGAAAGAAAAGAAGCCTTTCCCTGAACTTATAATCACCTCTAAAGAAATTGTCCCCAACTGGTTTTAAACTGAAAACTATTTAGTTATGGACCACAGAATATGGCCAGGCCTTTAACCTTTTTTACCTATTATTTTTCCCTATTCCTTCAGAGAAATATTGATTTCTAATTACATCCCCTTTCTTAGATAATACAGGCCAAAATGGCCCTATCCTGTTTTTAATTTGATGTGCCATCAATATCAGCAGCATAACACTGGGCTGTAAAGACAAAGTCTTATACCTTTTCCCACGGATGGTTACCTGAACATATATTAGATAATAAAAGATTACTTTGAAAGACTAAATACAACAAATAGAGATTTAAATTTATAACAGTGAATTAATCAATAAACTAAGTAGCTTACAAATATTTTTCTACATATATTATTTTGTTCATAAATTTGCAAATTTAGGCAAAAATTAAGGGAAAAGTTTGATATTTACAGCATTTATGTCGATTTTAAAAGGTATGTGTAGTAGGTTGAATTCCAAGACTTTGTATGTATCCATTTTATGAGCCCAAATACCTAAAATTATTTATGAGAAAGCTTATCTGCACTGACAAATCTCTGTGGACATATATACAGTGACTGGCATGTGTATGATAGTCGTAAAAGGTGCAAATATAATATTTTAAGTTTTGCTTATCCTCTCCTTTATCTTCTCCCACTTCTGTGTGGTTCTTAGCCAGATCTTAATTTGTATGATTTGGGGAAAAATTGGGTCAGGGTAGAAAATCCTATTTTATTTGCAGAGGTACCTTGTGTAGGAAAATAGTACAGTGAGAAAAATCGTATCTCACGAACAATACACACCGGTATCAGGGCAATGAGAGAGGAGATTAATTTCAAATTTCAAATTTCAAATGGAAACTGATTTCTTCTGTGCATGGTATCATAGTTCTGGTGATACAAGGCAGAACATCACCTGCTGTTGGATCAGATGCACTATCAAGTGCAGTCTTTTGTCCTTGAAGTTAGAAACAGATTTTGGACCTGAATGAAAACTCTTGAGTTGGAGCTGAATATTCCCTATAACAATAAAAGCATCACTTATTAATTTTTGTTAATGTTGAAAAATGCAGATAAGGGTAAGGGGGCTTGTAGTCTACCAGACACATCACAAACACTGCAGCCAGCTAAATTGCGGCTCCTGATGTGTCTGTCTGCCTCATGAGTGACCAGCTACTTACAAACTCTGCAGAATTTGAACATTAAAAACTATATTAGATGAGATTTTGCAAGACCAGAAGAAAAACTCTGCTGAACCTAGGAGAGCAGTTACAGCTTGAAGGGCCTCTGTTAAGTAAAAAATTCCATTTGCACTGCTTTAAAGCATCGATGATTTCAGCACAAGGTGATTTAAGGAAACAACAGCTGTTCCTTAAAATAACCACACCTTAAAATTCAGAAGAATATCACAAACTAGAATAAGAATATTCTTCATTTCCTGTTGAGAGATGGAGTTCAAACCTACTGATGGTATTATGGAAAATTATGGAAAATGTTAGGATAATCTTCAAATATCTTTGTTCAAATTTCAGAACTATTTCTACCCTGCTATAAATAGCTTTTCAATTGAGAAAAATAACAATGATAGAGTGATGGCATCATGGATTTTGCAAGGATTATGAAACAAAATCTATCTAAAATGTCTTCAAAATGTCTACTAAAAACCCCTTCATTTATTTTCCATATGAAAAATTTTGCAGTGAAGTAAAAAAAAAAGAAAATAATTTATTTCTATACCTTAAATATCTCATTAAGAAATCTCTAATAATTTACCACATCCAGTTACATCAGCCTAGGGAGTGAATATCTGCAGATAAAAGAGGAGGCTAGGTAGTAAAACAGTGGGACATCAGGGACAATGAAAAAGATGTTATAGACTCTATATAATATAGGATTATTGGTCTTTCAGCCTGCCATTCTTAAAGAAGGATAAACTACAACAATATTCAAGATTTGCTGTAATAACTGAACTGCTGTATGTCCAGGGTAGGAGGTAAGAATGTCTTTATTTAGTAACTATATCTCATGCAATTCATGCTGTATGTCCTATGCTAGGCGGTAATAATAGCCAGGTTTGCTGCTTCTTTAAGAAAACACTAATTACTATTATTGCTTCTTGAAAGTTTTTTTAGATACTCGCCCTGGAAACGCCATATGTCATCGATTTCAGGTAAAGGCTACCCCATGCATATCACTCCACACCAATTGTTGCCTTAGTTTTCTTCTTCACTTACCACAGTTTGTATTCACAAGCTTCGGCAGACTAATTGCATTCATCTGGAGATCTACTATTACTACCTGTCTGCATGACTCCACCTGAAACGGGTTTTCAACAATATTTCTACTCTGGGCAGAGCTCACCTGCAGTTCTGTACAGAGGAAATGTCATTCCAGCTCCTCAGGGAAAGTGATTATTATTCTCTTTGTTAGTTATTTTTCCTAGGAAAGCTTTTTTTTCTGATAGCAGATTTTTTTTCCCCCTTGTACTGAAAGCTTCCTTTTAAAAAAAGCACAGTCATTTCCAATGTATGTCACTTTCCCAGATTACTTAAAATGCAGATGGCCAACAAAAGTAACAAGGTTGGAAACATTTCCTGGCCCAGCTCATAATCAGAGTTTGGATGTTATGTTTATATCTCTTCTCATACTTTGAGTACTACATAAAATAATGCAAAGAGACACCATCATAAAGAAAGACACAAAATTTAAGGTAGAGACAGGCTCAGCAGAACTGGAGAAGTCTTTTAGCAAAGATTCAGACAAAAGCAAGTACACATGAAAAAGAGTTGATTGTCTCCTCTGCTGTCTTTTTTTCTCATGTTGATGAATCTCATTCTCTGCACACCTGAACCCCCTGCCAAACTGTTCCATGTCTAAAGCCATGCTGTCAGCTATAAGTAATAGTCCTTGCTGTAGAGCTGTTGCTGACCTAAACGTTCTCTGCCAGTGATTTCACCCCATTCACATGATTGGTGTCTCCTAGAAAGTGTCTTTGAGTGCTGTAGTACACTGATTCACGAATTTCAGCTGCTGATACAATCAGTCCTGTTCTTAACACAGATATTTCAGGAAATGTTATGTCAGATGTATGCCAAGCATTTAATTTATCAGGAATGTATACCTCTAACAAACACATCTGACTCTACATCCAGACAAACATCTATGGAAACACAATCAGTTTATTGTGGGGGTCTTCTGCAACTATATTCAATTATATATTCAATTCAGTAGAAGATTTATTTGCTACTAAGAAGGATGTACGTGATGTTGTGGATGATATAACTGACTTAGTCCAGCACCTGACAAATCCAATTCAGTAGATGACACAAGGTATCATTTTTGCAGAAATATATTTGATGTACTAGGTTATGAATTTGATACAAATTAGGTCTTTTTCTTTGTTGAGCAATACTTTACTTTTCTCCTAAAGCATTTTACTATAGACAGTATAGGATATGCAATTTTTTCCCATTAAATGCTAATAAATGGCATGTCCATTATGCTCTGTAACATTTATCCAGACTATTGAATGCTGAAATGAACAATGGAAGTGACAGAAACCTTGCTTTTAAAGAGTTCTTTTGACACTACATCTGAAAGATGTCTTTTAGCTGAAAGAGAAACATCCAATATCTGGTCTGTCAGCAACCGAAACCAAGGCTTTTATGGAGCATTTGAATGGACTTTCAGTAAAAGTAGTAATTCTACCTCTGAATGTGCTGGTATTGCTTGTTATGAGACAAAAAAGTTGAGACCAGAGAATATTTTAGTTTTGTCACAAGGATTTTTCTAATACGTAGAAGTCATCCTCAACCTACCAGTGTATACACAGGTACTGAACTACTCGTATAGCACCTTGCTAAAAGACATGAGTCTGTTCAAATTGCTTACTAACATCAAAAAGAAAAGACCAAAAATACTACCAGAAAACCCTACCAAATAACTTTATCCAAACACCGACCAGACAAAAAAAAAAAAAAAACAAACTAAGAAGGCAGGGGAATAAAAGGAGAAACACCATTCCTTCAAATTGCATAAGAGTTTTGACACTCCTAAAATCAGCAAGAAGAAAGTATTAGCCAAAATGAAAGCTAAAGATGTCAGTGGCATTTATTAGGACCTTGCATCTATAATGCATTTCTCCTGGCCATGCATAGAGAAATGCATAAAGCCTGACTAAAACAGCTTATGTTTTAAAAAGACAAGCAGTACATGAAGGTCAGGGAAAAAGCAGATCATACACAAATCACAGCTTACATTATAGAAAGAATAGAGAATATTGCTTACTGAGGCACATTTTAGCTAACCAATTTAGTTCATTCACTGCATGCTTTGCCAAGTCTATTGCTTAGAACTACCAATCTCCAGAATTATGGATAGCACATTCCCCTCAAGAGACAAGAACTTTTCACTAATAAATGCTCCTTAAGAATTTAACGCAGAGATGGAAAAACTATTTGTTTCAACTGACTCACACCAAATACACTAATTTCCTATTGCAATGCATCTGAAGCATCCTGTCTGGTGCTTAGGGCAGTTCCTGAATGATCAGGTCAGCTTCCAGCTACACAAAGAGTGCTTCAAGGCCACAAGACGTCAGTGTTGCTGCTTCTTGAATTGTGGAATGCCACCAGAGCAAAAATAAATAGTAAATTGGGTATGATACTGTAACATAAATTTCTTCACATCAAGAGTCAAAAATAAAAGGATATTAAGTTTAAATTCTGATCCCTCAAAAAAAGCATTGCAAATAGGCCTAGGTTGCCAATTATGCATAGTTACACAAGGTAGAATTACTGCATCTTGAAAGCAAAAATAATATCTTTGAATTTTTTCTTGGGAAAAGAAAATAATCCAGCCTATGCAAGACAATACCTGTAGATTATGGACATCTTTCCAAGAGGTCCCTTACTTTACATACCAAGAGTTTTGAAGATAACAGCTAGGTTAGAAGTGCACAGGCAAAATATTTGTATCAGAAGCAAAGAATTTACTGTTATGTTATAAAATTTGTGTAGCAGCAAAGGAGGTGATTGGTAACCTCCACAATCTGGTGACTTTTTGTCTAATTTAGGCTGCTCTCTGAGCATTTGAACAGACAGTCAGTCCCACCCTTGATGCTGCCAGTATCCTAAGGAGCAAAACCTGAGTAAGACAAGCTTTCTAGAAGATGGATGCGTATGCCAAGATTGGCAGAATATCTGGGCATGTGTCTTTAATAGTAAACACAATGGGAAGCATTGGGCATAAAGAAATTTGAAGCAGTAACCTTGTTTTTAAAGACTAGAAATCCTGCCTTTGATCAATGGAGTTAAATAGCTCAGGTTAAATAGCTCAGATATTGAGAAAGCCATGCAAGAGAAACTCTCAAGTAAAGTCACTATCATGAAAATATAACCAAATTCGCTATGAAATCCACACGTTTTGAATCCAAAGACAGTACAGGGAAAGGAAGCCTAATGTTTTGTTCATTGGAAATCACAGATAATGCCTCATATTTCCATCTATGAAAGAACTCCTCTGGGCTTTAGAATTAAATCTGTATCCTTTTGAAATTAAAATTAATAAAAAAATCCTTTTGCATTCAAAAAGACAAATTTTATTAAAATTAGATGTGAAACTGCTAAATATCTATACTAATTTTAAACAGATCCCATTGAAATAACTTTGAAAGAAAACAAATGAAGAGGGTCTTGGATGGGTTGGTATGCCTGTCTCCTATTGTGCTTCTGCTAGACAAATATTTGTGTTGAGGCTTGTTTTCATTCTGCTCAAGGAATTTCTGGTTTGCAGCAAATTCTACATAAACCCAGACCTTCTACCTCCTCTGAGGCTTGACTGTAACTCTGTTTGCTTCTTTTCTCACTTGTCTGTTCAAAATAAAGTTTTCCAGGATCTTTTTGACAAGTGTCCTTCTGCCTCTTCTGTCTATCCTACAACATCATTTCTATCCTGTGTTCTCAACTGCTTTTTCCCAAAGTCAGACCATTTCACTGGCTTTGTTTTTAAAAGAAAATTTTAAAAAGGAATTATGACAGATCCTTTGATGCAGAACTAAATAAAATTCCCTATTTGTTTACTATTTATGATACGGTTTAGTGGTTTAGGGCAGAGGCAGTGCTGGGTTGACAGTTGAACTTCTAATCTTAAAAGGTTTCTTCCAGCCTTGATTCTTCTTTGAGTCTATTATAGAGACTCCACTACAATTCAGACATTAGAGTTGCTTGACTTGGGTCCAGGTTGAAAATTATATTTTCTCTTCAGTGAGAAAGAGAAGTGTGCTAATGAAGCAAGGGCAGTTTTGGTGCCCTCATGATATTATGTATCCAAACTCTCTAAAAGAAGCATTTCTTGTTTTGGCAAATGCGCCAGAGTCTGGAGTTCTCCAGAGCTTCCAGATTTTGCAGAGCAGAAAGTGAAACATGAGGCATAATCAAGATATTTATTATACAATACAGAGAAATAACTTAGCAGTATTTTCTTAAATTTTTTTCTCAAAATATAAAACATAAAAAATCCTATCAGGATTATGGTAAAAACAATCAAAACTAAATTCCAACTATTTAGAAACAACCCTTGAACAGGAATCTACTCTCCCCCTTTTGCCTACAGTCTTACCAATCTCCTAGCACTTCAAAACACTGCAATATCAAAAAGCCCCTATCTCCACTCAGTTTATTTTTCAATGAGAAGAGACACACACTTTATCTATCAGCTCTGACTGACCTCAGAGGTAAATGTCCCCACCTGACTTTCCACTTATAGTAAGAGAAGTTCAAGACAAGAGAGCCCAATATGATATACTCTGTTGCACGGTTGACTCACTGCTCTCACTCAGGGGTTTTCTATTCTGTACGTACAGACTAATTTGATCTTAAGTCATCTGTATTTTACAGCAGCCTTCCATGTACATCAGAAGGTCTCAGTCCAGTCTTTTATCATTACAAGTGCAACCTGAGAGCTATTTTTCTGTCTTTTTGCACCTGTTACTCAGTGTGCTTCTCAACTGATGCGGCTAGACCATTCTTATTTTTCCAATACCAAAAACCACCATTCCATTCAGCTGCTACAAAATCTTACTTTGTTGTCTTTGCCAAACCCTGAGAGGAAAGTCACTGTTACCACACTTTGATTACCACATCATTTTCCCCAAGGAACTTCAAATGAAAGACTGAAGTTATTTTAAAAAGAAAATTAAAACCCCACGAGAAGCCATAAAGTACCAGTCATGTAAGATTTATTATAATGTATTGTATGAGAGATGAGTTTAGCCTAGAGATGCACTTGAAAGTTTGCATATTTTCATACATCTAGACCTGACAGAAATGTGCTCCTACATGTATGTGACAAGGTATCAACTTTGTTAAGAGCTTAAAGATAGTTCTGAAAATCTCATGTTGAGTTCTGCCATCAGCAGTTTATCATCATCTGTAATGCAGGTTATAAGCAGTGAAGATGGATCTAACAATTCATATAATTATCATCAATCCATTTTTATACTATCTAAATTAAATTTGAGTTTCTAGAAAACTGCTTGTTAGACATAGAGTTATCCTTTATGGACTCTGAAGGCTATTTTATTTTTTAAATCAGCTATTACTTTAGAAACATTTGCTTCTAACAGTTAAGAAGCTCAATATCATGTGATTTTTATCAGGTAAATGTATTCTAGAAATAAGAAGATTACATGCAGGCTGTGCTGAAACAAACTGAACAAATTGTTTCCTTGTATTCATTATATACCTCGACAGAGGAAATCTTAGCGCAGCTCTTATTAGGAGAAGCATGATTTGAATGTGTTTTGATTTTTTTTCTAGACATTTATGGAGAAATAATAACAGGTTAAAATTGAAAACACTTGTTAGAATTCCACAGAAGTAGAAGAGCATGGTAAGCACACTCCAAAGTTTTACTGTCCACATAGTTACAGGGGATCTATATAGAGACACTGTGACACCGCTTTATGAAACAAATACCTGCTCGTTGTAGTTCTAGTCCACAACTCTGCTGGTGCCAAAGGTTGAGGTAGCCCTATGGTTTGAATTCAGCAGTGGTTAACAGGTAATTATAACAATGCTAATAGCAAAAAAAACATAGAGACCAAGCCTCTTGGATCATGGTCTTGGTGCTGGATTGTTGCTCAGAACATGCATCATTCCATGTATTTGGAAAATTATATGATACTTTCCGCTTCAACGAAACAAATTAATATAGTCTCCTGAAGCTGAAGTTTGGAAGTGACACTTGTGTGTCACCAATAGCTTCAGTAATATTGATAGCTAATTTGTATGTTTTTAGATTATAAATATTTCCTAGGTTTCATTTTGAAAATAATTTATGTAATAGCATGTTTCGTTATCTGAAAGCAAGTTTAGTGATATTCCATCTGTAAGTTCTCTAATGTTGTTGGGCTTTTAAAATTTTATGACAATTGAGTTAATTAAACAGAAAAACACTACTTTTTCTTTCTTTAGATTTTTATTTTATGAGTATTTCCAAATAGATATTTCCAATATTTCCAATATTTTCCTCTTTAGAAATGACAAAACATTTCTTTAGATAAAATAAATGAAATCATATTCAAACCATAAAATAATATTCAAAGCATAAAAAAAACTTCTCCCTCTTTTTTGTCTATTAATTTTTAAGGTAAAAAATCGCTCAACAAAGACTTGTTTGGCTATTTTTTTTAAGCAGACTAGATATTTCTGTGTTTCTAACTCACTGGTAATATTTAACATTCATTCAGATATATTTCTCTACCCCAAGGCCATCTCACCCCATCTTGTTCCACTGACTGTCTCTTGGAGTGTTTTATTTTAGAGTTGTGTAACTTGCACCTCTTTTTTTTTTTATTATTTGCCTTGAGAGCAAACTTTTCTCATAGAGTCATAAACTTCCCTTTCTCTTCATATTCAGGCTCGATTTGTATTCAGAGAAAAGCAGCATCTTGGTCCAATGTATCAGAAGTGTTTCAAGGGAAAGAAAATCCCATTCTCAGGTGTGTTTGAGTGGAGGACCTGGAAAGGAAGCCCAGATTTAGCACTAAGTGTACTTCTGTTTGTTGTGTGAAGAATGAAGTGATGCAGTCGTGGGGGGTTTTTTGTTGGTGTTGCTGTAGCTGCAGAATCCACACTGGCACAGAGGGCTGTAGCAAACTGTCCCACTGTTTTTTCTTCTACCTGGACAGTGAGCTTAAGAGATTCTGTTCTTCTCACAAGGATACTTACCTTCTCTGTGGTATTTAAATGCCATGTTGCTGCTGAGAGCATTGTCCCATCCCAGGTGCACTGAGAGTGTCTGGCTGTAGTGTCCATTTGGGAGAGAGGAAGGTGTGGGAGATGAGAGGTGACCACACTGCATCATGACATTAGCTTTTTGTAAATTGATGTGTTTCATGTACTTTCAGAAAACTTCAGCTGAGCATTTTCCAAGTTCATTGGGAGAAAAAACTTGACTGCTGAGAAAACAGAACACATGAATCTGCGGGGTATTAACTGCCTAAACTGTTTTTATTTTCTTTCCACCATATTCCTATATCACCCAACCATAACAAGGGCTGTGAAATGAGACATACAGCACAATCACCTAACTGAAAGAGTCAAAATGGCAAGAATTTGACCATTTGCAGAATGATTAGTTAACCTGCACATTAATCAAATGTTGCCATCACCAAAAACGAGATGAACACCAGAACAGACCACAAAAACCCTTAAATATTAAATTTTTACAGAAAAGGTTCATTCAGAATATGATTGGCTTGCAGCAGAAATTTAAATAACACTGTAGAAATATTGATATGAGATACAGAAAACGCATTGTGTCATTTTGTCATCACCATTACGACAGAGTGAGATCTTGACTGCTCTGAGGTAGGAGAAACAAGAAATTATGTCAGCTAGACTTAAGGAGAGACTGCCAGCTAGAAGCAATTTGAATCTATTAGACAAGTTACTTCAAACTGCTACTATTTTAAGGCAAACCTCAACTCTAGGGTAAGTTATTGAGACAACTCACTTTGACATCTTTGGTGTCTGGTCACCTGCCACAGTGACATTCATTCAAAATAACCAGGAGTCATAGTAAGCAGGAGAAATTTGGTATCCATGCCTCCACCTTTGCTAGGAAATCTCTACAAAGAATGGGTTTGTTCTAAAGAATTCTTTACACTCCTGTAACAAGTACATGCGGCAAAATTTTTAATTTTTTTTAGGATCATGGAAGGAGACAGTGACTTAGAGCTACATTTCCTGTGTGTTAACACTGAACAAACAATACAGAACCACCAAGGCTGCTTTTATCACAAATCTTCCCTTCCCAGCTTTCATGCAAACCCAACTAATCTGATGGCTCTACTGATAATTTGTAATCTGTTCTGTGTTCTATCCATATTCACCATTAAGAACAAAATAACTTTCCTTTCACAGAACAGGGAAAAATCAACCTTCCAAAGGGTTCCTATTTGTTGCAGGGTTGAGAAGATTGAGGCTTTGTCTCTTACTTTTCTTTTTACTCTTCATACTTTGATTAAAGTTTATTTGAAAGTTTCAGAAAGCAGCCTTGGGCTTAAACTTGGTTGGATTTTTTGGTTCATTTAATTTCATTTGTTTTCCCAAGTTTTG
This sequence comes from Fringilla coelebs, assembly GCF_963513975.1. Taxonomy (NCBI): domain Eukaryota; kingdom Metazoa; phylum Chordata; class Aves; order Passeriformes; family Fringillidae; genus Fringilla; species Fringilla coelebs. The sequence continues at coordinate 69,322,369 of NC_140028.1, forward strand.
CCTTTCCAGTCTGTGAAATGTCTGATACAGAGCCCAAATTAATTGCCAAATGCATAGATTATGTTTGTGCATCTTAGAAGAAAAATGCATTTGCAAGATGCTTGCCCTCGATAGTCAAAGTTCTATTACCAGCTGTAAACTGAACATTTTTGAAACAGTTATGCAAATGAATTTGACATTTGCAAACACAGATGTACTGGTCTGTGCAGATCACCCTTTTTCTCTTACCAAAGCCAAATAACAATTCTCATACCCATGTACAAATAGATTTTTTTTAAAGCTTTTATTTTCAAGCTCTAGCATCTCAGAACAGAGTAATTAATTTTGTGATGGAAAAGTTGTGAATTATTGCAAAATATGACAGTGTATCAAGTAAAAAATCTTCATACAACACATTGTAATTTGCCCACACTTCAGTTCACAGAAAGCGAAAAAAGGAAGGAGTAGAGCAAATTTTGAATATTTGTATATGAAAGCAGCACATTTTGGCATTGATTTGCTTCAGCAGCCATTACTACTAAAGGTTGCAGACTGATGTTTCACACCCCTTTGTCAGGGAAACCTGACTCTGGCAGTCATCTGGGTTGTGAGGACTCCCAGAGGGAAGGAGACCCTTATGCAGAAGTAATTTGTAGGAGTTACAGATGAAGCAGATCTCCAAAGTAGCATGATGAGTGTATTCCCCATTATGCTGATGCACTTTTAATAGACATGCGTCTAGGCCCCAAGCAAGGATTATCTTAATTTGTTTTGCCTGTTTCTTATATGCACATGCTCTTTATAGCAAGTATCCCTTCCACAATATTCTGAAACAAGTCTTTCTTTAATTCTCTTTTCTTCTTTATATCAAATTTTGATATGCACACTGCAATCAGAACAATACTATCATGGTTCAATGCTGTGCCAAAGCAAAACTGTGGCTTGTGTGTTGGACTTAAGCTGATTCCTTTGTGTTCTGCATTTATCTGAGATACCATTGGTTTTGGTGCACTAATTTCTGTAGAAACTGCTATAATCTTAAAAATTGCCCTCACGTGATCTTATGAAACACCATAGATATCACTCTCTATTCTGCTCCTTAATCCCAGTTCATTAAAGGATGTAACTTACCCCTTCATGTGAGTAAAGCTGAGACTGAAGAAAGAAGTCTGATTTTTAGTGTTTCTTTTTAATTAAAAATTCAGTCCACTTTCAGGTAAATCAAAATTAGGCTGTGTATTTATGTTTTATTAATTTATTAATGGAACATTTGTATGCAAAGCATGAAACCATTCAGATTGGTGTTTCTTGATGTTAGACACTGGCCTTTATGCAAAAGCTTTATAAGACTATAAAAAATTAAGTATTCATCAAGTCAGCTTTCATATGACTCTATTTCACATATTTTTCAAATTTTTGCTAAAAATCTTGGTAATTGCTGCTCGACTTGGCTAAATGCTTGCGACTTATTTCACATGGCATTGAAGGACACAGCAGAATACTCACTGACTGTAGTTAAGAGCAGAATTTCACCCCTTGCACCTAATCTTCTGTTTTCACATCTTTTCATACCCTTTATTTCCCTTATATCATCCAGCAGTGAACTGAACAATTCAATCTGAAGATTCAAACTGACTCAAAAGGATTTGCATTTGATCCTCACATTCAGGTGTATATGTTCTGGATGAGCAGAAATGCTCTCCGATGCAATTACGCTTTCAAGGGGTATTTTGAGAGTCAGAAATACAGCATTTTCCACTTTCTACATCCTGCAACTCTTTTCATCCTGGCAGATTTCTTTTTACTTGTCTTTGTTTATATGGTTGACAATTTCTACAAAGAGATGTCATTAATTGATACAGAAATGTGGATTAGTACCAAATTTCTCTGAGATCTTTTTCTGAGAGGTCTGATAAAAACAGGAATGAGTAAGAAATGGACTGACACAGTTTGCTTTCCCTCAATTGTTTTAGCTTTAATTGAAGAATTTAGGTGGTGAGCATGTTTCAATCTGCTATCAGTGTAAATTTCAAATAGACACCTCCCAGATGCTCTGTGGAAGGTGACTCTTTGTGTTTCAGAGCTTCTCTTGGGTGGCTCTTTACATTGTTATTATGAAAGAAATGGGATTGAAAACATTTTCTTTCCTGACTTGTCATACAAAATCTTCATTTGTGGATAAAATATGACAATAGCCAATAAAATGGTACAGCGAAACACACTGTACCATTGCCAGCACACACTCATCTCTCATCTTCCATTTCAAGCTGTTACCTCCATGCTGTGGAGACCACAGCTAAGGACTGTCTTGCATAGTTAACAGCTTATAGCAATAGCACCTTGATGCTACATGGTGTAATAAGTGCCAGATGAAAGCAGTGTACTTAGGGAACCACACCTGTGACTGCCACAGCTTTTCATTTCTATGAAAATTGGACCCACTACATTTTTGCAAGAGTGTTTCATCATTTACGTCTGAGCAGCGCTATAGGGTGGGAATATTAGTGCAATATGAGGAGAAGTTGACAAAATTTCTTTTTCAAGTCTCAGAATAGAGCTCTTTCTTTTTCTCTACACTGATGACATTTTTCGTACCCTGATGAAGTGAAACTTTTCTCTTTTCCTTCAGCTCAGAAAGGATCCTTTTTCATATCTGTTGCCTAACACTCTCATAAAACAGAAAGCATTTGCTCGGTGGAAAATGTAAGGGTTACCTACTCTAATCACAGACATGTAGAATAGATGTTGGGTTAGATAGTTTGGGTTAGAAGGGACCGCTAAAGGCCACCTAGTCCAGCCTCCCAGCAATGAGCAGGGACATCTTTAATAAGATCAGGTTGCTCAAAGCTCCATCCAATCTGACCTTAAATGTTTTGAGGGATGGGGCATCTATTACTCTCTGAGCAATCGGAGGTTTCATTTTCTTGCCCCACTCATTGCAAAAAGTAGTCTTCCTTATTTACAAATATATAAATATCATAACATATATTCTTCAAAACAGTATTGTTTATGTGTTTTGGTTTACCTGTCTTGGACTACACTTCTGAAAATAAGTGCTTTTCTGGACAAATAATCTACCAAAGATGAATCCTTATTTACAAGATCAGTATGATGCACTGGCACAGTTGCAATGGTTTGCCAGTCCTTATTGACTTCTCTTTCCTTTCTAAATCCTGAATCTAAAATATATATGCTGAACTGATTTATACAGGTCTTCTACAGAAGGGATAACATGCAATTTATTGATCTAAACCAATTGATAACAAGACTTTTTTTCCTTATCAATTTTTCTACATTAGCATAGATGTCACAGCAAAAACTAAGACAAGATTTCTTTTTCCTGACTATGATGGCTAATGCATTTAGTGTGTTCTCTGTAAGCCTAGAATAATGAAGGAGTTGCCCATTAGTTCAATGCTGAATGAATACCAACATTATTGAGGTCATTTATCAACAAGAAAAAGCATATTATATTGATTAAAAAGAGTAGTTAGGTACTTTTGTGACAGAAAGAAGAAAACCTAAGCTTGAAAGAGAAAATTATTATTCTGCAGGTTATTTCAAATATAAAATTGACCTCAGTTCATTATGCTATATAAGTCAAAACACTCATTCCTCAACTTTTGACCTGACCTCACTGTCAAAAATCTTGGATGAATGTTCAGAAGAAAATGTGATCATAAATCAGAACAAAAGACTGCTTGGACAGGAACTGTGCATTGTTCATCATGATTCAGTTCACACTATTGTCATAAAGATAAAAAATACACATGTGGGAGCAGAAATAATAACAGTAGGAGGAAAAGAAATGAAAAGGATACAAAAAGATATAGGCCAGAATCTCAACTGATGTAAATTTGTCTATCTCCACTTGAACAGCAGAATTCAAGCAGATTTACACAACCTGAGGAGATAATTTCATGATAGGTTTGGTGTTATGGCCACATAAGTTCCCACTAACCCCCCCTAACAAAGCTGTACAGTTGGACTATGATGGTATATGCTGCATTTTTTGTTGAGCATAATCTCAAATAAAAGTATATAATGGTTACGACTTTCCTGATGTTAAAATGATGTGACTTTTAAGGTGATAAGAAGTAGGTAAATATATTGGCCAGAATTCCCTCTGTTGCTACTCAGGAGGAATGCAATTTTACATGGGAAATACTGACGTTTTTTGAATGAAAATTAAGAAAAAACCAAAAAACTAAAGATTCTAAATTCCTGATGTTTGAGAAATGTTTTTCAGGTATTTTGAGACCCTTATTGAACATTCTGGGATATTTTCAGCCTGGAAGAAAGTCCTAAAGTAGGTCTTGGAAAGGTGGTACTTCTATGATTCAGACTGAAATGCTAAAGGAAATGGATAAGAACACTGAAATAGCAGTGATTACTGGTCAGTGTCACAGGCATATGAGGCTGTTAAAGCTAAGATGGTTTTGTAGCCCAAGAACAAGACATTAAAAAAGAGTTTTTATTAAATTCTTCATGTATTTAATTACTTGTCAGAAATACAAAATGAAAATCTATGCTGAAAGATCTTTTTGGAGTGTGGGAGAGACAGGGAAAATATTAGTACTTTGATGCACTAAAATGTACAATTCTGATGGGGTTTTTGATGTTTATGAAGAAAAGTAGCTAAGTTATTTCATCTAGAAAAGCAGAGCACTGTGTATACCCACTACTTTTATCCTCTGCCTATTCTATAAGGAAACTATTCTTAAAGTACAATAAGTAGTAATTTCATTGACAAGGCAGAATATTACAGTACCACAGAAGTCATTATGTTTCTTAGTGCCAATGATCTGAAAGGTAGGGAAAAATTATTTTTTCTTCCATTGACATAAATGCCTAAAAATTCCAATATACTTAGTGGGATAACTCTTAAGGCTTACATGTGTAACTGAGATAAGAACAGGACTTGAAAAAGAGGATAGAAAGAAGTACAGCTTAAAAAGATGGGCCATATCGACATTAAATTTAAAAGCCTTCTATCCCCCCTACCTAGGAACACCCCAAAAGCTTCTGGTATATGAGTTGTCATGATTCCTATATTGCTGTACCTAAGCAAGTTAAAGAATAACCTATAAAAGAGTCCCAGTAAAGAGACATACATAGTTAAAATTCCAACACATCTATGACACAGGTAGGCATCGCTTGTCTGTCAGTAAAGCAGGCAGTGAGTGGTTAAGATTCTCTAGTTCTAGAAAACTGTAGTAATTTGTAAATCTATAGGTTTAATACCTCCAACAGAGCCTTAAGATTTTTTTTCTGTCAAAAGAGAGCATATAATTTTTCTTTTTCCCATTTTGAAATGTCTATTAATAATATCTGTAACACAGATTAATAACCTTGGAAAGCATTTATAATACTGAGCCAAAGAGCTCAACACTAAGTAGGTAAAATTCATATAGGAATATTGTTGAAGCATAAGGTTTCTCACTAGGGCAAAAAGCTACATGGAATTCATGTTATTAGAAATTGTTCATTTTGTATATCAGTGTTACGGTCATGTTCTTTCTTTTTTTTTTGCTTTTTTTTTTCTTTTTTTGGTGGTTTTTTAAATTTGTTTTGTTCTGTTCTGTTTGTTTTTGTTGGTTTTTTTTTTTTTTTTACTTTTTTAACCATAGATGTAACTATGTTAGCCGATGATCTGAGGTTCTATTTCCTCTCATTTTACCCATATACGCTTTTAGACTATGTACTTAAAAACACAGATTAAAATGTCAATAGGTGCTTATAAAACAGGTCAAGGTCTTTGACAGCCTTTGAAAATAACATGTCCTTCTACTATCACTTCCAAAATCTATATCGAATTTTCCTTCCTGACTTTTCTGATGCTTGCCTTCTTTTGAGTGTGACAGCTATGTTTCAATAGCTGGGTTTCATCATAAGCACACTGTGTTTATTTATTTTTAAAAAGGCAATGACAGAGCAGCAGAAAGGAAGGATGGCTCATGTGGCTCCTGTGTTTCACATTCAAAACCTGTGGACAGAGGAGGCTGCTCCATCCCTGAGAGCTGCAGCTGTGCCAGGTGTGGTGGCCTTTAGGCCAAGCCAGAACCCAAAAGCAAGCAGAGACTTAGAGAAGCACATAGCCTACAGCCAGTCCTTAGGGCAGGAGAACTCCTCCCAAGGGTTTTGAATTACAAAGGCCGGGCTGACTTTGCATGAGATATTGTTACCTTGTTTTCCAATAATGGTTTCAGGCTACGTTTCTTTGCATATCCAGGTAGGTCACACTCAGCCTTAATATCTGGAACCCATTACTGCCCAGTGGGATCCACACAGAGATAGCGAGCAAGATATCAGGATCAGGAGCTGAAAGGGTGTATGTGCAAGCAATGCATATCTAAAACCTGAGTACCTCAGCACTTCTTTGGCAGGGAAGAGTTTGTCAGTAAGTTGCAAAAGTTGCCCGAGCCTCAGGGGTGATTCCCAGCACCATATCCATAGTTCACTTCCCTGGCAGAGAGGGGATCACTGTCAAACATCTGAGGCAGCTGGATTTACAAAGAAATTTCCAAAACTTATGCAATTTTACCCCTAAAATCTAACTCAAAGAAAAAGTAACCTGTGGAAAGAAAGCCATCAACAGTATCTGGCACTGAGAGAAATCTTGCAAAAAACCTGGTTCTTTTGAGCACTGCATGCTTAACTGGTGACTCTTACTGAGATTGTGAGAGGTGCTAAGCAGCCAGACAGGTAATAAATTGTTAAGATTAGCTAAAACCGTGTGTGCAATTGGGAACTTTTGTCTTTAGATGGTGCCCTGAATAACAAGCCCTAAATCTAGCCACGTTTCTCATCTGTCTTCTTCTAATGAAAATAAAGTATTAGGAACAAAACATATGCAGTTGAAAAGAGTAAGTATGCTCCCCTTGTAAGGATAAAAGCCAAACAAAGCAGAAAAATCTCACCAAGGAATTATTTAAAGAACTTGAGATGCTGCAGAATGTCTCTTGTCATGCTGAAAAGGGTCAGGCAGGCAGGTGCCAGATCTGACAAAGCAGTCCTCTATAGAACACATAAACACTTTCTGAAGAGACTATAATATAACAAATAATAATTGATCACAGGTAAAATTGAAATAATAATAATAATAATAATAATAATAATAATAATAATAATAATAATGGTGGTAGTAATAGAATATTTTGTAAAATACAAGGAATTTTATGAGTTGCTGAGGCTGAGCAAATATATCTTCAAAATTACTCACTTGAGCATCACTATTCATAGAGAAAAAAGAAAGCATATTTCAGATTATGTGAGTCCTAGTCTGTGAGTTCCTTGCAGCTAATTCAGAGATATGACTCACAGTTTTTGCCATGCCTTAAAACAGTATTCTATATTGGATGTGACCTAAAGCCATCTAACTAGGCATCCTATTTCAAACAAGGGTAAAATCAAATGCAAGCATAACAAATAGCAAATGAACACCCCCCCTGCCTTCAGCTGTTTTTCTGTTCACAGACTTTGTAACCAGAAATACTTTTTTTCTGCCCATTTACTCTTCAATCCATGCAACTGTTAGACATCTATAATGTACTTCAGCCAACAGCTCTGCACCTCAGCTGCTCTTTGCTTGAAGAAGCTAAATGTGTTTGTTTTCAGTGTGGTTTCTCCTGCCTTCATGTGGTGCTCTCAAGGTTTTGAACCACTGAACTCTCTCCAATCTCACCATGCCAGATATAATCTTATGGATCATTGTCATAACTCATCTCAGATGTCACTGGTCCAGCATGAATTTGGACATGATCATTCTTCACACATCAGACACAGCGCATCTTTGATTGCCCTGGCTGTGCTCTTGTGAAGCTCTCCAGTTCTCTATACCTCTTGAAATATGACAGTATGCAATGCAACAATTCAAAATGCAAGCTAGCCATGGATTTATACCAGTGACATACTAATGCTTTCTGGTTTGCTTTCTATTATTTTCTTTCTGGCCTTCCCTTCAATTTTCTGTCAACTACCAGGCAGTGAACTGACATTTTCATGGCACTTGTTATCCAATCAGTCATAATCCATGCTGTTAACATGGATTATCAGAGATAACCTCTTTCCTGCAAGGTGATGGTGAATGCAAGAAACCATCATTTTATGTGAAGTAATTTTTTTTTTCTATGTGCATTTCCTGATATATGCTTCCATTGAATTTTACCACACATTTTGTTCCAGTTTCATGAAGTCCTTTTGCAATTCCTCTCAGCTGGAGTTAAGCCTTTGTCATCACACTTTGAGTACATCTCCAGCCTATTTATAAATTTGTTGAAAAAATAGGGTTCTCAACCAGGTCCCTTAAGAACTTTGTGATTTCTTTCCATAGCAAAAAATGCCAATTTAGCCACTTTTTTAGGCTTTATTCACCCATAAATTTTTATGTAAATTAAGATTTTCCCTCTTTTAATTTTTAACTATCATATCAATTTAAAAAATAAAAAAATACTAAGAAAAAGAAAACAAGTTATATATGATGACTAATACTGTTTTAACAAAGTTTTAACCCATATTATTAGAAGTTTACTGCTGGTAATTAAACTATGGTGGTTTTTTTTTTTCCAAAATGAAGGAAGTGCTTCCTGACTTCATAGAGTTGGAAGGGATCTCAAAGATCACCTACTTCCTACTCCCTTTCCATGTGTAAGGATTCTCTACATTAAGAATGAGAGATGATCTGTTGTTTATCAGTTCAAGGAAAACCTGAGGTCTCTAGGGGCGGAAAACATGGGTTATTTCTACACAAATTAAAAAAACCAAATCAGATGAAGAAACTTGGGGGGCATTCTTCAAAGCATGGTCCTGATTGATGTGTATTTGCAGATCTGAACACCATGAATAGTGGTGACTGCCATTTGGACAGGAAAGAGAGAGAGCTCATGGATCTATTAAGTGTGTTTTTATACAGCCCCTTTTCTGCAATTTCAAGATGAAAATATATCTCTTTCATGCTTGGCTACACCTGAAATTAAATTGCTGGCATTCTTTCATTGGATCAATAACTTTGTAAGTAAGATCCTTATTTGCAAATGCATAGTCTAAACCTGCAACACAACATCTCTGACCTCACTTGTTTAATTTTCCTGGACTACAATTTTCACAGAATAACTGTAAGATATGTTTACTCTGCTTTCAGCTTCATCGGTATTTAACAGAGATGAAATTCAGCTTTAAATAAATCCTAGCAACTTTAGTCTTCATTCTTGAAAAATCTTTAAATTTAAATAGTTATAATGAAATCATTACCATTTCTTTGAGCAGTCTTTAGAGCTTGCATTTGCGAGCTCAATAAGAAAATTGTTTAGCCCCTAACAGGTAACTGCCTGTTAAATATAAACATGTTTCCATGATTAAGAAATATAAATATTTTTGACATTATTATATACTGGTACCATCAAAAGATCCTGATGTATTCAGGATGTACATGTTTAGATACCAAAGAAACCAGAAAATTGGTTTGTTCTTGAATCATAAAATTATAGAGCAAAACAGGCAATATTCACAAGTATAGATATAAAAGGAATTTTAAGGCATTAAACACCTAAAAGATTCTTTTAAAGGAAGCCTGTTTTTTGGGGTTGCAGATATTCATGGGGTTACAATATGGTGTTCAACATACCTTTAGGCAAAGAGCTGCCTGTGCCATTAGAAGTGACAATTTGAGGAATGGGTGGTGAGCAGAAATACTGATGGAAATACAAAGAACTGAAGCATCTGACACATCTGTTCTGTAGGACTATCTGATTTTGGTGTTAATATTTTATCAATTAATCTGAATTACTTAATTTCTTAGCCCATGAAAAAATAAGACTCCAAGTATAGCAGTACAGCCACATGTAAGACTAAGCACCTAATACCTATAGATAATCACCTGGTACCAAAACCAGAGGAGGTAACTTTCTTTTGCATAAATAGCACTCCAGATTCATATTCAATTAATGAGTCTGGTGAGGGGCAAAGGAAATGCAACACAAACATGTCATATCTGTGGGACATGGATATATCAGAAAGAACATTCACAGGTTACTCATATTTAATAGTGTGTGGTGCACAGAGGGAATGATATTCCTTAGAGCTCTCAGAAAATGTGAAGTACTTTGTTGCTTGCAAAGCTGGATAACTCTAAAAGTAATACTCACTGAAGGTATGGTGCAGCATTTTTTCTTCCTTACCCAGAAGAGCCCCAAGTACTTTCTGATCTCTGACAGTCATATGGAAATACAGCTCTTATGATCCGAGGATTCAAAGGAAAATATTGTGCCCGACTTGTGCAAAAAGGAATAGGCCATGGGCTAAGATTCTATGTATTTGACGTCCCCATATCTATATGATCATGATGCAGGGTTAGCCCAGAAGCACGACATCCCTTGCAACATGGGACATGGAAAACTGCCTGTAGTGAACAAACTGGGGGGAGGAGTAGTGCAGGTACTGGCTAACCCACATGGCAAATTGACACCCTGCTCCATTTGAAGCTTTCCTGATCATGCTGCCTTTGAGACTAGTAGCAGTTCCCCCAGGCTCTTCTTCTCTATAAAATGAACAAGTCTTCCCTTGGAGACTATTAGCATCTATATGTATATTCCTCAAGCTGAAGAGTAAGTCACATATAATTCCTGTGGTCCTGTTGAACAGCAGTAAAGGACACCACTGAGCAAGAAAAATGTGCGCAAAATCTAATGGGCAATGATGGCATGTGGGCAGTAAGAAGAAATAAAAAAAGGCAAACTGCCCCATTATAGATAATTTGTGAGCAGAAAAGGAACAAAGTTAGGTGATTTAATTTCAGTTCTTTGCTTGTAATTGAGGAGACTTTCTAATACTTTAAACTGTTGTGGAAAAAAAAACCAGTTTGGAGCACAGCACAGATTAATTAGTATTACTACAAGCTGTGTGTTATATATCTTTCTGGTACTTGCAAGGAGGACAATCTTTCAATTATATTTTGACAGCGGGTTTTATAGGTCTTAATGCATGTAATTGACATGTTTGACACCCAAATGGATCTATCACTTATTTAGATTGCTTGTGTCCACAAAACAAATGTTGTTTTATGAACACATGGTTGCTAGGTTTTGTTTGATTTTATTCTGTAACCATTAAACATACCACACATTACAGAAATTAAAGAGAGTTAGATGTAGTTGTCACTGTAATTGCCAGATGGGTAGGAGAAGGTTTGAAATTAATTTCTTATTTTCAAGAAAGAAGAAGTAATTCTTTTCAGTTGCTGTCACATTGATATAGGTTCACATAGCCAGTAATAATAAAGGCAGTCCTTAGCACAGAAGAAAAACTAATGCAGAGATACAGCAATGGGGCAGCTGGAAGAAATACACTCAAGAGCAAAGAACAAGATGCAAAGGGGCCATAGACTAGGAGAAGTAAAAATACAGCCAACTTGTTCATCAGCAATGGAAAGAAAAAAATCTCTAAAAATGCTTTATTGATGCCAAAAGCAGGGTTATTGTTCTTGAAATGAATGCTCTGTCTCTAAAGAGCTCAAGTATGTTTCTGAGTCAAAAAGGAGGGGCAAAGAGAAGACAACCACTATTCTTAGGTGTATTTAGGCTATTCTGAACTTTGATTAATTGATAGTATTGGTAGTCCTTCAAATAAGAGTGGACCTTTTCTACTTGGCATAAATAAAGCAATTTTCTTTATGCCAGAATGATTGAGCATAATGTGTACATTAATCCTCCTGATGTTTGCTTCTTCTGCTAATATTATATATATATATATATATATATATATATATATATATATATATATATATATTTACCGAGTATTTTTCTTTATATTTGTAGGATGTTCTGATGTTTGCAGTCTTTCTTTCATAACACATACACAATATATAAATATTTTTATCTGTGTAGATATACCCAGAATATTAGTGGTAGAAATAAAGAGGAAAAGAAATAAGTACATTTTATATTTATTAAAAAGACCTCACTTTTTTATTTTGTAGAATGAGTAGCAAATGAAGACTTCTGTATTTGACTATTAGTTATTGAATAGAACTATTTTAATGAAATAAATTATCTTGGACAGCATAACTTATTACATTTCCCTTTATAGTGAGAAAATGTCAGACATAATGTGCTTATATGAAATCATTTTTCTCTTTGTGTACCCATCTTCTGCATTGAATAAGCTTAGGAGGTAGAGTGAAAGTGGGAGCTGTAAGAAAATGTCTGATCAGGTAACTGAAAGCTGTTTCTTGATACCCAGAGTGACAAAATTAGGATTTTGTAGAAAAACCTAAACCTAAACTTCTTCTCATTTGTTCTGCTTGATTTAGTCTAATCTTTTCCAATTTAGCCTTTTAGTACAGAGTTTTCAATTAGTTGAATTAAGGTGTTGCATTATGGAGAAAGGTTAAAAATAAATATGCCAAATTTGAGTCTTCAACTTTGCAGACATTCAGAGCTTGACTTGCATGAGGTTGTCCACAATCTGATTTCACTTTGAAGTTAGACCTGCCCTGAGAAGAGGATTAAACCATAAGACCTGCAGAAGTCCCTTCCAGCCTCAATTGAGCTGTGTTGAGTGATAATAAACCTTGCCTTAATAACATCAAGAAAGTAAAGATCAAATTTTTACATCCATTTTACAGAAATTATCATGTGAGTTATACCTTCTGCTTTGTTATTCGTAGTGTATAAGGTAGAAGTAGGATCTGTTCTTAATTTTTCATGAAGTACTCAAATGAAAAATTAAGAACAGATTACTTTTCCCCACTTTTATTCCTGTCCTTGTAGTTGGTCCCAGTACTTCCCTCCACGCCCTGTTTAAGGCTGTGAATTAAAACTGAAAGGCTGATCAGAGCCTCTCAGCCTTACTTCCTCCAGTCATCAATGTATCTCTAGTTCATTATTTTCCATTGTAAAATAATGATCTGCTGCCAGGGCATTGGCATCAGCCCAGCCCAGTCCAGCCCAACCCATAGATTGGGATGTTCATGCTCAATTTATCTTGGTCAGTTTGATACATCTTTCCAGAGGAAACAAGGTACAAAAAAGAAATCTGGGCATTCTGCTGATTGTATCACAACCACACCTGAGCTGAATGGCAGAGAAAAACGCTTCTCAAACCCCTGGGGTTTTTCCACATCCAATTTCAGATACTGATGGCAGCATTAGAGACATTAGAACTTCTCAAAAGATTCCTCAATAAAATCCATTACAGAACATGTCAGGGAAACTTATCAGAAAGCCTCCACCAGATCACTTGATAATAAATAGACTAAGTTGGAAAGATATTTAGAGTTATTTAATAAACCATGAGATGTCTAAATTTTGTTTGGAGTTGGACATTATTGGAATGTTCATACATGCCTTTACATAAAAATTAATGCTTACAAAGTTACATGGAATTAAAATATAATATTCCCTAAGCCTAAAGGAATCGTTCTTTTTACAAGACTACTATATGGCTTTTTTTTTGGCAAAATATTGACTGGTGGTAGAAATTAAAGCAACAACAACAAAATCAGAAAAAAACCCCAAGAACAAAAATCCAGAACCAACAGAAGCTGAGAATGCAAATGAAAATTTACATAACACAGAACTTTCATACTGAAGCAAAAAAAAAAAAAGGGATTTTCTGCAAATTCCAGAACATTGCTTAAAGTACCATTGCACAATAAATTATCATCAGATATACAAAGCCAAATTTTTTGATAGCCCTAAAACACATGATGAAAGTATTAATTCAATGTGCTATTCTACAGAGGTATTTCTGAGAAATCCAGTGATCTCTTTGAATTTAAGGAATATATAGCAATAACTTCAATAGCCAATAATATTAAGATGAATTGTCTGTGAGTCTATTTATCACTACTATCAGCAAGACTAATTCATGAAAACAGAAGTAAATACTATTTGTAAAGATAATTCAAAAAAACCCAATGCTTCATACAGAAGTACACTTTATACCATCCCATGGTAATGAAATCCCTACCTATTTTACACAGCTGGGTGAGCTCATGAGTTGTTCATGTATGGAAGTTTGCCAAAAGATTAAATACAGAGTTTGCTACAGAACAATGTGCCATGGCAGTACAGGAACTGCTGAAATATTCCAGCATGTGTTAATTGACTTCTGTAATTCAATACATACATACATACATACATACATACATATGTTTCTGTGCAGGTATGCACATAAATAAAGTGGGAACATTAGACACCAAGATCCAGAGCTGTTCCCTCTAGTCTTTAGCCATCACTCATGGCAAAGCCCATGCCAACTCAGCTTTCTGTATTTTATTACTCAGTGAATGCAGTTTCTAACTGCCTGCATAAGACTAACCCTTTTGTTATGTTCTCTGCTGGGGGGGATCTGAAATAATTTTAATGTCTGGTAACTAAGCTGTATTGACTGAGGAGTCAGAGAAATTATCATTTTTAACTGGTTTGGTTTGGTTTTCCTTTCCCCCATGACCCATGAGCCAGTTGGCAATCAAAGTTTCATTCACACATCGTGTTCTTGTCAAAGTCTGCTGTCACAAAAGGTTTTTCTAACACCTATAGTTCCCCTCTCTTACAGTTTCAAAGGAAATATTTTATATCATCATTTAAAACAGAAAATCACAATTAGGTCTACCTGGAAGATTAAAAAAGAATTAAAAAATTAAAAATGCTTAATTTACTATTCCATTGTGCTCCCTGGCCTACCACTGCTTTCAGAAAACACTGCTAGAAAATATCCTCTTATAATCCTACTGTTCTGGCATTTTTAGAGATTATAATTTTCTTGCATTCCGTAATTCATTCTTAATTGCAAAAGGGCTTTCAAATCCTCAGAATGAAAGCACTATAGAACTGCAAAACATTATAATTAATAATACATGAGAAAATTAAGTGTTCTGTGAAGCACAGGTAACAATTTGTTTATATTTCTGTTTGTGTAACCCTTTTTTGCTAAGTTTCTTAAGGAGATTTGTGGAAGTGAAAAGCAGTTTATATTACAAAGGTGTTTTCCTAGGCTTTTATGCTGTCTTTTCAATGAGCCACTTTTAGAAACTCAGGCTTTTGGAAAGGCTCCTATAATACCTGTGAAAAGTGTGGTTCATGAACAATGGACAAGTTGGTGAAGAATACCTGAAGCTTATTTTTATCTCCTGATTGATCTAAGTTTTATTCTTTACTCTTCCAAGTCAAAATAAATACCATTTAAAAGTTACTTACTTTTGTATCATTTATCTTTCAAAAAATATGGAATTAGCTTTTAGTTAACCAGCCAAGTAGAGGATTAAAAAATAATTCCACATTTATTAAATTTCAACACATATCTTTATCATAAACGTCCATATACTTGCCTTACAATATTTTTTTAATTGATAAATTCAGAAATATTAGTCATGATGTCATGCATAACTCTACCTAAGACTGAAAATCTGGATTTCATTATGCATATAGAATTGCCTTTATTCTGCTTAAATCAATCTCATTCTTATGTGTTCAGAAATTACTTTTTTTATATGCATTATATACTATGAAACAAAATGGTCTCTTTTGTTAATAAAGTTGGATGTTGTTTATAATCTTATTTTATTGAAACCTAATTTATTTTTAATGAGCTACTTTGAAAAACTGTGTAGGAGGGAGAAAAAAACTTCTATTCAAGTGTTCTCTAAATTTAAAAAATCCTGTGTGGATATTTAAACAGAAGCTGGAAGTAAAAAGTCTCAAGAGAATCTATCTACATTATTATATTCTAAATTCTAAAAATTCTAAATTTGATATTTTATAGACCATGTTATTTGGAGAGAAATCATTTCAGTATATACATTGATATGCAAGATGCATCTGTTCTCACTACAAATTTAAAAGTTAGGTGCTTAGGTCTGAGCTAGTCTTTGTAAGACAGGCTTTATAATCACAGGAGAGAAACAGACACACTGTACTGATCCACCTTATTGCAGAATAAAAATTAAACTAGTTTAGAAGTATTCCCTTGGTAGGTCATAGAAAACAATGTCTGCTTTTTGCTCTTCTTCCTTCCCACTTATTTTTATGACAACCCAAGACTTACATATTTCACCCTCAGACATTTAAAGTTTCCTACCACTACTCCAACAGAATTTTGTGATATATATTTTTCTATCAATTATTTAAAATCCCAGAAAGGCATTGTATTTTTGACTCTGTCCCAGAAGTTTAATAATGCCTTCTTGCTAAAGCAGAAATTAATATAGGGTTGTAGTGAAATACAGTGTGCACTGTGCTTGTTATGTTAGCTCACTATCATTAATGATCTAAAGAGAAAAAGAAATAATTCCTTCAATGAAAACACATAAGCTTAGAATATGTGACATTCTTTTCACCAAAATATGGCATTGACACCTCACCACATTAAAGCAATCATAGTTTAATCTTTATAAAACAATACAACTTCTATTAAAACTAGAACAAAAATTCTGACATAAAATGTATATAGTGTACTGCAATATGCATGTTCTGTTCTGTATTTATACTGTGTTGTTGGTCAAGGTTGCAGCATTTAATACTGGAGTTATTTACAAAGTATGACATCACAGTCAGTCTAATTTTCCCATATGTCTAAATGCAAATTTCCCAATGGTTATGCCTGAAATTATATATATATATATAAAGGGCTTTCATCAATGTAATCGGAATTATTTTAGGGAAATGTACCTCTGTATTTAAATTTTATTTTCTGTATTTTTGACAGTTTTAATATAAGAGATTTGTAAGAGTTAATGTGCAGTGAAAAATTCTGATACCTCATTCTGAAAATTCTTAGTATCTCTATGAAAAAATTGAAAAATGCTTTCATGTATCAGTTTTAGATAAACAAGTTAACCATATGGAATAGTTCCCACTTTCACTCGACTTTATGAACAAAAAACTCACACAGAACTCAGTTCTAGAAATAAATAGTGGGAAGAGTTGTCCATAACTAATTAAGTTTCACGCTTTCTCCTGCCAGAGTTCAGCAGCTCTCACAATAGGCATATTTTGGAATTATGCCAACTTTTGAAAAATACCACCTGTCTCTCTGCTGGAGACTATGAGGCAACCATCAGGCTTGATAGGTTGTGAATCCTCTAAACACAGTGAAAAGTTAAACTACAAGCTAAACTTCCCTACTTTGTTGTAATGTCCATCCCAGCATCTAATTCATAAACACACTCCTCTAATGATTTCCAACAGGTTCAAGTAGTGCGGATATCATCTACTGTTTTAATGGACTAGCTGAGTTCTCCTAGTCTGGCTCCCAATTTCTCTGTAACACCAAGTTTTCTAAATATACCATTGTTTTCTTATTCCTTTTTATATCTTTAGCAAAACAAAACCATAAATTTTCCTCAAGAAAGCTGCTCAGAAGTTGTCAAAGGTCAGAATTTTTTTCAATCCCCAAAGGACAGAGAGAGAGAGAAAAGGAAAAAGTGTTCTAATTCTGAATGCAAAGTAGAGATGTCTCATAGAAAGGAAAGTTTCAAGTGACTTTCACCCCTTTGCCTACACTTTATTCAACCTGACATCAACTGTGTGAGCCGTGAGTATTGCTGACAGAGAATTAGGATCAGCTTGAAGTATCCTGGGAACTTTGCTGAAGGCATCAGTGGAATTCCCTCGATTGGAACTGAGGTCTCTAAAAAATCTGAAGGCTCTGCAGAGTTCAGATCTTCTGCCCAGTCTTCTCTCTCTTAATTTACTAAAGACCCTCACTGACTTCCAAGCAGGAGGGATCTTCCTTAGGTAACTTCCCTTGAGCAACAATCATTTCTCCCACGTACCAAGATATTAATGGCACAGGCCAGTGAGGTTCCAGTGTCAAACTGTGTTTTGCAAAACCGTAGACAGTCCCAGGAAAATGTTTCACATTTCTGTCTGAAAGTTTTACTGAATAAACCCAGTTTGAGGATTCAGATCATTAAGAAGTTGGATAAGTTGGTCCTACCAGTGAGGATTTCTCTCTGACGCTGTACCTCATGACAGATCCCCTTTGCAGGCACCTGGTCCTAAACTTTCACAGTGTCTCTCCAGCAAATCCACAAGGGAACAGGTGAACAGTATGAACTTTTAACAGAAATTCAGGTACTTAGAAATAAATCTTTTGCTACTAAGTAAATACAAGCAGAATTATTTATGAGAGCTCTTTTTTTTATCATGAAAGGAATGATAAATAGATGTTTTGTAGACATAAAGCTGTTTCAAGCAGGGTTTTCCCAATTCACCAACACAGGGAATAGAAAACTCATTCCTCCTGGGATGTTATTGTACATTACAGTAATTTTTTCTGAGGTATAATATATTCAGTTTTTGTTCCACAGGTTTTAAAAGGAGAGAGAAGAACATCTTGACTGTATCATTTTGACATACTGTAGCAGATTGCAGTTGTTTTTCTATGCAAGAAGCATATGAAAAATGTTTCTCCATTTTCAATTTTTAGAGTAAAAATGCATGCAGTATTAATTACCTCTGACCACAAGCTGTACTGAAGGTGGATCTGGGAGGGATAGGAGAGATTAGACCTCAGGCAGAA
This sequence comes from Fringilla coelebs, assembly GCF_963513975.1. Lineage (NCBI taxonomy): Eukaryota > Metazoa > Chordata > Aves > Passeriformes > Fringillidae > Fringilla > Fringilla coelebs. The sequence goes on from NC_140028.1 coordinate 69,340,867, forward strand.
TTTGCCAATATTATTGCAATATACGCAATTAATCTTTGTCAACAATTAGTATGACAGGCTAAATTGGCTTAAGTGATTGATCTACTCTCACAGTGACATAACAGCTGATGAACCTGGCCATATAGGTTACAAAGTCAAACTGAAAATGATAATGAATAGCATTATGCAAATTTATATAAAGTGAAAGAATTGGGGAAAAATCAATTTGAATACTAAATCCTCTTATTCTTAAGAATGCTTGTTTTGACAAAAAATAAGGGAAAATATATATATATAACTTTGGGAAGTTAACCCCTTCCTAGTTTGATCACAAAATGCTGCTAACAGGAGTAATAGGAACATTTGCATTTAAAAAAAAAACAAACCCTGATTTTTGTCCCAGTGAAGCAGTTTATTTGCAGCTGAAATGCAGAATTGTGAGACCCACAGTGAGGAATAATGGTTTGGAAAGGATGAACAAAAATCTGGTAAAGCGATTTTGTATAAGAACTAGTTATGCGTACATGACATAAAACTTTGGCTCTTGGAAGTACTAATCTATTAAACTTGGCAGTGCCTCCACACTCCAGGACCAGGTCAGCCTCCGATTGCTCTCCAGCCTGCAGTGGGGTGAAATTGAAAAATGTGTGAGTCCTTCACCCCCTCACAGGAAAACAGTCCAGGCCTCAAGGACTGTGATTAGCCTTAGTTTACTAAACAGGAGAATGAAGAAATGGACATTCCAGAGGAAGCACTACAAATGAAGCTGAGCAGCCAAATCATTGATATGAACTTGGATTTTGTGATCAATGCAGACACTTGTATTGCATGAGGAGTACTTTTTCATGTCCAGTTTATATGTCTTTGTGCTTGTTTTGCATCTAGAACATTAACCCCCTCTTATGATTACCCCATGCTTATCAAAGGTAACTATGCTATTCATGTGCAAGGGGCACAGTACTTCTGTGAAGTTTGAATCTGCTGGGAATGCACAGTGGCACTAATACTAGTGAGAAGCTTTGAGCTGTTCCCTGTATTCAGAAGTTTCAGCAGTTGTCATGGGAGACCTTGAGCATTTCATTCCCTCTAATGTCAGGGTAGGTGAGGCTGCAGCTATGCTGGAAGTGTTTGTTGTGAGTGTTAGAGATTTTATCAGTATTTTTACTCCCCCAGTAGGAAAGGAATACAGACTTTATAAGACTTCATGTAATTGACTGTGATCTCCCATTTAATTTAATTTTAGGTGTAATCCCCTTTCAGTCAAGATTGAACACACTTTTAAAGCCCTTTTAAAATGTCCTTGCAGACTCTGGTTTGTATTCCAGAGAAACTATGTATAAATTTATTTTGCATAAGTGTATTTTCTCAAGCAATATGAAGCACTCAAGACACAAATCATGACGCTGCCCTGCTCAGTGTGCTTGCATTTTCTAAGATCAGAGAGCAGGCTGTCAGAGCAGTTAGCAAGTGTACTTCTTCAATTCAGCATTGCTAGAATTTTTCTCTAACATTTATCATCTCTCAAGCATAATCAGGAAGGAAATTATCTTGTCAGAAGCATCAGAGTTGGTTTTGCTCTCTAGAGGCTTGTAAGGTTCCAGTGTTTTGCTTTTCCACAATGTAAATCATGCTGTCCTTGCCTTTTACTAACTCAATTTTAGCAGACTTGGAAATGAAATTCAGTTTGGTATGCATGTATGTTACGGCAGCAATTAAGTCCAGTCTCAAAGACTTCTAACACTAGATTCCTGTATTTTTCAATTGCCACTGTAATTAGTGTCCTGCTTTCTTTAGTATTTTGGCCACTACTTGTAGGTAGCCCAATTTTTTTCTTTGACTACAGGGAGAAAATAAACGGGTTGAAAACAAAAATATAAAGTACTGTAATTTCATCTGATGAAAAGCAAATCCTAGAGAATGCTCTAGGAGGTCTAAATTGCTCAGTAACTGCTGTTTGTCAGAAAGGTTTGAATGGAAGAGAGGACTAAATATTACTTCTTAGGTAAGGTTACTGACCAGGACAGCTAAAATAGCCTGTTAAAATACTCCTGGATGGGGAATCAAGAGTTAGAATGCATTCCTTTCAGCTATTAAACTCTGAATGAGTAGCAGCATAACACAGCTCTGAAAACAGGGAAGAGAAGAGATGAGGTAAAAAATATTTTATGTACTTTAATACATGTACCTTCTCATTGAGAAGGCAAATAAGTTAGCACCAAGTCTGCCAAAATAATGTGCTTCAGTAAAAACAAAAACCCAAAACCAAAATCAAAACCAAAGCAAACCAAAGCAAAACCAAATCAAACCAACAACAATTAAAAAACCCTACAAAACAAAACAAAACAAAACAAAACAAAACAAAACAAAACAAAACAAAACAAAACAAAACAAAACAACAACTAAAAAAACCCCCTAGAAAATAAAGAATAATAAGCAGTTGTAAAACTTAAAGAAGATGCATGGACCCTTGTGTCTGCAAACAGCTGGGTTTCCATATAATCTCATTTCCTTTGTCTGGAAATAGGATGCTTCCATACCTTGTTTTACTTTGGTTTGGAAGGGCAAAAATATTTCTCCTGGCTTTCTACCAGTTCTGCAAAGGCAAAAGGAAAATGAAGCAAAGGGAAAGCCTGCATTGAGTTTATTGCATTTTGGAACATTCAATTCTGTATCACTGTTTCAATTCTGCCCTGAGATCTTTGCAAGCTCTTGAGCAGGTCTCCTCCCCCTGTGTACCTCAAGGTAAGAGAAAATTGCAAAGGGGACTTTCTGATACTGACATTCTTTATGTGGGAAGGGGTACTGCAGATCTAGTCTGAATATGACACCATTCTTCTGAAGCAGAAAAGGTCAAAAAGTTATTTCTAAGTTAACTACTTTATCACCTTTCTTAAAGGGAACATTTCTTTCTGTCCTCAGGCAATTCTTTTCTTTGCTGAGTTGGAGCATTTTTAACATGTAAGGGGCATTGACTGTATTGGTAGGTCAGTGTCCTCAAGCAGAAATGCTTTTGAAGGCCAGCTTCTCCTGAATCAGGACAGAAATGGTTTTTGTCAGGTCTTTGTCAGTCACTTCAAAACCTGTCATTTCTTTCTACTCTCCTCCTGAGCACTGAACATGCCAGAGCCTGGTTATTATGCTTTTAATAAGAAATATAGCCATGGTGGGTTGCATCACTATGATCCAGTCATGAAGTACAATACATCTTCTATCATAAGGGTATGAGTTAAGCAATACTGTGACAGGTATTATTTTAAAAACTCTTATTTTTCTCAGGCTGGAGGGTATGACAGAATTACTGACTTAAGACCGAGATGGATGAAATTTGTTTAAGTGTTAAAAGAAGAAATAATATTTGTTCCTATTTCTTTTTAGAACCTTAAGATTTTAGATGTAACCTTTTCAGTCACTTTTACATTATCATAGTATTCTAGTCTTCTGTTTGCTTGCTAATCTTACGTGAAAGCTGAATAAAATATGAATCAGAGTTTTGGACAAAAGCCTAAAGGACTTGGAAAACTGGGTACATGCATCAGATTTTCTCTGTGACCTTAGACTTCTTAATCTTTCCATGGCCTTTGTTCTTCACTTGTAAAATAGGGATTTGATGGGTTTCTGCCTCACACAAGTAAGGTCTGTGAAATGCCTCAATAATAAAATCTCCATGGCTGATAACCTAAGTAAACAGCAAACAGTCATTACTCTGGTAGCTGAAGCTTTAAGAAAAACACCATATGTTTTGAGACTCACAACAACACTATGAAAAGTGGCAGGATGACAGTACTAGCTGTGTTTGCACATCTTCAGGACAGGCTCCCTGGAGAAAGCCCACGCAAACTTTTAGAGTGTCCTGAAAAAAGATGCAAGGAATGAGGAACCCCCAGACATTTAAGTATAGTTGTTCATGAAGAAAAAAGAAAATTATTACTTTAGTTCAAGGCTTTTTCTGAGAAATAATTTAATAGACTGCATGAAAAAAAACTGGAAGCAATGAGGTAATTTTTTCAGATGTTCGTGTTGGGGCTCCCCATAAAGTGAACATTAGGACAATCATGTTGGCTTGTTTGTATATTTTTTCACTCACACCAAAATGCTAGGGTCCTGAAATGAGAAAAGATCAGTATTTTTCCAACTTGGCCAATCAGAAAGGTCCTCAGGAAGAAGTATCTTGGAAGAAAGTGTTTGTATTATAGTTAGTGAGGGCTTGGGAGCTGACATTTCTTTTTAAAGTGAGCATAGCACTGTTCTCTTTCATTTTTTCATTCTTTTTTCTGGGTCACAGCTTAAAATACATCCTTCCTCTACCTTTTGCAACTTTTCCCTGTGACCTTGCTCTCATCCCAGAAAGCGTTAAGGCTTGATGGGAGCCTAGAGATTCCTGTTGCAAGTCAGAATGACTTTCTTTTGCCTCTCTGGTGACTCTAGGCTGTGTCTCCCTGCACCCTCCCTCTCTCCTCCACCCAGATGGTCATTTCCCTCTTGCCATGCCTGTTCCTCCAGAATTGTTCTGTAGGCACTCCAGGAATTTTCCCGAGACGCACATGCACAAGGGATCACAGCTGTTAGCTCCCCCGGTAATTTGCCCATCAGAAGACCCAATAAGAAATGTTATCTTTTTTGCTTCCACACATCAATCTAGCTTACTGGAGTGAAACAGAAAGCCCAGAAGATACTTAAAACTCCCTCACTTTTTTCCCCCTAATATTTTGCCATGTTCCTTCAAAATCTAGCACATTTACTGTGATGTGAGCAATAGCATGTACTTTTTGAGGGCAAAGTCAAGAAATGTCATTCTGAAGGCTGGGTTTCATTTTATGATTTACTACTCTGCAGGTAATATTGATCTCAGTTCCTCAGTAACCATGAGATGCATTCATTAAAAACAACAAATGAAAGGAAAGAAGGAAGGCAGGAAGCGGTATTTAGTTAAACTCTTATGCATTTATGCTCTCTTAGAGCTTTCTTAATAGTCATTAATTTTCATTAAATGATACAAATGTGGATAATTCTTTCAGTTAATGGGTTGTACACACAAGAAGAGAATAAAGTCCCTTTCTGAAACTTTGATCAGTCTGGCTACTTGGGTAGAAACTCAAGGATCTCAGAGCCTCTTGTTCTTGTTGATAACTCATGAAATAGTTTAGCTAAAACTAAATGAAAAACAGTGTGAACTGAAAATCCTCAGATTTATTGAACTTTTAGTAACCCATCAGTCTCTGGGACTCTGAAAATAGAGTGGGAAGCTAACACAAATGCAAAACAGTAACAGGATGACTCTGAAGACCATTGTCATGGCTGTGATCTCTCCCTAGCATGGAGACCCTTGAGTGAAAACAGACAATCAGTGTGAAGCCTATGAGTACAGCGTGGAGTCATGGAAGAACTGACATGCTCAATGTTTCACACAAATGCTTACAGCTTTCCTTCTTAAAAACTAGACTTCTATGAGTAAGCTGCTAAGATTTTGTGGGTTTTCTTCAGCAAACGTTTAACTCAATATTGAATAAAGGTCATGTAACCTCTCACTTTACACTAAATTAACAGTTTTCACTTTCCAATACAGTAGTTAATGAATATAGTTGTCTAAAAATAAATTCCATCAGGACTGAAATAATTTATCCAAGTGAAAGCTCTCCTTTTAGGTTCAAAAAAGATGCATCAATAGTACAGAAAGGTGGGGTCATTACAGTGGGCAAGTTCTGTGATAGTGATGAAATACCAGTATACCAAAAATCATTATTAACAAAATGTTAATTGTACTTGTCATTGTAATCAGGCCAATGATCCTTAATTAGGAACCAGCTTGCATGATTTAATTACAAAACTTTGTTAAGGATATGCTGCTGGGGATATGACTGTATATCATCAAGACAAAGGCCTGATTCCTGTACTGTGCCACTTGTTTGACAATTTTTTACGCAGTATGTGTGTACTGTATGTATATGATGCAGATGGCAAAGTCTGACTAATGTAGAACTTGATAGCCCTGCAGTGTTAGCAGTCATTCAAAAAACAAAGCGCAAAAGAAAAACGTAACCCTGAAAATCTTCATGCAGATTTAGAAAAAAAATAAAACCTGGGCTGTATCAATGAGTTAGGTAGACTGGAAATAAAGCAAAACGAAAGAGGTTTAGGGAAAAAAGTAGGAAGTTTATTCAGTTACATATTAGTTTGGCAACTACAAACAAAAATGTTGAGTCACACCTTATCCTTCTAAGGACTGCTGAAAATAGCACAGGACCGTGAGTGTTGCACTGCTCATGAGTAAATGAAGCAGTTTCTTCTACAGTTTCACCTTTGTCAGTTTCTGGATGTATCAAGAGCTTAAATTAACCCCAGACAAACTTGTATAGATGAGATGAGAAAAAGAGATGAGAAAAAACAAAACACCAGATTTTTTTTTCCCTGCAAGTGGAAGATGACTAATGACCTCATGATGCCTATTTTACAGTTTAAGAGATGTTACTGTAGTAGCTCAATTTCTGTTCACCTTTACCAGCAGGGTTTATCATCTAAAGCAAATATCTGGAAAAAAAAGTGTGGTGAATATGGATGCTCTTTTTAAGGTTCCTGTATAAAACAGCTCAGTTGCTGAAAAATCTATATATACCGTTTAAGCATGAGCTAGCAAACAGTATCAACAAAAAACCAGTAAAACAGTATCAAAGTCCAGGAGTCATAAGACCCAAAGCCAAAGATGTCTTAAGTGATAGCTATTATTTCTCTGGTAGGGATGACTTGTCTCATGAGCTTGACACCTGTGTGTCATTTGAAACACTGGCCTCCTTCAGGACTGTCAGTAAATGGATTTGCTCTCATCACAAGCTGAGACGTTCTAATTTCTGCACAACATATATAAGTGGTGATAGCACGGAAGTGTCACCACCGTTAATGCTGGTGCCTCTATGGGGTTTTACCCTGCCTGAGAATCACTGTCCAAATGAGATTTGTGCAAAACCACTCCATTCTATTAAATGCTATGGGGGAAAAAATGGATGTCTGTATTTTTCTATCACTTTTTCTGTAACCAGGAGAGGGGGAAAGCTTTTTACCAGCTACATAAGGTCACATCAGCAGGATTCTTTTCCACAACAAGTTTTACCTGTCCAAAAATAACAGTTCATCTCCAAGAAAGCAAAAATTCGGAGCTGATCCTATCAGGAAAACAAAATTAAAAAAAAAAAAAAGAGATAAGCTCTTAATGTTTTTGAATGGGACTTAAGGTCTGCAGATAGTACCTTGTAAATGAAAATGCAATAACTGTTCATTGAGATCATACTTTGAGTTGCTGTATCATGACAAAATCTGCCACATTCACCAATGTACCTTCCCCGTGACAGCTGAATAAAATTTGGTTATCTCACTTTGTAGAGAGTGGTAAAAGTTAATTGTTGTGACTTCCTAAGGGAAGAACTTTAAAACCTATATCTTTTTGCAGTACTTGGTACTTGAGAAAAAACATGTAGCAGGGTCAGCAAACATGCAGCAGGGTCAGCAAACCTTCTTGCTTCAGGCAATATATGAAATAGCTTTCTGAAGTTTAGCAACACACCAGCTTCAGAGACAGACTGGTCAGACCAAGTTCAAAGAGCCAGGACTTACAATTTTTCTGTAAGCAACATGATCCATGTACTGTGACCAGAAGCAAAACTAACCTTGAAGGCAGCCCTACATGAAATTGGAACAGGAAGACAAGCCAGGCCCCACTTGACAAGCCATTCTTGATCCTTCTCACATCTGAATTTATTTTGCAAATGCCTGTACTGTCAATACAGAGCTTTGAAAAAGAAGAACAGGGGGTCACTAAAGAAAATGATTCCCACAGCAGATCACTTGACAAGCCGCACTATATCTGTGCTGAGGTATTTACCTTGCCTTTGTAGACTCTCCTAGAGATAGTTCTTTTGGGAAGGAGATCACAGTGCTGTGAAGGATTTGAAAAGCCTAGCTAGTACATTTCCATATTCTTCAACTCTGCCAAGAACAGAAAAACTTTTTAAGATATGTTGATTTTACAATACCTGTAATGAATCCATGCCCGGTTAGCCATTAAAGCAAGCCATTAGCCATACATTTACTTTTGTTGAGTGAAAAACAGAGGAAGGTACATCTTGTGGATCTTCTACAATTGTAAGTCTGCAATTATCGAGTTTTAGTTTTCTTACTACTTTTTTAACACGAAGGAGTTACATAGAGTGTATGATGATGCCATGTAATAAAGAGGGTAGAAATAAAATTTCTCCTTAGTTGCATTCAAAAGTGTGATTAGCAGGAAGTGATGGACAATGTCATTCTTTACTTCTCATTGATGTTCTAATTATCAAAGGACAAGTGAGAAAACTTTATGGCTTGATTTCCACTTAAGGAACTTATTTTAATCATGCACGGTAAGGAAAAAAGCTAAGCCTTGCTTGGAATGATGCATATGTGGATGGTTTCTGTTGCTGCATGTACATGTAAATTTATTATGAAAATATCTTTCCGTGATCATATTCAGTTGGGAAAGGAACCAGGGTTGTCTGCAAATAATTTACAGCAGGAGATCACAGGCTGCAAGGAAAGAAAATTACTTGACTATATGAGCAACATTAAGTAGCCATAGGGTACGTCCTCTGGAAAAAAAAACGAAGCCCTAGTATAGGCTACTTTATAGATTTTATTTTCTCCTTCAAATTTTCCTCATTACCTGAGATATTTGCAAGGAAAATTTTTTTGTGCACTTGAAATTTGTCTGTGGCAATTCTGAATAACAAGACAGATATCTAAAATCTCCTACATTTATATTTTCAGAAAGAATTTTTTTGTGAAAAAGTGTGAATTCTGTAAATATGGGAATAGCTGCAACATCATTACTTCCATCAGCAGTCCTATTGAAATCTGTTCCACCATAAATGTTTGATATTTTTTGAGACAAGGTCAAAGAGAATATATTTTATTAGATTGCTTAACATTGCTAGAAAATTCTAACATGCTCTGATTATTTAAGACATCTTTCTAGTTTCAGAAGGGAGATCATGTATCAGGTGCATTGCAGCTGCAGCAACATTACCCCTTTAAACATATTTTGCTAAGTGACTGACAGCCTGAATGTTAATAACAAAAATATGCCTGAAAGTCTCTGCACCACCACTACAAATTTAGTACCATGAACATTTTTTTTTTAAATTTAAGCAGTATTTGTTTAAACAGCTTTGGAATTCACATCTGTGCCCTATTTCCACATTATCTCTTCATGTGCAGAGCTATAAATATGCATGTATCACACAGAGAACATGAGTTAATAGATAACATAGATGAACAACATCTACCACCACAATTGAGTAGGTAGCATGACAATATGAGTAAGTGGGAAGGAGCAAAGGTTAAGATTGTTTAAATTGACATCATTATTGAATGAATGGCTCACGAAGTTCTTCTCTGGGATCTAACTACATCTTAGAGAAGCCCCCTCCCATCTGCTTAGCAGCATCTGCCATCATGCTTTGAAATACAAAAATAAGTCTCATCCAGATAAAAGTACAATGAAATTCTTGATTATCCCAGATGGATTTTTTTTTTTTTTTTTTGCAATTGGTATTAATAGCTCTGACCCTTATAATGCCTGTACTGGAATTTTTAAGAATTGGTGAAATTGACACTCAGGGATGGAATTTATGTGTGCATAAGGACAGACAGAAAGAAATTTGTAGCTCCATATTATAATCAACCTATTGCAGAACCTGACAAGACCATGATGGGAAGTGGCTACTGCCCAACCCACCTCCAGCCAAGCGCACCTGAATCTTGATTTCTGATGTGAAAGACAAATAGTTCCCACCATATGGTGCATCTTAGCACCTTTCAGGGGCATTTGTTCACAGATGACTCAAAGAAGATTACAATCTGTTGAATCATTGTTCAGTTTTTCATTAAAAAGTAAGTAATCCATGAAAAGTTTTCATATGACTAACATCTTGATTTTTCTACAAAGATGTCTGACATTGTAAAGTAAAAGATAGCTGTGGAATTGTTTGATTAAATAATAAATTTTCAGTTTGATATCACATTAGAATTATTCATTAAGAACAGCTTTATTTTCTGAAGAGAGCAGTGGGAAAAAGCATAAAGTATCTGTCATATAGACAAAGACCCATTTTACAAATGGTCAGAAGTAACAGTAAAAAAATACACATGCATGTACACACAGAGCCCACAAAGGCAGTAAAATACATGTCAGTACTATGAGTTGTTTCTAAGTAAGGGACATTCCTTTGTTGGTATAAATCAGTGCAGCTTTGCTGATTTTGTGAACTGCACTGATTTAAGCTACATTGCATATCCAGCCTTCTGACAGTTCCTCTGGAGTTATTCCTGCCACTGGAATGCATTGATAAAGTTCAAATGAAGACACAATCTCTGCTCTTATGTCAAGAGGTACCTCTACACAGAGTATAATGAATAAAGTGACATCTAATAGAAAATAATTCTTTCTGGGAATAATGTCCCCTTTACTCAGCTAGAGGTAAAAGTTTCTTTTCTGAGAGTTTATTTTTAAGTGCTTGTCCTTATCTAAACTGAGAGTGAGTGACTTCCAATTTACCAAGCTAAGAAGCATATTAGATACCATAAAATTTTTTCCTGTATTTTCACAAGATATGATTAAATCTCCCCTACTCAATCAGTTATTTGTGTTCTAGACTTTCATTCACCTCAGCTCAGTGATATTTTGAATCTTTTAATGTGTAGATTTTAAAAGAAAAAAAAAGGTAAAAATTGAAAAAAGGTCTCAGTCCCAGATTCCACAGAAACTTTTGGAAATTCTTCATACACACATTGCTGTGTACCATCTATGAATTTGCTTTTCTATTATTGCCTTTATTTAATGATTTAGAATAGTCATTCAGGACTACTTTCTTGGTGTCCCTGTGCCATGTAGTTGAGTTCAAGTATAATCCTTGAAAAAATTAGGGAGTTGTGAGATTAATGTGACATTCATACTAAATGTCGTCTTTTCAAGCAGATGCACCAGATGTTGCTTGGCTTAGCAAAGCTCTTTCAATAGCTGTGCGTTCCTCATCATCACATGCACCCTTTCAAAAGTTAGAGGATCATCAATATCACTGATATTTTAAATACCTGCTGTCTAATCTTTAACCATCAAATCAAAGTTTCCTTTGAACAAAAAACTGTGCTGTCAGTCTTTCAAAAAGCAATATGCATTTCAATGTTCTAACAACATCTCCTACATTTGAAAGAGAAAAAAATGAGAGAGTCTGTGGAGTAAGATATCCAAATAATATATAACTGTATGAATGAAATGCAGTGAATCCAAAGCTGTATTCAATATGCAGTGCTGTAACAAGAAATCAGTTCCTCATGACTACAAGATGCTGCTTAATTAAAGAATTAAGCCCTTCACAACTCCCAAAATTTCTGCTTTCTTCTCACCTGTTGTAAAGGATAGCCATCTATTCATGCACAAACATATTTCAAAGTATCAAATTTTAAAAGTCGTTTTTGGCACAAAGTGTTGGTTTCTAAGAATCACCACAGAAAGTTAAGCATTCAAGGAATAACAGGCAACATCTTCTCTTGTAAGTCATATACAAAAGTTGGCTAAATATTAGTCTTGGCCCACAAGCCTTAAGCTAAAGTCCAAATTTAGACCTAGATTCATGGTTTTCAGGGATAAACATTGAGAAGAAAAAAAAAAAAAACCAGCATTATTTGTTGCACAAGACCTAAATATACTCATGGGTTTTGACTTAATTTATGCTCAATTTTATTAACTGAAAAGTAAGAACAAATAAAATTACACAATGTTTTTCGAGCTTCCTACTTCCCATGCAATTCCATTCCAATAATTTTATTGGCCATTACAATAAAATGCAGGCTCCTTGACACCAAACTTCTCTGGGATATTGAACAAAGCAGTATTTTAGATAATCCTGTGCTATCATATTAGTCTAAAGTTAAGATGCTAATGAATGAGCAAAGTAGAACCTATTACTGGTGGGAGAAATAAACAACTAAAACCATGCAGGATAGCACAGTAACATCTCCTACTGTTGCAGAGCTCTCATTAGTTGCTCTCTTGGGAAGATCTGTGATGAATCTCTCGAATTTGCTGTCTGAAGAGAATAGTCTGTGCACTTGCCTAGTTAATCTACCTTTCTGCTCTTGAAATTACATTCTTCTTCTTATTCATCACGCAGGTCATTGTACTGGTCTCCCAGAATAAAAATAAGATCTACAATAGGCTTTGAGTATTATGCCCATCTCTGCTTAATTTATTTACTTTTCCAAAGGGGAAAAAATACATGATTTGATTAATTTTGTGCCAAATTTTCTTCTAAAATTATGTAAGTTTGTCCATCTATGACAGTTTGGCTGGTGCCTGGCATTCTATGACTGAATGCCGGGTGCCCACCAAGGTTGCTCTATCACTCACCTCCTCACCTGGGCAGAGGAGAGAAAATATAAGGAAAGGACTGTGTATTGAAATAAGGGCAGGGAGAGATCACTCACCAGGGAACATCACAGGTAAAACAAGCTTGACTTGAGGAAAATTAACTGAATCTTTCACCAATCAAAATCAGATTATGATAATGAGAAATAAAACACCTTCCCCCGCCCCCCACCCCCCCAGCCCACCCTCATTCCTGATCTTATGTTTTGGATTTGTGCTGAAAACCATGTTGATAATATAAGGAAGCTTTTGCCACTTCTGAGCAGCACTTGCACAGCATTTTGGCCTTTGGGAGAGGACTGGGGGTGGCAGGGTTTGGGACAGAGGGGGGAGAGGTGTTTGGAGTGATGGAGTTTGTCTTTCCAAGTCACCTTTAAGTGTGATGGACCCTGGCTTCCCAGGGGATGACTGAACATCCCACCTGCCCATGGAAAGCAATGAACTAATTCCATGTCCTGCCTTGCCTGGGCATGTGGCTTTTGCTTTACCTATGGAATTCGACCTTAATCCACAAGTTTTCATACTTTTGCCTTTCTGATCCTCTCCCCCATCCCACTGTGAGGAAGTGAGTGAGTGACTCTGTGGGACTTAGGTGCTGGCTGAGGTTAAACCATGACAGTAAGTAACAGAGGGTGATGGGGTTAATTTAACACAGGAAATAAGTACAGAAATTTATATGTTTCTGAGGTAAAAAGCCTGGGTCACAAAGCTGATTAACAGTACAAGACTTTTTTTTCCACAGAAATTCTATAATCACTGTGGTTTCAATATGTGCAAAAACACTTCCAGTTTTATTAAGTGATAGCTCTTATCTGTACTTTAGGGAAAAAAACTATAATAGTGTGACAGAGAAGTCTACAGTCTTTCCTAATAAAATCTTTAAAACAAAAAAAATCAAGAAAACTTGAAGTGCAAATCAAGAAAACTCAGCAAATCAAGAAAACTCAGAGATGTAGTTTAATCTCTGGTCTTGTGGTTGCATGTTCTGAGACTAACCAATGGCCATTACACTCCATTAATAATAAGTACATTTAAAATAGCAATCTGTAAGTCCTAGGGATATATTTGTAATAAGATGTGAGTGTCAATAGGCTGTCTTCTGGTAAAAGACAGAAGTGTCATTTGGTCTTAGAATAATTTAAATATTGTTCTGTTCTTCTACACATCTTTCACCATGATTGCATCTTCTGGGTTAACCTAATCAGACAGCTGCAGACAATATATGGTCTATTAACAAAAAAAGCTGTGAAGAAATAATATCTATTTATTTGCCTTTCTTTTCTTTTTTTTTCCTTTTTTTTTTTCTGTTTTGTTTGCTGTTTGTTTGTTTGGGTTTTTTTGTGGGTTTTTTTTTTTTTTTTTTGTGTGGCTGCAGAATTAGATGTTGCCAAACTTGAAAACCAGGCACCAACCTGTCTGAGACTGGTGAAATGGCAGACACAAGGTCTGGCTTAACTACACCTACTTGAGGATTTTAAAAAATAATGATTTTGGCTGTGGTTTTATTTGTCAGAAAGTGCTATTTTTAGGAAATCCATGTAAGTTTTTTGATCTGTTTCAACCATTTATGGTAATTGCAGACAGAATAGAAACTTAGCTGCTTTCCTGTAGCCTTGCCTAAAATAATGTTAAAGAACTTACATATTCAGATTAGAGTTTCCACACTGATTTGCCACGCAGCCTGTTTCTGAAGCTACACAGGCTTTTTACAACAAAGTTAGTCTTTCTCTAAGAACAAATATTTAATTTGCATCCTTGCCAAGAGCCTTGATTGCGTGACCTAATAATCTCAGCAGTATCAGAATTGGCCTGAAGTACAGTAACTAGGAGTTGTTAATTCCTATCCTTTTTAATCAGCTTTCTTATTGAATTATCATTTAGGTTTTGTTCAGAGCAGCCAAATAGCAGTTGTTAGTCTTTCCCTCTTCATTTGTTCCAGCCTCTTCAAAACAGAGTTAAGAATGGGTTTTCATTCAGCAAATGGTTTTTACAGATGGATTTGCAATACAAAATTCATACTTAAAAGCTGAGACTCTAGGCACATGATACTCAGCAAATTTTAAAAATACCGGCATGGTACTGATTTGTAGGTTAGTACTTCTGAGTGGCTCAAACACAATCTTTGTGGTTCAATAAACTCTTAAATTGCCTATTTGCAGAGGATAAACAATACAAAATAAATATTAAAAGAAAATATTGTTTATAACTCTAGGTATGTCTCTTGGAAGGTTGCTGTCCTACAGCATTTATTTAACAAAAAGAAAAGGATGCTTGCATGTGTTCCTTAAAAATTGGGGATCTATGCTTACATAGTTAAGCATTTTCAAGTATGTCAAAGACTATGTTCTTGAAAAGTTTTAAATGGCAACTTGCCACTTCAAAATAAAAATTTAGTTTGGCCAAAACCATGTTTTGAACAATTTAATAAAGTACTGTTCCTTGGAAAAAGGTTTAAAACAAAGCGTAAATTAAACACAGAAATTGAGTTGGTTGTCATTGTCAGCTTTGCTTCTCCTTTGGGAATTAATTTGTATGAGATCAAGGATAAATTTGTGGTTTATTTGTGCACTTCAAATAAACCACAAGAAATCACCACAATATTAGTGGGAAATTTCCACCCAAATAGACTTTTTTTGTGATAAAAAAGGTGGCCACTGAGAGCTTAAAACACTTGGCTTGCATCCTGACCAGTGGAAATTCAATTAATGTATCTTTCCAAAACCTTGGAGAAAAATTTCAAAGTAGCCTGAGCTTGAGTTCATATTTTTGCCATAACCCATTGTTTTCCCTATTTATGCTTCAGAAGTTGCGCTTTTCTGCCAAGTAATATTTGTAAGAAGTTTAACTGAGGCTTAGGTTTAGAGATTTCTTGTGCAATTAGCGGATGTGAAGGGCCAGTCATGTCATCACAGTGTAGATTTCTGTAATAAAGCATCATGTGGAGATCACTTTTTCTATTCAAATGTCAATAATTAAGGGGGCACACCTGACCAGGTGAGGTAAGAATGTTCTTGGAAGCAAGCTGGCTGGATTTAGTGGCAGTTTTAATTTAGATTTGGTTGGGGAAAAAGGATGTACCTTCTCAGTGACAAAGAACCAGGAGATATCAAGAATTTAGTACGACCTACAGATCATCCCCAAACCATTAGGGAGAGGTCCATATTTCCCCTGAGGCACCCATGCAGATGGTGAAGGTCTCTCTCCCAGCAAGGGCATTTGTTGAAAAGTCCCAGCCCATCGGCCACTCTTGTGAGCAGTGGCTTACCAAGGGTAAGGAGAAACAGCAAGGAAAGTTCTGCAGCAGCAGCAGCAGCAGTGAGTCCTCTGAGCAGGAGAGGTCCAGCACTGAACACCACCAGAGTCTGCCCTCTAAGCCAGGCAAAGAGTGAGCCACCCCCACTTTTGTCAGAGGACACTGACCAAACCCCACCGCTTCACCCCACCCCCTGACCCAGAGCCATTCCAACTGTATGCCAAGGCACTGGATACATCTTTTGTCTCTTAATCAAGGCCCATTCTCCATCTGCAAGACAACAAATGGAAAGAAATTTCCCTGAAGAAACCTAACCCACAAAAATCACACCACTGGAGCACTACACTTGGGGGCTACAAGGTTTTGGGAAGAGGTATGCTGGGAAGGAGGGGCAGTGGTATTGCTGACAAAGGGATAGATTGTGACGTGCCATCCCTGAGTAACAGCCTTGAGCTGATCAGAGTCTATGGGTAAAAATCAAGGAAAAATTGTGGTTGGAGCCTACAACCTGTCCCCTGACCAGGGGAGTCTGTTGACAAAGCTGCTTGCTTCAGCTGTAGAAAGCATTGTGCTCATAAACTTTCATCCTGATGGGGGACTTCAACCACCTGGGTGCTGTCTGGGAAAGCACTACAATTGTCTATAAACGATCCAGGAGATTCCCGGGGTGTGTAGAGGGAAACTTCCTGATAGGGATGTTTGATAAACCAACCAGAGGGAAAACATTGCTGCACCTGGTTTTCACAAATGCAGATGAGCTCACTAAAGAGGTTAAGATTGGAGGCATCCTGGGCTGTAGTGATGATGCCCTGGTGAGTTCATGATCTAAAAGAGAGTGGGCCTGGCATGGAGCAAAATCAGGACCCTGAACTTTAGAAGAGAAAACTTTCAGCTTTTTGAATAATTATTTTAACTTGCAGCTTAAATAATAACTGTCCTTAGGAACAGCATAGCAGACCAAAGCCGGCAACTCTTTCAGGAGTTTTCTGATGTTGTTGCCAAGCGCCTCTCCATCATATTTGAAAAGTTACTGTATTTAGGTGCAGCGCTGTATGACTGGAAAAAAAGAAACATTGTTCCTATTTTAGATAGCATAGAAAGGAAGACCCAGAGAAATACAAAGTGGTAGAGCCTGAAATTTGTGCTTCAGAATATCATGGAGAAGATCCTCATGGAAACAATGTTAAAGCCCATGCGAAATAAGAAGACAGTTAGTGTTACTTTACCAGGGGAAAATAATGCCTGATCAACCCTATGGCCTTCTAGGATGGAGTGGCAGCAACAGCCAAAAAGGGAAGACTGATCAGTGCCACCTACCTAGACTTCTGTAAGGCCTTCAACATGGTCATGCCTGACAGTCTTACATCTAAAACAGTGATGGATTGGAAGGGTGGGCTATTTGGTGGATAAGGAATTGGTCAGATGGACCCAGTCAGGGAGTTTTTGTCAATAGCTCTATGCCCCCCAGGTGGAGACTGATGGCAAGCACTTGGGAGCAGTGCTCTTTAATATTGTCATTAATGACACAGACCAAGGGATTGAGTACAGACGCAGCAAGTTTGAAAATGACACAAAGATGAATGATGCAGTCGACACAATACAAGGACAAGATACCATCCAGAGGGACCTGGACAGAAAGGGCCTGCACAGACTTGAGCAGTGGACCCATGAAAAGTTCATGTGATATATGTGTTAATTACCAAGTCCCATAATATCAAAAGAAAAGAAGGTACAAATAAGAAAAATGTGTGTGAATGTTGTGTGGTGATTAGAAAAAAAAAACCAGCATGTATGACTACCTGGATGCAGAATACATTCATAAGTATAAAGACTTATTTTGAGTTCTTTTGGCCTATTTATTACTATAGTTCTTCATTTTTTGTTCATGATCGCGCTAAAATAGTACTTGAAAGAGTATGCTTGGCTGGCATGTTGCCAAAATAGAGTTCTTACAGTTAAAAAGTTTTTTGTACCAAGCCATGCAACACTGTTGTAAAATGAACAGAAACCCATCTGTGGTGACTCACAATTATTTGATTTTTTAAGTGTTTTGGGTTTTTTCCATTAAAAAACAAGCTAAAAATATATTGATGATTACAATATATCTTTCCAATATGCAATGAGGAAAAAGCAAAGGATTCAAAGATAATTACCCTATAAGAGCAAGGTTAAAATTATCCTGTCACATCCCCATCTTTCTGTCATTGCATTAGCTGACTTTATTAGGACCTTTACAGGATCTGCTTTTAGAATTCAGTAGGCATTGAACATAACTGCAAAATGTCTCTTTTGGAAGCTGTTTTTGTGGGCAATAAATAATTAAAATAAAAATCCTCAAAACAAACCAAACAAAAAACCACAAAAAAAAAAAAAATCGTTTTCTCAGGAGGAACACAAGAAATTCCTCAGATTTTTGTATTTCCTTCTCATACTGGTTTTCCCCTTTTGTCTTCAGTCACCTATCTGCTCTGTCCATACGTTTCCTTGTAGTATTCAAACACTCTTTATTCCCAAATTACTTTAGTTATGTAACGCCTTTCAATCACATACCTACTTTTGTCAGTGTCTCCCTTAGACCCTCTTATCTACCATGAAATCTCATAACCTTTAGAACTCTAGCCCTCCAACACCCTATTCTTTTTAGATTAAGGCATTAAGATTTGATACCCCCAAAAATTATCAAAGTCCAACAGGTCAGTCCTCAATTCTGATAACAAGATTCTCTCTTTTCTCTAGGGGAATTGCAAGAAAAACTAAATATCACGTCCTCTGGAGGAGTAAGCAATCAAATTGCCCTCCTGGCCAAAGCTCCCTGACCCTTACAATCTTCTTTCCTGCTACTTGCTGCTTGCTTATCTACTTCTACTGCCTCAGGCATCAAACTCTACAATTCAGAGTACCAGACTGGGAGAATACTTGCTCTGCTTGTCATGTCCCCCTTGGTGGAACGGGGCTGTTGCATCTCTCAATTTTATTGAGACAGACCAGCCTGCTACAACCCTAGCTATTAGACATCAGCCCAAAGGTGGATGACTTAATTAGGCAGTCCACCAAGGTACAGGTTTCTCACCTCAGTGGCAATATCATGCACAGATTTAGAGGTGAATAATTGAATCATGTTGCATCAATTATCTCTTTCTAGCAGGAATATATATACATATGAATGCATGTATTCACGTAGGACATTCAGCAGCTCTGACACAGATACATTATTGACTTGTTAAATGGGTCCTTTGTCAAACATCTGGACTAAATGTCTTTAACTTTGAATTCTAAAACCCCAATCAAATCTCTACAGTATTTTGCTAGATTTTATAAATATATATTGAAAAGCTCTGCTTAAAACAGTAAAAATATCTCTCCATGGAAGTACACTAATTATTATGGGCAATATTAGGAAAGGGCTTACCATCAGGTTTAAATGAGCAACTGATTGACACTGGAATATATTGAATTGTTCTGAAAGCATAATTAGAGAAAGCTCACTCTCATAGTTATTAGCGTTATTTTTAAACCTACTAAATATAGATCAGAAGTCAATGAAAATATCTTCAAAGGCTTGTGATGGTTCACCAAGTCTGAAAGGTATTTGGGAATTCTTGGTCAGGACATCTTAAATATCATTGCCACAGGACTTTAGAATCATAGTACGGGCGTAATGCTGCTCCAGGAAACACTGGAGTGACGTATAGAATTTAATGTTTCCCCTGGACTTCTCTTCAAAGATTAGAGCAGAAACAGTTCGAGATTCTGAGTCGATGTTATCACATCCAGACTGATACAACACAAAACAGAGAATATTATTCCAATGGCCTACAGGTGAAGTACATTTCAGTACAACAAATTTTTGCACATGTCCTGATGTACATGTATTAGAAAGGTTACAGGGTTCTTCCTGCTTGCTCAGGATTTATACTTGAGATGCCCATGAACAGTTCAGGTTTACCCCAGAGGGAAATCTGATATTTTAGAAATATATAATATGTATGTATATGCTAGAAGTGGCATAATTTCAAAGAGAAGTGTAAGGAAATCAAAGCTTATTTACTGAAGATTGGACTCAAGAGAAAATAAAAGAAATACAAACCCCTCCAAAGCACAGGAAAAAACCCTGTAAAACAAATTGTCATTTATATGCTTTTTAATATTTTTTTATATTTCCAGTCCATTTGAATAAAATGTAAGGATATATGGCTGGTTTGCATAAAACAAATGTGCTATGAAGACCCAAGTTAAGACTGATGTTACAGATTCACTGCCTAACAAGGCATGCATGCTGGAAACATGAATACAGAAGCTAAGGAGATCTGTAGGAGATCTGTTAGGACAAGGCTGTCCATAGTCGCTAGATCACTGAGGCAAAAAGTGTCTGAGTTCCACTGTTTTCTCTCATTTGTGTGGTTCATGTATTAGACAGTGTATTCCAGTCTTGGAACACTTATATGGAGCACTTGTGAGATGCATTTCTTGGTCACATCCCTCATGAACAGCAAGAAGCATTCTGTTATGGTTCTGCACATCTGTTGTTTACCTTGAAACATGGGTGGAGAGGAAGAGAGGTAGGAACATATCTGTGTTGGAGTTTTTTAAGGGTGAAGGAAGGGGAGACATGCCCAGCAGAGTCCTTTGGTTACCCTGAAAAGATCAGTATGTACAAGATTACTGAAAAAAATCCCACATTCACTAATACTTGTTCAGCTACATGTAGTAAATCTGCTCTGGCAAGTATTCGCAATCCCTTTTGTTTGCTTTCTGTGAATGTTCAGGAGAATAATGTTTGATGAAAGAGATAGTGTTCCAAACTCTTTTGCAAATATGTATTTATGAGAGAGTATTTGCATGGGGATCTTGAAAGCTGAGATTTTTCATGTAAAAATAGATTTAACCCCTGTGTTTCCTAACCTTGCAGAAAATGGAAAGAAACTGTGCTACCATTCTCCTTAGCTGTACTTTTCTCCTTAGTACATCATGTTAATAATCATAAAAACAGTAACTTCCAAAAGATTATTTGCAATGGCAAAATTATCTCAAAAGTCATAAGTTTCAGGAATGGACAACCTATTAATGAGTCAGGATTGTGATAATTTATCTGTGTTAATATATTTAGAACTTTATTTACCCAGATATAGGTATCTAGTAATGTGATAATCTACATTGCTGCATTTTCACTGATTTTATGAATAACTATTTGGAGATGTTTCATTTGAGATTTTTAATTTTGTAGAGACACAATGTGTGATATTCATTAACCAAATTATCAACTTTTAATATTGGTTGACAGTGTGATACTGTTAAAAATGGTTTTATTGAGGAAATTGAGGCAGTGGCAGGGAATAAAACAGGATCTTATAGATCTAAAATTAAGTGGTTTTTAATAGGAAAAGCATTTAAAATGAAATTAATATGGATTATTTTATTATGGTACTTTCATTATGGTATTACATGCAAAAAATGACACAAATGTATCAAATTCAAAATTTACATAGATTATAAAAATATCTTTTCATAACTCCTAATCCAAAGGATTATGGATGACCAACTATATGGATATTTATCTGTCCTCCAGGAACTGGCAAAGGATACAGCAACAGCTGTGAATGATGTGTTAAATCTGATTTAGCAGGGATGTTCATTTGATTTAGGAACATGTTCATATGTCTATGTGCACACAGGATAGAAAAAATCCCACATCTACAGTGTTCCTTGTAGAGACAAAAGTGATCCAAGGTATATCCCATTTTAATAAACTAAGGTGCTAAAGCAGGTTAGCAAAGTGTTAGGAATCAGTGACCGGTAAAAACTCTTCTAGTACATCCCCCATTCTCAAACAATCCCTCCCATCCCATATTTCCTCAAAAATACCAGTTTTAGGAAAAATATGCATTCCAATAAACTAGAAGGTAAGGAACTTCTGTTTAAAATCTGTGCCAAAGGAGAATGACATTCCATAGCCTTTCTTTTCTATATGCATTATCCACACATAACTCAAATTGCTGCAAATTTCAAGTCTTCTGCACCAGTAATTTAAGGACTATGCACACTACATTCAGCAATTCCACTTGGGAATAGTACATGAAGTAATTTCATTGTTTAGAAATTCCAGAAAATCACAGTTAAAATATAATCTAGCATTATTGACATTCACTAGGGTCATCAACTTTTTTTTTTTTTTTTTTTACAGAAATACAAAGAGATTGACAACATGGTCTGAAATTTGAGGAAATACATATAAAGAAAGGACAAAAAGTCTGACACATAGAATTGCCAGCTGATTAACATTCTTAGAATTGTCACCCCCTCCAGCTCTTCCCGAATGGTTGAGGTTGGAAGGGACCTCTGGAGGTCCCAGTCCAAGCCCTCTTCTCAAGCAGGACCATCGAGAGCAGGTTTCCCAGGACTAGATGGCTTTTTGTCCATTCTTTCTCTCCAAGGATGGAGACCCCACAACCACCCTGAGCAACCACCCTGAGGCAAAGCCCTGTCACCCTTGCGTTGATGAATTGTTTCCTGATGTTCAGAGGAAAGATCTTTCTTTCAGTTTGTGGCCACTGTCTCTGGTCTGCCACTGGGCACTGCTGAAAAGAACCCAGCTCTGTCTTTGCCCTCTCTCTTTGGGTTTTCATATAAATTGTTAAGATCCCCCTCCCCGAGCATTCTCTTCTCTATGCTGAGCAGGCTCTTTCCGTACAAAATCAAAAAGGATTTTATTTAATGCTTTCTGTCACAATCATTCTTGAACATTCTTGCATAAATGTACTAGTCCAATTTTAATCAATGACTGGGGCATTGTATAATAAAATTTGCATTTCTCATTTCAACATTGAGATTTTAAGTAAACTGCAATTATAGTGTTAACACTGAGAAGAATTCATTTTCTAAATGTAATAAACCACAACTATGTCTTTCACCTTCAAAATATAAAATAAAATAAAATTTAGAAATTGAAAGTGATGCTTATAACCAGTCACTAAAATATTGAGAGGAGGTAAGGTGTGAATAATATGACACAGATCAAGGCAATATTTTTTTCAAAAAAGGTGGTCAGAATGGAGGTACAGAAATCCTGGGTTAAATTTTAAAATGGTCTCCTGAGACAGAGAACAGAGAAATCAAATAATATAGGAAGAAAGTGATTGGTACGTATTGAAAAGCTTTTTAAGGACTCTGAAATGGACTGCTTTCAAAACAGAATAAAACTACAAAAGAACATCAGCAAAAACAAACAAACCACAACAATAACAACAACAACAACAAGAATGGAGAGAGAGAAAGATAAGAGCACAGAAGGCAAAAGTAGCACTTTCCTAATTGAAGTTCCATCTTAGGACAGTCTATGAAAAGCAACAGTAAAAGCTCTTTTCCATGTTGTCAAATTGATTAATAGATAAGACACACAAATGGACTCAGACATACTGTCTCCATTCCTGTTTTTCAGACATTCAGTGCGTGTTTTGACCATGAAAATTGTGCAAGTGCACCAGTAATATTTCAATTAGTACCAGTACTTTTGCATAATTTTTTTGCATATATTACTAATTTTAGTTCAAATTAAGTTGAACAGTAAGTCCAAGCCAGGCTCTTCACAGCGCTCAGTGGCAGGAGGTCAAGACACAGCACACACAAACTTCGAAAAAAGAGGTTTTGACTTGATATGAAGAAAATGTTATGCACCATGAGGACTGTCAGGCGCTGGAACATGTTGAAAGAGAAACTATCAGTGTTCAGCCATTAATGTTTTCAAGGTTAAGCAGGATAAATTTCTGAGCAACGTATTCTGTTGTCATATCTGACTCCATCACTTTCCGTAGGTAATAAGACCAAAGACCTTCCAAACTTCTTTCTAACCTGAATTATGCTCTAATCCTATGGTTCTACCTAAAATAGAGGTGCAGTTTTACATTTGAGCAGTTTGAAGTGACACACACTTTCTTTCATAAGGTTTTTATAAATTTGGAATTTCTGACATACCAATACTGTAAGATTGGGGTTGGTAATTTTTCCACATATGAAAGTCAGTCTTATGCTTATTATAATATCATGTCTAGACAAACCCTTTATACCTCCATTTTGTGCCTATAATACAGAGTATTTTATAAGGTTATTGTGAGGATACAGTCTTTATTATACGTGAGAAGTTAAATTTATGTAGTTATAAAAAGCTCATAATCATAAATTAAATTAAACAAATCACATTTAAATTTTACCAAGTAATTATGTGCCTTATCTGAGAAAAAGCAGGAAACTCCATTTAGTTCAGCAGGATAAGCCTAGTCAGGAAAACGGGAAGCTAAACATGGCTTCACTTTGATTTTAGAAGAAAGTTAGTAGCTTGAAAGAAAATCATTACTTTCCTAGCTAGCATAAAGCATCAGAGAAGAGTCTGGTAATTTAAATGAGCTCAAAAAAAGCCCACAGCAGAGAATAGCTTTGAACTGAGCTGGATTTCTCTTTTACTTGTGGAGTCACCTTTTTATGGTCTTTGGCATACAATACTGAAGCAAGTTCAGGGTGTGGCAGGATGAAAAGGGCATTCTTGGGATCTCTTGCTCTCCCTGTGAACTGAGTTTCATTAAAATGGTTTAGTTTTTATCAGAGATTTCTCTCAGAAAAGCTGTCACGAGCAAGTGAGAAGAGTCCATCTGACAGTCCAAACCAACTGGCAGCTGCAGACCCTCTGAAAGCAATGTTACCAGGCTCAGAGAATGTGCTCCATTCCCACGGGTGGGATTGGCACGTGACATGCACGTGACAGAGTTTTCCATGCTGCTGCCTTGGGGCCAACCTGCAAAGAGTCTGTTTAGCCAGGCTAATAGCAAGTACCGAGTGTTCATCCATGTGCAAAACATTCCAGACTGCTCGGCTTTTAATGTTCTTCCATATTTCTCTTCCTCCAAGGAATAGAGATCTGAAGACCATCTCTTTAATTTTACCCATCCAGAAGCTATGCTTGTTAGGAAAGAAGGAGCTGCCCTCTGAAAGTTCCATATTTCTAGTGATGATAGATAGCGCCTTGATGTCTATCTTACAGCTGGGAAAAAGGAAGTGAGCTGAATCTCACACAAAATACCTGCCCATAATTGTCTAGAAATATTGTGGCAAACCTGGGAACTGAGTGTAGATCATGTAGGTTCTTTTATCCAGTACTTCAATCACAGGCTATGTTTTGTTGACTGTGTGTAATTCAGGGGAAAAAAAAAATAGAAGCTGTCTGTTCCTATTATCATCATTATCCTGTCTTTGGAAAGGATAGGCCAAAAATGGGAGTAGGCTAGTCGGTGCCTGGTGCCTTCTCAGATCATTATTCTTGGAGAAATAATTTGATTTTTTTTTTTAATCTTTAAGATTATAAGATCTATCTAAAATGTGTATGGGAAAGAAGCACTGCTGATCACTCTTTCAGGCTCTGAACAAAATGGATTATCTATAGATTCCTCTTTCATAACAGCTACCTTATTTATAACTTGAGATTTCTTTCTGCTATGGTGGTTCTTATTATTAGTTCGCCTAATATTTTTGAAACATGGGAAAAATCTAGCAGTATTTTGTCCAACTGTTCAGAAAAATTAACAATACCAGTGCTGAACTTAGTTAATATAGTAGGTAAGGCTGAAGCGCATGTGCTGAAATCATTCATATGTAAGAAGTTTGTGCTCCTGATACAATGCCAGTTTAGGAGGAAAGACAGAGACAGAGGTGGCATCTGATGGCATTGAATCAACTCTCTTTACCAAGATCTATTCACAGTTATTTATTTATTTATTTTTACATTTTCTTTTCCCTGCTCATTGTGGAGGTTTTGTGTTAAGCCCTATAGCTACAGGGGATATGCAGAAAACAACTTGATCATGAAATTCTGCAGCTGAGAAACTTTATATTTGACATATAAGTATAGATATTACGCTAAGGGACTTCATTTATCCTGCTCAGATATTCTGTGCAATCTTCACAGCTAATGCTTTACCAGTTACTGCAAAACCAATGAAACTGGAAGTGAAATAAATTTTATTTTGGCATGTAGACTGCCACCCACAGGAAAAATTAATTAATCCTCAGAGTGAAATTGCAATGTGCTGGTGAAATTAAAACTATCCTTGCCAGGAGGAGACCAAATGAGTACTGCTTCAGTCCTAGTCGAAGCACCTGCTCCAAGAGAAATATGAAGAATTTGAGGGAAAGACAAGGAGGGAAGGTTAACTTAGGTAGCCACTGGAAAAAGGACAGCCTATATATCCCATGACACAGATTCATTTTATCTCAAGTGTTAATAATACAGTCTCCAAACACATCAAGTCCAAGCAGTACAGTGCAGACGAGGGCCACAGGTGAGTGGTTTCAGTCTCTGCAAAGCCAGGGAGCAGGGAATGAGCCCATCATGAAATCTTTATATTCAAGACTCTTGGGCATTATTCTAGGTCCTCTGATCTATTTACTACAAATAATTTATAAGGTGTGGGAAATTCCCCAGCATCCTGTGCATGAAGTAAAAGTGAAAGAAGTATTTCACTGAACCTCTCCACTATGGTCTTATTCCTGATTTCCCTTTTAAAACTCTTGTCATCAAACAATCCAACCTATTCCCTAGACGGCTAATTTTGATGTATTTTAATAACTTCTCATTATCAGCTTGAGCATCCTTTGCAAGATGCTCTTCAAATTCTTTTTTAGCTCTTTTAATTTCCTGCTCCTATTTGACCTGCTATGTATTATGGATTTTTCTGTTCTCCTCAGCTGAAAAATCTTTCCAATTTTTAAATGCCAGCATCTCCTGTATGAAAGTCTCTTTAACTTTTTTATTGATCAATGCAGAGGTTTTAGCTGGACAGTTTTTCTTTTCTTTTTCTTTTTTTTTTCTCATTTGTTTGTTTGGGTTTTTTTTTGTTAATTTGTTTAGTCTTGTCTTCTAATGCAGTATTTTAAGCTCAAATTTTATTCCTTTTTGGATTTATCCTTTCTTTTTTTTTTCATGTCTTTTTTTTTGCTAACTGTTTCATTTCTATGTGTTTCTCTTACGACTGCATATCTGTATGCTGCATTTGTTTCACTTATTCTTTTGCACTACAGTGGAAAACCTACTTGAGCTGTATTTGGTACAACAGACTGACATTCCTGGTAAAACCACTTGGACTAGACCAAATGCAAGGTCAAGACCAAAAGAGAGAAGAGGAGAGGCAAGGAGAGAGGATGGAAGAGGAAGGCTTTCGTGAACAGTTCTTATGAATGGCCTTATCTTCACAAATTTTGTGCTGTTTAGCCAACAAGCTCAATGACATAAACAGTTACAGAAAGGTTTAACTGAATAAGAATTATGAGAGAATTATAAAAAGTTCTTTTTCCATATGTAACTAATACTTGTTTTTTACTTACATTAGCTTATATATCCAGTCAAGGGAAACAAAAGTACCATCTGACTTAGATAAGCTGCGCCATGTGTGGTATATGATCAGCCTTCAATACTCAATTCAAGTAGCTCAGATGGTTCAAAATTTTCACACTAACATGTGAATGACTATGAATAACTACGAGATGTGTAAAGATAGACTTTAATTCAGAATGGTGATTATTTCTAATTGTTTATAGTGTTAGTGCATTCTGGACTCCATGGCAGCATATACAGTAGTCTCTGTCAGAGCACATCATACTGCTCCTATTCCTTTATTTTTGTAGTGAAAAAATAGGAATAGACTGACACAAAAATATTTAGGATATATTATTTCCCTAATATATCAATTTCTGATATATATGTAGGTGATTTGTAGTCATATGGGATATTCAACTGTAAGTATTAGAATAATATTTTTGCTAGTATTTAATCTTTAGTTTCCCATGCAGAAGAGAAGTATAACAGAGGAGAGAGAAAATAATCTTAAGAAAACCCACAAAACAACTCCTTTATTAAAGAAAGATTACATCAAAGGCAAAAACTAATGATATAATTAAATTAAAAACTTCTTCTTTGAAAGGAAAAAAGTCTGAGAGAAAATGATTTTTATTATATGAAAGATTTCAGTATATGTGTTCCCCACCTGGCTTTAGATTTCTTATTGTTTTGTTGCAACTGACTAGTACAGAGAATTAGGATAAAAATGCAGTTTTAACCTGTTAAAGTCTGATATAATTCTATTTCTCATAAAAGTATAACTCTCTAGTTTCTGTTAGTATCATTTGTTTCGATGGAAAATAGCAGAAAGAAAATTCTTTACATTTTCACATATAACCATTACCTGAAACAAAAAAAGGCTTACAGTATTAAACTCCTGCCCATGTATTCGGTGTACCTTACATCTGTTTAAAAACCCCTGCTTCTGTGAGGTAAGGGAATCCTTTGCTTTTAAGGGTCAAACATTACAAGGCTTAAGAGAGGTGGTGTAACCTCAGTCTAAATGAAAGGAAATGGCTACAGGACCACACATTTGTATCTTGCTCACCGACAGCAAAAAAAGGGGCTGTGGGTTGGACAAGGTTGTGGTTGATGCTGAAGAGAAGCAACAGGCAATGCTGCAGTTTTTCACCTTTTACCACCAAACTTCAGATCTGACTTTCTCAGAGAAGATGCCCAGCAGGGTCAGCTTCACCAGCCAAATTGGTGTTGGCTTTGGTGTTTCTAAAGGGCAGTGGAGGCTTTCAGGTGACTTGCAGAAACCATCTGTGTAATGCAGCGATTGATAGTGCTTTACCAGCTATCACAGCAGTAAATAATACAGTGTGACTTAAGGGAAATATCACCTGATTCCTACTGTTTGACAAAGAGTAGAAGCATGCAGATGGTGAGTTAGGGTGATTTGCCATGTCTCAAATTAAGATAAATCACTTCTCAAAGCATACTAACTCAAAAATTGGAATACTATGAGATTACTGGGAGTCTATGATGTGAACTCAGTGTGCCATCTTATGCTAGGATATGAGCCAGTTCTGGACCAGAAACCAAATGGCTGTTCTAATGTGGCATGGTACATAATTCCTGAAAGGCAATGGATATTAGTTTAGCAGATTAAACTATTGTTTCTCAAGAGTTTCCAGAGTTCTCAGTTAAAAC
This sequence comes from Fringilla coelebs, assembly GCF_963513975.1. Lineage (NCBI taxonomy): Eukaryota > Metazoa > Chordata > Aves > Passeriformes > Fringillidae > Fringilla > Fringilla coelebs. Next base: position 69,369,580 of record NC_140028.1, read on the forward strand.
TTTGTGAGACTGAACTCACATCCATCTGTATCTTCCAAAGAGATTTAACTTAGGCAGCTTTGTTAATGTTGTAGAAGTTGGTGGCATAGCAAGGAATTGAATCCTGATTACCAAAAGCAGCAGACATGCTAGTGCTGGATCATCAGTCTCCCCATTATTGATATTCATGAATGCCACCACTGCTCACACTGCGATTTGCTTCGCAATACTGATAGCTCCCTTGGTAAAATGGAAATCATGCAGGAGCTCATAAGTGTAAGAACAGGTGGTAGACACCTGCTTTTAAAATATGATCAAATGTCGCAATTTAGAGATAGAAGGCTTACTGCTCCTGAATTTAGCTCAGAATAAAGCCAAACTGACAGCATGGCTGGATTTTTTTCCCTGTTATGTTTTGTCACTTTGTTTATTTGGTTCTTTTGCTACCAGTGCTGTTGCTTTATTCCTTGGCAAATTCCTTGTCCAACAACATTTTCTTTTATGGTACAAAAGCTACATTGTCCCTTCTTCAGCCTGACAGTATCAGTATCAAATTTGTAATAAGAATGTTAATAGCTTAATGCTCTATAAAAGAGTGGGTATGGATAATAGTCTCACATATCCTGTTGCCAAAGCATTTAGTGCTTTATTCCCCTGTGTTCCAAAATTTCTCCATGAGTTTTACATATACTGAGGGATAGCTTTTTCATATTTATGCCAATTACCTTCCCTCAGAGAAAAGAAGTACACTGGTCTGTTTTCTCTGGACTTTATATTAGTTTAAAAGATTGGCAACTTTTAACTATTAGAAATGTGTCTTAGTAGAAAGTGATTTATCTTTCAGGGAAAACTGTAGGTTGGTAATCTGAGAATCAGTGTTCTTCTGCATATGCTTGCCGCAGACTTGGCATGTGCAGTAACCACAGAAGTGTCTTTACATGGTTTTTGCATAACCTTCAGAGATCATTCCAGATGGGAGAGACAAGTGAGGAACTTCTGCAACATCCCCAAAGCTCATTCACTCAGTTTGAGACCAAGCAGCATGTCAGTTACATGTGCTGTTATCCTTTACCAAGGACAGAAATCAGTCCAGTAATTGAGCACTTCAAAGGGCTGACTGACTTTCAGATACTACTGATCTGGTCAAAATGCTGAACAGTAACAGACTGCACATCATATTATCAATCTCATGCGGTGGCTTGGGAAAAATTTAATGTTCAACTAAGAAGTAAATGCATATTTTCAAGTATCAATGGGACTGTCAATCTTATTTTTATAATATTACTATTCAAAAATAAGTTCTTAATGTTAGTAAGGGAAAAAAACGCTGTCTGTTAGCATTCATTTTGGGAAAATATCTCCCAGTTTTTGCTTTTGTGTTTAGTTACTTTAGTTTAATGACTAATAATACAAAGTCTTGAGTAAAGAGAAAAAATAATGGTGCCTACAAGAGACTACAATATGGTGTACCCAGTATAGTCTTCAGGGAAAATTTGTGTCTTTCATAGCCTCTCTTGAAGATGGAATCAATTTTTCTTTTTTCTGCCTCTTTGCCAATTAGCCATTTTTGCACAATTCCCTTAAGTAATACCAAGCTATTTGGTATTAAGTTTTACTTCAGTCAGCATCTCTGACTTACTGATCTAGTCAGCTTTCTTGTTTTTGGTGTGCTGAGCTCCTGTGTTTCAATTATTCCTTCATCATTTTACTTTCTGTCTTCTCCTCTGCCATACTTTTGATAAAGCAGGGAGTCTTGTGGGGCTAGAAAGCCACTGAATCATCTTGCACTGTAACGATGGATCTGGATACCTGCCACCAGGGCAAAATGTTACTAGATTAAAATTGAGACAGCTATATTTAAGAGAGACAGTAGTTTTAATTAAGAGACTGTACTCACACTAAAAGGTTTTATATATGTTTACAACTTTCTGGCACTCCTGCTGAAGGCGAGACAATTGTGAACCTGAAGAGATACAATAAATCTGTTCCTTTTCCCCCTGTGTTTTCTTCAAAAGTATGTGACAAAAAAACTGCTGCCCTAGTTGTGGAAGACCAAAGAGAAAGAAGTGATTGAAGTAGGTTAGTCTGGTAGGTGGAGCATTAGCAAAGTTCAGCATGGTCTATAAACTCAGTGTAATAATTGCCCCTCCATTCTATACAGAGGACAAAGACATTGAATAAAACCAGGCTGAACAGCAACAAGGATCACGAAAAAATGGGTTGAGCAAAACCCAGACTTTATAATAAATGTGCTTTAGTCAGTATTCAAGCTGTTTTAATGTTCCTCTTGCCTAAATTTTTACTTCAATTGTCAATAAAACGTTTTTTAAAAAGGTGAACTACAGTGAGTGTTGGCAAAACCACTTTGCTAGAAATCAGACTCTTCTTCCTTGAAATAGTTTAGAAAAGAAAAATGCTACTACAGTAAATACTTTGTTTCAATTTTTTTTCGTGATTTGGGAAAAAAAAGAATCCAAAAGGTCTGGAAAGGATAGAACTACAGCAAAGAGCTGAATTTTACATTTCAAATAAACCATATAAAGATGAAATATTCTCTTCTCTGTAATTTTTTAAAATATATGTGACAAACCAAGGATTGACTGCAATAGTGAAGTTTTTGTGAAGTTTTCTCACATCTTTTGAATTGTTGGAGAATTTCCAAAGCTGGTTTATTTTACATAAAACATGAACTATTTGATTTTTCTTCCAAAATTGTATAGTTTTCACCTTTTCAACAGCTGGTACATTTTCTCTTGGACCAGAACTCCAAAGATTCAGCATCTTGTATGACCAAAAGTTGTGTTGTAGAAACTCACCATGTTTGATAAATGTCTGTTCGCTTTCATGATAGATGAGTTTGACAGTACCGTCAGCTGTCTCAGAATTAGCCAGATATTGTCTGTTAAGTTCTTGTCAGGACCACTTTCCTACTAATTGGTGCTATTTTTGAATGTCTTACCTCCTGTTTCATTCTTTCTTCTCAGTTCCAAATCAACTGATTTATGGTACTGCACTTCCTTCTATTTTCAACATCTATTTTTTCTCATGTAGATTTGCTACAGGCCAGTCCTAAATATTTAGGACTTGGTAGACCTACTAAACTCAAATATAAAAAAAGCCATGCCCAACTTAAGATTGGGTTTAAAATCAGGTCCATTAAGTGCAACACATTCTTTCTTTTCCTTTGCCATCTGGTTCTGATCTCTTAAAGATTCTTTTGCAAATGTATAATTTTAAGAATTGGTTATTACTCAGACTTGAAAAGATGAAATTATCATGATATTAAATATGTAATATGTAAAAGACAACCTATATCAAGAAAATAGACAATTAATTTGTAGTGCCTGCTAAATTTTTGTCCTGTGTGGGCAAATGAGAGCTGAGTATAACCACAGTTGCATGGATAAATCTCTTCATTTGTCCTTATGCTGGAAAGGATAGCAATGTGTTTTAAACTGGAAGTAAAGACTGGGACTGCAAATGAAATTTTCTCAAATATACACCAAATGTTAACTTTTAAAATATATTTATGTAATTGAAAGCTTCTATCTAGGTTATGAAATCCACCATCAATTAATTCTTCTGTCTTTACAATCTGTCTTACAAATGTTCAAATCATCAAAAGTTTCTTTCTTCTTCATCCACTGTATTGGTTTTGCACAGCTTGGGTTTTGGTAGCAGGGGGGCCGCAAAGATAGCTCCTGTGGGAAGCTGCTGGAAGCCTCTGTCATGTCCAGCAGAGACAATCCCTGATGGCTCTGAGGACGGACATGCTGCCGGCCAAAACTGGGCCAATGAGAGAGGTTGGTAATGCCTCTGTGATGATGTATTTAAGAAGAAAATTAAAATAAAATCACGAGGTATTTGCTTCTAGTCAGAGAAGAAGAGAAGGAGAATATGTGAGGGGAAACAACACGGTGGCACCAAGGTCAGTGTACAAGGAAGGGAGGAGGTGTCCAGGCACCAGAGCCGAGATCCCTCTGCAGGCTGTGGTGAGACCATGGTGAAACAGCGGTGCCCCTGCAGCCCCTGGGGATCCAGGGGATGCAGAGATCCACCCACAGCCCGTGGGGATCCACGGGGGATGCAGAGATCCACCCACAGCCCCTGGGGATCCATGGGGGATGCAGAGATCCACCCACAGCCCCTGGGGATCCAGGGGATGCAGAGATCCACTCACAGCCCATTGGGGAGGTGCCCATGCTGGAGTGGGTGGATGCCTGGAGGAGGCTGTGATCCAATGGGAGACCCGGTGGGGAGAGAGGGCCTCTGCTTCCAGGAGCAGCCTGTCCTTGGAGCACTGTACCCCATGGAAGAGTGACCCACATACAGCAGTTTTGGGAATACTGTCTGCCTGTGGGGGGGAATTCACACTGCAGCAGGTATGGTAGCTGCTCGTGAGAGTGGACCTGCACTGGAGAATTTCACAGAGAACTGTGTCCCATGGGAGGGAACCCATGACCTCACAGGGGAAGGACTCCTCTCCCAGAGCAGTGGAAGAAAATCTTGGTGATGAGCTGACCAAAACTCCCATGCCCTGTCTCTGCACTGTTGGTGGGAAAGAGGGAGATGCTGGGGGCGGGCGTAAGGTGTTTTAAGGGCTTATTTTACTTCTCATTATCCTCCTCTGATTCTGTTAGCAATAAAATTCATTTTGCAATTTAAGTTGATTCTGCTTTGCCCTTGAAATATTTCTCCCAGTCCTTATCTCACTCATGAAGCCTTTGTTAATTTTTTTTTCCCTCCTCTTCCCATCTGTGGCAGGGGAGGATGAGTGAGTGACCCTTGTGGATACCTGGTGTTGAGCTAGTGTCAAACCATGACATCCACCCATAAAGAAACCATCTAACACTTGAGTTTGACTGTAAAAATATTATCAGAACTTGGCCATTAATTTCTGACAAGAATTTTCTTTTAGGCAGAAAAGCCTTTGTCCTACATATCTTTGTTAGCTGTTGGTCTTATTCCCATGCCAAATGAGCTTATTCAAATCTCAGCTTTGTTTTGCATTTTTTACCAAAGTGAAACCTGTATTTTAAGATCTGTTTATAAGAAATTCTGTGAAAAGGCAATGGTTAAAGCTGTGAAACTCTTGCTTTGTTGTCTCTATCCCTACCTTCACCTCCCTGACTATTTATTTTGAAATAAATGTCTGCATTCCACCTGTGTGACAGAACAGTCCTGAGTTACTAGCTTTACATTGCATGTGCACCTTCCACTGCGGTGTCCATGAATTTCTCACTTTTCACGGTCTGGCTGGCAAGGAAATCTGCAAGCCTCTCACAGAAGCCCAAATCAAGAGAGCAGACTTCCTAAAAAGGTGCTCCATGCCCCAAGCCTGCCAGTGTCTATCAGGCATTTGGACAGTGCCCTCAATGCTTTAATTTGGTCAGCTCTAAATAAGTTAGGCATTTGGATTAGATCATCCCTTCCAAATGTAGGTCCCTTCCAAATGAAAGCCTAGTCCCAGAGTGTGACTCTCTTCCAGAGGCAAAAATGGGCCTGGTTTCCTTGTTCCCTACAGGAATCAGAATCTGCCTTTTCCACTCTCTAAGTCTCCTTTATGTGTACTGGAAGTGTGTTCAAACTTCCACAATCAATCCCTTCATGACACTGACTCCAGCTTTTTTAATGTATGGAGATAGAGTTTTACTGTATTCAAATATAATTTTGCTCATGTTGTAAGAGATTTCAGGTTCTACAACACACAGACTCCTTCTACCACTCCTTCGCTTCATTTTTCTGTTTCCAAACTTTCCTTGAAAACAAATTTTTGATAGTGTATTTTATTCCTTAATTTTATCTTCTTTTCTTTAATTCTAATTCAATGTAATTATAAGAGATTTTTTTTAATGACTATTTTCTCCTGGTATAAATGAAGACAATGTCATTGATCTGTTGAAAACACCAGCAATGTGAAAAATGCGTGCATGATTCTTTACTTCCAAGTATCATTTCTGGGGATTTTCATATGAAAGGCAGTCTACACAAAGGAGGATTGTGGAACAGCTAAAATACATAACAATAGTTATATTTCACAACAGTGCAGTTCACTAGGCAATACTGAAGCCTCTGTAGAGATATGGATTTCTTTCTTAAAGTAGCTAACCTGTGTCATACATTTGATCCATCCTTGAGGGAGGCCCACCAAGAGTCAGAGGACTCCCATGCCTCCCACTGTAGGCAACAGGAAGATACCTGATGGATGAAGGGGAGTGGAAATAGGTCCCTATCTAGGGAGGTAATAAAAATTCCTCCTGACACCCATCACCTATCCAGGTGCCACTTCAGAATAGGTATGAGGCCCTCAATCTAGAGGGTCAGCCAGATGATGTAGAAGAAGAGGATCTGCCCAGTGGGCCTCCAAGCTATGCTTCATCTGTCAGAAGGATCACCACCTCTAATATCAAAAAGAAAAGGAGGGTAGTGGTAGTGGGTGACTCCCTTCTGAGGGGAACAGAGGGCCCCATATGTCAATGGGACCCATCCCACAGGGAGGGCTGTTGCTTCCCTGGTGCTCAGGTACGGGATATTACTGATAGATTTCCTGGGCTGACTCAGCCCTCTGATTATTATCCACTGCTGATACTCTGGGCTGGCAGGGATGAGATTGAAAAGAGGAGTGTCAGAGCAATTGAAAGGGACTTTAGGGCACTGGGTCAAGTGATTGATAGGACAGGAGCACAGGTGGTGTTCTGCTCAGTCCCTTTGGTGGCAGAGAAAAATGGTGAAAGGAATAAGAGAGCCCACATTATCAACAAGTGGGTTAAGGATTGGTGTCATCAGCAGAATTTTGGGTTCTTTGATCATCGGGGAACTCTTATGTCACCTGCCCTGCTGGAACTGGATAGGCTCCATCTCCCTGTTAAGGGCAGAAGGTTTTTAGCTTATGAACTGTCAGAACTTATTGACAGGGCTTTAAACTAGGTCTGAAGGGGGAAGGGGATGCAGTTGGGCTGTCTGGAAGCAGACCCAAGGGTGGTAAGCCCGAGTTAGGGGTGAAATCAGTAGCCCAGCTGAGGTGTATGTACACTAATGCAAAACAAACAAGAAGAGCTGGAGGTTGAGGAGGAGCCACAGAGCTCTGATGTAGTCACCATCACAGAAACGTGGTGGGATGACTCACATAGCTGGAACACTACCCTGGATGGCAACAAGCTCTTCAGAAGAGACAGGAAAGGGCCCCCTGTATTAGGGAGGATTTGATGCCATGGGTATTGAAACTAATAAAAATGAAGTTGAATGCCTATGGGTAAGAATTAAGGGGAAGGACAACAAGGCTGACATCCTACTGGGAGTCTGTTATCATCCATCCAACAAGGGAGAAGTGGTGGACAACTTATTCTGTAAGCAGCTGGAGAATGTGACAGGATCACCAGCCCTTGCAGGTAACTTTAACCTATCAGATATCTGCCAGGAACTATATACAGCAGAAAAGAGGCAGTCCAGAAAGTTCTTAGAGTGTGTGGAGGACAACTTTTGTCGCAGCTGGTGAGTGAGCCCACCAGGGGACGTACTATGTTAGACCTGTTATTTGCAAACAGAGATGGGCTGGTGGGAGATGTGGTGGTCAGAGGCTGCTTGGGGCATAGTGATGATGAAATTATAAAGTTCACAGTATTTGGTGAAATAAGGAGGAACACCAACAAGACTTTTACACTGGACTTCCAGAGGGCAAACTTTGGCCAATATAGGCAACTTATTCAGAGAGTTCCCTGAATAAGCCCTTAAAAACAATGGAGTCCGGGAAAGGTGGGCACGCTTCGAGACAGAGATCTTGATGGCACAGGAACAGACTGTGCCTGTGTGCCAAAAAATGAGTCGATGAGACAAACATCCAGCCTGGATGGGTGATGAGGTTTTGAAGGGACTTAGGAATAAAAAGAGGATGTATAATCTTTGAAAGGAGGGTCAGATCTCTCAAGAAGTATTTAAGTGGGTTGCTAGGACATGTAGGAAAAAAATTAGAGAGGCCAAATCTCTGTTAAAACTTAATTTGGCAAATTTTGTAAAGCATAATAAAAAATGTTTTTACAAATATATTAATGGCAAAAGGAAGAATAAAACCAACCTTTCTTCACTACTGGATGTGGAAGGGAACTTAGCAACTGCAGATGAGGAGAAGGCAGAAGTACTTGACGCCTTCTTTGCCTCAGTCTTTCGTGGGAAGGTGGCTTGTCCTCAGGACAACTCTCCTGGGTTGGTAGATGGTGTCAGGGAGCAGAATGGTCCTCCTGTTATCCAGGAGGAGGCAGTCAGAGAACTACTGAGCAGCTTGGATGTTCATAAATCCATGGGACCAGATGGGATCCATCCCAGGGTGATGAGAGAGCTGGCAGATGAGCTTGTGAAGCCACTCTCCATCATTTACCAATAGTCCTGGCTCACTGGTACGGTTCCAGATGACTGGAAGTGGGCCAGCATGACACCCATTCACAAATAAGGTGGGAAGGACGATCCTGGTAATTATAAGCCAGTTAGCATGACCTCAATACCAGGTCATGTAATGAAATAGTTTATGCTAGGTATCATCACACAGCTCTTACAAGATGGCCAGGGTATCAGACCCAGATGTCGTGGTAAGAGGGGTAGGTCGTGTTTGACAAAACTGGTCTCCTTTTGTGCCCAGGTGACCCGCCTGGTGGATGCAGGAAAGTGAGGTTGTGTACCTGGACTTCAGCAAGGCCTTTGACACTGTTTCCCACAGCATAATTCTGGAAAAGCTGGCATCCCACAGCTTGGACAGGAGCACTCCTTGCTGGGTTAAGAACTGGCTGGATGGCCGGGCCCAGAGAGTGGTGGTGAGCAGTGCTGCATCCAGCTGGTGGCTGCTCACCAGTGGTGTCCCTCAGGGATCTGTGCTGGGGCCAGTCCTGTTCAATATTTTCACTGAGGACATGGATGAGGGTGTTGAGTCTTTCATTAGTAAATTTGCAGATGACACCAAGCTGGGAGCCTGTGTCAATCTGCTGGAGAGTAGGATGGCTCTGCAGAGAGACCTGGAAGGGTTGGATGGATGGGCAGAGTCCAATGAGATGAAGTTTAATAGGTCCAGGTGCTCAGTCCTGCATTTTGGCCACAATGACCCCCTCCAATGCTGCAGGCTTTGGAAGGTGTCACTGGACAGTGCCCAGGAGAAAGGGACTTCAGGGTACTGGTGACAGCTGGCTGAACATGAGCCAGCAGTGTGCCCTGGAAGCCAAGAAGGCCAAGGGCATCCTGGCCTGTGTCAGGAATAGTGTGGCCAGCAGGAGCACCAGGGAGGTCATCCCTCCCCTGTACTCGGCACTAGTAAGGCCACACCACTGCTGTTGGAATGAATACAGAGCAGGTACACAGAGATGATCATAGGACTAGAACACCTGCCCTGTAAAGGGAGGCTGAAAGATTGGGATGGTTCAGTCCAGAGAAGAGAAAGCTCCAGAGACACCTTACAGGACTCTTCCAGTACCTAAAAGGAGCCCACCAGAGAGTTGGAGAAGGATATTTTGCAAGTGTACATAGTGATAGTGATGTATTCTGGCAACAATAGGACAAAGAGTAATGGGTTTAAACTAAAAGATGGTGGCTTTAGATTAGATATTAGGAAGAATTACTGTGAGGGTGGTGAGGCGCTGGGATAGGTTGCCCAGAGAAGCTGTGAATGCCCCATCCCTGGAAGTGATCCAGGCCAAGTTTGGTGAAAGAGGTGACGAACACAGACTACCTGTGTTTGCTGATTACTGCTACAGAGGAGGGTGAAGGAATGTCTAGTTCTCTTAGAAGGAAACTTGAAGCACTGTAACATTATTGCTGAAAGTGGAAAGGTAGTGTCTGGTCTCAGAGTCACACAGAACAAAATTTACGAAGAAGGTTAGGTGAATTTTGGAAAAGAAGTCCCAACTAAATAACTAGGAACAGATAGGGACATTCTGAAGCTCTCATACTTCCTGGCTGGGATGACTGATCCAAATCTGAGCGATAATGTTCTTCTGAAGCACATGGAAGTAATGGAGGCAGAATATGGCTTTGAAAAACAGGCTTTGAATGCTGGGTTTTCTACTTTGTCACTTTGTCACAGGGTATTTGATCCTTGTTTTACTCATGATGTTCACATAGGCTGCCATGTTGGCCCTACCCCTAAGAGGCTATTAGAGGAATAGTGACCAAATTATGGTAGTACTGTATTTCCTGCAGTATTTATAGAAACTTTGGAATTGCCTACTTGGCCTTACTTATTCAAGCATCATCAGTCCCCATCTTGATAGTGTTCATATCTCACATTCAGTAAAGATGTATTGGACTATGATAATAAAGGCACAAAGATCACTGCACAGTGTTGGTATCCCCAGTATATTTATTTTCTGGTGTAAATGAAAGAAGAATACAAGCACCTCCTCTGCTCAAAGATACATCCCATTCAAATAGTCAAACTACACAGATGTACTGAGTTCTGAAAATTGCATAAATTTTACTGACGTACCTAAGCAACAATAAATGGCATGATTCATAAATCACGTTTTTCCCCCCAAATTCTGGTATTCTATTTTCATCCTATAGTCTCTTGAAAGCAATATCAAGTCATAAACCATGAGGCAGAGCAGCTGAGCAGCAATAAGTATTGCAAGTGGAATGTCAAAAACTGCTGAATTAAAGTGGAAAGAGGCCAAACTAGAAAAACACTCTCCTTTCTGTAGTCCAATCACAGTCCAATAATACTGAGTCTAAAATCTTCCCTAACACACTGCAGTTTCTTCTCTTATTTGTACTGCTCTTCCCTTTTTGACACTCCATCCATTCAAGCAACTGCCCCTGAACTCTGCAATAGGAACTTAGATAAAATAGGGCTTGTTCATAATTCTAGTATCAGAGCTCTCTCTAGTGGTTGCTGTGTTACCTCATTATCCATTATTCATCCGAGCTAAACACAAGGTAGCGTGAGTACATCTCAAGGGGGATACCGGTAATTGTCTTCCTTTGGTGACACCCAGAGAGATTTTAGGCTGATGGAGGAGTGTCAGGATGAGAATACAGATGTATGAAGAGAAGGGAGATGGATTCTTCATTGAATTGGGACCCTGAAATTTGGGCAGATGAAGCAGGAATACAATCATCATGCTGCCACCATCTACTTTAACCAAAGGGCAGAACAGACAAGAACTAGTGAGAAATTCACCATCTCAGCTCTCTGCTCTGCTGAAGACTGCTGTTTTCAGCAGCAACACCAACAGAAGAGAAGGTCAGACGGGTTTAGCTGGCTTAGGGCAAAGGCTGGCCAGTTATTTTTAATTATTATGTTGATACTTTTGCTCTCCAGAATCCCATTTTGCATTAAAAGGACTGAAGGGTCAGCCAGCTCTTCTGTTGACTGTGATTTGCTGTCTGTGACAGGAGGGAAGGAGTGGTTTGAGAGGTTGTAATGCAAACTTCAGTATAATTTTGGTCAAGGCAGTTGGTCAGTCAATACCCCAAGAAAAGCAACTAAAGCTGTGCAATTTTTCTTTTTCAGTGTTTCCTAATAACAAGAAGACCTTTGAAGGAGAGAGAAGCCTGGAAAGAATGCCAGATTGTGTAGGTCTCACCAGAGCACTGTAAGGATGGCTGGTAAGAGTCACAGGAATGCAGGGGACAATGCAAGAGCCTAAGGAACTAGTATCTTTGTACAAAGGGATATCAAAGTAACTTAACAGAAGTTACTTTTCATGGGGATGAGGCGGCTGTAATAAGTCTGAGAGATCTCTACATATTCGGGAGTGGACATATACTCCTAGAGTTTAAAAACCAAAACAAAAATAAAAATTAAAAGAACTTTACATAACTCTCCAAATACAAAATAAAACAATCATTGGATGTAAATTCAAAAACTCTATATTTTCAGTTTATTAGAGGATTCATTTATCAGAGAGCCTGAGAATTCTGCAAAGATAATGCAAATATGCCCTTACAACGAGAAAGACCAAGAGTATCTCAGACTGCATCAAGAAGGGTGCTACTACCCCGTGAAGGAGACAATTCCTCATCTCTCTCCAGCCCTGGTGACACCACACCTGGGGTACTGAGACTACTTCTGGGCTTCCCAGTACAACAAAGAGATTGACATACTGGAGGGAGTCCAGCAAAAGGCCACTAAAATGTCTTTGGAATTGGAGCATCTCTCCTATGAGGAAATGCTGAGAGAGCTGGGACCATTCAAGCTGGAAAAAAGAAAGCTCAGGAGGATTTTATCAACAAATATAAATGTCTAAGGAAAGGGAGCAGGAAGCAATGACGAAACTGTAGGATCAGATCAAATTGTATATTTCAAAAGGACTGGTTTTGGATTGAATATACTATCTCATGTATAAATCTCTGAAGAATATTACAGACTTTAGACTCCTCAGATGAGATATTTACTGCATGTGAGTCATTCATACTGGATGCCTTCACGTCATGAAGACCTTAAGTGGTAGGAGCTAAGTCTCCTCCCTTCTTCCAGTATGCCAGGCAGAGTCTTGGTTTCTGTGAGGAGTTTATGAAGCTAGGCAGTTTAGCTGCCAGGGAGGAGGGTTTTGGCCTTCACACCATTGTTATGAACATTCTTCTGGCCAGGTCCTCTGTATGGAAACATCCATGAATATTCTTGGGTACAGAATAGGCAATAAGGGACAGTGTGAATAATTTCCCTCAAAAGATCTAAAGCATGAATAAAACAATTTTCATTGTGCAATTCCTATCTCTGTGCAACAACATCAAGTATTTTATTGCAAACTCTGCTCTCTGGGCTTGTATTTATGGCCACTGAAAATGTTTTTAATGGTGGATTTGAAAGACATACTGCCATCAGCTGAAAAGTTATAAAGATCTTCTTTCCATCTATTTTTTCCAGATCAATTTGGGGTGGTCACTTAGAAATAAATTGAGTCTCTAAATAAATCTTATTTATTACTTTTCAAAGATCCCTTTCCACTCCTCTTCTTAAGCAGTGACACCAACTGTTTTAATCTAGCCAGTTTAAATCATTTGATTCATACTGGTAATAGAAAATCCCTAGAAATTTAACACCACTTGGATCTTAATTACCAAGAAAGCCATTGTGTGAATTAGATTGGAATATAGTATGCTTTTATATAGCCCTTTTCCCACATAAGGTGCAGTGGCAGTGAGACGTTTATGATGAACTGAACAAGGTCTGATAATAAAGCTGCATCACTCCACTAATCTGAAAGGTCCTAAGAGTGATACACTTTTTGTCAAGGTAGCTTTATAGTAGGATTCTTCAGTCTGGAAGGCTGGCTGCTGTCAGGCAATATGTCATTTTGCAAGTCTTGTTGCTCACATTTCTCAGGCTTGGCAAGGTAAGAAGTGACATGCTGAGTCAAAGTTCTCCTATCTACATCCATCTGTACATTCAGACTGACAAGACAGCCTTAAAGATTCACAGAGTTATTATAATTAATAAGCAGGTTTGCTTCTCTCTGTCAGGGAAATCAAATACATGCATTGGAGGATTTCACTTGGCATTGTCCAAAAGTTATATAAAAAACATGCTGTATAGCTAAACTTACCCTCCATACGCAACAGTAATGAAGAAATCCTTTTTTTACACCTCTATTTAATGAAACATAAATATTCTGCCATTTTTTAATATAGTCACCATAACTTAAAGGAAAGAAAACAGCAGATGCATCAAAGTTTAAATATGTTTCAGTGAATATTTTTGTTTTGATAGAATAGAAAAAGTAGTTCAATATAAAACACACTTATTTAAACACTTTTGTTTAAACTGCAAATTATCCTATCTCTGTATGTTTCTGTCAAAGAAGAATTTTCTGAAGGCAAAGAATATATAAATATATAGCAGGTTAAACTGCTGTGTCAATTTACTCTGAAAATTAGCAATGTCTTTGCCTTGTATTGGGCAATCTTTTGCACATGATACACAACTGTCTACTCTTGAATTCCAGACAGACAGTCAAAACTCTACAAGTGACCTGAATAGTTCCGGTGATATTTTAAGATTTGTCTATAATTTTTCATATTTTTGGCCTATGTCTTTTATACTGCCATTTCTCACTTTTAAGTTGGAAACACACTGATCATAAAACATGCTTTGGTACTTCATAAGCAATGTTTTAATGTGATATTTCCGACAGATGCAAACCTCAGGTATTTATTCTCCATAGTAAGTGTCTTTGGATAGCAAAACCAACACACCAGGATCCAAAAGAGCTTAATTTGAAATGGCTCCTACTTTAACGACACATAATTAAAAGCAATGAGGCCCAGCCTCTGTAGTAATATCTACTGCTTTTTAGGTATCCAGGCTTCATAGATGCAGCTGTAGAGGCTCAAAGGCAAAGAGAGAAGTTGAAGAGGAATTATCTGCTGTACTTAATTTAGGATGTAAGCAGAAAAGTTGAACCATCAAGAAAACTTGCTTTGCATACAATGAGGAAAGTAGACTTTGCTATTGAAACTGAATTTCAACTTTGCTGTAAGCCTCCATTTCCAGTTTCTTCAGTATCATGGTATGTATTAAAACAGGATTGAAGATCAAAAAAACCCCAAAGAACCAAAGAGCATTATTATTCAGGGTCCAATGGAAAACACTATAGCGTGAGACTTCTCCCACAGGTGAAGAGGTCTGGCACAAAGAATGGCCAAGAATGAAATAGCTCAGATAGATGGCATGACTTTCCAAACCTCAGGCTTGAGCAGAAGAGGGAGAAGTCTTCTTTTACAGTTTTATACCCTAAAAAGAGATCTTTTTTTTCCCCCTACAGGACTCTGGGGTCATTGTCTTGCATAGCATATAATACAAAAAGGAGAGCATTTTGTGCATTTTTCTGAATTCACAAAAATCAAAATAAAACTTCTTATTCATTTAAGTGAAATGTTTCCAAACTTTGTGCAGTATTTTTCACTGTAAAACATTATAATTACAGTAGATCTTCGAACAAAATCAACACTTCACTATGCAGTACAAATTAATGGAGAATAAAGGTAAAACCTGCATAGTTTTTATAAAAAGTTATAATTGTGTGTATATGTATAAATCTAAACACTATGTATGGACTAAAAAGAAGCCATTTCTGATTTACATCAGTGGAAGAGAGGGATGAACACAGTCTTTGAATTACAGCAGTAACTGTAACATTCTTGCATACTTTCTTGGTTTCTGTATTCTCAGCTTTGAAGACCTTCAATGTTACTAACTCCCCCAAAATACTGCACATCAAAATAAATGGACATGGTTATAATATACTCTTAAAAACAACCACTACTATAACTATCCAAGCATATTAAAACCAGTACAATCACAACAGAAAAATGAAAAAAAAACACAATAAAATTTAACAAAATGCTGTAATAAATGATAAATTATTATAAATTCCTTTAGTTTTGCATTTTAATATGTTGGTCATAATAAAAATGTTTGATCTTTAAGACAACATAATATGGAACCCCATTGGTATTTCTGAAACTGATCAGTATTTCACTACAAGCATGGTAGGTGTCCCCAGCAGTTTGGCCTGAGGGAGAAAAAAGGAGATAAATATGCTCTGACCTTCACAAGTTGATTGATATTATGCAAGGAAGCCTAAAGGAGGAATAGCATTACTTAGAGACATGCTATGAAGAAGAAGAAAAAAAGAAGGCAAAGCAATCGGTAGCAGAGTAGTGTCAATTTTCATAGGAATTTCAAGTCATTAAAGAGTGTGTTTCCCCTCCCATCATGAGAAAATACATTCAAAAAGAAATTTTTAGAAAAGTAAACGCCTTTCTTGGTCTGAGCTGCAGTGTGACCATGTTCCATTAAAGTGCTGGGCATTTACCTAGGGAATAAAATTAAAGCTAAAAGGAAGAAGTAAAAAATGGATGTTTTTTTTTTTTTTAATCACTTTTGCTTCTTTAGACCACATTTTAATTTGGAAAGAACAGATCAGGCAATAAAGAGCTTCTACTTCTACTCTTCTACTTCTTCTCTGTAGTTAGTGACCAGCACTTTAAAAGCATAACCTTACATGAAACAAATAACTCCATTACTCCATACTCTTAATCTTTTAAGACAAATTTCCTGTTCTTACAGCTAGGCCCTTTCATTTCTTCTGTGCCAGAATGGGATGTTTCTCCCACCCTCCACTCTGCTCTGCTTTTCCAGAGTATTATTTCTTGAGTCTATGTCCCGCATTACCTGCTCTACATTTCCAAAATACTGCTCTGCCTCAGAAAGCTCTCTGTCATATTTTGCCCCTCAAGTTTTTTGTCTTGCTCAGTGTTCAGTGTTCCAAAACACCCACTCTGTGCTGCACTTTGCCCAATCAACATTTCTTGAAGCTAGAGGAGACAATTACACCCACATTTCTTTTGGCAGTTTAGGCATCTTCTAGTACCTTGTCTCTCATGCAACCCTTGATGAGTGCTGGCTTCCTTTCCCTTAATCAGTTCCCTCTATAATTATTTCTCTCCTTAATCAGTTGTCTGATTACTGTTAACTCTCTACCAAGCATGATTTTTCTCATCATCTGACATTGACAGTCAGCCCCACCTTGCTCATACTAGAAGCTTCCACTCTCAATTCTTTTGACACCCACATACTGCTGCTAAAATTAGTATCAACCAAAGTATCTCATGAAAAATTGCAAGTATGGATTGGACAAGTGGTGGGAGTCTGCTGGACCACTTCCACTAAGAACATTGACACCTGTACTCTTCTACTGAGAGATTGATTTTCAGTGGAGAACTAAAGTAAAGTATGCCTAAAACAAATAAAAAAGAGTTGTTTTTTTTTTTTTTTTTTTTTGACTGATCTGGTCCAAACCATAATTTTTGCTGGGAGATGATCTGAAGAATTCTTCAACTGGGCAATCTGTAACTTGTTAACTGCATCCATTCTTCCCCACTTCAATTAATAAGGACCTTAAAATGTGACTATAGCAAATACCTGCACAGTCTAATTCAAAAATGATGAGGCAGTCTGAGCCTGTAAGATCTAAATGAACTCTGCAACATTATTTAGTGGGCTGCTTTTTTTCCTTCCCCTCTCCAGAGGGCACCTACTTATGCTTCTAAATCCATACTTGGGGATTCCAATAAAATTACCTGAGTTTACAGATAACAATTCACTTCTAGTAACAGATGGTTCTTTGTGGTGAAGGTCTTTTAAATTCAGGCCATATGTATAAGAGATCAAACTCTAGACTTGCAAGTTTTCAGGAGAATAGAAAGGTAAAACCTCCCAATGCTCTTCTATGGATTAACAGCTAATGTTTACATAGAGGTAAGAAAGGCTGAAAATATTAGTATTAATATAATACAGGAAATGAGCCACAATTTAAAAAAAAAAATCATTAGTGGGAGCTGTGCTGAGTATCCTTCACATTGCATTGAACACTGCAGCTCATTCAGTTCACTTGTCATTAACAAAACAGGAGAGTAGAAGGCATTGCAGTACTGATATAACTTGTCATAATGGAGTGCTTCAAAAGATGTTTAAAATATTTTAAACAATTATTCATTCTTTATTCAAGCAGCAACCATCTGATCAAAGAAAAAATGCAAACCAAGAAGAAAAGCAGGCAGAGAGTGAGGAGGTAAAGATCACTCAACATGGATCACTGGTTGTTCAAATTATTTCCAGGTTGTTTGGCAGACCTCCAGGGGTGCAATTCAACTTTGTACAGGTTACAGAGGGAAATCCATTTATGTTTCTAACAGAGTAGTTTCACAGTATGATCCTAAAATAAAAACAAGAAAAAACATCTTAAAATTGTCTGATTGTTAATTTTGCAAATATTTCTTAGGCATACAGGTTTTTTTTAAATTATTCTTTGCAAAAAAAAAAAAAATGGAGACACAGCACTGGAAAATAGATTTGGAATTAATTGTGTGGGTGGACAACTCAACTTTCCAATTAAATTCTCTGCTAATAGTATCATTTTATTCAGTTTGCATGGCAAAGTTTTGCAGCATGGGGGCTACAGGCAGATCTTCGATGACAAACTGTCAGGAGCTTCCCCCATGTCCAACTGAGTCAATCCCAGCTGGCTCCAAGAGGCGCCAGCCTCTGGCTGAGGACACACCCATTCAGCAATGGGAGCAGCAGCTCCAGGATAATGTATTCAAGACAGCAAAAGACCCCCCCAAACTCCTGTAGAAAAAAACAGCCAGAAAGGAGTGAGAATGTATGAGAGAATAAATCAGGCAGATGTCAGGGCTTGTGGGGAAGTAGTGGGAGGAGATGCTCCAGGAGTTGCATGCTGCGCATGGTGAAGACCATGGTGAAGACCATGGAGGTCCACAGGGAAGCAGAAATCCCCCTGCAGCCAATGAAGGCACAATCTCATACTAGTGAAGATAAATGCCTGAAGGCAGCTGTGACCCAGTGGGAAGCCTGTGCTGAGTCTGGAGCCCGGCAGAACCTGCGGACTGGTGCAGCAAGGAGTCCATCCTGGAGCAGGTTTGGTGGCAGGATGTGCGAGTGCAAGGGGGACCCGCACTGAAACAGCCTGCTCTGAAAGGACTGCAGCCCATGGAAAGGACCCATTCTGGAGAAATTCTGGAAAAACTGCAACCCATGGCAAAAATACACATTCATGTTCCAGTGGGAGGGAGCCCATGCCAGACCAGGAAAGGAGGAGAGGAGTTCTCTCCCTGAGGAGGAAGGAGCGGCAGAGACAATGTGTGATGGACTGACCACAGACCCTATTCACTGTTCCTCTGCTATGGTGGAGGTGGAGGGACAGAAAATGCAGAATGATATTGAGATCAGGAAGAAGGGAGTGGTACAAGGAAGGGGTTTTAAGATTTGGTTTTTATTTCCCATTGCCCTGCTCTGGTTTGATTGGCAATAAATTAAACTAATTTTGTCCAGATGAGTCTGTTTTGCCTGTGACAGTACCTGGTGAGTGATCATTTCTTGCCTTTATCTTGACCCATGAGACTTTCCTTATATTTTCTCTCCCCTGCCCAGCTGAGGAGAAATGTGAGGGAGTGGCTTTGGTGGGCACCTGGCATCCAGCCAGGGGCAACCCAACACTATAATTTTCTTACGTTTTTTCATCCCATTATTTGGTTTGCTTTTGTTTTGCTTTGGTCATTTATATGATATTCCACCTGACATCTTCATATTTAATAACTTTTTCACTCTTATGAAAGAGACTTGTAAGAGAAATTATAAAATTAAAGCCTCAAATTGAAAATTTCTCCTTTATTTTTTGTTTCTGCATTACTTAGCATTATATGGCTCTTTTTTGAGACCAAGAATATGAAATCCAGTGTATGCAGTAACTTAAAGTAGAAAAGCAACACATTGGCCATAGGAAAACCAAAAAACCAGTAAATCTATGTCTTTCACAAATCTGGCTGCAACACAAGGAGATCAAGGCAATAATAAGCCACAATAACTATAGAAAAAATGAACGCACATTTTATTTTTTACAGAATATTGTCAGGAAAGGAGGTGTATTTTTGCACTTCACTTTGAGAGGTCTTCCTTCATATTTAGTGTCTGATCTCTGAGTACCAACTTACAAAGATTTGGAACTTACTAATAGAACCAGAATCTCATTAGCTGAAGAATTGCTCTGGCCCTGTAGCCTATCACTGAATTAAAAATAGCTGAAGTCCAATGGGGTTGAACTTTCCATGATAGATAGCATGGGCTCTTTCAGCATTTGGAAGTTACTTCTCTTTTTCATGTCAGATAACTGAAGTTTGGAGAGTGTGTTTGAAGGTGTTTTCGCCTTCTTAAGATAGTTATTGAGCATATTGCCTTTTGTTGCTACATTTTTTAAATCAGAGGCAGGCTGTGGATGTTCTGGCTGTCACTAATGTAAATGATCAAGAAGGCAAAGAGGAATATTATTATGCATAGCAGCTGGTTAAAACCTTTGTAATCCTGAAAAGAATTTTATCCTTATCCTTTATTTGTAACTTTTGTTACAAATTGATGGCCAAATCCTCCTTATGCTTTCATACTGTGAGGATAAATAAATTCATAGCAATTTCAAGTAAATATTTCCAAACTTAAGGTCAGAGAAATACAAGAAAGTAGTGTTTTCCACTTCTCTGAAAGCAACATCTTATATAATGGCTCTCTCAGTTTCAGTATTATGAATTTGGATTATCTGGCAGGTGCATGAAGGTGGCCAGGGAATTTTGGAATTTCTTTTCACAATACCTTTATGTGCAAGAGGAAAGATTTAACTGCAGATTGATTCCTACAACCCAAACATACAGAGGTCTTCAAATACAGCAAAGCATGTGAGTACTTTTTAAATAACAGCTTAAGTCCTGTTTTTAAAATACATTATTAATACTCCAATGTACTTTAACTGTGAGCTTGATATTTAGCAAGTATAAATAGAGCATTGCTGCAATTATTATATGCTTGTAAATATGTCTTTTGCTCTTTCCCAGGAAAAGGAAATCAGGACAGAGAGAATTTTGTGAAACAAAAGGGAAAGAATGGAATCCTGGCAGAAGAAAGATGGGCAAGCATTGGCTTCTGTGCATCACCAAAATAAACTGACTAACACAATAATCAGTGTATAGTTTTAAAGGTCAACTTCTCAGCTTCTTTGCAGAAACTCTGATTATCAGAAGGGGTACTTAAATAGCTTTCTTTTACTCACTAAATCTATCATAGAAATGAAGCATACAGAGTACATCTAATGAGTTTAACCATCTGCTTTTTGATACTGAAAATTACCTTTAAAGATCTTTGAAGATTTTCATTAACATTATTTTATCTTAATGCTGAGTTGTTTTGAACATTTACTGCTCATTGACAACTGCAATCATTTAATGACAAAGGAGAAGGTGATTAATTAATAGCCTATAATAGTTTTATCTTGTGTCAAGTGTGGTATTTACAGTGGAAACATCTCATTAAATATATTTAGCTTGCAGATGATTTGTTCTCTCAGTCCACAAAAGCAGGCTTCTCAAAGCTAGAGATTTTCAGGTAGGTTATGCATTACCTGGTAGCACATTTTTGTCCACGTTTGGGTTTTGATTAGGTTGCCTGTAGCTAGGCTTTTGATTCCTTTTGGTAACAAATCAAAACATGGAGCCTGGAGCCTGGATGATCATGCAATAGTGACAAATACTGAGGAATCAGTATTCATACTGATCCATCTCCTTCATTTCATATATCATAGGAAAAACCCCTTCTGTCTTTCACTTCTGGCCTATGGATTGCTTTTTTCAATCTTCAGGCTAGATCCAGCCCTACTCCACTGCATGGGAGCCAATTCTCTGAGTGCAGATCTCTTCCTCTCATGCTGCCTTTTGCCAAGGCATATTCTTCTTTTTCCTGGCCACTCTTCCCAGTAGTCATGACACCAAGGGAAACCCTCTTAGAGGTGTCCCATGAAGGGGTGTGTGTTGCCACAGGGTGTGTGTCATATCACAAGATCAGGGCAAACTGGATACTCCCAGATTATCCCTTCCCAGACCTGCCACCCATATCTTTGCTATGAAGGGAGTGGTTTTCTCTTCCTTTTGGGTTACGTGTCTTATTTAAGACTCTTTATTCCAAACCTCTCATGCTTAACCACACAGCATGATATGAATAGTGAGTGGCAATAAATGTAAGTCTCTGAAGTGTCTGAATAAGCATTGCAGAGAAAAGTGCAGTGCATAGCACTGAATGAGAGTAAGAATCTAAGCTATGGATAACAAGAGAACTGAATTTTAATTTATATGTAAAACAAAGATTGCAGTTATTAAAAAAAAAGTCAAATAGCTTTGGAAGAAAAATGGGTATTCACTTTTTTTCTTCTTATGCAGTAGCATGGGTATTATATTTGGATAATAAAAGTAGCTGGAGCATAAAATTAATAATTTTCCACTGACCTCCATATTCATTTAAAATTATTTTCCCTTGCAGACAGGTAAAGTTTTGTGTCAATTCTCATTTTCCTTAAGCTCTAGACAGTTAATCTAATCCAACAAAATAGAAAGTGAACAAGAGAGTATTAACAGGCTGGTAAGTCTCAAATGCCCTGTTAAGCAAAAGTTCAGGACTCAGGACTCATGTGGAGGCTGCATACAAACATAAGCGCAAATTTTCATGACATGACTCTCACACAGAAAATATATTATTAAAAACAGTCATATAAAATGTGAAAATTAAGTCAATTTTTGGACATCCTCATATCTATCATAAATCATATATACTTCTGGGTTGTAAAACTTGCTGCTAAATGATAAGAAACCAACTATAGATGATTCAGATGGCCATAATCTAAATAATTTATTGAAACACCTTAATGTTTTTCCACTTAATTTTTACATCCATCTTAGAAAAAAGACACATGTCATTAACGTCATTAATAACAAATATATATATACATTTATATTTTCTTAATGTCTTTATTTGGTTGATTCAGCATAGTCTTCCACAGATCAAGGTGGAAAAAGCAGGAATACCAGAAGAAATGTGTACGACATAATAATTAAATAATTAAATATGTACGACATAATGATAAAATAATTAAATAGCATTGTTTACCAATCACCTCTATTAGTTTCTTGATCTCTAGATTAGGGTTCTTTAAAGGTTAACGTGTAGCCTGTACAGTAATGATAAACACTTGAGATTAAAAAAAGTAAAAAGAGCACAGAAATAAAAGGAGAAAGGATTCAAAAGGACAAAGAGATCTAAGATCATGGCACTTAGAGAGGTTTTATTGCAAACTAACATGAACACAGTTTAAAATGACAAATTATCAAGAGGAAAAAAATACTTTATTACATTCCATGGTTTTATGTCATTTTTTTCAAAGAAAAAATTTTCTACAAGCCAGTTTGGATAGGTACACTTTGATAATCAATATGAAACTAGGGATTCTTAAATAAAGATCCAAATTTATCACCAATCAAGTTCTTCTGCCAGTGGAATCATAGGACTGCTAATGTTAGTTCAGTCAAATCATACTAATTAAAATTCAGACATTTAAAGAAGTCACTTAATCATCAAGGACTGTAAGCTCATTTCAAAACCACCTTGCCCCAATGATAGTTGTAGCTCAAGTTTATAACTTACCCAACCCAAAAGACTCCCTCACATTATGGTAAGCGTCTGATGTGCATGGAATAATTCTGATGCTAACCTAATTTTTCTGAAATAGCCCAAGCACTTCAAGGTTTTAGGCCGTTTCCCTCAAAAATTCAAGTGGTAAAATTCCAACCTTGCAAACTAATTCAAAGATTACTTTTTTCCCATTTTCCCATAGGAGATATCATTTTTCTTGACCATAAAATATATGATTTAAAAAAAAAATCTCTTGGGAACACTCACCACTAAATTTTGATAATCAGCAACAGAGAAAATTAAATGGAAACATATAAAAGCACATGTATGGACCTTGGTAAAATTCTACAACAAAATCAAGAGAGCTGTATCATACACAGACATGTTTCTCTGAAACTGCCCATCCAACTGATAATCAGGCCTTGGGATCTTACAGCACTTTGAAAGAGTCATCTTAAAAATTTATTTTTCGCAATGGCTTTTCAATTTGCAGTTTTAAAGGAATAACCTACTTTAACATAAATGCTTGTCAGGTAGGCCCTTGTTAGAGCTGGGGTTTGTATTTCATATTGATCCAACCTAGTTTAAAGAAGAGAGATGGCCAAAACAGCTGTCAGTGCTTTAACTGTTGGGCAAAAATCTTCTGCTGAACTGAACTATTCTTCCACCTTGAGTTTTCCTATACAGCTCCCAAACTGCATCATTAGTATTTCTAAAAATGTTGCATGTATTCTTTTGATTAAATGACTCTGCAATATTATATCTTCATTGAGTGCTAATGCTAAAGCATAGCTACACAGCATATGTAACTTTGAAACAATTTTTGAGATGCCCCCAAATAAGTAATGAGTTGATTCTTGTCAATGCGCTGCTATGAATGAACTGTAGAATGTTCAGGCTTTACAATTAAATTGTTTCCTCTAAATATGGACTATAGTAATCTGCTTATTCTGTGCATAACCTTTTCTTCGTTTCAGAACAAAGAGCTATTAAGACTATGCAGTTTGATATTCTATCCATATACCTTCTTTTCTGGCCAGCTCTTCTTGTTTTTAATTGTAGTAGACTGTTTCCAATTTTTAAATTAGTAATGTGATAGCTTTGAAGAGATGCACAATGCTCCACAAAGATGGATGAGATCAAATAAAGGTGAAGTAAATTTCAAAATTGTGCTAATTCTTTGCACTATTTTGGCTGGGTAGAGTTTGTTTTCTTTGCAGTACTTGATGTGGGGCCATTTTGGGAATTTGTGCTGGAAACAGCATTGATAATACAAAGAAGCTTTAGTCACTGCTGAGCAGCATGTGCACAGAGTCAAGGCCTTTTCTGCTCCTTACCCCACCCCACCTGTGAGGACGATGGGAGGGGGGCACAAGAGTTGAAAGGGCACACAGCTGGGACAGCTGAACCCAACAGACCCAAGGGGTATTTCATACCCTACGCCATCATGCTCAGCATATACTTCTGGGAGAAGAAGGAAGGGAGGATGTTCAGAGTGATGACATTTTTCTTCCAAAGTCATTGTACCTGTGATGGAGCTCTGCTTTCTTAGAGTTCCTGAACACCTGCCTACCCAAAGGAAGCAGTGAATGGAATCTTTGTTTTGCTTTGATTATGTGCACTTCTTTTACTTTCCCTTTTGTACTGTTGCCTATTAAATCTATAAACATAAGTTTTCTCTCTTACTTTTCCAATTCTCCCCCCAGTCCCTCTTGGGGTGGGGAGAGAGAGCAAGCAGCTGTGTGGGACTTAATTGTCAGATGAGGTTAAATCATGACATGCTATAATGTTTTGACACATAAAATAGTCTGAAGAATTGCATTTTTATTTTGCTGAAGGCAATTTTTAACTTTCAGCTGATATTTAAATTTTGAAATGACAAAATTGCAAAATTAAAAATGGAACCACCAGTTTGAGAAACCCCTGTGTTTCTTCTTGTTATAAACAGGAAATCCAGCAATCAGTTATGTTTCTCTAAGGATGTACATATGTTATAAATTGATGCAGAGATTTTCAGTGAGAAATTTTCTGAAGCACTAAGTCCTACAGCTGCCTTATTTTGGGAAGAATTTCCCTTAATCGACAAATAGTTGGAAATTTAAGTCTCCTTCTGGCTGAAAACATATGTGCAAAAAAAATTCTGTCTCAGGCAATAAACAGTTATGGAACACTAAAAAAATAACAGTAACAATTACAATAGATTTAGTATGAAGCATAACTGTATGGTAACCAGCTAATGAGCCTTGTGGGGTATTCGTGAGGATTTTTTTCCACAGTGCTTAGAAAAGAGAAGTGAGGAAAACCAGCACTAAAGCTTAAGTGAATGAACCCCGTCTGTGAACTAGAACATCATTTTGTGCTGCTTGCAAAAACGTCCTGCAAGGCAGAAAATGGCTTGTGAGAATATCTGCGTATTGCCCAGTCTCACCCTGGAGAAATCTGCGTGTCTGAAGTTAGGATGGATGCTGTGAAGGCAACACACTCTCCCACACTTGGTCTCCTATCCCACTTGCAAGCATGAAAAGCTTTTTTTTCTTCCTTCTCTAGACAACAGCATGAGAAACTGAACACCTTTGCATGTTCCTTCACTGCCTGAGATGTATGGCAAACACTAATATGTAGGAAATTAATTTTAGTGCTAGAGAAACAGAAGAGTGCAAGGTAAACAATTAGACAAGCACTTTGCTCTGTCCCAGGTGCAATATTGTTTTGAGCTTCCCTCCCTCTTCTTGAATACTCTGGATAAAAAGTTGCTGACACCCATTAAAAAAAAAATCCATATTGTGGCTATGATACAAATCTATACGCATGAAGCAGAATACCTAGCTAAAGCTAGATTCAACAAAATTACAAGGGAAAAGAAAAAGAAGAAAGAAACTTTATTAAAAATGTTCATTTTCCATTAGGGAAAAGTAGAATGTAATGAATTGAAACAACCTTGCTTCAGGATTTATATCTGCAATGTAAGCAGAATATCAGTAAAAGAAAAATTGAGAAAATGTTGAACAATAAAATCTGAGAAGCTTGGGAATGTCTACTGCATATACCTGCTCATGTAAGAAAAAACAACAAGTTTATGGAAACAAAGCTTTATTCGTCCAGCAAGTGCCATGTGTATCCTCCAAAAAACAGCTGAAAATATAGCCTGGAATCAGTGAAAAGACAGTATTCATGCTATATATTGTGTCTAGTTGTCAGAAAATGTTTATCTGGAGATTATAAACTTTTCAAATTATATTGTTATTGCCAGGATAAAAACAAGACTCACAAGTCAAGAAATATCATGACATTTTGCAATTCTTCCTCCTGCCTTGATTGTTCTATAGAATTCTAAAATATTTTTTTCTTTATATTGTATTTTCCAATAAAGTTGCTTAAGAAATATTCCTTGGTCATTATACACAATGCATTTTAAAGACAGTTATAGTAAATCTAGGTTAAAAAAATAAATCTGTGCTAAATGCCTTGTAAAACAAAAGTTGTGGGTATGAGTTCAGGCTACAGATAAAATTAATGTAATTTTCCATAGCACAGAGTAAATAGCTATTCATCAATCAATCCTTACTCCTAACTGTCTGGACTTTGGAGCAATTAAAAATGCTCTAATATACCAAATAATGAAATTTATTAAAAATAACTTCTAAAAATTATTACATCATTTTATAAATATAAAATATATGTTATAGATATACATGGAAATATGTATGTATACAAATGCATGCACATATCATTTGTATAAAATTTATAACAGTCATATATGGATATATGTGGGTTTTTGTATGCATATATATAAATATGCCAACAAATAGTTATGGTCACATAGGGCTGAAGCATAAAAAATGTATATGATAACTGCAAAGATCTTCTGATTGAGAATTTGAGAGCCTTTTCTGCAAAATGCCACATCTATGTCAATTTTTAATACAGTGAGCAGGTTTATGTGTGTGTGTGTATATTTTTACATATTTTTAAATTCTCTTTTTATACGTATTTATTATAACTATTCTTGAAACTCGAGCCAATGTCTAGTTGTTCATTAGTTTGATGGATACATTGCATGAAAAATCACAGCAGAGCAATTAAAACAGCTCTGAACTAGTTGTGTCTGCCATTGCTGGCTTATGGTTTTTACTGTCTTCTACAAATGACTGAGCATCATACTGGTTCAATAGTCAAAACTCCTCTTTAATAACTAAAAAATTATCTGAACTAACAAAGACAATAGTACAATACTTTCCTTTTACTATTGTCACTCTCTGGAGACTTCTTTCCACTTTTCAAAAAAATTATCTCTTGCAGGTGTTCTGATTGTAGATAATTCCTGCTAACTAGCTCTTCTTTGTTAAAGAAACACACAAAATTGTCTATGTTATAAGCAGCCTCCCATAGGTCCATTATTTCCCTTGTAAAAATTTATTTACTATGTTCATATCTCATTTGACATTGTCTTAAGTCTAGTAGCAGCATTTTAAAAATCTAATTTAAGCACACTGGTTTCTGTAAACATTCAGATGTATTTTTGGGACACTTTGCATCTGTTTATTTACATTTTTTATTATTGGCAATAAGGAATTGATGCATTATTCTGAAATATAACTTTTGTTTATAATATTTAATGCATTTACTAGAGAAGATAAGGATGGGCTTTGCTGAAATAAAGGTAGCATTTTCTCCAACTTAAAGGTTTTAAAAAGTCTACAGGTGAAACTTCATCCTAAATTTTATTAAATGCAGTTTTTTAAATCATTAAATTCACTGAGAGGTTATACAACATTTCCCAGCATTTGCCAAAATAGTTTCCTTAGGAAAAAACCTAAACTGCCCTGTCAAGGAATGTACCCCAAACCCACCAGCTGCTGTCTTCAAAATAGTACTCCTTTTCCAAATGTGATAATCTAAACTTTGTGCTTTATCTCTAAATGCTGAGGAACAATGAAAATTAGTTACAACTGCTGTCAAAGAGTTTTCTCAGTGCTTTAATTTTAGGAGGTAATTGTTAGCATTTAATTGGTCATTAATTGCATACGATCATTAATGATTTTATGATGCTCTACTTCAGTGAGATTTAAAATATTCATCAGTGGCACAAGTAAAACATCTTGGCTTCCTCTTTCTTAACTTTCAGCTACTTTAGCTGGTTAACTGGACTGGATTAGTCTTCGTTCACCATGGATTTCTAAAACTAGTATTTCCTATGGCACTAAACTGGGAGGAGCTGTAAACACCTTCAAGGGCAGAGAGACCTTGCCGAGAGACTTCAACAAATTAGAGGACTGGACAATCACCCCACCATATGAAGTTCAACACAGATAGTGCTGAGTTCTGCACCTGGGGTGGAGCAATCCTGGATGCACAGACAGACTGGGGAACGAGATTCTGGAATGCAGTGTCAGAAAAAGGGGCCTGGGGGTCCTGGTCAGCTTTATACCAGCAAGTTGAACACAAGTCAGCAGTGTCCTGGGAGCCAGGAGGGCCAACCCTGTCCTGGGGGGCAGCAGGCACAGAATATAAAAAAGATATTAAACTGTTAGAGAGCATCTAAAGGAGAGCGAGGGTGTTGAATGACCTTGAGTGGAAGCTGAATGAGGAGCAGTTGAGATCACTTGGTCTCTTCAGCCTGGAGAAGAGGAGACTGAGGGGATAGAGAACTCATTGTGGTCTTCAACATCCTCATGAGGGGAAGAGGAGGGGCAGACACTGATCTCTTCTTTGTGTTGACCAGTGACTGAACTTGAAATAATGAGCTGAAGTTGTGTCAGAGGAGGTTTAGACTGAATATTAGAAAAAGTTTCTTCATCCAGTGGGTGGTTGGGCACTAGAACAGGCTCCCCTGTTGCAAAGTTGTCATGGCACCAGCCTGACCGAGTTCAAGAAGCATGCAGACAGTCCTCTCAGGTACAGGATGGGGTTCTTTGGATGTCCTGTGCAAGACCAGGAGTTGGACTCGATGCTAACGGGTCCTTTCCAACTCAGCTTCTTCTGTGATTCCATGAAATTAATTTACATGACTAGTGTTAGGAAAAGAGGGAATGCTTTTAAACAAAAAGACAGATTTAGATCAGATGTTAGGAAGATATTTACTGTGAAGGTGGTGATAAACTGGAACCCGTTGCCCAGAGAAACCATGGATGCCCCATCCCTTGAAGTGTTGAAAGCCAGGCTGGATGGGGGTCTGAGAAACCAGATCTAGTGGGAGTTCCTCCCTATGCAGGGGGGCTGGAAATAGCTAATTTTTATGGTTCCTTCCAACCCAAGCCATTCTATGATTCTATGATTCTTTGAAATACTGCAAATAAAAATTAGAGCTATGGGTTCAGACTATATGGCTTCATAACAGCAGCACCTCTGCATACAGACAATGAAGGTTTTTGAGCTGCCTCTTCCATGGGGCATTTTGAAAAACTTAGTGAGGTTCTGAGCTTCCAGTGTTAAGTGTGATGTGATCTTTTCCTTTTTCTCACTTTTCATTCTCCCTGTAGTTAAAATTCACATAGATGAATTTTAGCATGATGAGCGAGCAAGTCTTGAAAATCACCAGTTAAACTAATTTTATGGCTTGCAATATGCTCTTGAATGCTCCTGCCCAGTGCATGCATAAATATTTGATGTTGTATGAAAACATATGAATTAGGAACATAACATTAGTTTAAGAGTAAAAAACTGAATTTGTATACACTAAAGCCTGACTCAAATGCCAAATTGCCTGATTTTCTGCTATTTGAAGTGGAGCTGTAAATTGTTAATTGCACGTGACACTGGAGCTTGTGTTAGCCTGCATATCAATGTCTTATTGAACAACTTCTCTCTTCAGAATAAAGACATGACATAAGTGTATAAAAATGGATTGATGGACTGTTGCATGTAATTTCTGATTCATAGGTGAATGACTAACTAGCTGTTAGCTTGAATATGTGGCTCTCCTAAATTCTATGGCAATAAATCTCTGAAGAAAATTTTGAGAGATTATTCTTAGTCACAGAATCAGTTCAATATTTAGAGGAAATTAATATTTCCAAGTCCAAGGTATATTTAGTAGTTTAAAATCTTGCCAGATGAATATTTAAGACTGAATGCAAATTTTAAGACTGAATGCAAATTTCAAGACTGAATGCAAATATTAATCCTAAATGCACAATACTGCCTCTTTAGATAATATGGTTGATTTTCCGTTGTCAAAATTTTCGACAACCATCCACACTTATCCAAGAACTTTAATGAAGAACATATTTCTATGTCTTTAAAAAAAGAAAAATATTCCTTTTAAGAAAAAAGTCACATTTTACAGCGAACGTAAGAAAAACTTAGTAAATTTAGCATCTTTTTTTTTCACAGACATAGTACCATTTTCTCTAACACGTTAGTTAAATTAGTTGCATACCATTCCCAAGAGCTTTTGAAATATTTGTTAGCTCCTTGAAATATCCATATTTAATGCTGAATATTGAAGATTTATATGTTAAAGTGTGTTGTTCCTGTGCTTTGAGTGAGTGAGTGAACTCAGTTTGACAGTGAAAAGACATGCTTAAAATAAAAGCAGAGAAAGAAAATCTTTCCTGATAAAAGAATGATTCAGGTAGACACTTGAGAAAATGGAGTGAAAAAACATAGACTTTTTTTCCAGTGGGAAGAAGAAATGTGGATTTTTGTGTGAAGCTCTAATGGCTGAACTCCTGACCCAGATGTCAGTTGTCTTTCTGCTCTCAAGTTCCTGTTCCAAATGTCAAGCTGCTGCTGCGTTAAGAGTATCTCAATAAGTAAAATAAACACTAAATTTTAATCTCTCAAAAGGCTGAAATATTTGGTGGAAATGTACCAGAAAATCAATGCTCAGGTAAATACAGCTTGAAGTTTTTGATCAACAGATACATTTACTGGATTCTCTTATTAGACAGACTCACTAATATGTAAATATCCTTGTAATATAAATAGTAAACATTTTATATGAAGCTAAATTCAATCTATTTACTCTTGAAATATTAAAAAAAAAACTTTTAGGAATTTTAAAAAGGCCCCAAACTTAAACCAAGACACTAAAATTAAGCAAAATCCTGTAAATAATTTTTAGGTCTCTAATCTAAATTAAAGTTTATTTCTATCCATGTAAATCTTTTTTACCTGCTTCATCTATGCCTGTAATTGTTTTCAGATAAATTAGAAAATTATACTACTCACAAATCAAGTGCTATTTTAATTTAAGTTTCTCAGTGTAGAAAATAATACATTTGAATTATGAAATATGTGGTTTTATATTCAGGGTTTTTTATTTCTGCCATTATAAGTTTATTGTCAGCTGATTAACAGACATACATAGAAGCTTCATCTCTACCTAAGTTTTCAAGACATAGTTGTGTTTTACCATATTACATTGATGTTCAAAGCATCTATTTTTCCATATTTTTATACATTATGTAGGACAATGTATGTTCTTATAAACTGTCATGAAAGATTAAAAGCCTAGCAATAAGGTTAAAAGATAATATGGCTAAGGA
Organism: Fringilla coelebs; assembly: GCF_963513975.1. Lineage (NCBI taxonomy): Eukaryota > Metazoa > Chordata > Aves > Passeriformes > Fringillidae > Fringilla > Fringilla coelebs. The sequence continues at coordinate 69,401,047 of NC_140028.1, forward strand.
AAATTTTTCCTGTTCTATTACTCACAGTTTTTCTTTCTTCCTTACTTTTTACATGAAACTGAATTGTCATATTTCTCAGTAAAAATCTAGATTTTTCTGCTATATACAATACATATATAATAATATATAACCTAGTTATAATGATAAGAACTTTGTTTTCTGAACCTTTAAGAAATGTATAACTACTATGATAGCACACATGGTTATTTTGCATTTAGCTATTCTTTAAAACTCTATGAGCAGAGCTATCAAATAAATGCTTACATTAGAACATCTGCAATTTAAAATACATGCAGTACTAAAGCACCATAAATGATAAAGAATCTAGGGTACACTTTTAAGGAAATTTTAAATCAATTTAATTTACTGATTCAGAGATTCACAGAATATTCTGAGTTGGAAGGGACCTACAAGGATCATCAAGCCCAGGTCTCAACAAGGATGTGAAAATGAAACAGAAGGATAACCCAGAAACACAGGGCTGCAGGGAAGGAAGACAAGAATAGAGTCATAAATTGATGTCTAGTGTTTGAAATCAACATTTTGAGTGTAAATGAAGTAATGCTGAGAAATACTACATTTTAGTTTGAGAGGCTGCAAATATTAAGTTAATGACAGGAAAAATCATTCAGGTAAAAGTTCCAAGAGGACCCATGCAATTCAAGCAAGCCTTTGCTATAACTTGGAATGAACAATCACTGGGTTTAATACTTGAGTACCTTACCTCTAAAAGAATGCCTAAATTTTTTTCTACTTTGAATATTGGGAATGAATGAAAAGATTCCAACTTCTAAACTATTTTTTGTTGTAACGAAAAAAGTACATGGTAAGTACTTTTTGACAATTGATTAGCTCAAGGGTTTGTCATGATATCATTATATGATAAGATGCAAAGGAATAAAGACTTAGAAAAATATTCAGGACAATCTTTGTGTGAAGCATGATAGAATTAGGTTTTTTAAACCTTGATCTGCACAATTTGCACACTGAGAACTATCTCTACATCTGTCTTTTTTTTTAAATATTATAAAATGTTAATTATCTGCAGAAGAAACTGCAGGTGTCTCACATTTTGTGTTGCATGTTAAGACCTTTTTAAGAGTTATTTAGGATTTGTTATTACAATAGTCTACTTTGTAATAGCATCCTTATCAAATTTTATTGCTTTTATTCTTGACTGACAGAGATAGTAAGATCTGTTTCCTGAGAAAATAGCTTTACTACATTGGTTGATACTTTTGTTTCGCTTGGCAATGGCAATAATGACCACCTCCAACTATTCAGACCACAAAACCCTGTTAGAAATGGACATGATAAAATCTTTGATAGTTTCAGGAGAAATCTCAGAAAGCCATAGCTTGTAAGGCCAGAGATGAAAAAAGGAAGGATCTAGGTTAATGTCTGGGGAGACCAGGAATCAGAGTCATTGTTTCATTTACATAAAATTTCCTTCTAGTAGAATACATGTTGATTTATAGAAAGCACTTAAAATAAATTGTTTGGATCTATTTCAACTATATAATCTCTCTGATATGTGGTTAGCTTTAAATCTCTCTCTTGACCCGTTCTGAAAGACCTCATATTTATAAAAGTGTTCACAGTTTTAAATTTAAGGTGCAAAAACAGGCACTTGATTAGTTGTGGACAGAATCTAATGAGTTGATTCTGAGCAATTTTAAGGAAGATTCTGAACCCCTGAATCAGATTTCGAATATTTAGTACTCTCATAACTCCTGCCTCTTATTTTAATGGAAGTGGCAATATTAAGTGAACCAGGCTCATTACAGAATGAACTTACATCACTTTCAACACTCGCCACTGTACAGAAAGAACAGTTATTGCTTCGGTGCACCTACACTTTTTTCCTTGTAATGACATTAATTGTTCTGAGATTAATACAATTAGAATGTGCAGTACATATTTTGCTATGGATGACAAAATGATAAAAAAATATATATCCTCCCTAGAATATGGAACTCATGCCACACTAAGAAAACAATCTTTAAACCTAAAATAAGTTTCTCTGTAAGTGTTTTGAGACAGTCCTAGTATTTACCTTTCAAGTGGACCTTGGCAACAAATATGTGCAAACCTGGCATATACATGCATGTATGTACCTATATGCATTCTTTCTATAAAGTATAACAGCAAAATAAAATGAGAAGTAAGACCCTTTCTAAAAAGACTGGGGTTAATTTAACCAGGAATCCTTCTCTGCATTTCGACTGGTAGAGAAGGTTATTAGGTAGATGTCAGCATTGTGTTTGTCCTTCATACTACTTTAGCTCTATGCTTAATGCTTTTCCCATTTACTTTCAAAGAAAACAAAATCTATATCCAAATATAATATAATTTTGCCAAACTTTTTTCTATTCAGCACTGAGCAGAATTTCTCTGAGATAATTTATATTACAATTGCTGAATATTTAACAAAGCATCTGGGCTCTGATATAGATAACTCAGTGGCATATTGACACATTTGGAGTTCTTCAAGTTCCTGGCCTCATTGTTCATCCATGGTAGTATCAGAGAGAAAAGCATTTCTCTCAACTAGGAAAGGAAAGAGCAGCTTGTCATATACCATGGAGACTTCTGTTTCTTTTTAACAGAGCTGTACTAGTTCTTTGTATATAAGGAACGAGGCATCTCTATGGGTAGTTACAGCAGTGTTGGAAACAACTACTTCACTAAGAATTGTAATTATTTATTCACAAGCTTTTAAAATGTTTTACTTTCAGTCAACAGGGGTTTATTGTTTTGCCCCAGTCTGAATCCTTGAGAGAATGCAAAGCAAGACAGCTACCTCAGGTCTTGTTTAAGCTGCAGAATTAATCAATTAACAGGTAAAGATTTATGATTCAGTATAAAAATGGTTCTTAGACACATGATGTACTTCCCCCTCTCTTTACCTTCCCCCTCTCTCCATTACTCTCTGGGCAAACTCATTTTGATTTATAAGTCAATAGTCACGTGTTTTGAAAACAGAATAGAGATGTACTTGAAACAACAGTATAATTTTAAATCCTTAGATTCCAGCATGATTTTCTGTGCTTAAAATGATTACTCCAATTCCACCAGTAGTATCTCTAGGACTAGAATAAATTTTTTATGTACATCCACTATTCCAGATATCCACAGTGAAGTTCTCTGTAAGCCTTACAATGGCAAACACATAGCAACTGAAGACAGCAAAAAGCCTCAGGTTCGCTTGAGAGCTTCTTAGGCCCTCCACTCTGTATGTGTATGCCTTTCTGGTTTTCCTTTGGAGTTTGAAACATCTTTGTGCCATGTGGAATTAAAGAAATTATATTTTCCTATGTATATGAAAAGCACACAAAAGAAATAATGGCATATATGTATCTAAGCTTATGACAAGAGGCATCTAACTGTTATTGAATAGAAATTTGCAGGCAAAGTATTTGAATAAATACTGCCAATCTAAATGCATATTCAGAGAACTCAAATATTTTAAAATCAAATTCCAACTGAAGGATCACTGAAACACACCAGGAAAATCTGATACATTTTAACTATTGAAAATAAATTAAAACATAATGAATGTGCTTGCACAGCTAACCAGATTAGTTTTCCCCAGGAGGAAGAAAAGAAACAGACCTGAGCTTTCATCCTCAAAGGAGTACATATAAATATTCAAATATTTCCCATTTAAGTATCTTACAGAATTACAATAAGAAAATCATACTGAAATATATAAATTAAAGATAAAATTAATCAAATCTCATCTAATGGCTTACAATATTTTTCCTTCTTTACCGTGATATTGTATGTAAATATCCCTCCACATATGAAGCAACACAACTGTGGTATAAATTTGGTAGAGATATTTATTACATCATTATTAGCCCATTATACTTGATCCATCTTTGTGATTTTAAAATAAGAAAAATGTTTTATTTGTATATATAGAATAGGTAATCAAGCTGCAGAAGTCAACACTGATATGTAGTATTAAATCAAACATGGAAACAGCAATAAAAAGAAAAATTGCTATCTCTAACAAGTACTGTTTACATCAGCTAAGAAAATTATATCATATCGCACGCTGAAGGACAAATGCTATGCAGAAACACCTAGGTTAGCAAATTGTTGCATGAGTGTTATGATCCAATTATAAATGATGCTTCTGCTCAAATTAAGGTGCAAATAAGCCAAAGTCAATAGTACAGATTTCATTTAAGAGTAAATGTGAGATAGAAAGACAGAAAGAAATAGGAAGAGAGAGTGGGGGGGGGGAATAGAATGTGAGCAAGAGAGAGACACATTAAGCAAAATTAATTCCTGCAGTGTCCAACTGGTCCTTCTTCACCCTGGCATTCTTGGTGTTGGGGGTCTCCAGGTTGTTTTTCTGAAGGTAGCACTTTTATGCAGTCCAAGTCCTGGGCACCCTTGAGGCATAGAAGCTACTCCCATAACTTTGGATAGCACATGTGTAAGCAGCTCCTTCCTTCCTCCCAGTTTGCCACTGGGTGAATTTTTGTCTGGATAGGTTACCCAGATGTGCCTCACCAGGCCTGGAATCAACACCTCCCTTTTGTTGCCATCTGCCCTCATCACAAGTTCTGTTGTGGTGACTTATCTTATGGGCACAGCATTCTTAAGTCCTCACAATGAGTATTTGTTATGGGACAATTACAGCAGTGGCTGTGGAGTTCTGAGCAGCACTTCACAGCAGAGGAAATCTGCTAAGGATCAGTCTTTGTAGTACAGCAGAATCCCTAGGTGTTGCAAATAGAAACCTAGGTAACTATTTTATGCCAGTTTCATGCATCCAATGACATTAGATTTACATTTCCAAAATGTTCATGTGCAAGATCACTATCAAAATAATTCCATCAATGGTTTAATAAGGAAATATTAGCACATGAAAATCTGATGCAAAGATGAGTGAGTATGCTGAGAGGATAGTGCTTCTTATATTTCCATGAAAAATACTGAAAAAGACAAATTGCCATGAGTTTTAGAATGAAGAGGAAAGTAGAGCTAGCCTGGCTTGTATGTTTTTATGTGACACTGGAACAAAGACAAGATGAGAAATAATCTAAAAGAAAGACTGTGACACAGAACTAGTTTCTAGGACTCAAGAGAACAACACTAATGGACTATTAGTACTTTTTACATTAATTTCTTTTGAGTATTTGTTAACGCTTATATTGAGTGAGAAATTATATTTCTACAATGTCAAACATTACTGCTAATTTATTAATAAATGGCTAAATATTTTTCATTATTAATTTTCATAGCTACTAAAACACTAGTATGTTCTCATTTAGTAAGGGTTGTAGGTGATGAGGAAACATAGACTTTTACTGATATATTTGAATTCATGGATTTGTTTTTGTAATCTAACCTGGAATTTCAAAGTCGATTATTTCTTATTCTCAGATGCTTTTATACCAAGGACTTTACCCCATGGAAATGCAGCAGAGCTGTGGTTTTAAAAATGAAGAGAGATGAAGCAGCTTCTGACACATACTATACAATTTCCCTTATGCTTTCTATTTTAATTTTTAAAAGATAATTTTAATAGATAAATGAACTTGAAAAAAAGTTATCTTTATGTTTGAACCATATCATAAACTAAAAATAGCTAGCAATGACTGTTGCTCAATTGAGGCACTGTGAATGAGGCACTGGGTTATGCAAGAGAACAACAATCTGCTTACAGCTGGGATGGGCCTCTTTAGGCCATTCCCATAAAACACTTTATTTCAGTTATTTAAAAGGATGATACCTAAATTTAAACTAATCACTCAACACTTCCTGTCAGTCAGCTGAGAGAAGAGAGTACACACAGAGCTGAGTCATTTGATTTATTTCAGATGCTATTTGTGTGAATGACTCACCTTCTTACAACAGGTATTTAAGTCCACTGACTATAAGGGCAACCTAGGACAGTTAGCTCAGACTCTGATGTGTGATTTTTTGATATTTGGGGTTGAGAAGGACTCATCTCACTGCTATGACCATAACACTCTTTCTTTCTCACCCTTCCCCCAGGGCTCAGCCATTCATGCTCCGAAAATCAACAGCACAGCTCTGATGTGCTATGATTATGTGCCTTTGGCTCAGGCTGTCACAGAGACTCATAGATTGTGGGAAACAGCTGTGAGAAAGCCTGCAGAGAGGAACCTTGTAAGTTATGACTATAGAGTTACAGACAGAGGTTGAACCATAAAGATGAAAGAGCACGAGGAACTGAAAGAATGGAGACTAGAGAGCACCAATGCGGAAAAGTACAAAATCTGAAATGGGAAAAAAATGAAATAAAATATGGGAGCATGTGGGTACCATTGAATTTTGTGGATGCTTTCAAGTTACTGATACTACAGATCTGCTCCTGGGAGCAGTGGAGACTAATTTGTCTTCTGGCTCATAGCTGCCTGGCCAATAAAGACTCTATTGTCTATTCCTGATAAGAAACTGAAAGGTCTTAACAGTGGGATGAGAACATGTGTTACTTTTTTAGTAATCAGGTGAAACTTAGGTATGTTTTGTATTTACAAGCCAGAAAAAGAAAATCACAAATCAAATCTGTTCTGTATTTTAACAGAGATTTTATTTGTGTATCGTTCTAGATGCCTAAACAAAATGGCCCAGAGAAGAATCATAGTAATATGATTAATGAATCTGCTGTCTAAGAAATGTGTAAGGCAGACTCTCTAGTTGTATGGTTGAAGCTTATCTGACACTTGCATTCCGAAGCTTGTCAGGCAGAACTTCAATGGAGTAAGAGGAATGGAGGAAAATGTGTCAATATAAACAGATCATCAGAACAGCTCTCTCCCTGTTTTCAGACTGATCTCCAGTTAGCAAACTGACATGAAATTGCTTCTTGTTCAACCTTCTGAGATGAGGCTTCTGAGAGGCTGGCAACTATGTCACCGACACGATGTGCACAGCTGTTAGGAAGAACACAATTTTTAAGAAACTCTTGAAGACTAAGAAAAGGTGCACACAATGCACACTGAAGGACTGCAATACAAGCACTTATCCCATTGGGCTATAAAGACACCACAAAAATATTTGTGCACAGCAACCTGAAAGGTTATGAAACCTTTCTATTAACTTATTGATATGAAGGCGAATGTTCCTGATATCTGCAAAAATGAACTTTGATAAAAATTCTACTGATTGCTCAGCAGTTTCTGTCCCTTGATAGTTTTCATCTCACAATTTTTTGGTCTGTAATAATTTTTTTTAATGTTTGTTAGCACATGCAGGTTTTAATTTTAAATTCTTTAATGCTTTAAATTCTTTAACCCCTTATTTTACACTGTATTGCATTCTGGAAACTCCACTGGAGAGAGAGATGTTGGTTTGCCAAACAAACTCCTCTTGATTCTCAACATTTCCTGGCCATCCATTTCTTGGTGGTATGAAATCCTCCAAAGCCAATATTTTCTGTCAGCACCCTGCGCCATGCCATACTTAAATATTACACACAACATTCTCTACATCTGTGTATTACAATTTTATTAAAGTAGACAATCCCAAATCTGGAGTGGTTTGCTTGTTTGTTTGGGCTGTTTGTTGTTGCTTTGCTTGGTTTTGTTGTGCTTTGTGGGTTTTTTTCTTGTTTGTTCTTGCTTTTTTTTTCTTGCTAAGTATTGGTATGAGTGATTAGTTTTGTGGAGCAAACAAGCAGCAAGTCTTTTATGATGCACAGGTTCAATGCCTTTTGGAAATAATTAGTGTTCCACTAATGGCATTAATACCAAATATTGGAGGAACTGCTGTATTAACCTGCTCAACCCTCACCCCTTTTTGCATTTGCTTATGTTATTAGCAACAAAAATTTTTTCCCCTATGTTGTTGTTGTCAACTCCTGTAACTGATTTATGTTTTGTTGGATTTTCATAAGGGAAAGAGGTTGTGCAATTAGAAATAGTACTGAATGCTTTTAAAACACAGTGAAAACATTTATCTGAGCTCATAGTTATGTCATCATTTAGGTACTTAATTATCGCAACATGGGTTTGCTTTTTTTTAATATAATTTGAAGACTATTTTTTTTACCAAGGTCACATGTGACCTGAATCTTCTAATCTCATATTTTCCTTATTTTAGAGGAACATTAGATCACTTATCAGGATTGGTATTCTTTCTACATTATAAATTATTTCCTTTATGATTTCATTTCTTTATGAACTTCTCTTCAGGATCAGGAGGTACAGCTGACTTGCTAGTGAATTTATTAATTTCAAAAGGGAGAAAGAGAGAAGCTGGAGATTATAGCTGAATGTTTGTTAACATTAAAATGAGACATGATGGTGTGTCTGTTCCAGGGACAAAGAGAGACTGATAAACTGCCTGTCCTTTTACTGTATTAGGTGTTTTATACCATCTGTACTTACTCTCCCTGGGAAATAAAAAATTATAAGAGTCAACAAGGTATATCCCAACTGTACTTCTTAATTATGGGAAGCATTTTTATTAGTGTTACTGACCTTGGGTATAATTAAAATCTATACCCCCACAACCAAAAAGCCTCCCTAAATTCCCTAAGCAAAATTCTATCTAATCTGGCTTTTATTATTGTACAACTGTCTTGACTTTAAACCCAGAAGGGAATCTCAAAATCAACCGATTCTGTAGGCATTCAGGGAAGCTGTTTGGGCTGGATGGAGCATACAGAGAATTTTTCACTCCATTTTGTCTTAGTTTTACCATCCTTTTCCATTTTTCTTTTAATTTATTTTTAGCATTTAATCACAATTAATCCATTACTACAGGTTTATTTTTCTTTGTGTATTTTTTTCCCACATAATATATTAATATTTCACTTTCTTTTGGTTCTGAAAAAAGCCTGTTAAATGCTTACCTTTTTTTCAAACAGTCACATCTGCTTTACTAGGATACTTAGAGAAAAGGCAAAAATTTTTTGATTACTAGTAATATTCTGGTCTATTCTTTGTTCTCCTGGCAGTATTAATGCAGATTGTAGTTTAGAGATTGTCATTGTAATATAGATTGATTTAACAACTGAAAACCAGATTTTTTTAAAACCTTTGGCTAAAGAATACTGAAACAGAACCTGTTTTCTATGCTGGTGAGAAAACTATTACAAGTAGGGTAGCACTCATTGCAATTAGTAGCAGAAGAAAGATGTTTGATAATGGATTAGTAGCTTAGTTTTGAGTTCTTATGAATTTGGGTAGGATCCAACACTCTTGTGGAAGTGTATTTTAAGAATTTAAGGGGTTGTTACCCAACACCTTTTAAGTCTAAGCAGTGGGCATGTTGCCAGAGTTAAGACAAAATGAAACATCGGAGTTCCTGACACGTCTTTGTTCAGCGTGACAAGAACTCACAATAAACATCAGGTCCCCATCAATGAGTTGTGACAGTTGGTGGCTCATTTCTCACCTTGACATTGGGTTTATGGTGAGTTGTTGGTGCCTAGAGTCTAACACTGGGAGGAATGTCACATTCATGTTGGTGATTTCTTTCCCACTCTGGGATCTACTTGGATTCCTTTCTGTCTTTACTTTATGTTTTCACACCTTGCTTTCTCCTCACTGACCTGCAGCTCCATGTTAGGTCTAAATTTAGTATATATAGTGCCTTTCACATATGTCATGCTCCAATACTATTACTCTGTTCTCCAAAAGAACAAAATAATTCCCAAACCAGTTTTATCCAGATCTGCACCTCTTTAAGCTGAACATTTGTCCTTTTTTTACATCTCTGTGGTCCCCAGTGCCACCCTGACCATCCCACATGTGTGCTTCCTGTGTGGTGTCTTCTCTCCCTGCTTGAAAGGCTCCACCATCGCACCAGGTCTGTACCTCTCAGTATTGCATCACGGCCCCAAAACCATGGCAGTACCATATGAAGACGAGAAACAGTGAAAGAAGTTAGCCACTTAGAAAATTAGAATTAGTCAATTAGAAAATTGCTGTTGCAGCAGCTACAAGTAAACAAAAAAAAAAAAATGTTGCAGGCAATTCAGCGGAAGGTTCAGATGGAGCAGACCTGGAAACCTTCAGTCCCAAGGCAGTGCAAACTCAGTATGAGCCTGATGGCTTGTTACTGGCACAGGACAACATGTGAGAGCAGAGCAGATTGTGCCAAACTTGACAAAGGGCACTAATGTGGAGCGCTGGCCATGGCCTGTTTGGAGTACAGCGATAATTGGTATGTGTTATACACATAACACAGAATGTGTTCCAGAAGATGGGACTGAAATAACAGCATCTTTTTGGAGGGTCAGGAACACTGAAGAAGTTTGTTTAAAAAACAATCATTTAAAATTCAAATGAAAGCGAATAGAATATCTTTTTGATCTGCTTTATGGTGTAAGATCTGATCTGAACTGGAGGCTGAGGGCTTCCTAAAAATTTAAGAAAATAAATCACACAAACCCTATATTAAAATATTTTTCTGTATTACATACACAACTGTGAAAATCCAATATAAATGTTGTTTCATCTTAACTTTCTGAGGTTTCACCTAAACAGACAATTCTTCTAAGTAGAAGTGTGAAAGAAATCCTTGAAAGATAATGTTTACTGGAGACAAAATACCACCCTCCAGCCCAACATCACTGTTTTTTGCTTCAAAGCAAAACAATCCACTTATCTCAGGCCACAAGCCACCCTGAACAGAGAATGGTAGAGTCATCATTGCCTAGAGATGTTGTGAACACCCCATCTCTGAAAGTCAAGGCTAGGTTGGATGAGGCTTTGAGAAACCTGGTCTCGTGAAAGGTCTCCCTGTTTGTGAAAATTTAACCATTTTTTGATTCTATGATTCAGAGTCCAGTGAAGCAACATTGAATAATCAAAGTAGTGGAAATGTTACTAACAAAGAAATGGTGTTTTTAGGAAAAAACAGAGGGCAAATTTAATCTCTGAAAGCATATTTTGGAAGCAAGTGCAACTTCTGCATAGTTTCTCAGGTTTGGAGAAATAACCTTTAAAGGGGGATTTCTCATGCTGCATATTTAATTTGTTGAACGTCATAATCTTGAGCAGCTGCCACAGAAGAGAAGTTCAAGAAAGTCTCCTTGTCCTGCATTCTTATTCTGACACTAATAAACAATCACAAAACCACAATAAATATCTACTTGAGAGCTAACTAACAAGTCAACAGTAGGCTGTCCAAGTAGAAAGAATAGAATGCCTACAAGGAGAAAAAAAGGGTCTGGTAGCTCTAAGAAGGCCACATCTTTCCTCCTTTTGACTGGAAAAAGGAAATAGATTATTTCACAGTTCTGGGTGGTACAGAGCTGAGGCTTTCTTTGTTACCTTGCACCTGCCCAGAGTGTTACTTTTGCCTGCCAGAAAGGGAGATAGGACACAAGCCTTAGCACTTTTCCATCTCTTGCATTACTTCACTCTTTTTCTCATAGGAAATATCACACTTCTATGAAGTGTCAGACTTCATTCTGTCAACCAAAGTAATAAGGAGAGATTTTACCCCCAAATCACTGAGCATCCAAGGACAAACCAGTCCTAGCTGCCACAAAACTGTTTACTAGAAAATAATATGAAGTTGCAGCTAGAAATAACTTTCGAGATAGAGAGATCATTTGTATCTACAGAATCCTAGAGCTTCTCAGAATAGGGCATTTATCTTCAAATAAATAAAGCTATGCAGAACATCTTGTAGCAATATATAGTGAACTAGTAAGCAGTTATTTTTCTCCAAAAGCATTTAGTTTATGACTTCCAGCTGCTTATTTCTTTGCAGCAATAATAGAGTGCCAAGCTTTTATTTATGGCTCAGCATGCAGCTTTTAGCTGTTGATAAACAGCTATTAATAATATTTAAGAATAGACAACCATGTAATATACACATTAGTTTGTCCCAGAGAAAAGGTGGAAATACCACACAAGAAAAAAGTAGTTTTGGGATACATGCTCCAGAAAGATTGTCTGAGATCAAAAAGTGAGTCTGATTCTGATTTCAGAGTGGTGAGACCACGAATTAACCATATTGGAATACATCGCCATCATTCTCATGTCAGATATGATCAAGAAAAGCAAGTACACCAATATTGACATAAATTATCATAACAGTGTTATAGTCTAAAGAGGGATCAAGAGGAGGTCTTAATGATTCAGCCTTAAGATATTATTTTGTCATACCTAGAATGGTTTATGACCTAAACATTATATTCTAGGAGTCATCAAAACTGTATCATTTAACTGTATTTTGTTTGAAATTAAACTGTATTTTGTTTGAAATTAACTCAATTAGAAGTGTTGGACATTCTTTCAAAATCCTGATTTGGTGAAGTTAGATATTTTTAATATGCACATGCATAAGTAGCACTTTTTATAGATTTTATAGCTGATTTTATTATTTCAGTGATTTTTAGATGAGAAAAATACACTCTATTGGTAAGATTCATCATATGAAATTTAAAACATATTAGACAAGGATGTGAAGGAATCTCTTCTTAACACGGCAGCCAGAATTCTCAGTTTGAATTCTTGCAGTTTGAGAGACAGAAGTTTCAAGTTTATTCCTGTGAACCAAGCAAAATAAAATGAACAGAGAAAAAAGATTTCATTTAAACTCCATGTGCAAGAAAACTTTTTTATTTTAAAGCACTATTCTAAAATATTGGATATAAAAGCTGTAGATTTTGCATCTCTCAGTGTTTTCCCATACTCTTCACATGGACTCAGATTTTTTTCCATTCCTTGTTTTCAAAATTCCCACTGAGAAAGAATTTCATTGCCATGAGAATTCCTCTCTATGAGAATTAACTTTTTATGAAAAATCAACAAGAAAATATGTATAAACCAAGCCCTGGAGTGGTTACAACAGTGGTAAAAAGCTGTATCACATCAGCAGATACTGCTGAACTCTAGTCAGTGCACAGTGGGTAACAACTGTACAGTGGACATTAAAACCTCAAAGGACCAAGGTCCCAAGACATAAATAAGTGAAAAAAAACCCCAATTAATTTTAAAATTATTTCATTAGAGAAAAAAAAAAACAACCAGAAAAGCACTGTGTGAAAAGACTGGAAGTATGGATTCTTTGTAATACAGCAATCATGGTAGCTGTGCTGCATAGGTATGTCACCAGCAAGAGATAGGGCAAAAGCTGGATTTCTGACTCGGCAGATAATCTGCCTGAGTATTAGATGTAGTCTGGGGACAGCTCTGGTAAAGAAATTCTAATCTGTGGAGGTGATTAGGGTTTTCACAGCAAATTTGCAGCTGTAATGGGAAAAGAGGAAGTTCTACCTTTTTTTTTCGCTTGAATTCATGTCAAATGCTGTTTACTACTTAGCACAATAATCCATCAAGTGATCCCTGTAGTGTTTTCTAAATCTTCATTAGTTTTAACATGCAGAATGGTTATAGAGCTGGTAAACAGTTATATAAATTCCCTGACACAGCACTGTTTCCTTTGCAGAATCCTGTGAGAAGCATTGGTGCTGCACCTGTGAGAAGAGAGAGATGCAGAAAGGGCAGGGACTCACAAAGTTCTCAGTGCCCAAGGGTAAGAATCAATTATTTTCTCCAAACTTTTGAAGAACATGGGGAGGAAGAAAAAGCAGGTAGGGAAACATTTTTGCTACCTCAAGTTTACTTCTTGTACTCATTTGCAGGGTTTTCTATAGCTGGTTTAACAACTTACTTCAGGAATCTGAATCCAAAACTGCAAGGCAGAATCAGATGAGTATTAGTATTCAAGGGAAGCATTATGTCCTCACAGGGAAATTGAGAATCTTCACAGATGACCATGAAAGGAGTGAATTTCATTACTTTTCTCAGCCACTATGATTTTGTTTCAGCTAAAAATTACGAAGCATGCACTGCTATTGTTCCCGCTATTCAGAATCAACTGCATGGAAATTGTCAGACAATATAAGGATTGCAGAAAAATAAAAGGAGTGTTTCTTTTGAAAGAAGTACAATTGCAAATGCTTCATGGAACAATAAATGTGCTATTACTGGTAAATATACCACCCAATCAGAACCATACACATCTAACACAACACAAAAGAACAGCCATTTAAAAACTATGAAAGAGCAAGGATATTGACTAGCCAAAAGTAAAATTTCCCCTGTAACCAAGGACTGTGGTAGCAATTAAATTATAAGTAAGATTAGGCCCATTGTCAGAACTTCAAACAGTTGGAAGAAAAAAGTTCAGAATTTCCCTAGATTGTAGTAGCATCAGCAAGTACAAAAGTCATGTAAAAGACACAAAAAGTAGAGCTAGCTCAAATAAAATATTTTACTAAATAACTGTAGTATAAGGGAATTTCAGGAAACAGGTTTGTGAACACAGGCAGGATTAGTGTTTCAGCATATAACAAAAAACATGTTCCAAGTGAATAGTAGGGGCCTTCCCTGATATTGTAAAAAGTTTAAACATCTTCCATGCTATTTACTAAATATCAGAATTCCTTAGATAAAAAGCCATGTGGGTCCTAAATTTCATTTAATCTAATTACATTTCATTTTCTTTCTTTGTAAACTTTCATTTGTCTGCAACCAGGAAGCTAAGTTGGGCTTTGTCTTTAGTTCTGCTGGCCCAGCTGCCTGCTACTTTCAGCTTTTCCCAAGAGGTAAAGCAGAGCACTGTGTATGTTCCTTTGACCATTTCACACAGCCAGAGCGCAGAGGCAAGCTCATGGCTAGTTGGCCAAACTCATGGCCAACTTGTAGTCATGGGGTAGAGGGAACTGGACTTCTGTTTGTGTGAAAAACAGCACAACAGCTGAGACCTTATAAAATAAAAGCTAGTGAGTTACAAGCTTTTTCATTTTTGGTAGGGACATTACAAATAAAACCCTAAAATGATTTGTAAGTATCATTACAAATTCTGCAATCCATGTTACTGACTCCACTGAGCACAGCAAAGATGTGAAATCCAGCATTGTATTGGAACATCTCAGCTAAAAATAAAATTTGCTAATATTTACTTATCAGTATGATTTCCAGCTAAGAATTAAAATTCACAGAGTAGATGAAAGTGAAGATGAGAATTTGAATAAATTAAGGTTGCTAGATAATTTCAAGGCTCTTGCTGTGAAATCTGGTCCCACTGAGCACAACAGTATAATGGGTTTAGAATGCAGCCATTCTGGATTGCTGTAAGACACACTGACACCTACGTGGGGGATGACAGCCTGTCACACTGATAGTGCTGATGGCTCCCACCAAGAGAGTCTTTATTCACAAGCAATCACAGACATCATTAAATACAATGGGTGGGCCAGCTACTTTTTTCAGGGCCAAATGGAAGGAGCAATTAAACCCACAGAGACACACATATGAAAAGCCAGAAGCTATATAGAAAAAAGCATAAAAGTATGCTAGCTTCCCTCCTGAAACAGGACTGTATGCAGCCAGCATCCCATGGAGAAGGTATATGCAATGTGTTGAAGGATGAGAACATAGAATGTCATTATAGGGAAGGATATTAAAAAGATCTGCTAAGAATGGTACATTTTCAGAAACTTGCTAAGGCAAAATCACAGTGATGGTTCCATCTTGAAACTACCTGATATTAGCTTTGTTAGACATGAGGGAAGCCTTTGGCAGCTTCTCACAGAAGCCAGCCCTGTAGTTCTCCCCCTACCAAATTTTTGCCCTGCAAACCAAACAGATAACCATAAAAAGTATAAACTGAATTTTCTCCACATTAAAAATAGAAAATTATGATTTTGTATCAGTAAAGATAGCTGGAATGAGTTGACAAACTGCGTCATGGGAAAGTTAAAGGCTCCAAAGAGTTTCTTTTAAACTACTGTAGAGAACACAGACATATAAAATAGAAAAATTCCTGTCCAGAGAAATTACTTGAAAAATTTCTTTAAAAGGCATCATCAAAAGAGATGAAAAATCTGTTATTTATATCTGTATATATACACAACCAAATCCTTCATTCCAGAAGTGAACACAGTGGTCTCAGATTGGCAATTAATTTCATGTGTAAGAACAAGCATTCTCCTCTATAATAAACAAATTATCTTGTGGAGATATCACAGAAAGTGATAGTGGACATGTGACAAGTACAACACAAAAAACTCTAGAACATTTTTGGGATTCTTCAAAACACAGTTTTAAAAATCGATTTGTGATAACGAGAGACCAAATCGATTATACACATCCTGGACCATGTCTAGCAGGGAAAAACCACAAATCTCTGCTTCAAAACCAGAAATTTACAGCTCCAGTACTGACACACATTTCTTTTCAGCAACAAATATACTTAATTTTGCATCTAATTTGCACTCTTAAAGCTCTTATTTACATAAGAAAGAGCTGAATGCACTTGAAAGAATGTGACATCAGAAATGCCAAAATGCCAAACTAACATTATAAGTTCTGGTATAAGACAGTCTCTGGTAGTCTTAAACAATAGTCATAATCCGAATTGAACATGTGCAAAAGAAACAGTAGGATATTTAACATATTATTAAAAAATGAGCAATCTACTTTAAGCAAAAGACTATTTCGGGTTTCAAATATTGGTAAATAAAATAATACCAAGAATTGGCTCCATGAACATGAACTCCTTGGTAATAACAGTCTGTACATGTTAGGTCAACTCCCACATTGATCTCAGAAAAGTCCAATTACCTTTCTCTGCAATGGAAACTTAGAGCAGTTCAAGAGAATGACAGCTCAGGGAATTTTCAGTTGCTGAAGGTTAATGTCCAGTTACAGAGAGCTCCTCTTGCTATTTTAGATGGTCTTTCAGCAGAATACATTCTCTAGTCCCCAAAAAATTTAGAAATTTAGGGAACAACATAAGGCTAGGAGTTGTTCTGTCTCTATTTCACCCATTGTGGATGGGATGCATGGATGGGAAATAAGAGAGCTGTTGTATGACTACCCACAAAAGTAAGGTAGCCTGCCAGGATTCGGGTGCCATAGAGGACCAGGACCTGTCGTATCTGTCCCTATCACGATAAACTATATGCAATGTCTTGTCAAGAGTATTCTATGAAGCCTATGGTTATCCATGAATCACTAAGCCTATAACTTGAGCAGGGATCAGGGAGAAGAAATATCCAGAGTGAGTCATCTGTGCAAATGGGCCACAATGGCTCAACAGCACCAACATAATAGGCAGCTGCAATGACCATCAAGGACTCCAAAAATATCCTATGACAATTACAGGATTACATCATTTCACTGCAAAACTCCCTGACCTGGGGGAGGTACTGAGCATTCCTGCCTGAATCTGAGCGTAGCTATGAGGTATGGGGACTTGGACTACCATGACCAACACCACTCAATGGACTCAGAGGAGAACCAGACCTTCCCCAGGACCACTGCTTTCAACAAGAACTGCAACCATCACTTCGACAGGACTGCAACCACTGCTAAATCAGACTGCAACCACCACCCTGAGCAAAAGGGTGCCAGGTTGTACTCTGTGGGTTTAAACCAGTTCTTCTGTATCATTGCATTTATTGTAATCTTTCTGTTAACTGTAACTCTGACCTGAAATATCTCTCAAGGTATTTGTGTGTGATTCATTTCCCCCACTGGTTTACTTTCCAACCAGCAGAATATAGTAGGTGAGGTAATGGTCCATCTGTGAGCACATGTGAAAAAAATAGTGAATTCTTGACAGATGAACAAGGTTATAATACAGTACTTGCCCAGATCTACAGTATGGACCTATGCAGTCCAAAGATTAGAGAAGAAAAAGCAAAGTGAAAAGAAAAAGAAAAGGTTGAGAAAGAAAGGAAATTAAACACTAACAGCTGTAAGGAATGAGGCTGGATAAAGGGATTACATAGAGCAAACAACAAATCCACATCTAAACAAAATGTTCTTTTGCTCTGTATATAGCACTAGGTTTGAAATAAATACAGCCACACCACTGTTAGCAATGATCTTTATTGGACCCCCATTAAGGAATTAGACTGCATCCTTTAATCACCTCAACCTGCATTTTTTACTGAAAAATAAATTTAATTCTCAGTTACATCAAGACCTTCTTTCTAACATTGAAAAACCTTCTGACTTTCCTTTTTAGGACCTCCTAAATGTAAAAAATGCATTTTTACATTTAATCTTTACATGATGAAGACAAGGTTCATTATCAAAATCCCATTTTTCAAAACCAACTGTCTATTTGTAAAGACAAATTTAGCCTGTACAGGCAACAAAATCAACATGAATACTTTTCAAAAATATTACTGGAATTACCCTAATAAACTAAATATATATGGGTATCCATCTTTACAATTTCTGACAAGAACAGAGATTTGGTTAGTGTTATCTTTGGTAATTCAAAGCCTACAGTAAAATGATTATTTTAGAAACATCAAATAAAAAAAAGTTTCAAGCATTGAAAATTCATTTGACAGAATGAGCTAGCAGGGGATAAATGCTAATTTTGTTATTTACTCTCGATGCTTTAGAAGATTTACTTATTTATGAGATTTTGATTGTACAATGATATCTAAAAAATATTTAAAGTCATAGATGCTGTTGATAGGGAATGAGATTCTGTATTTGTCGGGGATGGAAGGAAGTTGTTAAATTGCTCTATGCCTTATTCAAATTCTTGGTGGTAAAATACAACAAACTACTGCTAAGTTCAGTACTCCTGTTGATTCTCATTAATTATGGTAAGCACAGAGAGACATCAGACCATGGTTTTTGCATATATGTAACTTACCATCCTAGGACATCTAATATGCATCTAATAGCCCAACCAAAGGCAATTGCAATTTTGGTCTGCAAAAAAAAAATGAAAGGAATCACTCCATACTGCAGAAGTAACAGTCTCCTCTCTGACTCCAGGTTAGTAACAAAGGGAAGATGCTTTTCCTTTCTAAATGTTTTGTTACAAGAAGGAAGGAACTGACAGAAACATGGGATTATTATTAATATAAGGGAAGAAACGCAGATGTAATTGATCGTATTCAACCAATATTTAATATTTCTAAACAGCAAGATCTAATGGATTTCACTCAGTATGATACCAAAAAAAGTGTGGAAGAAATTAGATTAAATTAAGGAAGAATTTTCCCTGGGTATTCAGAAAATATTTCAGAACACAACATATTTGAGGACATAAATCTGTATTTTAAGTCATAAATGAGGAACCAGCTCAGAAACTAAAGTTATCTCACATAATGACATTAGAGAACATTCATTAGGGGCGAAACAACAGAGGAAAGTTTCACGGGTATGCACAGACTTCTGAAAACCCAGTGAGGGAAGAGAGCCCACTTATCTTTGACCAGGGTAAGTGGGCAGCCACACCCTACCAGCCACATACTTTTTGCAGTTCTGCAATTACCTGACCCCCAGGATAGGGTGAGGGTTATATGTTCACAATGGGTGAAGAGAGGTGGCATTAGTCTCTTAGAGATAGAACACAAAGTATTTCATTTGAATAGAATCCCCCATGCTTCAGAGCATGGACTTATGAGTTACTAATTTTTAGCAACTGATGTCTGTAGTCACAGTCTTGCCTTTTTGAGTTATTTTCATAGTTGCAGAAATACATAATCAAGAGTTAATTTAATCGAGTTGATATATAGACATTAAATTCATATATTTATTATAGTGCATAAACAACTTTGTGCTAATATGAAAACCAATGCTATTATGTTAAATGTGTTGCCTATATTTCAGTTAATAGTCTTAAATATTTTAGTGTAAGAATACGTTTCTTTTTTTTTAATTAGGCTTGGGCTATTAAGGAAAAATTATGATTGGAAAATGTTTAATGTAGAACAACATTGGTAAAAAGGGCTCATATATTTTGTACTGAAAAGTAGAAATGTTCATTTTGTTAAAACATTAATTGTAAAAAGACAAATAATGAAATAGGAGATTTGATATTCGGGAAACAAGAAAAATAAACATGCTACAAAATGCACAGTTTTTTGCTGGTTATGAATGCTGCAAGTGGAATTCAATAGATGACAGACCTAGATTTCAAGGTAATTATCTTCAAATTATCTTTTGATTCGCTTTCAGAAAAACAAAAGCTCAAAAGGAATTTAGAATGTGTGGAGAAAAAAAAATACAAAGACTTATAAAATCTGAATAATAAATCATTTGAATAGTGGAAAGATGAAGCAATTCCTGACCAGTCTATGAGATAAAAAATGTCACTTCTAAATTTAAAGTGATCTCAAACTTTTGCGGCAGAGTGAAGAAAGTGAGAACATCAGTAACTGGTCTCTTCAAAATGAGTGTAACAACAAAAAAAGATTTTCAGAGCTCAACACTGGGGTCTGGATCTACTTTCTTACTCTGCAAAAGAAAGTCTGGAGTACCTGGCCAGAAGATACCTACGCTGAGTTTTGGCAACCAGGAGGGGAGACAATCTAGGGCAAGGACGTGCTTGACTGGTGGCATTCAGCCAGCTGTGGCTGACACAGGAAAGTAAAGTTCAGATTATTCTGTGGAGGTCTGGGAACAGTTGCAGTCTGCAGAGAAAAATAGCATCAGGCTTTTACACAAAGCAAGAAATGCATTTTGACACAGCCAAGGTCTTTGCTGAGCACCACAAATTATGAGCAATAGTGAATGTGCATCTCAAGGAAGTCTCTTCCCTTCCAGACACCGGCGCCTGAAGGTGTGAGATAACCAGTGCACTCCTCTGTGGCATCAGCTGCTGTGAAAGAGAGCAGTTTTTAAAAAGAAAACATCCACCTACTAGCATCCTCCTGGTGCACTGAAGATCTAAGTAGGAGAATTGTTTGTTTCTGCATTGTATATCCCTGGTATTTCCTTGAATTCCTTGTGCTGCCCTGGGCAGCACAGATGTCTCTGCAAGTTGTGTTATGCTGCAAGTGAACAACAGAACTCAGGGTCTGTGGAGATCCCCGTCCCCTTTGGGGAAAGAAGCAACATAGTGGCAAGATATGATAGCAGCATGAGGGATTGTGAGGGAGAAATGCTGGGATTATGAGGGAGAAGCGCCAGGTGTTGGGTGGTGGAAAAGACTGGGGTTTTTGCTTGGTTTAGTTTTTCCTCTGACAGGAATCTTCCTGTTATTCTGAATTTTGAAAGCCTAGCTATACATGGTCAAAAGGACATCATTGCATGGCTATTGGCAGTGCTCTCAGCTCTGAGTTCACAAAGCAACACCTGAACTTCCATTACCTCCAAAATCTCTTTCTAACTTTCTTGATAAATGGACAAGATTGGCAGATATTTCCTGAGCTCAATTGCTGCATTCATTTAGTAGTTCCATGAAGAAAAAAAAGTATGCTTCCCCACAATACTTTTGTGTCCTTGGACGAAAAGGCTTTTGGGATCTCCTTTAGCAGAGAGAGGAAATGTAGTTATGGAAAAGGCAGTGAAGGATGGTGAAACTCCAGCCCCACTCATAACTCCTTAAAACTCATCACTACTCCCCCAGATCCATCCTTGGTTTCTTCCATTTACTTAAATGGAAAGCAGCTATTATAAAATAACTTTTTACTAGCAACTTACAGAGGAAAATGCCTGTTTTTTAACAGTGTTCAGAAAAGAATGTTTGGCAAAGCTTTTCAAACTATCCCTGTACTGCACTTACCTCACATTGTGCATTTGTGAACAAAAAGACTCTTCTGCTTTTTGGTTTGATTTAAAAGAAGTCCAGGTGTATTTTCTTTAACACTGGACATTCATGATATCAGAACAAGTTAGCATCTTAAGTATGCTTCAACCTTCCCTATCCTCCTCTATGTAATGAACTTGTGTCTTACCCACCAAAAAACAAAAAAAAAAAAAAAAAAAAAAAGGGAAAAGAATTCTGCCTATCTTCTTTTTTATTATCTCTGTGTTAAAGATATTTAATTTTAATCAGTTTGTTAGCAGGACAGAGATAAATTGCAGAATCTATAACATAGAGTCATATTAACAGAACTATTAGGAAATGTGGCTGCAGCTCTCTTCACAGAGAGCAGTGGGCACAATTTCCCCAGGATTTTTCCTGGGGAAGGCAGTGAGAAAGCTCAGAGAAAGAAGCGAAAATAATTCTTATCTCTCATTGCTGTTCCTGTTGTTTGGCACGTGTAGAATGTGTTATGGAGAGTGTTTACCAAAAGTGCTTTGTTAATTGGACTCTGGTGATGGTTGTTTGGATTGATTGACCAATTATGTCAAAGCTGTGTCATGACTGTCTGTAAGGGGTAACAGGTTTTTCTTTAGTATAGAGTTTAGTAGTATAATATAGTACAGTACAGTACAGTATAGCTTAATAAAGCAGTTTTTCAGCCTTCTAAAATCATTGGAGTCATTGCACGTTATTCCCTGGCTGGGGGTCACCTTGCATCTATAAGGAAATCTTTTCAACAAGAACCAAATGCCTCATTATTAAGAACTATATTTTACACACTATTTTACTTCCTTTAAATCATGATAGATACTTGCTTGAGTGTACACACTTTCCCTGAATTTAATTTCTAAGAGAAGTTGATGTCAAGTGATTCTAAACGCCTCATTCTGCCATGAGAAATTATTCAAACAGTATTAATCTTGCCTGGATACTGGAGAGGCAAAATATTGGAACAGACAACAGTTATTCTGTTAAAATCTGCTTCTGCAGATTTTAGGTTTCTCTCTTCCAGCTAGAACTGGTAGATAAATTTATGGGTTTTAGATTGACATGTGGAGGGGAAATTTCTAAAGCACTGCAAGTTTATAGCAAGTTGTAATTTTACAGCTAACCTTTTGTTTTTTGACAAGAACAATCCAGGACCACAATCCACAAGATTGTCCCATTACTGCTGCTAGTCTTTTAATGGCAAATGACAGGAAGCCTAGACATTGTGTTTTCAGATGTTCAGGAGTATTTTTCTGAGAAGATCTTTGTATTATCTTCTAGATAAGGAAATTAGGCTTGGCTAATGTAAGACCACTGACCAAACCAAATTATTAATCAGTTGCCTATCACCTGCAGATGAAAATTCTTTTCAGTATTCTCATTGCATGAGTAGATTACTTCATGTGATCATTCACACAGTTTTAGACTCCTCAGGCTTCAGAGGAGAAAAAGTCATAGCATTCTTGATTGTCCCTTGCTTAAAATGAGATGTGGCAAGCCAGAAAGAAGAGTATGAGATGCTAACCTCAGATTATGATCTCAAAATTTGGGCCATACCTACCGGCTTGTTGAGATTTGACAGATTGTATTTTAAGCTTAGTTCTGCACAAGGCTGATTGTCATGTCTTTGCTATTGTTACTGACATAGCATGCACATTTTTGCATACCTATAATGCACAATTTTGAGCAAACTCCTCTTAGAAAAAAAACAAAATCTTTTATTCTAAAATAGAACAACAAAAGTGAGAGAGAAATTAGTGTAACTGATCCAATAAATAAGAGTATTAGATGGGTAAGAAGAAAAGTTAAGGCTGTTGTACATCATTGGGTCAGAAGGAAATTTCAAGAGAACTATAAAAAGGGTATCTACACTACTTGGTGACTCAAAACGAAGATCATTGAGAGTGTTCTATAAATAGAGGTTGTCAGACAAAACACCATGAAGCCTGTAATAACAAAGAAGTTTCTTCTGAAAAAAGTAATTATGCGCTCTGACGTATGAGCAGATTTTCTCCAGCAGAAAGAATAGAAGAGGAACATCAACAATGTACAACATGTCAGCAATGAATTCCATCACAACGGTATCCTGCCATAGCAAAATACCTCTGAAAAACCGCACTCACTGAATGTTTCATTTTCATATCTCAATACTAGTACTCTGCTATTAAAGAGTAAACATATGAATTCTTGAAGGAATTTCCCTAGCAGAAGCATGACTCTTATCCTGACAGCATTAAAAGAATAACAAGGCTGAATTTTAAACCACAGAAAAAAGAAATAAGACCTTTTAATCTATAAGCTTTGATAATTCTTTTTAGCCATAAAGACTTTTCATTCTTAAAAAACGGCCATACACAATAGTCATTTGTAAATTTTGAAGCAGATTAAGATATCTTGAAATGAATTATCTGATAACTTAGAATCAATTAATTCAACTAATCAGTTAGTGCTTTGTAACAGTTCCTCAAAGCACTTTGTATTGTTTAAAATTAAAACTGATAATCAGAAATTTGATTAAGAGGAAGGCTATTGCTTGCTGGCCTGGCACTACTATGATTCACAAATCATGGGCTCATATCCATTTTTATAAAGCAGTTTCACACCTGAAAATGCAGTTCACCCTATGCTTAGTTGGCTCACTCATTTTCATGCCTCGCGTTCAGTGCTTAATGAAAGCTCCATGTTGATTTTCTTTATGGAAATATTTGTATGTCTAGGTAGAGGAGGATGTCATGCACTAATAATGAACAGATATTCCAGGATGGCCATTTTAAATTTGAGCCTGTCACATTCATGGGGATGAAGACAAGATCAGGTTTTCTCACAGTTTTTTCTTAAATTTGGAAAATTCATCAGAGAGTTTCCCAGAGAAGACAGCAAATCTGCCTAGCAGAAGTTAGGGATCCATTTTAAAAACAGCTAGGTGGAAGAGTGTCTAACTGGTATATCACAGGTGAAATTTTCCCTCCCTTTGGAAGGCCAAGTATGTGACTTGGAGAAAACAAAATTGTGTTGAAATAGTCAGAATAACTGGAGTTAACAAATTCTCTTCTGTAACAGAGATTTCAAGCTGTCACAACTTATGAAATAGGGTGAATGGTTATTAATACTGTAAACAGCTCCCACAGCTACTGACAACAAGTGTTTCAGACAGTTGCTAGTACAGCCCCACTGTAGTTATCACATCTACTCAGCTCACCCTGTTCTCCTTTCATGACATCATAATAAATATACCTTTTGGCAAATTTGACTAAGCAACCTTTTTCAACAGGAAGGCACTGCTTCAAGAAGGATTCCTGACAAATGAGGGGTGGGGTGGTGGTGTTGGTGTCAGAGGGGCAAAAAGAGAAAAGGAAGGAAAAGCAGCTCTAACTAAAAATTAGTTTAAAAACTCTTATTAAAATAACAACTCCAGCCATTAGCACCTCACACTCATGGGCAAAAACTATATTGCCTTTCCTAGACTAGGCATTATTCCTTGGGTATTTCCTTGATAAGTACTTCTTTCTGAAGCAATAATAAAAATAATGCAAATTATTGTCATTAATCTTACTGGACTATGAGAAGACTGGGCAAGTAGATTCAACTCAGTGGCCTAAAAATTAATTTCCTGTGCCAGGTAAACTCTGTAGATAAGAACATGAACATGAAGAAAGGGGGTACTTTATTAAAGGTACTCTGTCTAGTCCAATAACTAGTGAATGTAAACCTTCACAGATAATGAGATGTATGAAATTAAGGCAGATACTTGTAATGGAATGATTGACTTAGTATTAGAAACAGACTAAAAACTGGAATGAGGAATTTCAATATCTTAAAGAGATTGAAATTGTATTGTAGGTTAAATCCCTTAAATCTAGTTAAACCTAGTAGCTAACCAATTCTTCAGAAAGTCAGGAGGATTCAGAGTCAGAGCATGAGACAATTTTAAGCATTTCAGTGTCAGTCAAGGTTGGAACAATATAACTCACAGGACTGTACACAGGTCATGGACGCAGTAACTGGAGGGAAAGTAAAGACTTTGCAGAAGGTATCACTTTCACTGGTCAGAGAAACAAGGATGTTTCACTGTGGTGACAAGGCAAATGAATGAGGTTACCTGCAGCAAAGACGCTCCCATAACTAGAACTGTGGTATCAGCACTCCCCTAACAATTTTATACTGCAGAGAACCAGGTCCTGCATGACCATCATGTGAAAGTCTTCTTCATCCACATCAGTCTGGTTCTTTGCCTCCAACTATATCATTGAAACAGAAGGCCAGCACTTCATCATGAAGGTTTATCCATGAATAAGCTTGATTTTGGCATAGTCTATGCCCTTTGTATATATGAATATTTAAATGCATGGCCACTCTGATTAGCCAATCTTGAGTGCACCTTATAGAGAAATAATTTTTAGGACATAAAAAGAATTTAATTATGGCAGAACTGTGTGGGTGACACTATTATTTATATTGTTAGGAAGGCAAATTGTGAGGAGAGTTGAGAAAAACTGGAATAATCAGTTGAAAGGAACCATGTATATTGAAAGATAAGTAACAGAGAAACCTTCTGGTTTAGATTTTTCTGGGAAGATTGCAGAGGTTACCTAATTATACCATGTACAGAACTGCAAAACCCAAACCTGTGAAGATTAAATAACTGACGGCAATGGCAGTGCTGTCTTCCAACCATCTATGCAAGTTCATGCACACTGAGTAAACAATACAGTTGCCCTGTCACACTGCTTCAGACCTATGAGTATAGATCTGTTCAGTCTGGCATCCTACAACACTGATGCTACGCATGACAGAGGATTTTTATTTTAAAAGGGAAACATGTTTATTGCTTCTATTCAATCTGGCACTTTGCCTTTGAGCCTGGTTTGCAATGTAGCTGTAACAATGCTTAGGCAACAGAATGGAGCCATTAATATCTATCTTTATTAAGAATAAACTCTTATTGGAGCCACAAGGGAACATTGTCTTTTCTAAATTGTTGAATAATTTAGTTTAGGATTAACCATTCAAGTTCATGTCATTCGACCTCACGATGAAATCAGAGCTTATTGTAGTAATATATTGTATTAGTGTTCATTATGTCATGTATGGCAATAAAGTATATATTTTCACATTTAGACCCTAGTGATTTTCAGTTAGAAACTGTATGTTTTTATTCCAATAAAATCTCACTCAACTGCTGTTGTTGTAATAGGACTTAGACCCACAACTTCTAGACACTGCAAGAATTCAAGTAATAGAGTTAAGGAAAGACAAAGAAGCAGGTCATTTCACAGGTAGTCAAGCAGTCCAGTTAATGCTCTGGCAACTCCAACATCTAACAAGAGTTGGTCCAGCCCCATAAGGATGTAGAAGAATTGTCTTTTACCTCCTTAGGAAGACCAGAAGCTTACATGCTGCTACAATAAAACAAAGACCATAGAAAAACTACAGTAAATGATAAAGATGTTAATATTTAAATGTAATTGAAACAAATCTAATCTTCAGGGTAAATCTGTTTCCAAACAATCTGTGTCAATGATGTAACAGATCAAAGTTTGGTGGATGCTTTTTTGCATCATACTCTAAGACATGAAAAATTTGCTTCATTTTTAGTAAGTTTTAGCTAGTTAGCAGTTGCCAACCCACTGTTGACAACAGTGGTCAAAAAGCAATTATCTTTAATTCAATTGTGCCTTTTTTTTTTAAATTCTATTAGACTACTAGTAGAACTGCTTCATGGTTTTTTTGTCCTTTTTTTCATAATCCCTCTTTTTCTTCTGATATTTGCTAAACTAGACCCATAAAAAGGAGCACACTCTTCTGAGAAGGATTATGCTCACACATTCATATATTCCAAGCTTGGAGGGAATTGGAAGCTGTGTTCTGAACTGAAGGTACAATTTTTCAGGATTGCTGCAAAGAACAGAAGAGCTTTTTCAAGTTCTTTTAGCATAAGTTCTCCCATGAACACATTTGTGTTCATGTTACTTCTAGAAGACCAAAAAAGAACAAGAACCCTCTACAGAGACAGCAGCTTCTGGAAATGAAGTTTTGTTGAACAACTTCATTTATTTTATTGTTCACAGCAGGGTGTATTATTCAAGGCCAGTCAATAATTTGCAAGATACCTCCCCCATTTTTGTCATAGGAAGAGGAACCTTGGCAATAGCTCCTCTAAGTCAGTGCTCTACTCCAATTTAGGGAAGAATATTTATAGGATAGACAAACATGTTTACTCCTGAGAGCAGCAACAAGTGTTTCTCAAATTAGAATTATTCCCCATCTGCCCTCTCAGTCAAGGAGGAATATGTGATAAATATTGTGAAAATGAATTTAAATGCTCTTCAATATTGTCAAGTGAGACTGAGGCAGGAAGGTTTATTCATGAAAGGAAAACTTTTATATATAAGAAATTAAAAAAATAAGCTTTTACAATTCCTTTTTATTTTGTCAGCTTGCTATAACAAGCAGTACCATGTGGGGCAGAGCTGACCAGATTATTACGTATTTCATCATGCAGAGAAATCTCAGTTTCCAAAATGGGAAGAAAACAGATGCAAGTGATCATGACAGGAAATGAGAAGCTGTAGTTAGTGTAATGCTGCCTGACAGCAGGTGGCCATAAGCTGCCTTCACATATCAACTTTTAGTCTAACACTGTTTCAAAGCCATATTTTTCCCAAAAGGAATAACTGTTCAAATGCAGGGAAAGAAATGGCAGTACTGAAGGAAATACATATTTGGCAGTGTAGTGACCTGTCGAAATGGCATTCAGTGCTCTTTATAGAAATGTACTCCCAAAAAATTAAAAGCTTTAAAAGAAATCGGTGCATATGATACCAAGAAATCTGTGTAAAATTTCAGATTCATGAAATGAGCCTCAGGACAACTGTGTGAAAAGATAAAAAGAAAAGATAACAATTTAGAAATTCATCTGGAATTAGCTGGAATCAGCTATTGCCAAATGGTTACATGGATAATACATATCTTCCTACCTACCCAAGTCGATTAAGACCCAGAAATTTACAGCCATTTGATGCATTGTTTCAAAAATGTTATTTCTTTAGCATGCTTGACAGAACAGGTTCTGGCACTCTCTTGCATGGCCAAATATAATAATAGGACTCTGACACCAAGATTTGTCAAGAGACATTTTTCCTACTTCCAATGCAGTACTTTACAAAAATTTTGTCTTGCAAAAACATCTCTAGCAATTTCTTTCTTCCCTGGTTTTAACATGAAAAATCTGTAGCAACTAAAGATTAAATATAAAAATAAAAATAAGCCTACAGGTATTTTGTAACAGCACTTAAAAAGCCTATTGTGAAAGAGTCCCTAATTTTAATACTTTTTTTTTTCTTCAAATGAAAAGAAACAATTTAAATAAAATTTACAATCAGATAACATTTCTCTTCATATGTTCGGTGTTTCTGCTATTAAAAAGAAAAAAAAAATGTGAACTGCCATTACAGTTGTACTGAGAAAGGGCAAGAAATATGCATTTTTATGTTGTCCCTAATTTTTACTCTACAGACTCACATTTTCACTCTACAGACACACTTTCCCAATGCAAAAAATACATACAGAAAAGCCACCAGCCAAAATCAGAAAGTTTTCCATATGTTCCTTTTACTTCAATTTCTTCATAGAATATTTTTAAGCAGAGTTTGGAAGGCAGTAG
The DNA here is from genome assembly GCF_963513975.1 of Fringilla coelebs. Taxonomy (NCBI): domain Eukaryota; kingdom Metazoa; phylum Chordata; class Aves; order Passeriformes; family Fringillidae; genus Fringilla; species Fringilla coelebs. Next base: position 69,430,223 of record NC_140028.1, read on the forward strand.
ATTCTAAGAAAAGTTTGCCAAGTCATTTTAAGAGAAATTTTCCCCAATAAGGCAACTTTTGTGGAAACAAATGATAAGAATTACTGAATATAAAATACACATTGGAAGAAAACCACTGTTAAATGAAGGATTTTCACTAGAAAACTCATCATAGAGCAACCAGCTATGGGAACTATTTTAAGCAAAATTACATAATTTTTTTTTTTTCAGAATATACCCCAAGAAAAGTGGACAGAAAATTCAGATAAAATGCCTGAAATTAGTCTAAATCTAATAATCATTAAGGAATGAAAAAAAAATCAACCAAAAGCAGTGAGTCAAATTTTTCTGACAGTTCTGTTAAACAGAGGCCATTAAACAATTAATTCTCTTGTTTCATGTTAAGTGTTTATTAGCTTAAAAAAATAATTTGCATAGCTCATGTATTTCCTGGAATCTTTGCACCATTCATAGGCGTGTATATGTATTCATTATGTTGCTTTGATTTAACAATTAAAATTTTGTGTCAGGAGAAAAAACAAGTTCATCTTTGCCATTTTTTACCATTCCACAAGACCCAAATGATAGTGGAAAAATTATCTCAGAGGATCAATAGGTATTTCTGTTCTTTAAGATTCCTTCAGCTATAGTGTTCTTCATCAATAAACCTGGTTACAAAACAGAAACTCCAAACAATACAGCCTTTGTTTGCTTAGTTAATCATACTCGGGGAAAAAAAAAAAAAAAGAGCTAATAAGTTTCCAGTCTTGCTTCTGTTCTGATGTATTGCCAGACTGTCCTTTACATATCTCAGCTGATGAATGTCTATGTGTTCATTTGGTTTTATTTATAAGACAAATGCTTTCCAGTGCACTATTACGCAAATGCTGATGTACTCAGAGTGATTTCTCCCTAAGAGAAATTAAAAGCTTGTTTGACATTATTTATAGGACTTTCATTAGGAAGCACTGGCCAAAGGGAAGAGTAAAGCAGTGCACAAATTTCCATGTTGTTGCAACCAGACATCTTTTGGTACCCAAGCAGTACTTTTTTGAAGCTCATACCTTACAGTATGTTGCATTGGGAGCAAAAACAGCTAATCTCAATATAGGAACAGAAAGACAGCATGTCTTAACAGATAAGCCAAAAACATGCAAAAGTCTTCCAAAATGCTCCTAAACATGATTGCACAACACTTGGCACAGTCAGACAGACAAAGATTTTTGCTGTTTCATAATTTGGTAGCACAGCTGTGGAAGTTCTCTCAGCTAAGTACCTCCCTATTTAGAATGAGAGACCAACATTCAGTATGATTGTTTAGTCCTTCTGTAACTACTGCAAAAAACACCAACGAAAGGGGAAGGAATTTTCAGAATAGGAAGAACACTGATTTTATTTGTTGAAAAAGTATGTTTTTCACTCAGACAAAAGGTAAGGTGTCTAATGAAGAAGCCCAACTAATCCAAAGTCGAAAAAACGCTGTAAGTATCAGTTGAAAACTAGATGCAATACCTTTTCTTTTCCCTAGTTCAAGCTCTCTAGTGCTTTAAAATATTTTTCTAGATTAAACACAATGTAAGAAGGAATAACCAGATCCTTCCATCCACATGACCTGCTTCAGAGAAGTATAGAAAAAAACTTTTACACCCAGAGTGCTCTGTTAACAATTCACAGGGATTGTTGGGATTGCTGGGCTACACAAATGACAGAATCCTTCTGTTTTGAGCAGGTGACTGTGTTGCAACAGTGATTTGAATTCCTTCTCTAGCAGACTTCTGTTAAAATATAAACAGATAGATGAAGTGGGAACGAGCCCTTGGCTTTCATCTGTGCCTCTGACAGCTGTCACCACCCCCAAGGCAAGAGGGTCAGATCAGCTCATGAGCAGCCTGTTATCAGACTAACTTATTAAGCTAAACTGAATTTCAACATGTGTTTTAAGGTTTTCAAATAATTTCAAGGAGGCAGAGAACATATCTGGAATAATAATATTAAGCAGTGAACTAGCCAGCTGAGAGTGGAATATAAAGAAAATTGAAAACAGCAGGGAACAAAAGCATACAGCATTGATTCCTCTGAACATGAACTGCCATAATAATTCTCCCAATTAGAAACTGTTCACAATCAAAAGCATGTTATGTTAGATTGGCTATAAAGTTCTTAAAAAACACAAAAACCAAGAGCAGTTGGGCCCTGAAATAAAAAGATGGTGGAGGTTATTTAATTAATGATGGATATAATTTCAACTTCACCCAATTCTTGAAAAAATGAATGAATTTTTAGAAGTTTTAGACTTTCAGTAGAATTTATCTTAATGGTCAAGTAACCTAGTTTTAAATTAATTTAAATTATGACTGCAGTCTCCAAAGGACTCACTATTGGTGAGGTTGTATAGAAAGTGCTTCAATTCTGTTGATAAAGGAAAAACTGGGGCTTTTTTCCCAGCTCAACAGGATTACGCTATGAACATGACAGCAAATTTCCAGATGAAACAGATTTAGTGCAAATCCCAAATTCATTTGTGTTCTTCAACATGAAAAATCTGCTTTATTCCAAACAATTTTGCTATGAAAATGACAATATACTTTTCCCTTCTTCCTTCTAGTGATTCTGGGAATGATAATCAAGTTAAGCACTTTCCTGGATTTAAGTCCAGTCAGATATTGGTGAGAATGTCTTGTCCCTAAGAAAGGCCTCATCATTATAAATCCTCATATTTTTTCCCTAAGCAGAGATTAGGAAATGTTATGTATTGGATAAAACAGGAAGTTTCAGTATCTTTAAATAGTATTTTGAACCATAAACCAGATGGAAATTGCTTTCATATGGTAGGCAATCTGTGTTACTGTACAGGTTCACGCCAGCACATGCCAACAGTGGTGTATCACTGTCACTGCAGTCCTCAGTGACATTCATGCCAGGTCATGGAACACGATCCAAACGCGGCAGGTGATAGGCACTGTAGTTGTAGACAGATATTCATGCCATTCTACTGTACAGCAAAAATCAGGCATTGAGGTTCTTTCAGCCCACTCCATTGAACCAAACCAATATAAAGATCAAAAGATTAAAAATAGATCTTGTCCTGATGTGCTTCCACACCTCTAGCTCAGTTTTCTTCCTTTTAACAGAGGAGTTTGAAGAGTTCTGACACAGGCAGGTAAACTTTGATTGTTTGAGGTTGCTGCAGATGCAGCCTGCTCTGTGATGCTCTGTAGTAAGCAAGTTTCTCTCTCATGCAAACAAAATAGGTTCATGAAAATCAGGCATGGGACAGATAAGAGTGGGACAGACAAGAATGTGACAGAGCTTCAGAGGCAGGACACATTCATTGTGGAGTCAAAATTTAGCCACTGATTTACTGCCTTATTTTCAAATACATTCTCTTGCTGGAAAAACGCTAATGTTCCTGCATGAAGAGGGTTTTCATTAATCAGAGCTGGAAGGAGTCAAGATTACTTCAAGATGACAAAATGCCATAGTTCAATAATTAAAGTAATTTGTGCATAGACTATTAAATAAAACAATACTTTGTGTCACAATAGGAATACTATGACAGTGATACTTTATTACTAAGGATAAATATTTACTGTTTTGCATTGTTGCATGCTCTTATGCAAGTGTTCCACTGAAAGAAATGTAGTGCAGTTCAAATTGCTCAATGCAAAGCAAGGCTTTATTTCATATAATACATAAGTTTAGACTTTAGCAAGGGAGAATAAAGAGTAGTGTTGACTGTTCCTCCTTGCTCAAGATGTACGCATACAATGCAACCAGCTGCTTGTGCTAAACAAACCTCAGCTTGACTATAAAGATAATATAATTATATTATTCACCCAGATTTCCTTGAATCTATGTTCGCAGTCTCTACCCTTTGACAGCTACAACTGTTGAGTCAGCCTAGAGTTACGAAAGTTAGCGCCTTATGGAAGCTGCTACTACAGGAAAAGTTACACTTGGTGTTTAAACACTTCAGGGCATGTTGTGACATTTTCAGCACCAAGAATATCCCAGTTCTTCCCACAATGTCACAGGATTTTGTTCCTGAGGGTTTGGGTTGAACTGAGAGCCTGGAAATTAGGTTTTATAGAACAGTAACATTGTCAGGGTTGTAGGCTCTCTCCTATTCAGATCTTGGAGACAGCACTAACTAAGCTTAGCAGAAACAAGAAGCATAGAGAGCCTTGCATTTTTTATAAAACATATTATCTCCCTCCTAAGAGCTTTAGCCAGGATAGGAGCAGATAATTCTAAGGCACATTTACTTTCCATCTAAGGAAGTGACTTGATTTTACTAAACAGAAGAAACAATCAAAGGCCAAGACAGTCAAATGTGGTGGAGGGGTGTGGGCCCTGAAAAGGCCATGTTACAGTGCAGCCCAAGGAGCTATAATGCACAAATCCAGTTTGCCATCTATAAATGCCTTTTTTTAATTGGTTGCTTTTTTTGACTTCCTTTGGGGGCTTTTTTGTTTGTTTACTTGTTTTGGTTTCTTGTTTGTTTGTCAAAGCTTTCATTTCAGTAAGCGTAAGCAGCTGCTTCTGAGGAGGTGATAGAAAAAGACACTCTTTGGTTGTAGTTTAACATCTGAGGAATTTGGGTGTGAAAATGAAAAATACCCGGTATAGATAGTCCGCAATTGAAAAGAATCAAGGCAAAAGAAGTCATGCTTTTAGTGGTGTCTAGTCTCAGTCTTGGCAAATTGCAAGATTTACATACTTTGCCCAAAACATCCTTCTAAACCTTACACTCCCATGCTTTCTTTGGTTATCCCACAACCAAACTTGCTCTCCTTAAATGTCGTAAAACTGGAAAGGCTGTTAATGCAAGTGGGTGACTGTGGTCAATACAGAAAAGATCATGGCACATGCAGTGCCCAAAAATGAGGATGTCTACATTTTTAGTACTGCGTTTGTCTTGAGACAGAAGGCAAGGTGTCATGTCCAAATTAATTGCAGTTGCTTTCTTTAAGTGCCTGAAAATCAGTGGTTCGTTTCATCTAGACTGTCAGCATGTCATCCAGGCCCCTAGCTTCAAGACCTTAATTTGGTTTTGACAACATACCGAGACACTTGTGTTACTAGATCAAATTCATTCAACCTTTTCTAAAGGAGTGCTCCAGTTCTGCAATGCAATGAAATTCAGTGCAATTGATGTCTACAGCTCCTTTTCAGGTCTCCCAGTACTGGAGGTTAGCTGTGATGCTGCACAACTATTGCAAAATGGAAGTTGGCACTCTGGGTTCTGTGGTGGTATTTGGTGAGATAGTTGATGAAAATGGGATTGTGAAAGGAAAAATCACTATAAATATGGCTTACATAAATATTTGATGTAACTAATGTCCCCAAAGTGGGGATGATGGGAGAAAGAAATGGGTTAGTTTCCCAGGCATCATTCTGGGAAGGCTGTGAGAAGCTCGAAGGAGAGAATTAAAGCAATTCTTATCTTAAGGTTCTGCAGCTGGTGTTTTGAACAGTCGTTTCTCATTAGATGTTTACCAAAGGGTGGTTCCAAATTAACGAATAGGTGACAGGTGTTATTAAGAACCAGTCAGGTTCTGGGTGAACAATGTTGGTTATAAATATTGGGAGTTTGTAATAAAATAAGCTTTTTATGCCTTCTGAAAATGCATGGAGGCTGTCGCCTTTCCTCCCGTTCCTGACTCAATTGTGACACCAAAGTTCCTGCAGTATTTCATGGAAGTGAGGTATGAAAATGCATCAGTGTACTCTAATACCTTGGTACAGCCTTTGCTCCTCAGGTTAATAAAAACTGGGTGTGCTGAACACCTGCTTATGAACTGCTTTATGTTGAATTGCTGACCTGAGTTTAGATGGTTTCGGTTTGTTGAAATTAAAGTCTTATAATAAGTCACTCAATTGTTTGATTGCAATGCCAATAAAGCAAACCAAAGGGTCCCCTACTTCATGCTTGCAGTAATCAAAGTTGTAAATGAGACCTTGTAAGCAGAATGTCACAGTATTACTTCCTCTCATGTGCACATCACACTGCCTTCCAAGCTTTCTTTCAAAGAAAACTCTTGTGTCTCCAGCAAGTACAACTATAAAGCCTTTCTAGGCAGTTCTTCATCCACCCAACAGAATCAGTCTAAACCAGATTGTAGCTGAAACATTCTTTTCCTGAATAATATAATATTGCCCAATACTGTCATACTGGGTACAGCTGTTGCCTACTGGAAAAATAATTGGGTCAAATACTGCTAAACTAAGATATATGAACCTTCCAGCTAAGGTGAGCAATAAGCACTTCAACTTGTTTAAAAAGTGGCCCAAGTAGACCTTTAGACATGTACCTCATCTTTCCTCAGAAATATAATTGGTATACACCAGGCATAAAAGACTCTGATTTTCACCTTATTTAAAATAACTTCTTTTTCCAGTACCATTCATTCCCAAGGTTCAATTGTCTTCCTTGGACATCCAAAACCTAGCATCAGCTAGATATCTAGAGAGATGAGGCAAATTTTTGGGACAAAGGAGAAGTTGCCAATGAACAGCTTAATGAGGCAGCTTGGCAGTGAGTGAGCAGGATCATCAAGGGAAAAGAGGTGGCTGGTCTCATTAGGCTCTACACCAAATGCAGAGTATTCATGTTAGTCCCAGCCAGACTGAGAATTATAAAACACATGGGCTCTTCACAGTGCCACAGAACACCTGTCATCAGTGGCAGTAAGGATGCTGCAATTATCTGCAATTGACACGAGCACACAACAGGAAAAGCCCTTCCTGTTGATGAAGAACCAGGGATAGCCACTAAACCAGCCAGTGAAATTCCTCCTTACCTCAGTTCTTCCATTCTCTTTTCCATTTACCTGTACTCATGTATCAAACACCCTTAAAATGGAAACAAATATGACATGAGACTCATCTGACACAAACATCTGACTGGAATAAATGTGTCATTCATCACTGGCAATTAGACAACCTTATGAGCAATAGCTATCTGGAAGGGAAAACTGCTGACTGAATACATGGCATATAAACTCATGCAGCATAGCTGTAGTGCATGGACATTTAAGAAAGTAAAAACATGCTCTCTTACTTGGAGCACTCTGTGTGCCATGTTGTACATCACCAGTGTTGCACTCTAGTTTAAAGTGTACCATTAGCTATCAGCCTTAAAAACAATTTACAGATAGTGGGAGGACTAAGGAGGCCCATGTAAGCCACATGCAAGGCACAACATTATGATACATTAGTCGCCTGGCTAAGTGACTGGACAGGAAAATCCACTCCCTGCTGAGCCCACATGGCTCCTTAGAAAGAGTCCTTGAAAACAGGGGAAGGAAGAGCACAGGTAAGAGCGTGGTTGTTTCTTTTCCCACGTGTTGCACTACTCAAAATAGCTTTGTTGTATTCCAACAAAAGCATCACTTCTGTCATTGCCCACATACTGCCGCACACATCCATATGTCCCACTCAGGGTTGCAATTCACTTATGTTTTTAAAGTGAACCCTTTACAGTTTAGACAATTTTATTTCGATTCAGGACTCACCAAGAACTTTCACTACCTATTGCTACCAAGAATCCTACTCTTCAAAAGCCATATAAGTTAATATGGAGCCATAAAAGGTTTCTTTCTTCCAGCTGCATCACTTGGCTACAGATAACAAATCCACTTATGAACTCCCATTGAATTTCAAATGACAGATTAGCTAGTACTTATTATACTATTAACTAAGTTTAGCAACATTACAGAAGATGAGAAAAACAACATTGCTGTGATGTTTTGTTTAAGTTAGGAAGGTTCTCAGAAACAATCACCAGAGAAAGGTACATCTATTTAACAACTTCAAACAAAAAAGCTTCAGGACAAGACAGTGGAATCAGAGTGGAAGAAAATAAATTTCAAGTACCCAAGCTAAAAGACTAATCAAAACAATAAAGTTCTTTCTTTACTCCAAAGACCTCTGATATAAAATGCCTCTTTCACATCCTAAAAAATATCCCCCACCCCTCCAAGTACTTTTAGTGCTTTTTCAAGTATTCATCAGGCAAAGAACTTACTCAAATCTATCCAAGGATCAAGACAGCAGAAAATAACTCTATCTACCTCTATGTACAGTGGAACTAAGGTCAGATCTGAACTTAAATGGAGCCACCAGCATGATGGGCACAGGGAATGGGTGAGAGTCCTGACTGAAGCTGATCAGGGCAATTCAGTACCATCAGGACATTGACAACTGGTTGGCATAAAATAAAAGAAAACCAAGCAAATAAGAATTCTCTTAATCTTTGGCAAAAAGTTAGTAAGTCAATTATTTGGTATTTCAAATATTTTCAAATACAGTTTATATTTCATTAAGAATTTGAATTTATGTATGCACAAAAATGTATGCAAGATGAGATAATCTTATCTTTGACTATCTATATACTATTGCGTTATTGTGATAATTAGTGGTGGAAATCACATTAGGAATGAGGGCAGAAGGAAAAGGGCATACTGGTTGAAAATAAAAGCTAATATTCATTGTATCTGTCTTGCCTGTGAAAGTAAAAGGGGATCTTCAGCAGGAGAATTTAGATTTGAACCATCAAATAAAACCCAGATAGAAGTGATGTCAGTTTATAATGTTGCACTTTAATACCAGTAACCATCTTCTTCCAAAAAGTTTACTTTTAAGTATATAGCCATGTACAGTGTTAAATTGATGCTTATGTTTCTATCAGTAATTTTTCACATATGAATAAAAATAAAGTAGCAACATAGCAGAAACAGCTTGTTGTCTTGGTGGTTTCCTAAAGGATTCAATACTTTTATCATGAAAAATGTATGAAGTTAATATATGCAGTGAAAAACAGAGCAAAAAATTTATCAAGAACTGCAAAAATAAGATACAGTAAGATACAGAAGTAAGCAGAGTTTGCATTTCAGAGAATCTCTATTTTTGCAAAGAAAAAATAAAAAAAAGTCCACTGGTACAACATGATATCAAGGCTGAAAGGCAAGGACACAGCTGACAAACTGTCAATTGGTATCATACTGAGAAATGTAAGAACCAGCGGCTGAAATCATGCTATGACAAGCCTAAGCACACTTCCGGTGGAAGAGTTTCTTCTGTGATGATGACCTAATTTAAATTCCAGTTTTACAAAATCAGCCCCCTATCTGTAGGTGAGTATCAAGAAAATATGCGAAAAAATATTCCTGAACTGATATTTAACACTGCTTATAAAATAAAAAAAAAGAAAGTCTAAACCGTATCTGGAAGAACAATTAAAAAAAAAGCAAACAGCATATGTTTTTTAATGTCATTTCAGCCATGATACCAGAATCAATACATCTGAATAGTCTTGTAAATTATTTTTGTTTAAATTTATAATGACATGTATACAATTTTCATATGAACCCCATTTATCAGAAATATGTTCAGAAGCTAGGTATGTTTTTGCAAGAAGGGAAAGAATGAAAAATATGCTCTAAATGCTACAGAGTGAATACAATTCTAAATCCATACTCTAAATGCAGACTTTGGTGTTTATTCAAGTTTTGTATTCTTCATCAGGTTTAAATAATTTTATATTGTTCATTCCAAATGCAATCCTTTTTTTTTTCTGAAGTATTGAGGTGATTACATTAAATTTTAGTAAGTAATTATACTTATGATAATACTTAACCTGGAGGAACTCAATATTCTCTTAAAAGCCTCTGAATTAAGTATTTTACAGAATTTGAAGTCTATGTGATAATTAGTTTTCTTTAGAAGAAATGCTGAAATTTCACTCTTTTTGGACCATAACTTCCCTTCAAGTCCTGCATACTATTTTGGTCACAGAAAAGGTTCCTATGGTTGTGCTGTTACAAATGTTCTCCATGTGGAAAATACCAATGAGAGTTTAAGTCCTATTCACATCAGCACTTAAATTGTACTGTGAATTTGCACATAGTGTGAACAGTTTCTAGTAACAGAGCTAGAACCAAAGTCTAAGCAAAGCTTTCAGAAGAGATTTTTAAATGGTCAACTCAAAATATTTTCAGGACCTATGTCAGAAATCTATTTTATCATCTAATTTTAATCATAAATGCCTTAAATGCTTCTAGCAGGAAAACACATACGCACACAATAAAAAAATGATTCGGTGTTTCTCCTGTTGTTGCTTCCTTTTACTGTTGGTTGTCAGCGATTAGAGTTCCATATTGCTATTATCCTAAAATGAGTCCAGTAGTTTCTCAGTTCAGAAGGATCAGCAGCATTTTAGTTAGCAGAGAGATGTAGTATAAAATAAGACTGTTACCTATGTTACCCAAACTTAAATTCTGTCCTTAGTTCTATTTACAAACAGAAAGCCTAAATACTGCAAAATAATAAAAATTATCTTATGAATCTGAATTTAAGTTTTGAAAGACTCAAAGATGAGTTTATTTCCAAACTCCTTAGATTATTTAGGTGAGTCAATAGCAGGTCATTTTCTTTTAGTTATTCTTGTTGATTTCTGGGTGCTTTATTATTAGTACGTAGTATGTTGTTTTTACATAGATGTTGTTTTTACAAGATTTACTGTGCAGCTTCAGTGAGATATATATCCAGCATTCTCTTCAAAAGCCTTTCCTACTTTGAGGTAGCAGTAAGTTCATTACTAAACACAAATGTTTACATTTTTGCTTGGTGCTTTGGTTTGAGACAGCATAAACTGACATAAACCTCCCCAATACATAACACATTCAATTTACAACAAATATGAGTATTGTTCCTAAAAAGAGTGCCCTGGTGCCTCATAAGCTTTTCCATTTTTCCTCATATGTCTGGACTCACTGACCTAAGTATTGATTCTAATTTGCCTGAGGACTAGAAGAAAGCCAGTGTCACCCCAGCCTTCAAATTGGCAAGAAGGAGACCCAGGGCAGTACTGGCCAGTCACTCTCACCTCAATCCTTGGAAAGATGACAGAGCATCTCATTCTGGAGGCCATGTTTAAGCACATGGATAACAGGAAGGTAATGAGCATGGATTCTCCAAAGGTGTATCATACTTGATCAATCTGATTGCCTTTTACAATGAAAAACCTACCTGGATGAATGAGAGGAGAGCAGTGGATATCATCTATCTTAACAAGACAGGCTTTCAACCCAATGTCCTCACAATGCCCTCACTGACAAACTCAGAAAGTGTGCGCTGGATGAGTGATGAGCCCATTTTAAGGGCTGAAGAGCAGTCCCAGAGGGTCACAGTCAGATTTAGGGACTGGAATGTCTGTCCTATGAGGAAAGGCTGAGGGACCTGGGCCTGTTTAGTCTTGAGAAGGGACAATTGAGCAGGCACCTCAAAAATATCCGTAAGTATCTGAAGGGAGTGTGTTAAGAGGGTGGGCTCTTCTAAGTGGTGCCAAGTAATAGGACAAGAGGCAATGGGCAGAAAGATGCACAGGAAGCTCCAGCTGCATATGAGGAAGTATTTCTTTTCTGTGCAGATGACTGAGCACTGGTACTGGCTGGCCTGAGAGGCTCTGGAGTCTCCTTCCCTTGAGATTCTCAAGAGACATCTGAACACAGTACAAAGTAACATGCTATATGGGACCCTGCTGAAGAAGTGAGTTCATACCTGGTGACTTCCAGTGCTCCCTTCCAGCCTTACCCATTCTGTTATTCTGTGGCATTTTCACCAGTTCTGCTTGTTTTACCTCCTACATCAAAAGACTTAAATTCTATATGCCATTTTTAGAAGTATGTCCTTGGAAATAATTTGCTTCTTTGAGTTTGCAATCACAAATTCAATGCAAGGAGCCTTGACACAAGTTGGAAATCAAAAACTGCCAGAAGACTAATAATGAAAAGCTGAGTTGTGATTTTATTAAGGACGGATCTGATTGACAGGTCTGGCTGGAGTGTCCCACTTCTGTCAGATATCAGAACATTGTCACAGGGCTGTTTGTCACAGCCTAAACACAGAATGCATGAGGTGGGACCATGACCATGCTGCTGGGCTGGACCATTGCCCTGTGTTCAGAGCAGCGTTCTGTTTCCCCTCACCTCTACTCTACTGTCTCAAGGAAGAAGAAATCATGGTAGGGTTCATTTGATGGCTCAGATGTTGCTGGGAATGCATGTTCTTCATTGAGAAGATGATCACCTTTCCCCAGCAGCCCTCATGTAGTCCACCCAAAAAAAGGAACTTAGCAAGTCATGTTATTTAGTGTTCCTCTCCCTCTCTCTGCTTTGACATCCCTGTCTGCATACATTTTTTTTTCTGAATTTCCTTCATTTGCTTGAATTTTTTTCTGTTTACAGTAAGTCTGCTTCAAAATAAAAATTTACAGCAAGCATAACAGATTAATGTTGACAATTCCAGCTTTCTTCTTTACATCTGACCTCAAAATCCCAAAAGTGTTCTTTGCCTTCAATAAAGATGAACTATTGACATAATTTGATTAGCCTGTGTATTGTTTTATCATCAATCCATTGCAACTGTTTAATATCCTCTATAAAGAACAAGAACAAAAATGTTAATTTTTAGATTTGATTTTTTAGATATGTAGAAAATAGTTTAATACTTCTAAGCAAGAAATTTACACTTTGAATTATCTCAAGACATAAACCAACATTCAAGACATACAACCAACATTCAGTAACTGCAAATGCAGCCAATGCCCTGAACCACAACAAATAAATGCAGACTGAGAAATTTGATAGTTAACTGTACTTCATTAAAATAACTTCTTATCAGTCCAGTCTTCATCTGATTGTGCTTAAAAAGATCTAGACATTTTTCCAAACAGTTTCCCCCCCATTTTGTATTTTTTTCCAATATTTGTTCTTTGGACAATGAGATCATCTGAATTGGTTGAGCATGGTGCAAATAATGGCAAGGTTGCAGGTTCAATCCATATGCAGATCATTCACTTTGGAGCTGTACTCAAAGATTTTTGTGGATCCCTTCCAACTCAGAATATTCTGTGATTCTGTGAAATTTAACTTATTTCCAACTGTTTTCAGTTCAATTACATAAAATTTACTGGAAACTACACAATTAAGTGGTACTAAACAGTAAGCATCAGGTATCATCTTGAATTATGGATGTGGCTCAGAAGAAAAAAGCATCAATACTGGATACAGCTCTGAGGAAAAAAGCATCATTAATGGAACTTCTTCAAAAGTACGAAGAACCCATGGTGGCTGCTGCACTTGCAAAGAGCTGCCTCTCATGCATAGATGTGAAGTCACAGGCAGAGGTTACTCTTTCTTTACCAGACATGACTTGTGGAAGTCTCTTCTTCCCCTTCCTGATAGCAGTAAAAAGTAAAATAAAACCAGGAAACCTTATCTCATTAGATTAGAGCTAAAGTGCTAAATCAAAAGTGCTATAAGTCACACCTGCATAAGGACCTACTTTGTGGTCTAAGCAGTACTTGTGACCTAAGAAAAGAGGAGAGGATTAACAGGAAAAAAATTTACTTCGGTCAGCGGGTAGGATTTGAGATAATTTTGCAAAACTACTGACTTTCAACCCGTCAAGTTGTACTTTAAGGAACTTAAAATAAAATTTTTACTTTTTACTTTGTAAATTAAACAAAGTTATGCATTTAAGTATATTTTCTTGCTCTAGAATGACTAACTTGCCCCAAGTTTACTTCCTGCTGAATTTATAAATATCTGTATAACTTCTCACAGGTACACCAATTGAAGTGCTCTCTTTTTCTGCTCATTTTGCTGATTACACCAGCTTGTTGGAGAATCTGGTAATTTCCTATAACTGCCAGGACAATTAAGGACTACACAGCTGGACAACTCAAAGTCTTAGTCTTTTTCATCTTTTTTTAACCCAGCTTTTTCTTTTGCTTTCTTGATGAATAAATAAAACAGAAAACTAATTTTGAAGCACAAAGAACAAAATATTTTTTAGTTTTATACAAATAAGCACACTGTCTTCTCAATGAATGCTTAAGGCAAAACAAATGACGTGCTGGCTTAACTCTTCTTGAGTTTAAGAAAACTTTATTTTATGTTATATATTTAATGGTTTGGTTTTGGGCTTGTATTTTTTTTTTTTTTTGGATGCTGTACTGGGTTTTTTGACAGACATCTACATCTATATCCCTATAATTTTACTCAGATCCCTAGTTAGTTCATCCATGTTTGCACACATATTTATGCATCACCTACCAATTTATTTAGTTAGGGATGTATTTTCTCTCTTCTGCACATGGTGAATCTCTAACATGAAATGTTTTTTTGCATTACCTTTTGTCTTTGATAAACAGTTTAGCCAGCTGATCAGCCTCCCACTGCTTCAATTGCAAAGTCATATAACCACCCCCTCAATCATCCCACTGCATATAATGTCAATTAAGACTGCAATTTTGTTTTATAATGCTATGATTTTTATTAACTTGGAATAAAGATTGTCAAATAAGATTTTTTTCCTCTGTGGGGTAATAAGTTTTTTTTACAAAAAGAGAAGCAAACGTTATAAGAAACTACAAAATGATCTCTTCAAGATGTGTGAATTGGCAGCACCAAAATGTAAAAATACCAACAGGATTTGGCAATTATGAGAAACAAAATTTAAAAAAAAAAAGAGTTTATTTTAATTTCTGATTTTTTAAAGAACAGTTTGCAAACTATCATGGGTAGTTTGTTAACTATTATGCTCAGTTGTAAGAACTGATGTAACTGATTGATAACTACCTCTAAGCAAAATTCCCAGCCTCTTTAATTTCAAAAAGTGTTATTCTAATAATAAAAAAAAAATCACCAAATTAGGAAGAAAAGAATGAACAGGAAGACTGAAATTTTTGCAGAAGTGAAGAGATTGTTAAAACCATGTTTCCTTAAAAGTAACAAATGGAAAATACACTAGTGAGAAAACTAAATTGAAAGAAAGAAAACATGTACACCATTCTTGTTCTGTTTTTAATCATGTAAGAGTATGAAAAATATATTGAGAAGAGATAAAGAAGAGAGTTTGTATTACCAACTAGAATAAATCACCATTCAGTCCATATCAGTCCCTGCAGGAGGATGTAGACAAACTGTTCTGCCAGACAGGTTGCATTTCTTTGAATAAGTTTTGGGAAGCAACAATCAGATAAAGCCTTTTGTGCTGCACTGGTAAATATGGTCTAAAATGAAGGCTGAGCATCTCTAAACTTCTTTCAACACATTAGTCATGACAATGTGGACAAACTTGCAGCATCGGAATATATTGAAGTTATCAATAGATTCTAGGCTGCTTCAAGACAGTGTGGCTACTGAGTAGGTAGAAGACTTCTTCCTAAAGAATGATTCTTCAATGGATTATACATCTGGATCTGGATTTTGTTTATACAAAAAATTGCAGGAAATGTCATAGCTGATGAAGCATGATCTGATCACTGATATTTCTGTATACCAGAAATATCGTTAGCCTTTCTATATATGCTGAATATTTATTATTGCTTCTTTAATATTGCATAAAATTCAAATGTAAAAATATTGCATAAAAATTCAAATTCTTTGGGATTTAACATAGTATATCTGTAAGCTTGAAGAATGGTAAATGCACATTTGGTAATCCATGCATTCTTCTGAGATCACTGGTGTGTATTGGTCATTAAAATCCTAGGAGTATGCAGGAAGACAATATGGAAAATATAAATTTTAAAAAGTTTAAAATTAATTTTTATTTTATTTAAGATGAGTAAAAAAGCCTTCTTTTTAAATTATTTAAATTATTTTTTTTATATAAAATGTTTCCATTTTTTACAAGAGATTTTTCTCTGATCTCAAAATGGTTGAAACACATTGAAAATATGTTGAAAAGACCTGCTTGTAAAAAAATAATTCACTTGGAATTAAAATAATTTTTGTAAGCTCTGTACGGTTATAAGAAAAAAAATTTCTGAAATGAGAGAGCTGGAAAATCTGCAGGGCAATGCTTACAGACAAAATCACTAAAAAGTCTACTGGCTACATATTTAGCTATTGCTTATTTAAACACAGGTAAATTAATTGTTTTTAGATAACAGAAAAGTGAACTTTAGACAAAAGCATGCAAATAGAATTTTTTTTTGACATGAAATGCAAGAAAAATGAAACTTAGAGAGACTGGTCATGAATATTTTAAAATGTTAACTTAAAGTGTTAGTGAAGTGATTATCACATTATCCAAACTGGTCTCAAAATTTCTTAATTAGTGCTTTTGACAGCCAACCCAAGAAAAAAAATAACTGCTGTTATTTTGCAGTAAGATGAATACAGGTACTCTCTGTGCAGGGGCAGGAGTTAATATATCTGGATTGTGCCACATATGTTTGTGTTGTGTTAGCTCCTGGGCCAGCAAATCAGAGAACAGTCAGTCACATTACTTCTGTCTGGGGATTATCTTGAATTTTCAAACCAAGCTTGTATTTTGCTTGAATTCAAAATTTTTAGCTGATTCTGAAATGTCCAACAGTAAGGAGGAAATTACCTGTTTCCCAAGGACTGCTTTCTGAGATAAAAAATAGCACTCTGCACATTTCTATGAACAAAAAAGTTGCATCTGTCAAGGGTCCTGCTAGTAGCTAATAAGTATTAGTCTAGTGTCTGGGACTAGCTCCTTGAGTTTGCAATTAAAAAAAGGAAAGGTGAAATATAAAGATTATATATATATACATATACATACATAAAAAGAACACATGAAAATGCAATGCAGAGAAGGTAAAGTAAAACAGGAATATGATTTAAAGATGCAAAATATCAAAAGAGATACAAGCAGATGTAAGATCAGGATTATCCAAGAAGTGAATTTGTAGGTGTTTGGCACTGGAGGCTAAATGGAAAGCTACTCTCAGCACTTCTTTATAAGGCCACAGATCAGCTGAAAGGTTTGCTCTAGTAGCTCCTGTGGGTGCCATCGCTGTCAAATAGCTCATGCCTGCTCTGTGCCTAACAAAGGATTTCTGGTACTTCACATCCACATTAAGATTGGATTCAGTGGAAGAGGGTTCACATTATTATTTTCAAACTTGGTTTCCTGTGAAGAAATTCAACTGCATAAAGTAAAAGTGCTGAGACCTGAAGCAGTATGAAACAACCAGAGATGATTTGAATTCATATCAAAGGACTCAGAGTACTGATAGAGATGAGGAAACTGATTCTCCTGTGAAGGAAGCCAAGTGTATGTTAATTGCAGAGGATACTGTTGAAGCTGTGCTAGGTGCTGAAGAGATACAGATTAAAGAACAAATTCTGGAAATGTTATGGTACATGTACTGTCTCATTTAACATCCTTTACAAAAAATGCTGTTCTATCTTTTGTCAAGGATAAACTGGGAGACGTGGCAGTAGAGGAATTGGAGCACCTTTCAAGATGTGTGTTTTGACTATCATAAACTTCTTGCATTAAGAGTTTTACTTGAAGGTTTAGGAAGAAAATATCAACTGAAATGGGGTTTAGTGAACTCTGAGCACAACATTTAACAGTACTGTGGAAAAAACACTGAAAGCTACTTTTCCATTCTGATCACATGATGTAGGAGTTCTCTTCAGTTTGAAGACCTTATGTTGAGAAAAACAAAAGTATCTAATGTTCAAGATATTTAGCATGGCTAAAATACTATTTTTCAGGTCTGCTTAGTGTACAGTATGTGGAATTGTTGCCACCTGATACTTACTTTTCAAGTAAGTACCTTGTCAGGGTGAAGAGAAAATAAGAATCACTACTTTTGGCAAAAAATGTCCATACTTACCTTAAAATTAGAACTCTAAAATATGATAAAACATTGCAGGAATTTTAGTCCTCTTGGGAAAAAAATCAGTCATTTCCCAGCATCAATCAGAATTAAACTAATATTCATGCAAATATTAGAATCCAGGTGAAATATTTTCACCATATTCTGAACATGACTTGTGCTGAGGCTGGTTTTGCAGCTGGGAAAGCCTTTAGGGGAGCTTTGAACTAAACAAGAGTCTGCAGTATTCTCATTTGATGATATACGCATAAAAATGCTGGGAAATTTGAATTAGTTCTGAACTTGATTGAAACTTCTAATTTCCATTTCTCAGGCAACATTTTAATATAAAATTTATGCCTATGAGGCAGAAACTTTTTATAAATGCTATACATCATGGAATTTGCAAATTGACTCAGGAAAATACTTGGCATCTTGTGGGAAGATTTCACACTTTGTTTACACAACACCTTCATAATGTGCTTGCTGAAGCTTGCTAGAGAGGCAGAGACAGTAAAAATAAAAATTATCATCACCTTAGAGTCATTCCTCTTGAACTTTTTATTTCCTTTTCAATAAGGCTATAGTCACCACTTTAGTCAGTGCAATTGACTGTTTGCTAGAAACTTTGATCTGCTAAGTCACAACTACAACCAAAGCTAGCTGCATGATTTATTTGATTTACACTAGAGAGTACAGATTTTTTTTTTTTACAAACCACCACTGAATATAATAGACTATAGCTATGCCACTTTTGCTAGTTCTGAGCACACCTGCTCAGAAATATGAAAATATAGTTACTAGAATTACAATATTTCTGCCAGTGCGTAGCTGTTACAATAACTTCCTTCTCATCACCTGGATCATTGCTTCCATCACTGATAACAAATAGGGGCTTCACAAAATGGCCAGCAGCTCTATTAGTGCAATTGACAAACCATTTTGTCCAGATGCAGAAATATTGGCAATGTTACTGTCCAAGATCATGGCTTTGTGAAGTGATCAAGTACCTGTTAAAGGAAAATTGTGTTTTACAAGGAAAATAGAAAGCAATATCTTAGTCTCAATAACTGTCCAAAGTGAAAAGTGGTTTTATCATCCTAGAAATAAAAGGGTATACAAAAGGAGAGTACTGTCTTTAAATCAGAAGTAAAATAGCACTCCTAAAAATGGTGGCAACTGCAACAGAACTCTGAATCCTTTTCTGTTTCACAGTGGTCAGTAGAGGAAAGGGAGTGTTTCCTATGTTCACATCCATGAATCTTTTGTTAATATTGCTACTGCTATTTGTGCTGTGTAATGAAAGTCACTGATTTCTCAAGGTTTATTTGCTACATGGGGTGAACCCATGCTTTATTAATTGAAAACTCAAGAGATAAAACACTATGTCAAAAGATTACTTGTAGAAGACAGTAGCAATTGAAGAAAATAATAGTTTGAAAGCAGATTCTGATGGAGATTTTTGTGCCTCTGCTAGGATTGAGACAGCATTCTATTTTTTGAGGTGTTTGAAAATTGCCTGACCACATCTTTTTTATATATCATTGCTATTATCTTGATCACAGAATCATAGAATATCCTGTGTTGGAAGGGACCCACAAGGATCATCAAGTCCAACTACCGGCCTGGCACGCGACCGCCCCAAAACTGTACCTGTGAACATTGTCCAAATGCTTCTTGGACACTGCCAGGCTGGTGCTGTTACCACTTCTCTAAGCAGCCAACCACTCTCTGAGTGAAGAACCTTTTCCTAATATCTAAGCTAAATTTGTCCTGATACAGCTTCATGTTATTTCTTCTGCTCCTGTCACCAAAGATCAGTGTCTGCACCTCCACACCCTCTTATGACTAAGATATAGATTGCTATGAAGCCTCCCCTCAGTCTCCTCTTCTCCAGGCTGAACAAAGTGTCCTCAGCTGCTCTGCATATGGCTTCACCTCTAAGCCCTTCACAATCCTCTTGGCCTTTCTTTGGAAACTCTCTTACAGCTTTATACCTTTCCTAAATTCTAGCACCCAAAACAGAACACAGTACTTGAGGTGAGCACTCCACTGTTCTATGCCCACACAAGCTATAACACTTTTTTGTTTCCCTGACCCCTGATAAACAGAGGAGTATTCCAATAGCAAGTTCTTGTATGAAAGATGTTCCTCTCCTTTGCTTTTACTTTACTGAGATCATGCTTTCCACAGTCATTCTACACTCCAAATCTTGATTTTACTGAAGGGAAATAATGGAAAAGAAAGTACCAGAGGGAGAGCTAGAGGAAAACAAGTTTAATTATTAAAGCCCCTCTTGGGTCTGTGTCTATTCTAGTAAATTAAGCATTACTAGGGACACTTCTTAGGAATAGAACATGAATATTCTAGGAAGTTTTTTCTCTGGCAAAATTTGTTCTAATCCAGCTAATATTTTCCCTAAAATCGTCAGGTCCAGTTCACATTTCAGGGATATTTCTGTTTACTAAAATAGGTATTACTATGTCATTTTGAATTATGAGTCTGTTGCTTCTCAGGGTATCCTTCAATCTTTGTGCCTGCCAGGCTACACCCAAGGCCTCACTAGACACAAGCACTATGCTATAGAAGTGATTTTTATTAAGAGATGGCAAAGCTGCCTTTACACCTGTTTTTTTGGTTTTTTTTTAATCATGCAAGATGCTAGACTCAATCCAATATGATTTTAGAAGGCCTCCAGATGAAATATCAAGGACTCTGTACACAGGGAAACAGCACAGGATACATACTTGGCAGGTTCAGTGCTAGTCACAAGCGTAGAGTAAAATTATCTATTAGGGTGGTATATATATAAGAAAATAAATAAGAAGCATTGTAGATAACAAAAGACTTAAGATAACAACTTAAGAAATTTGCTGACCGATGAGGAAGATAGTGGGGCAACCATCAATTACAAATAAATAACAAAACTGGGGAATATGAAGAAAGATTAAACAGCTGTGGGATGTTAATTTGGAAGGATATAAAGTTGGATATGGTTGGAATTGTTTGGCAATATCTTTTAAGCAATCTTGCACCTGATGAAGACAAACAAGAAAAAAAAAATGTTTTTCAGGCTACCTGCATATGCCTTTTGCTGTCAAAGGAGAACAACTTGTTTCTGCTAATGCTGATTAAAGAATGCCCAGACAAGAAAGACTGAGCTTCTTAATAGTACCCTTCATATCAAAATAGTGTGAACATTGGTTGCCTTTCCCAAATGGAGGACTTAGGAATGGAGACCAATACCAACAACTTTTTATAATGCATACTGATCTCAACTTATTTTGTGGTCAAAAGCATCCATTGATTTTTTCTCTCAAGTAAGATGCTCCAACACTTAATTCAGCCTATTCCAAGTTGCCTAAACCGGGGAAGGGTAAAGCAAGGCAGCTGGGCAGTGGGATCCCTTGATTTTTTCAAGACTAAAGAGATTCTCTACTCATATGATGATACTGCTTAATGAAGTAAATGGTCCTAAATTTAGCTTCCCATTCTGAAAACATCTGTGCACTTCTGAGTCAGACAACAGGACCATGAGCTTCCTGGTTCCTGTCATAGTCCTGATTAAAAAAAGGCTCAAATTACATTGAGTAAGGATGCTATTGGTAGGGTGTGGGAGGTACTATTTAAATTTTGAGCCTCATAGTACTTTCTTGAGCTGAAATTAAACACTGCACCATCACTTCTGCTTAGTTATATATTTGCTTAAAACATGCATAGCATATGAAGTGACACTGAGTGTAATCTTGAAAAATTGTATGTTACCTTGCATGAACCCCAGAGATAGCTGAGAAGATCAATATTTTCCAGAGGAAAAGAAATTAAGGACTAAGAAATCTGAGTATTTTAAGAGTCAGGAAGTTTCCTTTGCAATGTAAACAATGGCTACCATCCCAATTGCGACTGCTGTTCTCTTTTACAAAATTATCTGTGTTCTTATTCTGAGTTTTCCTGCTAGCTATTTTAACTTCCAAAGTTGCTACAAGGTTATTTTCACATTTGATTTAGTAAAATAGATAGTAATAATCTGTGTTCAACATACACTATGACTTGGTAGTCTCATAGTATGTTTTTTCCATGATAAAACTGGTATGGCAGAAAAAATATTTGATTTTCAATTCCAGAGGAACTATTTGCTTCTATTCAAGCTGAAAATAAAATCCAAAGCTGCTGTTAGGTAAGCTGGGAAAAGTTCCTTGAGTATTCTACATTTGCTAACATAGTGTTGAAAAAAAGATGTTTAGAGAGTCATGGAAACCCTTTCCAGCATCCTACAGAAATTAATTTTCTTGGTGCTGTGTTCCTCACTGACTAAATTCAGCCTGAACATAGGGACCATGTTAAGAATAAATGCCTCACTTTAGGATCTATATACATGGAAGAAGATCAATTAAACTTATGATCTGTTCTTATCTGTTGTTGGGTCAACCTGATGGTTAGTGGTTAATTTGAGTGAAAAATATTGCCACTTCATTGCCACTCAGTATTTCTTTAAAATGAACAAATAAAATTACTTTTTCCATTTTCTTGTACATAAGGGGATGGAAAATGCGGTCATTTCCCATTAAAATGGAGGATGTGTTAACTTCAAACTTAGAACCAACATCAGTAGCATTCTATAAAGGGCCTTTTTTCTTTAAAAGTTTAGATATCCTGTTTCGGAAGGCGTATTTCAGTTGTTCAGAACATCATTTTTAAACTGCTGTTTTCTCTTCACTTTTCATTCAGTTTGCGTCATTTTTTCACCTTTAATCTCTGCCCTCTTACATGCTGCTGTTAGAGCCCTACTTAATAAATATGTAGAATTCCTATCAATTTCAGTGGGACTTCCTCCTGCCAAGGCTTCATCAAAGTTTTCAGTGTAATCTGTAATATATACTGAAATTAAAGAATATCAAATACACAGTTTCTGCCTGTAGTGTGTGTTCCACTGTGAAACAAATATATGTACTATTACCAAACATGCATAATTGTTTTATTTTGCCTATTTTGCATTTTATTATTTCAGAACTCCACAGTGACCTCTTACAGAAAAAGCAAAAGCACAAGCCAAAAAAGAAATGCTGTAAAATGAATGAGAAACTGCAATTCTGAAAGATTTTTTGTAATGCTAGAAGTTCAGTAATTCCACATCAAAGTATTCAAAATACACAGGTTACAAAAGGTACATTTAAAGTATATAAAATACACACAAATAAGAGCTATTTAAAGTAATGGAGATACTCATTTAACAGATTTTATAAAATGATTACTGAACAAAACAAGTTGCAGTTGCTCTACATTAAAGGCAAAAAATGTCACAAACTTTATTTTGAAAGGCATTCCTTACATCATTCTGAATGAAGGAAGTTCATGGGTCACCATATTTTGCGTTGCATCTGATGGTAGAATTTGAATAAAAACATTTTTCAAGCCAGAAAATTAATGTGACAGACCTAATCTCAATATTATTACATCCTAAAGTCATCTGAAAAGAAAATATGATATTTTTATCTATCTCTTAAGCTTTTTTACAATACTACATAGAGCTGCCTTGTAGTGGAATTCCTAGAACAGGGGAAGTCATTTTATGAGGCAAAGTAATCACTTAGTGTTTGCTGAGAAGCATTATAAAATGGAAATATCTTACAAGCAAGATTCTTGGTTTACTTACTGACATAGACAATCTAGTTATTTCCCACATTTTGATTGATTTTGTTGCTTTTCTCTTGCTAAGAAAAACTGCAAGTGGGATTATTTTCAGCTGTATTGATATAAGAGAAATATAGTTTATCTGCGAAACAAGTGAAATATACTTTCTTCAGGAAAAGGAAGAATCTTTTCCCAGTGCAGATATAGTTTCACTGCTTCCTGGGTGGCTTTTTGCCTGCATTAACATTTCCCTGCCAAGGCAGAATACCAAGATTTTCAAAATACAACCGTACTGTCTACATCCCCATGGGTTTTTCTATCTTGCTTTAACATAGTTTGGATCACTGCCTGCCCAAATTCCCTCTAGGTCTCTAAGTCCTTCTCTTGCTGCCCATATTGTGTCTCAAGTATGAAAATTTTACATGATGGCAAACTTTAAAACATGCCAGAATCATGGTGCCTCCTGTGGCCAGCTGAATTCCCTACTAAAGTTTGGTGAACCAGAGATTTTATTCCACTAGGACCCTCAACTAATTAATGGCCATGATCATTCCAGATCAATCAGGTGGCAATTCCCTTTTACAGAAATGTCAGCTTGTCTCAGGGCAAAATCTGTTCAACTTTGTTTTGTTAAGATTAGACAGGAAATGCAAACTGGTACATGATGAAATACAGTTCTTATGTGCAATCTGTTTTACCTAAATGTCAAGGCAATCGGTCATTACAGGTGTATTCAAGGACAGCAGGTAGACACCCCTCCTCCAGAGGCATCTTTAGATATCTTTTACAAAATCTTCATGTGGGATTGAACCCTGGTGTTAAGGACAGAATAAAGGCAGAAAAGTGTCCTCATCTGAACTGGTTCTGTTACAATTCTGAATAATCCCTCCCAAGGATGGATAGATTTTTGCTCTCATCTTTTACATAATACCAGTCTAGCTCAAGACCTAATAAGAAGTATAATAGGCACAAAAAGTAATCCTTCTCTTGGTTTCTCTGAGCTTCAGAATTAGCTAGCTCCACTCTTTAATAAGAAGTCAGTATCCCTTGACACTACAAGTCTTTTAGTTACAGCTTTAAAGATCTGTGTTTGAGAATTGGCCAGACACAAGTCAGCAACATTATGTGTCTATTTGGCTGTCTATGTACTTGCTTGATTAGCAAATACCTTTTGCTACCTCTGTAGGCTCTATTTTTTGCAAGGGACTTGAAAACACTTTGAAACTGTCGTCTCATTAAGGACTAAACAATTTACTTCTGAAATCCTTTGTGCTGGAAGTCCCATATGAGGAGTAACGCATAGTTGCCTTGACAAAATCACATTATTTGCCTCCTGTTTAAAGACTGTATATCACTATTAAGTTATCATTTGAAGATAGTAAGACTAGTTAAACTGCTCATCTTAATATGTGTGTACAATTCTCAGCAATCAGTTTTGTTTTTTTTTTTCTGTGTAAATCTGTCAGGAAGAAATTTATGCTCCTGAGGGCAAAGAGACTCTCAGTAGAGGGCAAAGTGACTCTCAGTAGCTGTACATCCCGCTGTGTATTTAGTGTGGGATTACCTCAGCAAATGCACTTCTTCCATGACTAGGACTGGTGTTAAGATAAAAAACTCATTTCAAATAAGATTTATAGCTATCTGCGAAATTAAATACATTTAATTTTATGAGGGTGGTAGAAAACCTGTTTCTAAAATTTTGCCATTATGACATTAGGCAGATCGACAGCCTTGACTTGAGGATGTTGAGTGGCCAGTGAAGCAGAACCATGCCAGTCATTGACCTAAAACCAAAACTTTGTCAGCTTGGCAGGATGGACCTATAAAAATTCCTTTTAGGAGAGTATAATAATTTCTTTCCTGCAAAACTCACCTGTACACTCAACATTCAGACCAGAATAGCCTACCGGGTTCTTGGTGTACTCACAGCCTTTGAGTTTTGTTTTCTGCTGTCTTTAAATGTGTTTTTCATTAGGTGGTATGGGAAATTGATGAATGCACTTCCCAGATTACATAGGTTACACCTTTGAGAAATATGATTGTAAAAATAATAAAATACTAGTTTAATAAAAAAGCTGTAAACAGAATAAATCCTCCCCTGCTCCCCAACACATTTTTTTTAATTGAGCTGAGCAATTCATAAACAAAGATGTCTAAAAAGAGAAATTAAAATCTTAATTGTGAATGTTTATTTTATTCCAGTCGAACCAAGTTCCTTGTCTCTGAATTCATTTACTAAATGCAGTTTTTATAATTCAGTATTAAAGACTATTTTCCAGGAGAGACCCTGCATTCACTATGCACTAAAGCAATATTGAAGCATTCATATAGATTTCGGCTCATCAGAACTTCAACCTCTGGGAGGTTTCACCTTCTCCAGTTATGCTGAGATTGTGCAAAACAGCAGTCAAATAACACAATTCTGGACTCCAGAGACAGCACAGTCCTATAGGACCTATGGAACAATTTTATGTCAGCACAATTTTTTTTCTGAAGCACTGTTATCCAGAGCTCTCTGGCAAGAGCTAATGCTTTCTCAGTGTCATTAGCTCATCATGTTCCAGACACCAGAGCCTGTCTTGAGAACTGTGATAATAATGTTCTGCAGCCTTTTTCGTGCACCTATTCTGACTTCTGTCAGTCATCAGTCTCTCTGGACTACAGCAACCTACTGCTGGAAAGGTGGCAATTGAGGTCTCTCAGGCTGTCAGTCTGTTCTCCCTCTTACAAAAGGCACCCCTGGGGAGCACTGAGTCACACAAACCTCCATCCTGACGCCAGATGTCTGGAGCCATTTGCAACGTTTTCATTCTTGCCCTCTGAACTTTCACTATACATACTAAAAGCATTCCTGCTCTATGGTCACACAAGGTTTGGGGGCCATCAAGGGAGATTTAATCATTTCAATGATAGCTTTATTGTCTGATGTCATGACACCCATGTTTTCTGGAAAAATGAAAAAATGAGGGATCCTAGCAACCTCATCTTCCTAAATGAATCAGATTTCTTAACAGTTCTGAATGCCCATATGAGTCCTGAGAAACTGTCTACCCCATGCTGGAGGGATAAGCCCTGGACTGCTCAGGTCACATGGGTTGTTCAGCCAAACATTATCTGCTTAAGGATAGAGGGAGGGGAAATGTGCATTTGGCCATCTCACTGTACAGTCTGGGAATGACATTATGTTCTATCAAATCCAATGATATCAAGCCAATTTAATTCTGCCTTTTCACTCTGCAAGGAAGTGAACTCTCTACCCAGACTATGCTCATTAAGAGCAAGTACTTAAGCTACAATTTTTCCTCCCTCCATTATCTTCTGCCAACAGTCACAGTACCCAGAATGTCATAAGCTCCTGATGCATTTCCCTCTTAGAGGAATGTAGGTTGTACCAGAAAATGCAGACATTTTTCAAATGTCCCTTATAGTGGTTTAACAATACTCCTATGATCCTTTCTCCCAGTACAGCTAGGGCTACAGCTACACATTTTAGCAAGCACTTTGCATTTTCTCCCCATGCATTTGAGAGAGCACTCGTCCTTGTTTGCTGACCTGTTGCTTCAAAGTTTGCAGTTTATTTCATAACCTGCTATTCCCATTTCAAGCCAAATCCTTGAAATGAGCATGTGCTATGTACACACTCACCACTAGGACTCAGCAGCACCAGCATGGTCATTAACTTTTTGTGTGTGTTTTTTACCCATCACTACTTAAAGCTGAGCTGACAACCTAATGCATCCTCTGACCTCTCCACGAGTAGAGACAGAAGCCTCAAGCAAATTCTGCCCTTTGGTACAAATCTGCTATATGGTGTTGAGGTCCTCATTCACAACTGAGAACTTTAACTTGGGTTTAGGATCACTTTACCATTTTTGGGATGCTTTGAGCTCTTCCATTTGGTAACCAGAAACCAGAGAGAACTTCTTGAGATGGAATTATGACTACATCTTCAGCCAAACTCAGGTTGTAATCTGCTGTCCTGTAGACACTCTTCCAGCAGAGGTACGGAGATATAAGATAACAGTGATGTTGCCAGCTGACAAGGAGAGACTGCTTCCTTCCACACATTGTCTCATCATTTGTTGCCTGGCTTAACACTCTGCCCTGGTTTGCTAGCTTCCCAAATCAAGAAGAAAGACACAGATGTCAGCTGCAACTGCAACCTAAGTGGATAGCTGCCTTTTAAAATTATGAAAGGACACTATCTGCAAGATAAAATTGTTTCAGCATCTGGGACACCTGTAATCAGCACTATTTGTACTAGGTCATGCTGGTTCCCTTCACCTCTTAAATCTGCAAAAGGGAATGGGTGATACTTGGTTTACTGTAGATCCTTCTAAGGGTCCTGATTGCTGTTCTGCAAAAGAATATTACACTACAATACAAATTAATCTGTAATCGACAATTTCTTCTATCTTAGGGAGTACAGAGGCTCCATAAAATGCATATGATCCAGAAATGAGTGTCAGCTGTGTAGGTTGGTGCCACAAATACCAGCAACTCCCTGCATTGTGCATAGAGGCCAATGTAGAAGAGAACTCTTATTGCATCTACACAGAATCTGTGTAACATTTTTATGATAGCATCCTCAGCAATAAGACACACTTCCACACAGGCTAATACATGCAGGTTTGCAACCTAAGCTGTTAAACTTTAAAACTTTCTTTTTCAATGGGTATAAAGTATCTTTTGCTAATTTATAGGATTTTTATGTATCTCATGATCTTGTTGAAATGAAACATATTTTTGCTATGAAATTTTGTTATTATTCTATGAAAGTAACCTGAAACTAAGATGGTTTTATTATGTTGCCAAATACAGTTATCCTGATAAGGCTTGTCATAGCTTGGACATTGGTAGGTAGGACATAAAGTGAATAACCAGGTCAATAGCATAGCATCAAAAGACAACAGGCTCCTGTGTAGCAGAAAGACAAAGGTACTTTCTAAGAAGCTGCATACTATCCAACAGAAAAGAAGAGTAGATGCCCAGGGGATTGTTCAAAGGATTTTTTCTGCACAAATCAGTAAACAAGCACATTTATTACCAGTGCAAATTACTAAAACATAGATTCTATTTTGCTATACACATATATTATATGTGATCATTAGCAACAGTTTCTGCTACCCCTATCTTTCTTTTGCTTTTGTCTTGCTCACCTAAAACCACACCTCTTATTGTAATGGTGCTGTAAAATACTGACAGCTGAGACCTTTAGACTATGGTGCTGAGGGTTTCTATCATTCTTGCAGAGCTGTGGGATGGGCTGCACTGTGCCGAGGCTCACAGCAAGAGTGCCTCGCATTATCAGCTCTTCACACATGCAAGTTTCAACCATCCTGCTGTGCTCCTCATCTGGCAGCAGAGAAGGATACTGGTAGTTAGCCTTTCTAGGCTGGAACCCACTGACTAGCGTGAAGTTGTCTCAAGAAGATTGTTATATGGGTGGCATTATGTTATTTTCTTCAGAGGCACCTGCTCAGCCATCCACTAGGCAAATGAATGTATATCAAACCACAGAGAGCTCAACTTTTGTTAATTAATTCAGCAAAGACAATGGGTAAATGTGTGACTAATTTTGTGTGTTTATTCAAGAGGTAGAAAAACTTCAAGGTAGCCAAAAAAGAAGACTGCAAACTCTGATAAAGCTCCAAAGGTAAAAACTCTGACTTCTTACATTGCATGTCATCGGGTGTAGTTACATTTATACCTTGATGGAGGCATACCCAAAGTAAATACCAAAACTAAGAGTGCCACTGTGACAAGCACTATGATGGGGGAAAATGCAACTTTTCAATATGGAGCAGACAGTTAAATATCCAGTATGTATTGCTAGATGCCAAAAATCCCAAGCATTAGCAGATGTATAAAAATTCTGAAAGAGAGCCGAACTTAAAAATAGCAACTTGACTTCCAGAGTGATCTAAAATATGTGATAATCACATTGCTCATAATGTGTAATGGAGAAACTTGAATGCACTGGCTAACATCACATATGTATCACTTTAGGGATTAGTGAAGCATCAGAGTATCTAAAAGAATTATCAGAGAGCTTATACATGCATGCCTGTTTAAATGTTTCATGTTTACATGGTGTGATATCATTATTGTCATTGTACTGACAAATTCATACGTCAAAAAATATAATGGCTGCTGTTACTTCATTAACATAAACAGTCTCTGTCATGTTTAAAGCAACCTGTTCAATGCTTTTTCTATATAACAATAAATAACATTTATAACATCTCTTTATAACAATAAATAACATTTGTTATTTTTTAATAATAAATATTGTCATATTAATTTGTCCCCACAAAATTCTAATTGGTTTCTATTTGTCTATCACCCTAATTGTTCTTGTTAAAAGCCTTTGAAAAACCAGTAGGTACTTTAAAAGATAGCAGTACAATGTTATAAGATACATTCAATAAAGAGAGGACCTGGAGGATGTGCAGTGACATGTGTGGTTTAAAATGTCCTTCAGTTACACTTCCATGTTTTTCACTTCTTTTTAAGGAAACAGGAAAAAGCACAGGGAGGGACTCTAAACTAAACATTTTTCATTTTGGAAAAATACAGAATAAAGTAAGTGTGCTGTCTGTTTTAGAGATTTTTATGAGGTTTTTTTCAAGATACGAGAAAAGGTAAATGCAGAGTTTCCAGAAAAGAAACTTACTTACACACACCTTCTACAAACACTGATTGTGTTGTACTGATATGTTCACAACACCTTCAAGAATGAGTAAATCAATATGAAGCAGATCTACTCAAGAACAGCTGGAATGACTGGAGGAGTGCAGCCTCTAACATTTGATAACAAATTAAAGGAGCTAATCATGTGTAACCACAAATAAGAATATGTCAAAGACTATTTTGCTCTGGAGTACAAATAGGTGAATAAAGGGTCTCACCTACTAACAAATGTAAGTGTAAATTACTAATGACTAACTTTATTTCTGTAATTAGGAAAGTCTGCTAAGTATTCAAAGCCAATAGGCTTCAGAGAAAAGTTGTAATTAACAACAGGATAGAAAAAAGTACATTTAGTATTGAACTGGATCTTGGTCTTAGAATTTACTAACTTAAAGCAGTGCGTATCTTAAAACTTAAGAAGCAATGCCCTATTGAAAGTAAATTAATCCTAAATTTAGCTAGACTCTTTGTAATTAGACAGTTTGACACAGAGTTACAAGACATACCCAAGTCCTTAGTGCAAGGTGCAAGTAAAAGTACATATTAAACCAATGAACTTGATCAGACAACTCCTTGGCAAGCCTATTTTAAAGATCATTAATGCCTTAGAGAATGACTGTGGATAAGTTTCACACATTCTCATCATGCACTCTACTGCATATTGTACTTTAGTGACTGATAGAGCTTATATCAGTAAGCCCATTTTCTCAATAAAAGGGATGCAGTTATGGGAAAAGGTTAAACTACATATTTCAAGGTTGGCTGAGTTTTTAAAATTGAAAGACCTATTAACAATAAGATAATTTCCCAGCAGTTTTGGAGAAGCAGATCTCAATAATAAATATGGAAGGAATCACAATCTCTTATTTAGAAAGTAATGAATTTTCTGCATGTCTCTGATGGTAATGTGATGAGGCTTTCAGTGTTCTGGGGAGGGAAAGGTGTAGAAGAATTTTTGGTTTAATTTCATTGTTTTCATTCCTTTTGATGTGATCTGACAGGTGGGAAATAGTGGAGCATTAGTCACTGAAATAAGAGCTGAGAGGGTACCAATATAGTTTCTATGTCTTATGGATGGAAAATGGAAAACTCTACGACTGTTTAATAGCCGCCATGTCTCTCTGTATTATTCAAAACTTTCATCCATCGTTAGAAACAGTCTTTCAAAGTTCTGTTTTGACTAGAGTTTGCAATAGGGGCTGCTATTCAGTCTAGGTGTATGCGATTATTCATTGCAGTTGAGCCTTCAGCTGAGTTAAATGAAGTGCACTTAAATGCTCCCACTTCCCCTGTCATTAGCTGCTCTACGGCAGCCTCTAGTTAGGTCCTATAGATCAATGTTTCTCAAACTGCGGGCTAAAAAAGAGCTCAAAGGGGATTTCCAACTGTTAGACAGCAACAGTCAGCAGCAGTTCAGTTCCCTAAGTCTTCAGTAGATCTTTTTTCACAGTAGTGGAGAATAAGGAAAACATTACATACTGGCTGCACACATTTATTCTATCCAGGAAACTGCTAGCTACCTTTGGCTGCTGTCAGTGCCTAATTTCCATCAGAGTAGAGTACATAATAGTGGGTTTTCAATCTCTTGCTGTAGAAGAACTGATCTGTTATGAACTCTGGTGATTATACTAAAACAGTAAACTGCAGATTCTTGACATATTGTATTGAGTGTGGATTCTAGTGCCAAAAGGTTTGGGAAGCAATCTGGTCTTTAAATTATTCTTGGAGAGAGTGCAAGGCTTTCTCAGTACTACTTTCACCACCTGGATGTCTCAGGAGTCATTCAGATTACTCCACATTTCTATTTGAGTATTCAGAAACTCACTTTCCTTTTTTGTTTAATTTTCTTCCAATTTTTTACAGCACACTTCCCCTACACAAGTTTCTTTGTTTCAGCGTGCTGCAAATAGACCACCCTCCTTGCCTCACAGGGCACCGCAATCTGCAGGATTGTAATATGGTCAGGATCTTCTTTCCTGCTTGGAAGTGAGCTCAGTGACATGCGATCTTATTCTTTGGTCACCTGTGATTCTGTCAGTAAGTGTATTGACATTTTGGTGAGAAAAGCAGTGCACTGCACTGCTTCCCCAGGAAATTTCCAGGCTGGGATGACCAGTTCTGCTTTCTTCTCTCTGGTGATAAATCCCACAGTGTAGGTTTCTCTTTCTTTCCTCTAACTGCATTCACCTGGCACATTAGCCTGCAACTCCAAGCAGACACCAAAAACAGATATGTCTTTAACCATCATGTTGCAAATGAGAATATGCTCATAGCACAAAACTTCTTGAATTTTAGGCCTGCAGCTATTAACACGATGAAGCACAAGGTGAAACTAGTACTGCCTGCAAAAAGAATAAAAGTCTGTGAGGGAGTGTGGCTTGTAAGATAATCTGTTGTGACTAATAGGAAAAGGTGGAGAGAGATGGTCCTTAATTACTCTCCCTGAAAGGAGCCACCTGTGGGTTGAGCACAGCGTGTCCCCATTAGAAAGCAATCACAGTGGGAGCAGGACACCTGCTTCACTGCTGTCTGGAACGAGATCGTTTGTCCTCTGCCAAGACCAAGACCTGAAACAGTATGGGGCATCTGGGGACGGCAGAGGGATTTGAATCAAACTAGTTCCAGATGAAGCTGCGAGGTTAGACGTGGAGTGCTAGCAGAGCAGCAAACAGAAATCCATCACCAGCACTGGCAGAGTCTGCCGGAGCTGAGCTGTGCTCTCCGCCATCCTTCAGGCTCCAAACCTCAGCATGTCTTTCCAAGGGCTTGCATTTGCTTAACCTCTGGTGCCCATCAGTCTTTGTACTGTGGGCATGCTGGTGCTGTAGGTGGCAGCCAAATGGGGGGAGGAGGTGTGAGCATGATCATGGTACAGCTTTACTAGCGTTAGAAGCAGAAAGAATTGAGAACCAGCATTAGGCATTTATGAGTGTCAGCTTCATTCTATCCAGGGAGTTGATTAATGCCCTAATTATCTCAACACAGCAGGATTCCTCTAGGATTCTCCCTCCTGCAGCTGAATAGCTTTCACATTATTTCAAGGTTTCCTGTTTAGTACTAGAATTTAAAATTATATTTTTTTCCTCTGTCAAAGAGGAGGGTAAAAACCTTAAATCCATGCTGAACATAAAAGATTCCTAAGAGGTTCTCTATATGCATTCAATAATTCTTCTAATTGTTCTGCCACTGAGATCTAGGATGGATCTCAGAGGTTTTTCTGAAATAGTCATACTGCTTTTTTATCTCATTTGAAAAACATGGAGTTTTCCTTCTGAGGAATTTTACCATTTTCCTCATATTCAAGCTTGAAGATCTGAAGATTCTATTATTCTTTATTCTTTATTATTTTCTAGCATTGGCTAGAAAGATTTAGGGAACATGGGAAAAAGCTTTTCCAGGTTTCCTTTTTCTTCACGTTGGCAATTGTGGTACTTCATTCTTGCAGTCTAGTTTCAACATTCACACTATTGTTTTGGATTACAAATTTTTTTCCAAAAGTTTTCATTGCCCTTTTCTGGACATGGCACAGAAAACTGTCAAAGATAAGTTGTCCTTGAAGACAAAGTAATGCAACGTACCAGTCTGGATTACAGGAGTAAGGAAAATGGCCAACTTCAATTTTTCAGTAGGGCAGGTTATTTCAATATTTTTTTGTTTAAAAAATTCTGCTTAAGCTTATCTTCAGGGGTTTTTGGGGGTTTTGTGGTTTTTTCCACTTACAGTGAGATAAAATGAGAGTCCAGATATCACATTTTTCTTTCTTGCAGATGAAGATGTACAGTACTGAGAACTGATTTTGACTATAAACCTTCCATATGGCATAAATTAAACATAAATTATTAACTTCCAGAAAACAACTAAAGCAGATATTGAGCTCTTGAAACATTTATTCGTTTCCAAATTACAGTAGTTTTCACTATTTTTTGCTATTTTTTTCTAATTTGAATCACTATACCAGAGCAACCCTTAAATTAAAGAAAAAAAATCCAAAAACCCAAAACCCCTAAACAAAACCCACAACCCTCCCAAACAAGCAGAAAACCCCACAAAAAAACCCAGTAAAACCCAAGCAACCCACCCCCTCCACACACACACACAGCCCCACAAAACACTCCAAAACCACAAAGATTAAGAAAAAAAAGGTACCAATTTTTTACCCATGAAAAGGTGCAGAATAATAGTTCCTCACCTTAGGTTATTTGGCCTGTGTCCTCTTCTGCAATCTTGTTTTACAGAGTACAATAATGACATGAAGGATTATCAATCACTTTAGGGTTATTAATCACTGATCACAACTAATCTTTTATAACTTATTTTGATGTGGTTTTCAGAATTAAAAAAAAAAAAAATTTGTACTGATTAATTTTGGCTCCAATCTTGACTTTACTCTTCTGACAAAAGACTGATGGGAGTACCCAGAAAGGTACAACAGCAAATTGTGAAGCAGGTAATGGATTATTGTAATAGTTGCTGATACCAAAATTGATCTAGATGTACATCCCTGTTTCTTTGGGGTGCCTGAACTGTCAGAAGCATCTGATCACTGTAGTTTATCTTTCAACAACTTCTCTTTTTGGAAATAAAGAATTTTTCCTGTTTGTAGAGATATCCTGAACACTTACAAAACCAGTCCTGTGTTTGGATTAGCTCCTCAAAAGTCTGCCCAATAATTCATAACTAACTCCTGTTTCACAGAGAATCTCAGTTTCCTCTAACAGATCTTCATTTTCACTGAGCTTAATTCCTTGCTTACTACTCCTTCATTTTCTATCCCCCAAGTTGTTTTTCATTTCTCAGTGGGGCACTGCTGATTAAGAGCTCCCCTGTGAATCCAATATAAAACCAGCCTGTCTTTCTAATTCCCTCTTCAAACAATCCTTAGATTATTCTTAAAAATTGCTGACAGTATTTGACATTATAACCAGCAATATTAAATGCATGGAATTCATTTTTCTGTAGTTTGTATGTTTAAGGTACAACAGAAGCCATAATGCTGTTCTTGTGACCATTCCTGCCTATCCCTCATATATTTGAAACAGAACAGTAGCCTACAAGCAATTATGTGCAAAGAAGAAAGAAAAAGATCACATTTTTATCTCCAGCACCTACATCATTACCCATAGCGAGGGTTTCTATTCAACAATGCTGAAGCTCCATTGATAAAATACAGAGATGGAATTTCATCAGAGCTAGGACAAATATTGATTCAAGCAGACAGATCCAGGCTGCATCCATCAAAGGCATCCTGAATAGGACAGAGACGTGATAGAGCAATTCCCTGCATGGAGCCCTTCCAAAAAGACTGGTGACTGAAAGCCACTGCCCTCAAGGCACAAGGAACAGACCATCATGCAGGGACTTTAAAGCACTTACAGAGCAGACACTGACCAAAACCCTCAAAGTTAAGGGCTCAGTTACAGCCCTGAAGATTGCGAGATGGGGAAAACCGACTGGCACAGATGTTTAGAACAGATTCAGCATCAGGGCAGAAACCTCTTCATCAAGCTTTGCCTTTTAAATAAATTTTTCTATTTAATAAGCTCTACATGTGCTGCCTTTTCACTCAGGCTGAATTCTTTATCCCCCAAATCTCTCTAGCTCTCAGCCAAATCTCTTTCAGGTTATGAGGAGCACCTGCTTGTTTTCTTGTTGCAAGTGTATTATAACTCACTCTAGTTTCAAGTCTAGAGGCCTCTGCAGCCCTCAATAATGTTCTTTTCCTTACTATGGCATTGGGTGATGCAAGCCATAGGCTGAAGAGGAATGAAAGGATAATATGGGGATGAGACTGCAAGCTTAGTGCTGGGGAACTGAACCAGAACAGGCATGCAAAATATATACAGCATTAACTAAACTGCTAATGGAAACACTTTTTGGCATGTGCTGGGAATTGTTTTGAAGCATTCAGATACATCAAACTAGAGCCAGAGATTGCTGTAACGTTTTATAAGCAATTGTCTTTCTTATAGACAGGAATTGGACACTATTTAATTTACTAGTTTAGAAAGAGCCTAGTTTAGGAAGAGCCAGAGGAGGTGGATCATGCTTAATTTACTCTGAATATTTGATATTCTTTGTTGCTGACACATGATGGTTACTGGTGAGACAAATCAGATGGTATCCTGGATTAAATGGTCTCTAATTGATAACAAAAACTACTTTTTGGGTTGAATTTAAAACTCCTTTTGTAAACATTCATACTGCTAATTAATACCTTGGATATCACTTTTCCCCTTCATGTAAATGGCTCATAAAAGTTTTATAAACTATTTGTCATTTTAAAGGCATGATTGTTACATAACTTGTGTACGGTGCCAGGCATGATAATTCTGCATGTGGAATGCTGCAGAATCTCTTCACCATAGCAAAGAACCAGATGAAATTTCACACCCAGAATACAATGAGAATTCTGCCTGTCTTCAGCAGCTTGGTTGTCAGAAGTTGCACCTTAATTCAACTAAAAAAAAAGTATACAGGTGGATTTTTTAAAGTTTAGTAGGACTGGCTGACATGATTAAAGTTTAGCAATGGGAATCAGTATATTGCTGAACCAGGGCCTCAGGGGATATAATGGGACTTCCTTGATTATTTGTCTTTATGTATACAGATACTGTAGATTGTTCATGACTTGTTTGCCCTGCTTAACAAGAAAGAGAGGATAAATTCCCATGCTAGAGATCTTTTGGTTTGATGTAGTACACACTTTATTACCTAAGTTCTTGCAATAATTAAAATGTGTATCAAATGCACAAGCCGGGTAAGGTTTTCTTTTTCCTTTTTCTTCTAAATGCATGAATTGGTTAAGCAATGTTTCTGTACTTTAATTAGACAGTAGAAATCTATGAGATTGCCTTCATTTGGCTTTCAGCTGTTTACTTTGTGTCAGTAAAATCCATATACTTTAAAGGAGATCTCAACTATAATTAAAAGTGTTATTGAACTAAACACAATTACCAATGTTTATCTCATTATGTAATGCTGTTGGCACAAAATGCAGAATTCAAATGTGCTTTCTCTTTGGCATTGTTGTTTTGCAGAGTTTAAAACAATGCCTGTAATTTAATCAGGTAATGAAAAATACTGTTGTCAGTCTTGGGAAAATTTGGTGCCCCTTAAGTTCACATTTTAAGCTATACTCTAGGTATTGACGCATGTCGAATTTCAAAAAGCACAGAACTTGGAAATTAGACCCAAAGATATTTTTCCCCAGTACATCTTCTACTGGAATTTGACATATGGAATTTTTATTCATTTATACAAAAAAGACAAAAAAAAACCAGGTAATTTTCTGGCTGCTAGAAATGTTTCACCGAATTTTGCAATGCGAATTGATATATATAATATCGTATGATGCACTAAGTTCTTTTAAGCTCCAGAAATCCATAAAAGCACTTGCATGACAAACATTTAGGTATATACAGCAAGTAGAAGTCAGGCACCTGTTCAAGATTTTCTTCTTTCCTCTTGTACTTATAATGCCAAGAACTATAACAGATATTAGATAATATGTAAAATACATAGAGTTTTCCTCTAAATTAAAATTTCTTTATTTTCTAGCTAGTTTATTGTATGCAGAATCTCCAGTGACTGGAAGCATTAAATTCCAGGGACACATGTCTAGCCAAGGTCTTCTGTAGATGCATCCGTTGGAGACTATCATCCTGATGGGGACCTGCAAGATTTAGTTTCCCTCAGTATCTTCTCCCCAATCTGTTCCAGTGCTCAGGTTTGGCCTGACTCATTCCAACTTTCTCATTTCTTGGTTATACCTCCTCTGTGTAGCTGGGATGTTACAGCAGCCAGCGCAGCCCACACTGGACCCTTTTCCTGTGCAACAGCCCATTGCACAGCAGTGCTAGGTACAGGGAAGGTTAGGACTTAGGCAGACAAAAGATAATCCCCATAAGAGCATTTCAGTAGCCTCTTTGTCTGGTCATTTGGCAGAAGAACCAAATGAACTTCCATTCAAGTCAGTCGTGAGATCTTGAGTCAGACTTAAGAAAGACATGCAGACTCAAGCCTTACCTCACAGGAATTCTGGATTGCACTGCACACCTGCACAAATACTGGCAACAACTAAATTCTGTTCAGATATGAGAAAGGAAAAGGTAAATTTTTCTCTCATATTTCTCAAAATTTTTACTTCTCTTACAGCTGCGCTAATTTTTTGCTCATAGGTTGTTAGTCCTGACGATGTTATGTATGTCTTCACTGCCCTAAGAGACCTTAAAATTGACTCTTAGAGAGTGGCCTTTATGAAATAAATTAGTCACTCTTACTCAGCTGTGCATAGTGCAGGTAAGGACTGGGGTTGAAAGATTGTAGAAGTAGATTTAGATTTTGATTAACTAAGCTCAAAACATTTCGAGTTCAAGAAAAATGAAACCTGGTGGAAAGAGAGTTGAGAACAAAAGGTGGCCTTTTGGGCACTGGCAGTTATATGTACTGCAGAAAGTTTTCTCACAAGTTACCGACTGCCTTAGCTTGATTTTATGATGATACTTTATTCCCTGATTGTCTGCTTTATGCCCAGAAATGGCTGCTGTAGCTTTAAGATAAACCCTGTATCTTTAAGCAGTGGGATGGGGAGTGTTGGGCTCCTGCCTGGTTTTTGGTTCAAACTCTCCAGCATGCTCGGACTGCAGCATCAACCAGGATGTCACATTATTCCTTTTGTTGGATTAGTTTTCTTGATAGCTTGGAGCAAGAAGTGTTGGTTTGGGGGTTTTTTTATTATTTTCCCTAGCCTAGAGGCTGTGCCAGGAATCCTTTCCATGGCTTTTTTGTTTTTTTTCCTGGAACTATTTCAGCTTTGCTTTTCTTTTTGTTTTTTGCCTGTCCAGGGAGCTGGTGGGGAGGCCATCCTGAACTGCGACCTCGGAGATGCTGAACCAACACAAGAAAAGACACCAGAACCCACCAGCTCCTCTGCTGTGAGGAGGAGACTAGTGCCAGAAAGGTTCCCATCTATTCTGCCCAAGCAGCTGTGTGAACTCCTGGTCCTCAAAGACAAAGAGGGCAGCTGCCATCTTTGCCCCCTGGCCATGCAGTCTGGTGGAGGATGGGGGTTAAGGTTTAGAAATTTCAATAACTAGTATTTATTCAATCCTTTTCTGTGCCTTTTGGGC
Organism: Fringilla coelebs; assembly: GCF_963513975.1. Classification (NCBI taxonomy): domain Eukaryota; kingdom Metazoa; phylum Chordata; class Aves; order Passeriformes; family Fringillidae; genus Fringilla; species Fringilla coelebs. The sequence continues at coordinate 69,469,304 of NC_140028.1, forward strand.
ACCCTTTTTGTTTTGTGGGTATTTTTTTGTTGTTGTTGCTAATAAACCATTTGGGTTTTTTTTCACTTTCACACACTGGTATTCATTTCCCTCATGGGCAAATGGGATTATTTGAGCCCTTCTCTTTAGAGGAAAAACTCATTCCAAGGCAATTTCTCCTAAAATTTTTCTCTCAACCAAGACACTGACACACTCCAAAAGAGGCCATGCTAGCAGTGACACTTGGTTTCATAGGCCAGCCACAGCATGAGAAAATATCTCTTAGGAGAGAAACTGTTCTCAGCTCAAAGTCAGTAGTAATCTTGAACTGAAGCACCTATAAGATAGATAGGTTATACTGTTTTCTTTACTAATGTATCTCCAGAGCTGTGCAGACGTGCTGAACTTTATTAAAGGACCTTTGTTAACATGTCTCAATGGCCTATATTAATTGCTATATATTGTGTAAAGGGCGGACTATCACAGCAAGCTGAAATCTTACAGAATCATCTGCATCATTTCTCACTCGTATCTTATGTATACTTCAAGTGTCAGCAATACAACAGCCCCCCAAACAAGGAAAAGATAGATCTGCAACTTGTGGTAATGGACAGCCCTGAAAAACAGATTTGAACTGCAGATACCAGGGAGAAACTTCCATGTCTTACTCTCTCTCCTTCATCATCACAAAAGCTGAAGCAAACTCAGAAGCTTCTAATGCCATGAATATTTGTGCATGTAGTTTCAAATCCATTTTTATCCCAAAATGCTGTAGTGGCAGTTCTCACCCTGGGAGTGTGTAGGTACATCTGATACATCATGTCAAACCATTTTCAGATACCATGTTTTCAGGCTCTTGGAGAAATGGGCAAAGGGTATTTTTAGGGCTCTCTGGAGACATCAAAACAATATATCACAATTGGAAATTCTTCTTGCTAGACCATCAATTCTATGTATTTTGTGTATTTACTTTCATATGTAGCACTGGGAATTGGGTTTGGGTTTTTTTGTTTCTTTTTTATTTCTTGACATGGGATTTCCAGAACAACTCTTCACTTTTCCTTTATCCATTTTCAAACATCTGTGTATTAATTGAGTTCATTGAACCCTTCTGCACAATTTGAGAATTTATACAAAGTGTTTATTGTGAGAGAATAGTGATATTTTTCATATTTAATAATACAAATTCACGTGTGTATCCTGACCATCCCTTTTTTAGATTCAGTTTAGATGCACTGCTATTCAAAATATGATGCCTTTTCTCTGTTTGGGACTCATTATCCTGCTTGGTTTATGCTCCTGTGGCTACTACTAGTTGTTTGTGAAGCATTCCATTATTGTTACATAAGTCTTTGGAGCCTCATAGGTAATTCATACATCATTCACTTGTTCCCTGTGAAAATGATACTTTAATAAACATTCAAGAAATTTAGAACAGTGTATCTCTTTTGTGAGAAATGGATTGAAATAGTATTTGTATTTGCAAAAAAGTATACTTCTGCTGATGTAAACTGAAATAGAAGGTGGGATTTTGTGACTGTGGTTTTTAACCAGTAATTGAAATTATCATTAAGGCAACTTGTGAATGTATGTCAGGGACTTACTCATATATCAGGGACATTTTTGAGATCTGTTTTTAAAGTGGATTTAATACTTTGATAAATAATTTGTTTAAACTTATGAAATGCATGTTATGTTGTGTGTGTATATGTATGTATATATTCACGTTATAGAAGACTTCAGAGTGACTTCATCTTTTATGAAGATAAGGCTGATCATCCAAGCTACCTTTCTGAGAGAATCTGTCATGAAGTTGAATTTGTAAGGGCAGGTAGCTTGATCTGAAGTCTTTAAATTGTGCAGAATTAGAACTTCTCTTGCTTCTTCAAAGTAAATCTTACCAGGGAAGCTGAGCCACTCTGGTACCAGCAGGGAGGGGTCTTGCCCAGATGCTTTAATGGTGCCTGCTGGAAAAAACAAACACCAAAGACATTGCTTTATAAATCTTTGAGCCTGTACTTTTGTCATAAGGTAGTCCCATTACTAGACAGTGCAAGTGTCCCTCGACATATTTCTCATGTGGGACACACACAGTGCTGAGCTCCTCAGCCCCATTCAGGTCAAGGTTAGGGTTTAGAGAACCTCAAACTACAGCTGCAGGGAGATTGGGCTGCAAAAGGGATACCAGGGGGATCAAGGCACTGTACAAACATTGCTCCTTCTCATATATATTCTTTTTTTTTTTAAATTATATATACACGTATGCTCATATATAGTCATATAGCATACTAGACATCTCAAGCTGCCTCTAGGGTATGTGTTAGCTTTAGGGTTCAGAGAACCACAGTCTATAGCTCAAGGTGCATTGTGACTGCAAAAGGAATGCCAAGGGGTTTGAGGCACTGCACCAACATTGCTCCCTCCACAGCTTTCCCATCTGGACCACCCAAGATGCTGGTGACCTCAGTCTCTGACCCCAGCTGACATTGGGTTTGTGGTTAGAGTTCAGAGAGCCACTGTGCCTACAACTGCAGTGACCTGGGGGCTGCAAAAGGCATGTTTGGTTTTCTCCTTCTTCCTTTTGCCCATATTCATTCTACTGTTATTTTCACTCTATTCAGACAGTCAGTAACTTCAGCTATTGCAGGTTTTATGCATTGAGCTGAGAGGACAGCTTTTCAAGATGGACACGTGCAGATATAAGTAAACCTTGGAGACATGGTAGAAACTCAGGGGAAATAGCAATAATCATAAGCATTAAAACTATTACGCTTTTCAAACATGGTTTCTTCTTCACTGCCTTGCCCTGATGTTTCACAGCCTGGGAATTATTAATGAAGGCAGACCCTGTGTTCTATTTCACCACTAACTAAGCTACAGAAAGGCAGGATTTGGAAGAAGGCCAGTACAGAAATGCTTTTAGTGCCAGGGAAGAAAAAACCCTGGACAGTTGCTATTAAGGAAAAATGGTTCCTAATATAAGGTTACGTAGTGGGCTGGTTCCCTCAGCAATTTGCTGACTGCTTTCAACTTTCACACGTCAGTGATAATAAAACATGAGTGGTGTTGAAATAAAGGTTCAAAATAGCACCACAGTCTTTTTCATGAACAGAAGTAGCAGAAAGGCAATAAAAGATTTAAATAAGGGATGGATAGTGCTGTATAATTAGAGACATAGATTAAAAACTGCAGTGAAAGTCAGGAACTACTTCACAAAAAATAGCCAATGGAAAAGACCTTTTCCTATATATATATATTATATAAATACTTTACAATTTAATTAAAGACAATATCTTTACAGCCATCTATTTATTTATCTTCTTCTTTGCCACCTGTGGAACAATAAACCTTTGTCCTCACATGCTTGTGGGAATAAGGGGAAAGAAGTAAAGGCCCTTTGGGATGAAAAAAGAAACAAAAAATTACCACCCTCAAGACAGATATCATCAAACTATAACCACTTTCTTATCCAGTTTGACCTTGGAAGACAGACAAATGTGTTCTATAGGATACAAGGTACAATGTTTTTACTAGTAAGAATTTCTTTTTAATATAGTCTCTCTACTCATGATGCTTTAAAAACCTCAATTTGCTGCGCAGAAACAAAAATCAGTATCAAGTTTGGAGGAAGCAGCACTTCAAAAATAATGAGCAACTTAGCTACATGGTCCATTCACCATGTTGCCATCTGAGGGGCTATGAGTCTCCAAGTTGGAACTTTTTTTGTGGCTTTAAAATGAGCATATGGGAATTAGGATGCTTATCCATCTGTCCTGCCCAAAGGAAGCTCAAGTAAAGTACAAATTGACTCACAGCTGTATTCTTTGAGATACTTGTTTATTCAGATTTTTAAAAGTCTCAGAACTATGGCCCAGGAGTATGGCTCACAAAATACAAAAACAGATTGCTGTTTAGCCTATTGGCTCCAAGATTTTTTATCATACTGGGAATTAAGTTTAAAGGGTCTTTCTTCAGTTAAACCCAGGCCCAAGGGCTGTTCAGCTGCCTTTACAACATCCAAGCAGAGTATCCCAGTGCTGGAATGGTCAATAGTAGCAGAAAACCCACCTTTGTGACTTAGTATTTCAAAGTGGGAACAACAGAGATGGAGCAACTTGGAGCTTTATTTGTGCCCACAGCTAGAAAACTCCTGAAGAAGGAGATGGAGGTCTCAGTGTTGACTGACTCACCTAGAAATTAACCCAGGTAAAGGACTAGACATGCACAGAGCTAGACGTAGGACTTGATATTTAGGATATTGACTATAATAGCAGGAAAAAAAATCCTCAATCAGAAATAAAGAGCCACTAGAGAAATAGATATGCTAAGTTTATATGCAGGATGCTGACATTGAAAAGCAAGTGTTTCCAGATTGTAAACTCCTGTCAGGCACATCAGTAGGACTCCATAAAAAACCTGTGTTTGTAAAGAAATAATCACACTTTTTATTATTTTTTCTTTTTCCTGTCTTGATAGGGCTAAGAAGACTATGACAAACACTGAGATACTACAGTCATTGACAAGGCAGATGTGTGTGCTTCATGATGAAAGTGCAATATCCTAATTCAGACAGATCATGCCATAGAACCTAGAAATAACAATAGAGTTTTGTTTTGTTATTGGGACACTAGCTGTGAAGAAGTTTACTGCACAAACCAGGTAGTGTCTGACACTTGAGAACCTTTGGTATGGATGCAGGTCTTCCTTGGTAGCCAATGAATTTTGTGTATTTGTCCACCTAGACTCTTCAGATACCAGAAGCAGGAGGAATTACCAGGGAAGTATTGACATACTATGTGAAATTAGATTCCTTTCCATTCATCAGATTATTCTTAACCTACTTCATCCTGCAAACTGCTAAATGACTTAATTGCAAAAAAGTGATGAAGAGTGTTTTTAGATGTTGAAAGTTGTCCAGAAGTCTCAGTAGAAGCCTAGAAAGCAGAGGAAAGAATCTGTTACATAGTAAAAACACACTAATGAATGTTGGATTAGTAATTTTAGCAGAAGCATTGAATCCACTGGTGTATCTATTAGATTTTTCTCTAAAATGTTTCAATTAGCCTTCTACTGTGCAAGCACTATTCTAGGACATGCAAGATGACAGATTTTTATTCTGTACTTTAGATCCAACATACCAGAATTAGATATGGTTTTAAAATTCTGTAATTGTTTAAGTTTCTATTTCTAACAGCTCTTTTTTTTGTTGTTATCTATAATAAAAATTGGTCTGTTACATTTCTACAGAATGATATGTATTATATGTATTATATGTAAAACAATGATATGAATTCTATATTATATTATATGTAATTTGTTTTGAATGATAAGACATTGTCAAAGACTTCCTTTACTTTTAAAAATATTGCCTTGTGTTTGGTTGACAAATAAGCTATGCATAACATAGCCTGTTTAAATCATGTTGAAATTCCTATAGGATGTACCTGTCATAGAGTTCTTATATTTAATGGGCATAGCAGGAGGTACCCAGCATGGATATTAGCCATGTTCAGATGTTTAGTTTCTTCACTATATTTCACACTGATTGCTGTAGTTTGCTATAGTTTGTGAGAAATGTGCCCTCTCTTCTATTTTTACCCTTTTTCTGTTCTCAAAGTATTAGTTTCTTTTAAAAAATACCACTTCATTCAACATTTACATTATGATAGTTTTGATCTCATACTCAGTCTTTTAACTCTTTATGGATACAAGGGCAGGGAGTGGCAGATTCTGGGGAGGAGATATGGGGTCCTGGGCAGGATAAAGGAGTCCTAGGGGAGGGGGGCAGGGACAGGAGGGCCTTGGATGTCCCAATGACCTCAAGGCGCTAGGGAAGTGGAAAGTCCTGCAGCCACTCTGTTATGGGCACCTATGGCTTCTAGCCAATAGGAGAAGAAAATCATCACCAGAGCTCATTGATCTTCGGGACGTGGTAATACCAGAGTGCTGAGTGACAAAGGCACAGTTTTGGCAGAATAAAAGGATGTTTGATTGGGTGTGCAGAAAAACTGAAGCAGATAATTTCCTGATGCAGGCTCTTTGTATTCATTTTAAAACATATGGATGCTGATTAGTAGCTGTAATATCCTAATGTGTTACAGGATCTGCACCATAAATCCAAGATGTAAGTAAAGATAAGTAAATGCTACTAATTTAATTTACTTTTTCTTTTTAGTATTATTTTTGCTACAATTCCTGTCTATTTTTAAAAAGGGAACTTGAGTTTTTAATCTGGAGAGAGCTGTCTTGGTGTGGAAATGATTGAATTTTTCATAGACTGGGAAAGACATTTTTCAATACCTATATGAAAAATTTGGTTCACATAAATATATCAAGCTCCAAGTACTCAGCATTTGCAATCCAGATCCCCTAAAGATCAGAATGAGTTGACAAAATGAGAGTAGGGTTTTCTTTACAGCTTGGTTATATTTGCATTCTTGCATTTCAATCTTTAGCATAAATTGATTTATATTTGCAATATTTTCTACTTTCTAAACCTAGGATTATTGGGGTATGAATATTTGTTTTATTTTAAATAAGCTAAGATTTTTAGGTATCAAATTGTTCTTTCGGATACTGTCTATTCAATTGCGTGATCCGCTGTCTCACCTGACCTGGGGAAGCAATTGCTGTTTTCGTATGAATTCAACTTCTTAACGTAGGCAGGAGCTTTTTCTTATCCATATTTCAGTATTTGCCAGAAATTTGATTGATATTCTACAAATAGAAAAAAGGAACAATTCCTGAATTGAAAACCATACAGTGTTTTTCATTTTCCCAGAGTCTGATAGCATTTCCCATTAGCTGAAGCATCTTCTTTTCCTTTAGCAAAAAGAAAGATAGTATAGTGGCTACCCCTCCTTTCTCCTTAGATTGACCTTACTAATACACATTGGCTCATTAATTAATTTTCTTTGCTAATTCTGTAACTGCGTCCAGGCGATGCTTTCTTCTGGAAAGTTGCTGTTGTTTCTCTTTGCTGCTGGCATCTAACAATTCTTGTAACATTACTGAGGAATGCAGACCTGCCAAGAAGCAATAAAGGTGTCAAATGGTAGTTCCCAATACCAGCTGCACACACATGTAATCCTTCATAGTCCAACACATTGCCACCTACCTAGCCAGCGCCAGAAATTTTTTACCTTTAGACAGTTAACACTTCATTCTCTTTCAATAATTTCTCAGGCTTGGATATACTCAGCTTGGTTCATACTCTTGGGCAGAAAAATAGTGGTCATATTTAAAAGATATTTTTAAGAGCATCGTTTAGTGCCATGCCAAAGTGGAAGACCCGTACCATAACTCAGCAAATGTTTCATTTCAAATAGCCAAGCAGAGGGATTTAGAGCAGATTCACTTCTCAAAATTATTTAGTGGTTCTATTCATAAATAATATTTAAAACCTTTAGTTGCTGAAGTGGAAGGATTAGGTAGGTTTAGTGTCAGTAAATATAGGAATGTAAAATAATACAAATGTATACTTGTCCTGTGTCAAGTTTAAAATTACTGTGAGCAAGTTAAAACCCTACAAACTTCTTTTATTGCAGTTGAAGCATTATATAACAACAGATTTTAATGTTTCTTTATCTCTTCTCATTTGTTGTACTATGCACATAAATATTATGTAAGATATAAGAGCCTATCTATAGTAACTTTCAAATTATTTATTATGTCAAAGTCATATTTGTTCGTACAGCCTTAACTTAAATAAATTGTCAAAAAGGCACCCAGCACTTGATGCTTTTTTATTAACCAAATCATATTTTCATTTTATTTAAGGCCCCTGCTTCTGTAAGTGGATCTGAATACATGTAGATTAAGATAATCAGAAAACTTTACGTTGTTTTATTTCTCTACTATTTGTACATATAATACTTAAACTCACAATTTAACAGTTTATTTCTCTTTCATATTCAATGAAACTTAAAACAAAATTTACATGAGACTAAAATTTACATGAGACTAAAACTTCACTGAACTAGTGCCTATGCAATGATCACAGGATCAAATTGAGGTGATTCCACTAGCAGATATGATAGTTCATAGCTGGTAGGAAGAAGACCCTATGAAAGGATATGCTTTATTTACCTTTTCCATTTCACTATGATCAAAGATTTCTCTTCTATGTTTCTGATGCCACAGATGTAGAATTCAGGCACTTTATATAAAAACAAAAACCTAAAGCAGACTTTGTGTAAGGCTCTGCGTGCTCCCAGAGGACACACAGGGAAGGGCGCCCTGCCTCTGGTGCACTTGCTGTAGGCTGGCCCTGCTCCTGCTTACAAATCTATGCAGATCAACAGGGACTGGAGAAGTGATTGCCAGGAAGCACCTTCAGGCTCAGCATTTGGGAGGCAAGACAGCTATGGGCAGCCTTACCAGAAGCAGAACGATGCTTCTGAGTTATGAGGAAGGGATTCATGGAAAGGCTCAAGCAATTTGACTCTATGTGACCAACACTGCAGAAGCTAGAAAAACAGACAGTCTGCTTTATTGCGTTATAAATTCAATATGAGAACCTTTGTGTCAAAATTTTGGTTTTGTAAATTATAAATGGGTATCTTTGTGCCAAAAATTCTCAGGAACACCTTATGTAAAATAAAACTGTGAGTTTTTATCTGACAGTTTTTGGTCTAATATGCTGTAGTTCATCTCTTCTATGGGTGCCTGTGATTTTCAATGTAATTATACCATAAATATCTCAAAATAAAGGCAGAGGGTAAACTCAAGGGGAAACTTTTGAAAGTTATGCAGTTTTGTTGCTAATTCCTGACTAGTTAATGGCATTTAGAATTATTTTTTTTTTTAATTATTGTTAATGCAAATACTGATTTGAAAGTTCAGAACAAATGTAATATATTTCCCAGTAGTAGATGTGGTAAGCAGAACCATGGAAACTTATTTAAATAGTAAACAGTGTTTCATTGGATATTTTTTTAACAAATAAACATTTTTCGGTCTAATTGACTGCATTTGCACTTGCAATATTACTCCTGTTGGTTTGAATTGTGGTTTTGAAACAGACAGTAGCTAGTAACTCAAAGTTCTTTTAATGAGTTATACTGAGGATTTCCCCTCTTTTTGTGTGTTTACAGTTATTTGGAAGTTTTGATCATGTATAAATAATTGTGGACTAGCTTAAAACTGTGTTATAAAGAAACCTAGCAAAGTTTATCTTATGAAACATGCCCCAAATTAGATAAATTAGAGTTTATCATCAGAGAAATCATCAACTTAAAAATATTTGATGAAAGAAACCAACCATTGCTGCAGAAATTGCAGGGGACTGTTCTGTAATGATCACCCCTTTCTTGTAGGTTGTACTGCACTATCTCTTTTCTCAGTTTAAAGTCATGTCACAGGGAGAATGGAGATATTGTGAAAACTAAACTCTCTTATTAGCTCTTCCTGGGGATGATTTAATTTGTATCTTTTTTTGAGATAAATGTTGCATTAAGTAAGCTTATCTATCAGAATTAAATTCTCTTTTGCAATAATTTTTTTAATCTTCATCCAATGTGATTCCTAAAGTCATTCACCATAAAAGAATTTCATTCCAAGTGCCTGAACCTAGTTACAATTTGCAGTTTGCTGTTTTTCAGTAAATCTTATCCCTCAGCCTTTTCATACGTACTAATGGAGAAATGAGATGCTGATCTCAAGAAAGGCATCATATTTTTCACAAAGCTTTGGAAAGTGAACTTAGAATTCCCATTTTCTAAGAGCTTCATTCATAGTAGTTTAAAAAGAAAGGTGGGAAGATGTCTGGAAGTGTAGATTTTCTGGTTAATTTTCTATTTTGACTCAGCAGTAGGACAACTAGGTTTTTAGTAAAAATGACAGCTTTTTGTTGTTTTTTTAAAGTTTTTGGTTTCTTTATCTTTTTATTTATCTATTTCCTATTAATTGCTTCTCCCCCCTTTCTTTTTATTTTTTTCCAGAAGAATAATAACCATAAAATCTGATCCATATTTTGCATGAATTTTTTGGCATTGGAAATATAACTGTCTTTACAACAGGATTTTTATGTGAAGTAAACTTTCTAATCAGTATCAGTAAGAGACAATGCCCTGGTGCAGTTAAAATGATCTTTAACACATTTAAAGAACTTACTCAAGAGAATGTTGGCCAAATGATGTGTTTAAACACTGTGGCCAGAGATTAATGGATTTCCATCTCTGGCTAAGAGAAAAGATCAGGAGACATGCCAGAAGCCATCAGCCATAGTTGTTATCAGTAATACCCTTTCCCTTTGTGTTGCTGGAGGTAGAAGGCAGAGGAGATAACATGATAACATTGAAGTGAATCATGAGGGTAAACTTCTTTTCTTTTCTTTTCTTTTCTTTTCTTTTCTTTTCTTTTCTTTTCTTTTCTTTTCTTTTCTTTTCTTTTCTTTTCTTTTCTTTTCTTTTCTTTTCTTTTCTCTTTTCTCTTTTCTCTTTTTTCTTTTTCTTTTTCTTTTTCTTTTTCTTTTTCTTTTTCTTTTTCTTTTTCTTTTTCTTTTTCTTTTTCTTTTTCTTTTTCTTTTTCTTTTTCTTTTTCTTTTTTCCTTTTCTTTCCTTTTCTATGTTTTTTTTTTATTTTATTTTTCAACCTGAAATCTGTAGGGTACCTAAAAGAGATATTAAAACCCCAGGTGAGTTTTTACTCCCTGAAAGGTGCAAGAAGGTTAAGAAGAATGTCATTAAGGTTTTAGGAGCTGTGGGGCTAATGCTGAAAAGAAGAAATACCTCTTTAGAAGCAGAAGGAGCAGGTGTGAATCTTGGGGGTCAGGGCAAATCTGTATGGAATGCACTTCTTAGTGCAGCTTCTGCAGGATGTCTGAGGAAAGCACATCAAATGAAGGTCCCACAGCTGTCCAGATGCTTGCAGTTGACCTCCCAGGTGGACCAGGGCTGCTGCGATGGAGATCAAGGGAAGCCAGCAGTACAATTGATACCTCTGTGTGAGAAAGCACAGCATTGCAGTTTTGGCTCCAAAAAGTTTTTACAAGCTGTTGCCAGGAGGGAGATATGCTAGTGGAACTTCTAGCAGGTCAGTGCAATTTGCCCTGTGATGGCTGTACAAAGACTATCCAGAGTAGGGAGCAAGAAACAGCCTGGCTATTGCTTCTGTAATTGATACATACTTTTGAGACTATAAATAAAAAAAAACTTGTCCAAAATATTTTGTAGTTATGTAATTAAATAATCCTACAAATAGATAGGTCCTCTTTGTTGTTAGAGTGGGCAGCTATACTTCATTAAATGAAACTTACTAGTGAAGGGCTTTTTTTTTTTCTTTTTCTTTCTTTCTTTCTTTCTTTCTTTCTTTCTTTCTTTCTTTCTTTCTTTCTTTCTTTCTTTCTTTCTTTCTTTCTTTCTTTCTTTCTTTCTTTCTTTCTTTTCTTTTCTTTTCTTTTCTTTTCTTTTCTTTACTTTTTTCTTTCTGACTCCTGAATACAAATTTATTGTCACAAACTGTGATATTTTTAAGGTACAGACACAAATTTTGCAAATAGTAGTAGTAGTAGTAGTAATAATAATAATAATAATAATAATAATAATAATAATAATAATAAGAAGAAGAAGAAGAAGAAGAAGAAGAAGAAGAAGAAGAAGAAGAAGAAGTTGCACAGAATAAGGCTCTTTATTGTTTATATCTGTTAGCCATGTGGTCTGACTCTGGGTCAGAGAACTTGTGTGGATTAAGAGCAATGCATCATTCCAAAGTCTGGGGCAAAGTTTTTGATTGTATTTCTCTGACTAATAGATGATTGTCAAAAAAAAAAAAAAAAAACAAAAACATAAAAACCCCACTGCCATCATGATCCTCCTGCTACCATGACAGCTCTAATGGCATTTTTTACAGAATACTTTATCTTCATTGTTCTGCAAAAATGTAGACTGGGAAAATTTGATTGTGTGTAATTGCCTGGAAACCTGAGTTTGACTTCTCTCACTTACCTGAAGAAATTCATTATATGTTTTACATTGACCTTTATAGTTTCCCACTAAGAAATAGATTCCATTCATTAATGCTTTGTGTCTTTGGAGAATCTAAATTGTTGTTTTAAATGTAATTCAGGAGCAGACTGAGAGAAGAAATCTTCTCTTGCCCTTCTATTATCAAAAACCTTCATAAGAGAAGTAAAAGAATGGCATGAAATGCCACTAATGAGGTTAGTTGACAGTTTAGCATTAAGAATAGAGAAAGATATCTGTTCCTGAGCATGAACCGTAGAATGCAGAAAATTAATTGTTGAATTAATTGCCTATATTTGAAAGGTTGGCATCAAACCATTCATTCCTACATATTGCTTGGCGGATATAAATTACTAAAAAGTCTCTGTAGGTTGTAAATAAAGATCTCATTCAAAACTCTAATTTTTCTCAAATGTGATAATGATGTCTCTGAAGGAAGAAGGTTCAATTTCCTTTCAGAAATGCTAACAAAAATACATAAATACATAATCATGATTTTTTTCATTCCTCACTGTCTTAGAATTGGTATATTCCTTATATATGATGCAAAATATAATTTTTTTCTAAATACTCTTTTATATACTTAAGTTATTTTACTCTCTTAAAGTAGAGTAGGTGTACAGTGGAGTTTAGCTGAGTGAATATAGTCTGCAGAGATCTAGGGTGAAAGATCTAGGGAGATATCCTACTCTCAAAGAAAATTTTTGGAGCCTGTAATGTGTTTAATCAAAATGAGTAGTTAGAGCATAGCAATTATTTGCCTTCTCTGAATCTTAAAAGTATTTCCGTTCTGCAGGTGTTTTCATTTTGCATGGCAAATTGAAAAATTCCTTTGACTAAATTGTCTCCAGAAAAACTGTTTTGACTCTTGGATTTTCTTGGGTAGCTTCAGAAAGTTCTTAATGTATAGTCTTATTTTCTACATCCCATTTGTTTTCTTTTTTGTTTCTTTTTTTTTTCCCTTTTTTTAATGTGTTTGTATGCTTTTGTTATGATAACTATGAACAAAAAAATTAGAGCAATTTTCCTTTCAAACTATTATTCCTTATGCAGTTAGAATTCATTTTTTTAAAGTAATTGTTCTGAGTACTAGGTTTGAAATGCCTTACTTGAGACATATAAGTATGTCTATTACAAAGGAACTATGAAAGAAAATCTACTCCCTATAAAAAGGCCTGCTTATGCAACTTCGGGTTGCATGCCAAAGAATCTGGCCATTCCAGCATATAGGTTACATGTGAAAGTTCAAAACCCATCCATTCTGAAAGCTTCCTCCTTCAAATGCAGCATAAAAATTTTACTGTGTACCAAGTAGAAGAAAATTTGTTCACAGTATAATTCTTCCCATCTAAGTAATCAGAAGATGATAGAACTGAAGTGAGCATGCTGATGATGGAATGTAAAAAATTAGGATCTGTGGCCTCTGGACAACTGCAAACCTTCCAGGATACATGTCTGGTGTTCTGCTTGTTGTCAAATAAACTCCAACATCTGATGTTCAGCTGCATCATATCACCAGCTGTCTCACTCCCTTTTTCCTCTCTCTTGCCCAGCTCCCTCTTTCTCTGACTCCCTATCCCCAGTTCCCTCCCACTCTCCTTCTTCCTCTCTTTCTCATTAATTTTCCTTAGGAACACTTAATACTTCTTATCTATTTAAATTGTATAACACACCTGGAACTAGGAATTAGAGGGTTAGAAATTACTTGGAGGGATTTCAGTAAAAGGAGTACAGAAATAATTGGGTAACAACACAAAAAAGAGACATTAAATATTTACTATTTGCATATCATTGCACTTGGGGTATTTTCCCCACAATGAGGTTTAAAGGGACTGTTCAGAATTGTGGGGGGTAAAAGCAAAGGATTGTAGGTAAAAAATCTTAAAATAAGACATGAGACAGATTTGCATTGGTTGGCTTTACTTACTTTTTTCAGTATCATACTGCTGGTATGACAAGCAGGGAAGAGAGAGGGAGAGAGGGAGTTGTTTTCCTTCACAATGCAAATGAGCACCACAGTTAGGTGTCTGTTCTGATCTGCTTTCTGGAGAAGCAGATCCTTCTTCTTCCCTGACTCCACAGAGCACCTCATGAGTTTCACTCTGCATCTGAGTTTGGTGCCTAAACTGATGTCTAAAGATGCATGTTGGAAAGATTTTTTTCATCAGGAACCACCAAGAATACAGAAGATATCAGAGCAATGAAAAGCTATCCCTATTCTTGAAAAACAGGATTAAAGACAATCAATTGATACCTTTAATCTGTTTTTGTGTATTTATGAATTTTACACTCTTACCATTGATTTAGATGAACCCCTCAAAAACAATACATAAAGTTTATGTAATTATTATATTTTGGCTAGTAACTATCCAGTATTCATTGGTAGTTCTCAGCAGCAAAACAAGATATTCCTTGTTCTGTTGCATTGCTAAGTAGGGAATGGTAGCACTGTTGGAGCTCAGGGAATGGCTGGGCATCAGTTGTTTGGCAGGGAGCAACTGTTTTCATTTGTGTCACTTGTTTTTCTTGGACTTTATTCTATCTCTGTTGTTTTCATTTTCCTTGCAATATTATTTTCATCATTATTATGAAAATATGAGTTTTCTCACTTTTAAACATTCAACTCTCTTCCCCCATCCCAGTGAAAGGGAGTGAGCAATGTGAGTGGCTATCTGGTGTTTACCCAGTTAGGGTTAAACCACAGAAAAAGAAATATGGCAATCAGCACTATGCAAAAGAAAAGGTTATGCTTACTGTTCATCTATGCATGATGATGCAGGGGAAAGAAGACTGCAAAAGTGAGAAAGCATATTTATATTAAGTAGATTCAGCCACAAAGAAGAAATTATTGGATTGTAAAATTCCTTGTAGAAAGCTACGTGAATTTTTTCATTCATCAGAATTACTACAGAGGTTCCTGTTAATCTTTCAGACATCTCTATGGATGTGAAGGATGTCACGTTAGGATTAGGAAAAAAAAGCAGCTACAAGTGAGAAAGTAAGGAAAAGAGATTTTATTTTCCTGCTTTTGCATGAAATCTTCAGAAACTTATGATCTCTGTGTTCCAAAATGTATTGACTGGACTTCGGATGTGGAATGTGTTGAGAAAATATTGTACAATAAAAACGTTACGGCAAAAGGAACAAAACAACAAAAAAAATAGTAGCAAGATTGAATTGAGAGACTGACACTTTGAAATTGAAAGAAAACCCATGCCTCATCATTGCTTGTCTTGAGAGTTTTGCCTGAAGCAACTCTCGAGGGATCAAGGATGAATTCGATCTTTCTGATATTTTTGCTTTGTATCCAGCATTGCATCTGACATGCACAGGTACAAATTAGAGAAGAACTACAAGTTTTATCATGTTAGTGTTAAGAGCATATCAGAGGAAGACATCTTCAAAAGAAATTTGCCAGATCTCATTTGGAGTGCTTTTGATCTATGGAATATCTTTTATAATTTCCTTTTAAAAATATTAATCAAAAAATAATTAGTTTCTGAAACTCTTCTGTCTTTATGGGTTTATTATTTTTCCATCTTTCTTTCAGCATTCTACGCAGGACTCACTTTCTCCTTAAAAGATAAATTCAGTTTGCTTACTGTGAGAACTACTAGAAACAGATTGATTTGTTCCCATCACAGCTTTTTTTTTTTTTTGGAAAAACAACAATTTCATTGCCCTCAAATAAAAAACAACATTTCGTTGCCCAATTTTTTTTTTATAATTTGTGCATAAAATTGCAAGCTTTCTGTTTTAGTTTCAAAGAGATTATAGAATAATTACAGCTTTTATCAGTCATTAGTGGCCATTTTCTTACATCAGTGACTACTTTCTGTTTGCAAATTGATAAAATAGAAGCACAGTGCATATCTACTTCGTGAAGCTGGGTTGGGGTCCCTTCAGGATTTTGGATCCTAGTTTAAATGGTGTTTCTTTTTTACTGTCAAAAAATGGAATTCCTCTGCACTGTATTTGTGGTAGCAGTAAAGCCACAATCCAAAGCATATTTGGAATTAAGAGGATTGTCTATTTTTTTCAGGAGAATAATTCTTAGGCTTACAATAAATACTAATAATCTGCAAAAGAACAAAAACCTCGTTTCTTGCTTCCAGCTCCACTGAAATGTCTGCTTGGAAACAAGTTATTGTTATTCAAAAAAACAGGAATTAAGCTCTCAGGTTGTGAATATATGAAATGGAATTTTTTCTAGTCAATTGCACTACTTATATATGCATATTCTTCCATAATATGTTAGTGATAGAAATATGTGTTTGTTTCTTTCAATAACTTTAAGAACTTCAGAAGAAGGGGTGAAAAAATTATGGTTTATACTAGTTCATGCATTAAGAGTAGTTACTGATTTAGTTCCTTAATCCTTGGTATGCTAAATCATCCAACAATAAATTACTTTGAATTAGAATTCTAGCTTCAGATTTTGGATCCACCTTTTATTTATTTTTCATGAATACACAAAACATAATGTCAGAATTTGACATTATTGAAACACAATCAATATATAATTCTTCATTAACATTTTAACTCAAATTTTAGAAGGCAAAACAACCATTTCAAAGTTTAATTTACATAGTTCAATAGTGTTCACTCACAACACTTTTGTACAAAAGCCTTTTTCTAGAACTTCAATTGGAATCAGCTTTATACAATTATTTTCTGTCCGTCTTCTTCTTTCTCACATTTTAATTTCAGCTGCCATCATGAAATCAGACCCATTTGTAGTCATTTTGATTTCTGCGTGACTGAGATCTATCTTTGTTTGACATTGTTCATATTAAACTTCCTGCTCATTTATCCCTGAAATATACATTTTGTTCATCTTTTGAAAGGACTACCAGTCTTGAGGGGGAAAAAATCAGAGTTAAGTTCTGATACAATACTTTAGTTACTCATATGCTTTTTAAAAGAAATGCCAGAATTTGGTTTCATTTAACGTAGAGCTTTCATACACAGGAAAGGTAAACTGTATAGAGAACAAAACAGTTTTTATTTATATGTGTGTAGTGGAGTTTTGGAAAATTAAGTTTCTTGTGCTTGTATACACGTAAACTCACAAGGACACCTTCAAGATTTAGTGTTAATCATACAAGAGTCAGTGATAAAAAAATGCATAAAAACAATACATATTTTTTCCACTACCAACTTAGTTATTGGCAAAGATTTCAAAAGCATCCTATCTTGATCTAGACATATTGTCAGATAACATCACTAAATAACTGTGCTTAACAGCCTCTTTCTTTTTGTATATCCTGGAATCTATAAAGTGTAACTTTTCCACTTACATATTTAAAATTATCTTTCTCTTTGAAATTGTCATTTCCAAATGTTTTTGCATGTTCAGACACAAATATAACTCATTTTGAAAACTTTTGTTTCAAATATGGTTCATAATCCAACACACAAATTCAAGCTGTTAGTTCATTTCCATTGACTTATATTTAATTAGGATAAATCTTATAGTATTCAGCTTCTAAATGATGAGAAATGTCAGATTCTGTAGCATCTTTACAGTATGGAAATGAAGTGTGATAGCAAGCCCTGGAATAGCCTATTTTTATTTGTAAGGTATAAGTGAATATATTTAGAAGATGACAGAACAACAGCCTACAATGCATAGCACTTAAGGATGAATTCCAGTTAGACCATAGGCCTGATTTAAATAATTCTGTAAAGTTGAGAATAAATTAGGTAAGCAAATCTGTTCTATAAACCAAACTGTTTCAGCAGAAGCAATATGTACTGTGCCTGTTTAATCAGGTATATTTATTTGCATATGTATCGCTCTTTTGAGAAAGGGAAAAAAAAGGTTTTTACTGCAAATGTCCTACTTTTCCCCTCTCCTCCCTGTATGATAAGTTTGTATCCAGTTTACAGCTGGCATGGATGAGCTTCAAAAGAACGACGCTGGGGTCAAACTCTGTGACTATGTGCCTTGTTCTGTCCCCACACCTCCAACCTCCACACATCCTCTTCCAGCATGGAGAGAGATTGCCTGGGAGATTGCCTGGGAGATTGCCTGTGTCCAGGATGTCATCACTTCCCTATCAAAGGAGGCCTACAATCTGGGTATACATCCAACACGGCACAAAATGATACAACTGGGTTATAACAAAGCTACATATTAACTAATAAATATATTCTGTACAATAACCAGATGTTTGATTTCTTTCTGTTCTGATATGCTCTCTCCCCCAATCTACACTTGTACAGTATCAACAGGGTTTTTACTTTTTTCAAGGTCCTGCCTAAATCACTTCCAAATCTCAGCCTGTGAAGACATTTTTCTATTACTGATGGTGGTTGGCGAAGGAATATTAGAC
Source organism: Fringilla coelebs (assembly GCF_963513975.1). Classification (NCBI taxonomy): domain Eukaryota; kingdom Metazoa; phylum Chordata; class Aves; order Passeriformes; family Fringillidae; genus Fringilla; species Fringilla coelebs. The sequence goes on from NC_140028.1 coordinate 69,487,584, forward strand.
ATGTTCAGTCCTTCAAATGGAGGGGAAAAGGGAAAAAACTGATGGTCTCAGGTCCTTTGACACCAATATTGTCCCTGATGATCCATATGCAGAGACAGTGGGAGAGCTCAGTCCTGCACAGCAATGGCCACCACCAATGGATACCTGGGAGGATGATGCCCAAAGACCTGTCAATGGGACTGTCATGTACTTTTGTGTCACCTGTAGTAGCTCCACTGGCACTGTGGCAGCACAGTACTGCATGATCCTCCAGATGTAAATATTGCTCTCTTCCACACCTAGTAGCTTTGAGTACTTTTTCTGGACAAGTTCATGAGTTGTCAGGTGTTGTGTTGTCTTTTTCTCCATAAGGTACCTACTTTATCTGCTGCTGCATGCTCTCAAGGAAGGGTATCCTAGGAATGGGTATCTTGGCAGACTTTTTTGCCCTTCTCTTGCCACAGCAGAGAAGGGCTGAGAGTGGAACTGACAGAAAGGGAGGTTTTGTCACTATCAGAAAATCACTTTTAAAAAAATGAAAGTAAGTATTTAAATTCTTGAGAGCTTCTAGATGTTTTCCTGCACTGAGTTGCTGTTAGCCATTCCTCTCACAATCCCAGGGACCCTGCCCTTCACCTTGTCAAACCTGATACAGTTGCATGGTGGAAACCATCCTGCATCTTTCACCCACTTAATGGGCCCTGTCTGGTACTTTTGTTCTGCAGTCTGCCTCTTTCACATTTATCTACTAGAAGGAGCTTTACAGTAGTTCACAGGACCCTGGGGACCTTCTTGTGCCCTGGAAATCAGCAGACAAGGGTTGTGCTCCTGGTAAACCTCGCTTGCATTAGGGTTAGAGAAGATTAGTGTCATGATCTGTGGCTGGAGATGGGATTGCTGGTTAAGGTAGGTGGATTTGTATTAGGGAATGGTTTCTAAACAGGTATAAGGGAAGAAACTGGATAAATGAATGGTCAATTGACACAGTGGTTTCCTCTTAGCAACCTCTTCCCCTGCTAAGTTTGGGGATTCAAGCCTGTTGGCTAGCTGAGTCCTCGCACGTCCTCACATGACATCTGTCTTCATATAGTGACAAGATAGACAAGCAGATCCTGGTATCTCATAACTTTTCCTATCTTCAGAAGTATCACTACCTTCAGCTCTTTGAGCATCTCTTCACCATCCTGGCTGCCCCCCTGCCAAAACGACCAGAAAAGGAACAGAAAATCTTCTACTCTTCTGCTAATTGACTATGTGCTGATGGTGTATCTTGAGATGCAGGCCCAGCAGGTCCTCCTACCGTGTGTACCCAAGAACTGAATCAGAACTGGATTTTTATTTTATATTTGCATGAATAGATTTCAGATTTGTATTAGCATTATTCAAGATTTATATTAACATTTCAGATTTGTATTTACATTATTCAAGAACCAAAATCACATGGAGTGAATGGGGATAAAGAGCTCAGATATTCAAATTATTTCCTTTTCAGACTGTACAGAGCTCTGAGGTAAGAATTTAAAGTAGGAAACACCTTAAGTAAAATAAATTTAACTATTTGAACAAATAAGTTATTTAATTCTTGTCTTATGCACACAGATTTCCCACTTCCTAGGCTGTTTGCAAAACCTCAGGACATGGCAGATTTAAAAACAAATATACAAATACTATTGTATTTTTTAGGATCAATGGAAGGTGTTCAGGATTTCCTAATTAAACTCCATTAATCTATTGTATAAGTTATATATATTTTAAATAAACATGCTTCCAAACAGTACACATCATGCCAACAAATTCAAAATCTGTTCCTTTCAACAATACACTTATTCCAAACAAGTTGTAAACTGATGATTGCTGCAATACTATTTTGTCTTGGCTGAAAGAACATGCCCGTAAGAGCTGTCTCACACTATGAACACAGCATATGAAATATCACACATTACATCATTCTAAAGAGTCCTTGTTCACTCTCTATGGCTTCGATCTCTGCTAAAGGGCAATCTTCTGAGACAATAGATTGAGTTCCGACTGAAAATGAATAGTAGCAAAGCAATATCCTGACCAGTTAAAACATAGAACTGATTCTTTGAAAAGGGTGATTTTACACAGTTGAAAACAGGGACAAAATCAAGTGGGAGTAAATACTAAAACATAAAAGCATGATTTATGATTGGGAATTATTTAAAAATACTTTATGAAATGTCAAAGCCTCCCAGAATTTTATGGTCATGAAAGAGTTCTTCAGTAAAATAACCACCTTAGTTAAAATTAGATGTGAAAATGGCAATAAAAACATTTTTTACAAAACTACAACATGCAGAAAAAGAGAAGCATTCAGAAAAGCCCAAAAAATTCTGGAATGCAGCACTACAGCCTATGTATATCCTTTAGAATTAATAATAATAAGAACGAATTTTATAAATTTCATGAGAACAAATTCAATGTAAAAATAATATCAAAATCTGATATTAACTAAAAGTGCTAAAATGTCTAAGCAAAATTCACAAATCATACAAATATTACATAAATATTCTACTTTGGTCCTTAAAAACATACAGAAAAGGAGAAAATAATGTGTCAGTTATAAGAAAGGTGTAATATCTAGAAGCTGAGAGAGCTGATAGCCAGCAATATCAAGTAAATGAGACCTAGGTCTCCCTTCAATAAGTACATAGGCACATGACTCTGGCAGCTCTGAAAAAAGCAACTAAGCTCTCTATTGAGAGCAAAAGAATGGGTCAGTCATCATGGAATAGAAATAAGAAAAGCTGTAAGTTTGTATGATTAGCTGGCTTAAATCACGTAATAGAAACTTTATCTCAGCAGCATCAAATCCTCTGGCACATCAAGGTTCTACCCAACACTATTGAAAAATGCCTTAGATTTCACTAAAATAGTGTCAGGGTGAAGTTTGGGGTGTTTTTTGACATATTTTTGACATATTTTTCAAGACCCTGTAAAGCAGCTTTATTTTTAAATCGTGTTTGGAGAAGTGACATAGTAAGAGTTAGGTGGCAATATATGACTACTTCCCAAACGGTGTGCATGTTTTATATAATGGCAGTTTAGTGTCATAACTGCAAATTATTTCTGTAAGGAAGCTTTGATTAAGAATCTGCCTCCTTTTTGGTAAACATTCTAATCATTAGGGTACCATTTTATGTAATTTTTCTCTCTTCTTACTGCCCAATTGACCTGTCATTATTTTATGCAAAGATACAAGCAACTTGACCTCAGTGCAATTTCTACAGTAATGATAAGAGTTTATTCCTTACAGAAGGATGACTTTGTTTACTGTTTTTAGGGAAGGAAGCTTTGTCTAGGCCTATACTGCTTAATAAAATAGGCTCAGAAAAGAATTTCTAGCTCCCAAGGTTCAGTGAGTGCATTGAGCTCACATCCATAAGATCACTTTCTCATTGCGTGCCCAGTGCTGGGTGGGCGTTCACCAGATTGCCATGAAAGCCAGTCTCTTACTAAAAAATCAAACTGTAGAAAAACCTTGAAGCTAAACACCTGTGTCCTGAACTCCACCTGTTCAGGAAGAGCCAAGAAATTGGCAGGTGCAAGGGGTCAGGGGACTGCTACTTCATGGGTAAACATATGAGTGGAGCTGATATTGAAGGTTAAAGATATTAGGAAAGTTGGGAAGTTTTGAGGGAGAATATGTCATGGATATTTGCCACATAAGACAATCAAAGCCTAAGAGCATAGCTTTCATTCAAGCAGTATGTGGTAGAAAGTGTTTCTCTTCTGTACAGTAGCTTATGTGCCCTAAGATGGATCCAGAAAGGATCAAGGGCCCCTTTGTAGCCATGTATGGCAGGAATATTCCTGCTTGGAGGGATGTATGTGCAAGCTGCACTGGGAAAGATGTATGAAAATTAGATATAAAAGAGATGTACTGCTTTTTTCTTAACCCAGTAATATCAGTATCATAGCTAATGTGATCATGTTCCCCAGAGATATACTGCAAAAACATTTCTGTTCGTGATGGCCCTTTTTTACAGAGAGAAGGCTCAGTGATGGTGACAGGTGAAAAATGGAAGCAAGATGCCATATAAATAGACATGAAGTGGAGACTTTTGGCAGACAGGATAATTAAACTCTCAAACAATTGTGCTGGAACATACTATAGATTTTTTAAAGACTCTTCAATGAACTACAGCTTTAAACAACTATGAGCTTCATACAGAAACTTCTAGATAAGGTGGTCCAGCATCTAATAGGCAATTAAGCTGAATATATGACCCTAAAGGTTCATTTAGGTTGTAAAAGCTAGGAAGGTGCCTCTTGAAACTTCTTACTTGCATTCAGTGGTCAATTTTCATCATGCTTGTCAGTCAGTGAAGGTGGAAAATTAAACTGCCCCTTTATGAGAGTTTTTTCCTCAACACCTCAGAATTTTCCACATTAGAATTGTTGGCTTCTCTACAGTCTCCTTGTTCTCTCTTTTATATCAGAGCTTGATAAAAGGATAGGTAATGTTGCTCCATCTCTCTTTGACCCCATCATCACAGGTTTATAATCATTCTTGCCAGCCTAGGGGATTAGAAGTGATCAGCATTTTTGTGGCTTGCAACAGTTGAAACACACTTAACAGTTAACACACACCTAACTCTTTCCCTGTATTTTTTTTATAAATACTCTCACTTTTATTAACAAAAATGTTAAATTGACTTAAAGCTACTGAATCTGATAATTTCTTCCCATTGGATCATGTCATAATTAGGCTGGTAACATGAATAGAAAAATTATTCCTTGTATTTCAGTTTTGGTTGTTATTCAGAGTTTTTATTCAAGCATGAAAACTTCTGTTAGGTATCTAAATGTCTCCTCCCTGAGCAGATGAGTGATTTTAAAGGTTTGTAGATGCTTGAGACACATTCATTCTTTTAAGCTGTGCTTATCAGTATGCACAACGATATAAAATACAAGCTATTTCCAAGGTTCAGCTAGTACCCCACTATATACAGTATAAAAAATTCTTCTCAACCTTCTGACTGTGATTTCATGGCTTTACACTCATGGAGGCCAATGGTATGTTTCCTTCTGAAATAAAAGTCAATGACAGGGGTGGTTGTCAGCATAACAACTTTCTGCAGGAGAAAAGCAGAAAATGCATCTTTTGTTGAGTATAAATTCCAATACAGAACTCCTCATCTATCATCTCTTCAGCTGAGGGCTCGGACCACTTAATGATTGCTCCACTCCATATTCTTCAGCCAGCCACCATAGTTTGGATGCAGTCCTGGAAGCCTAGTTAGTAAGGAGAAAAGATCGTAACATGAGATTTCCAGAAACAAGTTCAGGACTGAAGTTATTGCTGCAGCTTCTTTTCTCTCTCTGTTCTGTTTTATCTATTTATGTGAAACAGCTGGCTGAAACCATCTTCTTAGCGCAGTAAGACAAATATGCAGCAGCAGCTTCACTGCTGCAAATTCATTGTAGTGTAAATATACCATTGTTCAACTTGTTTTCTGGTAGTACAATGATGTTTTCTACCTCAAGGTGCCTGGTGTCTTCTAGTAACCCTGACTAAATCTCAATGAATTCTTTTATGTCATATCTTTTTTACACTAACAGAGGTTAATTCTCGAGGAAGTTCTCAAGTATATGCACAGCTAAGTTTTACTGCAGATTAAATTCGAGTGTATTGACAGTGCAGGCCTTGAAAATGATCTTAAGAGATTGGTCATTAGAGCAGTGGTCAGAAACACTAATCATCTGTGTCTGTCTTGTTCACAAACTCCAAGTTCAAAGGCAGCTATTGGTCTCCAGGGAATACTTAAATGTTGCATTGGAATCATAGTGGCTGAGGAATTACATTTTCTTCTCAGCCTGTTACTATTGCTAACCCAAATTCATTAAAGCATTCAAGAATAAAGTGGAAATCTACCCTCAGAAGTTGTGTTCTGGTGTCTTTTATAAAATTGACATGTAAGAACTGTGTCTGAAGTCCAATCATGGAGCCACGCAGAACTTACTGTATCTGCTTTATTTTTGTAAATACATACTTTGTTAAGGTGAGGGATAAATAATGTTTAAAACTATTCAATATATTTAATATTTGAACCATTTCTGAAAGGTTGATACCTAAGCAATTCCCCCATACTTACATTTCTCCCATCCTTAATTAAGACTGAGTTGTTTGCAAATTCTCTGACCATGATTCGACACTGCAAATTTGATAGCTGAAAAAAATATGGAAGAAAAACCACAGGCATACTAGAAGAAAATAGAACTTATTCTATTGCACACTGCTCCATAGTATGAAATATTAATCTTGTAAGTTCTTTATAATACAAATTGCTTGTGTTTCTTCTATTCTTCTCATAACAATAGACATTTTTAAGTAAGTCCACACGTGATTCTGAGCATTTATTTTCCATTTTACTGCTATTCTCAATTTTCTCTGCAGGCATCTACAAGGCATGCCACACATTTTCTGTCTTCTGCTGTGAGAATGCAGTAAACATGAACAAAAAACTATGGCACGTTTGCTCTGTATTACTGATCGTTGCATGATTTTTTAAGCAAAAGTAACCTGAAAAATGAAATGAGATTTGAAACTATAAAAATTACAACATACTTATTTTCAAGGTCCAGTTGTTTCTGACATGCTAAGCACTTGCTAAGATACCTAGGAACTTAGTAGTTATTATAGCTTACACTCTTTGGTTAGCAAAAATAATTTTACAGTTAAAAAAATAAATTTGTTCCATTTATTTGCACACTTAAGGGCAAAAGCCAGCTTGAAATTGTATTTTGGTATTTTATCTACCTATGTGAATTGCACAGCTTGCAACTCAAAAGTTAATGAACCACACAGGGCAGTTAGAAACCAATGGTCCGTAGGAACTTTAATATATTGTACATACAACCATACAGTTCCTCCTAATTCATTTATTTTTTGTTCTCTCAAGTGAGGTATTTCTGCATTAAACAGAATCTAAATCAGCTGTGCATACACAAACTTGGAAATATATTTTCAAGTAAAATAATGAAATAGATGTAGCCTAGCTGGATGTTAAAAGCATGCACATGTGAATTCAGAAGCATGCAAAAATGCAATGCATTGATATGATGCAAAAATACTTTTCTGCTTGTGTTCTCCCCTTCTGTCTTAAGACTCAAACATCCAACTACAAGCCATGTTGAGCAATATGTCCCAAAACAAGGATATCTCCCTGAATGCCACGAAGGGCTGGAATAAAACTGAACTGCTAATAGCTGATGACAGCTGTTTGCCTGCAGGTTTAATAAATCCCTGAACGGATGTTTCTTGGTGTCTGCTTCAAAACCTACTTGGCCTTCAGAGCTGACAGAGTAGCATCAATGGGAATATTACAACTGAAAAAAAGCAGTTCCAGCATACTAATGCAGACTGAATAAATCTCATTTCAGCAAAAGAGTTACAATGAAATCTTGCAAAAATTTCAGAGATAACCTGGTTTTAATACAAAACCATTTTGACTTTGGAAGGATCTGAATGACCATAGAGTTTTTAATTATGTTTATTAAGCAAATGCATCTTTAAAAATACTTTAAAAATTCTATCATATATCTATCAGTATGTGTGAGCTTACTGAGAGAAGCAATGGAGTTAATGTGCAGAATAAACAAGTGGTATGGAAATACAAAGAATTCAAAACTTTCTGATGAAAAAATTCCAGTTATAATCCAAATGACAAAAACAGAAGACAAGCATGGTAAGTTTGTAAGCCAAGATCTTCAGATTCTTAGACCATAAAGTTTTGAGAGAATTCTTACAGATCTACCAAAGTAGATAGCTAATAACAACATAGTATAAAAAAAAAAATCAGAGGATAAAGAAAGAAATACAGTAAAGTACTATACAACAGGTCTCTAAAAAGCAGTTTGACACATTTTGTAGAAAGGTGTTTGTAGACAGGTTTTAGCAACTCACAATCGCTGCTAAGACTGTTGAGCCAACACAGAATCAAAAGGAATGAATCAGAAGTAGTGTTAAATGGCTGATTTTAGGAAAGACAATGCTGCACACTACATGCACTTTGATACAGAAATATAGTAAAGAGATATTTCTTTGCTACCACAAAATTAGGTCATTCTCTGAGTAAAACAAAATATACATACATACGTACATACATGCCCACACACATACATGAATACACACACACACATACATATATAAAAGGAATTTTAGTGGTATTTCCAGTCCAGGGAATGATTAATTCAAATGTTGGCTGACACCAGTATATGCAGTTGCGTTGTTCTTAGTTTAATTCCTGATTAATCTTTGGGACAAAGCTTTAATTGCTATGCTGAGTGAGAGTATTCTGACTTACAGCAGCTGACACGTTACTGCATTTTTGCTCAAGTTTTCATTACTTTGCAATTAATAGTTAGCAATTAGTTAGCAATTAATAGTAGATGCAATTTTTCGTTTTTGGCAAAATGGGACAGCATTTTTGTAGAGTCCAACCTAAGTATTAACAGAGCTCTCAGCTGTTCTGTATTTTTTACTTTCATTTTAGAAAAATGTAAGGAACTTAGATTCTCAATGCCTTGTCTTTTATTTGCATCCTATTCTTTCAGCTATTTTACACTTCAAAATAAACCCAAGTGAATATAGTACAACAATTCACAAGCAGAAATGTATGGAATCTCATGAAAGTTGTCTAAGTGAGGACAAGATTTATTGTCCACATATTTTGCTTGATGAGTGAAGTACAAAGAGATCAAACTATCTGGCAGTAGTTCTGAATAGCAACAGCAGTTTGAACTCAAATATGATTTGCTGTATAGAGACTTTTAGACTGAAGATACTTTTGAAGAAACGCCTTACATAGAATATTTTTTAAATTTAAAGATTATCTGTTACTTTTAGAAAAAGAGATAAAGATGAAAATGGAAGTGGATTTGGAGAGTTTCAAAGAGGAAACAAAGCCGCAATAAATTTAGGCGCTGACATTCTACTTGAGGAACCAATTGTAATTCTGATTTAGTTCTGAATTTGTGACCAGAGCAGGAATGAGGTTTTCACAAAAATGTTGAGCTATGAAACTGGGACTGAAATTGCTATCTGATTTTCTTCTAGATATTTGCTCATACAGTGCAAAGACACTGTGATAGACTGAAATGTTGATGGTTAATGTCACAAACAATTGGCCATTTCCAAAGCAAAAGGGTGCTTTGCTGATGATGTGCAAGGAAATATCCAGGTGCAGAGGGGGTGTACACTCACCACTGGAGCTACAACCTGTGTTTTGAGCCAGATAAGGGAAGAGGAAGATAAGACACAGATCCTGCAAAATGAGGTCATGGTTTTTATCAAGCCAGTGTTCTCCCTTACAAAACTGGCTCCCTGTAAATCTCCCTGTACACCCCAGGGGAGGTATTGGGACATTTATACATAGACTTGAGGGTGTTCATCCCTTCTGATGAGGCATGACTGGCTAGACTAGGCTGGCATGAGAGGCAGTGGTCATGTCTTACAAGGGGTCATAAACCATCACATCAAAGATCCCTGATTATACACACATATCTGGGCCCCTCCACCAGAGGACTGCGCATGATCCACACTGTTTTAAGTGTTAAACTCCTCTCTTCAGGTGTTCCCACATGAACACGAGCATTTATTAACCCACTGAAGTTTGTGTTTCATGGACTTCTCCCACATCTAAAGTCTTCAACTGACATCAAAATTGGAACAATCAAGGCTTATCTTTGGGTCCACAGGTGGTGATAGCTTTCCTCTTTTCTATCCTTCTGCTCTTATCCTTTCTTTCTCTCTCTTTCTCTTCTGAATACATTTTCTTCATTGTTATTTTTATGGTTCTATATTGCTATATTTCTACAGACAATTAAAAAAAGGGCTGCATACCTCATTTTCACTGTAACCAAATTGTTCTTAAATTGACCCTACGTGTGTATATATATATATATATATATATATATATATATATATATACACACGCACATATTTATATGAAGGCACCATTCCTTCAGCATCACATCACTCTAATCTACCTCAAGAGATCTATTATCAAGCACAGTTGCCCTTACCTTCAGGGGCAGGTTGTAACACACAAGCATTTCAGCTTTAAAAATCAGGAAGAACAGGGCAAGGAAAATGTAGTACCTTTGAATTTATGTATGTACCAAGGCTTTCTTCAACACAAATATACTAAGTTCACTGAAATTATAGATGCCACAAGTTGCTTACTTGTGGAAAGATTAGGTGAGTTGAATCTAGTTTAATACTGTTTGATTTCATTTTGCTTCCTTGCACATAAAAACAAAGATTTTCTTTTCTTACAGTAGTACACATATTGGGTATTTCATATTATTGAAAAATGTCCAATCCGCTCATTTTTAACCAATGAAAAATTACAGGGATGTAAGATGACCAAAGCAAACCAAAACCAACAGAATTTCTACTATTTTGACTGTGAGTCAATCATTAGTAATTGGTGTTTAAAAAGTCAGTCATGCCATGGCTACATTTTGTGCATAGTGTTTCACGACGATGATGATGATTTCATTATACAAACTTTCTGGTGGTTATGCAATAAGAATGATCCACTAACGCAGTAGAAAAGCTTTTCCCAACTTTTGCTCCCAAATCTGGCCTGGACCCCCCCTTTTCTAAGAGAAAAGGGAAAATTAGCTCATGATACCAGCCTCCCTCCTGTGTCTGTGCTGGGAAACAGAGCTTAGGAAAAAAAATATCAACTTCAGACTTTCTTTTAGTGGATACTACATTTTCTTAGATGGGAGATTCATCCTCAATGAAGCACAAAGGACTACAGAAAACTTCTTGACCTACTGTCCAAAGTAGGTGAAGAGGTGCAGCATGTATGTCAATTAAAAAGGAGGAGAAACATTACCCTGCTGACCAGTGCAAAAGGGCACATCAGTGGATTACTCAATCCTCAACCTGTCAGTCAATTAAGGTCACTAGATTTTGAAGTGCTGTTCACTGCATTAAAGAGTACAAGGCTTACATGCACTTGCTCACTACTTTAGATACAAGGTACAAGGACATCCTTCTAGTTCTTTCCAGTTTTCGTATCCACGTTTTCTTCAGTTTTTGTATCCTTGCTTAGTCACAGCTGAAATATCCAAATCCACAAAACTAGGTATAAGCACTCTAATAGAAAAAACCCCACAAGGAGAAAGGAATATACAAAAATTTCTGCTGCCACATAGCTGAAAGCATTGCATCTTTGCTGATTTAGAATCCCTGGGTCAAAGAGGCTAGCCTGCAATACTCCTTCAGATCTTGGCCAAGTAGGCAGCACTCAGAAATAAGAAGGGTAAAGCATTAGACATACTGCAATGAGGTAGGGGAACTTTCTCTTACTGCCTACCTCATTGTTGACTTTTGAGTTTTGTATTCCAAAAGGCAGGACCTAACAATTACATCTCAAGGGGCAATTTTAAATATTACATGGATGTCTTTATGTAGAACTAATAAATATAAACAGAAATTCTCTGGATGAACTTGATTTATTTGGAGAAAAAAAAAAAAAGTTGCATCCTTTTCCCAAGATATTTATTAATTATCTTGGAATATTTTTTTCTTCAGTAGTCAATTTCTAAGGAAAATCAGTTGCTGATTTTCAGCCTTTTTAATTAAAAAACTTCAGGTGAAGGACATAATTGCTAAGTCAAGCAGTGGAATTTTTTTTTTTTAATCAGTTTCTAGAAATAAAGCTGAAGGTGCCTTAAAAAGTACACAATAAAATAGGAAAATATGGAAAAAAACCCTCATTTTCCAAAGCCTTTTCACAGTAATATCACTCCAAGCTAATTGTCTCAAAAGTAAAAAAATAAAATGTAATTATTTAATGACAGTAAATAAGAATAAGATGTTGCTATAATCAATGTCAAGAGAATGGACTGATTTGAACTTTCTTGAAGAAGAAAGTGTATAAAGAATATTAAAAGATAGATAAGCCAACCTATTTTACTTACATGGAGGATGTCTGTGTGTATGTATTAAATAATGGGTTTACATTATTATTCTATCCTAGGGAATGGAAATCTCTTTCAGCCCTTGAACATATTCCATGTATTATAATTTCCATGGCTTCAGACCTTGAAGACTTTTTTTTTTGTTCTTGGTATGAAATCCTACCTGCACAGAAATCTTCAACAAAGTTCCCATTGCCTCAAACTCTTTGAATATATGTATATTACACAATGAAGGAGATGTAGTCTGGAAATACCATAAGGGTCTTGGGAAAAAAGAATCCTAATGGTATTGGACCCTTGAGATAAGTGATAGTCGATTTGGGGTTTTTTGTTTGCTTGTGTACAATTATGCCTGAAGAACTATTTTTATACTTTTAGAATCCCTTTTGATGAGCACCTTATCTGTCAGACTGATCTGTCCAAAAATGCTCAAGCCAACTGTAAGCTTGTTTTGTATTCCTTCATCTTTGTATAGATGTAGAAATAATGGAAATAACCACTTTTATAATGAAAATGTCCACTCTTTTGGCAATTGTGGAAGTGCAGCTGTATGTTTGAAAGTTTACATATAAGTACTCTGAAGTTTACCTTGTCCTTGAGATGACAGTATCTAATAAAATATCTAATAAATAAATACCTAAAATAGCTAATAAATATTTTTCAGGTGAACAGACTTTTTTTTGCTTTTCCTCCTTAAATAGTATGAAGAACCTACAATGTTGTATTTTTCTTTTGAAGTTTTTTTGGACTTGCAAAAAATTTTAAAGAGCATTTGTTGTCTACATGTGCATATTCTTTTTGGTTGTTAAATCAGCTGAAATGATATTCAGTTACACAAGAACTTAAATTTCAAGACTGACGAAGCTGATTAAAACCTATTCAATCAGGCTGTAGTGTGATCAAATTTGGTCTGAAAGGTCAAGGCTAAAATAGCTTCCTATTTCTCCATCTGATGTTTATAATCTCTTAGGTCAAATCCATCTGAGAGGAATTTTCCTTACACAGAATGACATGCATAAGGAATGAAGAGGGTGGTAGATTTGCTTTTATGAGGAAATGCAAATGGGGGATTGGAGTATGATTTTGTTCTTCAAGATAAGCAAAGCAAGTGAAAAGGAGAAAAAAACTGAGATACTCATGGGAGGGGGTGGGAAGAAAATAACAAAACTGAAAAAAAGGGATAGACAGCTGGTTAGACCAGTTATTTGCATTTTTTTTTTGTATTTTGTTTCTTTTCTTTTTATTTGAAATAATCTGTTTTTCTTTATATCTATCTTCATAAATATTCCACCATTTTGCCCTCTGTTTTTTTTTTCCTTCTGCATTTTTCATGCCCTTTTGTCAAAAGCTATGTCATTTTGAGAGGAAAAATCTAGTCTAATCTATGCACCTTATTTTTCCTGCCTAAACAAGGAGCTCCTGGAAAATGAAGTCCTTGAGGGTCTTGAACAGTTTGAACCTTTCTTTGATCACTAATATTGGAAACATATTTAGCACTGAGTATTAACCTAGTAATTTACCTGCTAGGAATAACAGTTTGACCATTAAGGACAGGAAAGATTTTTTTTCCCCTTTTGTTCAGTGTAAATATCAATATTTATCCATGGGTTTTTTTTTTCCTGCATTTGTCATTTTTGTAATGGCTCATTACTGTACCCACATCTATTTCTGCCTTTTCTTGGAATTTTTTGTCTCCCTCTCCTCTCCTCTCCTCTCCTCTCCTCTCCTCTCCTCTCCTCTCCTCTCCTCTCCTCTCCTCTCCTCTCCTCTCCTCTCCTCTCCTCTCCTCTCCTCTCCTCTCCTCTCCTCTCCTCTCCTCTCCTCTCCTCTCCTCTCCTCTCCTCTCCTCTCCTCTCCTCTCCTCTCCTCTCCTCTCCTCTCCTCTCCTCTCCTCTCCTCTCCTCTCCTCTCCTCTCCTCTCCTCTCCTCTCCTCTCCTCTCCTCTCCTCTCCTCTCCTCTCCTCTCCTCTCCTCTCCTCTCCTCTCCTCTCCTCTCCTCTCCTCTCCTCTCCTCTCCTCTCCTCTCCTCTCCTCTCCTCTCCTCTCCTCTCCTCTCCTCTCCTCTCCTCTCCTCTCCTCTCCTCTCCTCTCCTCTCCTCTCCTCTCCTCTCCTCTCCTCTCCTCTCTTCTGTTCTTCTCCTTTGAAAGGAAGAAAAAAGCATTGACGCAAACTACACAAATAATTTTTAAATAATGGATATTTCCTATATTGTCATACCTGATTTTGTCTGCAGTGAAACTTTTAAATTTATCCACAAGCATAACTGCAATTTTCCTGTCTATCTTGATCAGAAACAATGAGCAGTATGACGGTGAGATGTTTTAATGTTCGCATTTGCATGTCAATTTTGTAATTAAGCATTTGTAAATTCACACTGAATACTTTTAGAATTAGGATCAGGAATGCTCTCCCTAGGCTATATGGCTCCAGCCCCCCTCCTTGGAGGGACTGCCAAATGTCAGAGAAGTCTGTTAACAACAGCTGAGCAGATCCATGGGACTCCTCTGCTTTGCCAGTAGCTTAATCCCCTGTGCAACATCTTTATCTGGATTTGTGTGAGACACCACTATTTAGCATTCAGTAAGTAGAAAAGGCTGTTCTCCTACAGTGATGACCTCCCTGACCTACTAGAGGAAACCAAAAATTACACTGATCCATTAGAAAGATTAAGACAAAGACAATAATAGCTGCTGTGATTTATCTTTCTGTTTTTATGAAAAGTTCACAAGTTTGCCAGAAATGACAGACAAGAATAGATAATCTCTGCTTTTTATCACTCAGATCAGACAACCTTAATGTTACCAATGAAAAGACAAATGCCATGCTTCTATTTGTGGAGGCCGAACAAAGAATAGATCATTCTTTTTCCCCTAGGAAACATAAAGTTAAAATTCTTTACTTTGAGGACCAGAGTAATAATTCAAGTGACATTTGGCAAGGTGAAACAAATAGACAGTTATTATTACTAATGTACATCTGTTTCAGTATTTGACACAGACAAGGTCAGAGAGCACTGACCATTTCCTCTACAGAAATTTTGCGGTCAATCAGTGTATGTAACTTTCAGTGAAATCTTTACTGATACAGGGATTTTGTAGGTGATATTAACAGCAAAATTAAATGAAGCTTTAATTTTTTATAATTCGTTGGAAATTTATTCATCCTTCTGTCAAAGCAATGGGGTCTGATTATAGAATTATCTGCTGCAATCATCACACCTTTGAGCAATATCAAGGCTGAGTAATTAAAAATAGCAAAGCTGTGCAAATAATTTACTAATAAAGATGAAATGATGAAGTTTTGTTTTAACCCACATAGCAAAGAGGTTAAAAAATGTGACTAAATGGTTTGGGATTTTAAGGGGGAGGTTGCTGAGTTTTGGGGGTCGTGTTTGTCTTTATTTTTAATATGCTGCAGAGATATGAATTTACATAGCTCAAGCCCAAGGGACATGACACCCTGCATGATGGAAAGATCAAGGAAGGAAAAGTTGGTATTAAACATGAAATCTCATATAGTCCCAATCCAATTCTTCTCAGGACTATATGGGAACAAGGAAATATTGGTTTGTGGTAATTTTTTAGCATTAGAAATAATCTTTCAGGTTCTATCAAAGGACAGACCATTAATCTATTGCTCTTTCTTTAAAATGTAAGAGCCTATAGTTATTCAATAAAATAATGTGCTTGAGTACGTTACTTTGTTAATGTTTTTCATGCAGTGTTCACCAGGATAATTTACAACACTAATAGTTTAATTGCTGAATAAGTGAGGCTGGGAAGTCTAATCCAACCCTTCTGCTCAAGGTCAGCTAGAGCAGAATTGCCCAGGACCATGTTAAGTTGTGCTTTAAATGTCATTGAACATAAGACTAAAATCTCTCCAGGCAACCTGTTCCATGTACTTTTGAATATCAGCACATATTATATACTGATTAAATTCTCTACTCCTGACAGTATGACTGAGATGGATCTGTGCCTGAATCCTCTTTTTTCATTTTGGTACTGGACACCTACTTTCAAGAATACGAAGAAATTTCAGGAAAATACCTTATACCTCAGTTAATAGTGAGACAACTACAAAAGACAGGCATTTACTAGCATAGTAGAAAACCTGAGGACATTCTAAATTTTATTTTTATAAAATAAAAATAAATACTACTAAAATGCTCTGTGTGCATATATATCTGTATTGGTGTTTCTTTTTTGCAGAAAAAAAACAAATCAAAACGCAATGCACAGTAATAGATAGCAGAGAACTAGTTTACAAGTCACTTAAATTTGTTGTTGCAAAAAAATGAACATAGTTGACCAGAATAACTTTAGACAACAATGCTTTAAAATATTATCCTTTTGACTTCTTGTGTCCTGGTTTGACCATTTTTTGAATGCGGAATGTAAATAATGGGATGTGAATAATTCATAGAATGACAGGATTGTAGAATGTCTTGTACTGGAAGGGATCTTAAAAATCTTTTCATTCAAACCCCCTCTTCCATGGGCAGGGATATCTTAAACTGGATCAGATAAGTGGTGCAGGGCCCCATCCAACCTGGCCTTAAAGACTTCCAGGAATGGGGCATTTGTTCCAGGGCATTGCCACCCTCACAGTAAAAATTTCCTCCTGATATCTAACATAAACATAAACATACCCTCTTTTGGTTCAAAGCCTTCATCACTTGTCCTATCACTACATGACCTTGTAAAAAGTCCCTCTCCACTTTTTTATAGCTCTTCTTTAGGTACTGGAAGGTGCTCTAAGGTCTCCCTGGAGCCTTCTCTTCTTCAGGCCAAACAGCCCCAATACTCTCATCCTGTCTTTATAGGTGAGGTAATTGCACTAAGCATTCTGAGAGGAGTAAGTTGAAAAGGAAAAAAAAAAAACAACTTCTGAGTAACATTCTGTGATTTCTACCTAATTATTCTCTACTGAGTTCATAAAAGCACTCTCCTGTGCATCATTGAACTTATTTGTTTGAGGAAGAGGCAATAAGAAACAGTAAGAATTACAGATTTTGAATATTGGTTTTAAGAGAAAATGCAGAGATTAAAAAACCCTAATGAATTCTCTGAAGACTCCACTGTGCACTTTTTCTTTACTTAATCTTCCATAGCCAAGAAAATTGACAGAAATAGCAACCCAAAACTACTTTTGTATAAAATAGATCTCCTCAATAACATTTCTATTATAAATTTTCACTTACAACACCATAAATAACATGAACACATGCTGTACATTACACAGAATTGGTATGCATTTTCTTTATCTCCTTACTACATCATAGAGGGAAAAAATCCTCACTTTGGAAAATAATGTATAGCTTTTAGCACTCAAAAGTTAGAGTGATTTCTCACTTCTGTGAGCAAAATAATTCTGAAATGTTGAACACTTTAGAAATACATTTTTACTTTATGATGATAGTACTTTAAAACAAGCAAGAGGGAGGCATGAACTTAATTCCAGACATGTTTGTTATAATGTAGAGGGGTTGCATGTAAATCCAAAGATGCATGCTAATAAAAAAATCACAAAGGATTTGGGGTTTTTCTTTGCCTGATTCTGTGGTCATGGGAAAAAAAAACAAAAAACAAAAAACAAGTCCTTATTTGTTTGGCCTGTTATTCATAGTACAGGAAAACAAAGAGCTAAACCATCTCCTGCAAGGCACTTTTATTCAGTCTGAGACATATATAGCAGACAGTTCCTGTCTGTACAAACAAGGAAAAAAGTCCTATTTAAAGCACAAACTGTTCTCATGATCCCAGTTTTCAATCTCTCAATTCACACCAGAGACAGACAAATTTTTGTATCCAGTAATAATTCTGCAGAATGTCATAAGGATTTTTTGGTTCAGACCCTGCTAACTTTTACATTCACAAGCTCATTCAATCAGAAAGATTTCTTCCTGTCCTACTACACAATGTGTTCTTGATCATAAATGAGCAATCACTGAAAGCATTGAACAAAATCTTCCCACGGAGGGTGTACTTCAGTGTTGCCAATGAACCATGCTTGAGAACCACTATTATATTTTTGACACCTTTATGACTGCTGCTAGAGAAATCAGAGCTGTAAGGCATCATTGAGTTAAGTTAAAACATCCATCCTTATGAGAGGAAAAGAATGGGGGGAAAAAGGCCTGTCCAGTGTGTATCACAGAAACAACTTTGCATCCTTTGAAGCTGAAGCATCTCTGACACTTACTAACCCTGGTTCTCAGTGATAATGAGTACCACAAACATGCCAAGGTTCAATGGAACACAGAGAATGGAATATTATTCTATTGTTCACAACATTATACTCCCTGTTTTTCTGTATGTGGGATGTGGGATTAGCCAGCAATGTAGGCTTTTTCTGTCCTCAACACCATCATTCATCAGTGTGGGCACTGCACAAATGTAACACGGCTGCGCCATCCCCCCACTTAGCAGGATTAATGGCCAACCCTGAACAACTGGAATGTGCAGGCAACCTGACTGCAGACTGACTACATTTGTAAACAGCTTGTACACAAGGTAAATTACAGGATTCTCAAATTATTTCTGAGAACCTTGTATTGTGCCTCCAAAAGAGACTATTGAAACTTCTTCAACTATTCTGTCCCCTATGCATGTTCTCCAGGTGACCATTTATTTTTCTTGTCTTTTCAAAATCTTTTCCTCCTATGTTCTTCATACCAGCAGTAAAGAGTGAAGGTGAAGGATGATGTCTGAATTAGTGCTGCTGTTGAAGACTATTCTTTAAAAGAGCTGTGAAAGAGACTTGCTCAAAGTATGAAATATGAAACCTAGAAGATAATTTAAGTGACAGGCTCCAACTTTTATGGAGGCAAATGGTCTCCCTAACTTTTCATATAATGAAATGGTCTTTTATTAAAAACAAAAGATATGTAATCTTCAGATATTTTTCTAGTTGGGCCATGCAGTCTAGACAGTTGCTTTGATTTCCTTCTTTGAGTTCAGGGAATTGGTTGAAAAAAGTGTCAGATTAATTGAAGTCTATTACATAATATGATTCATTTGACACAAGTTCTGTTTACAGTCTTTTTTTCTCCTAAGAACTCAAATTTTTCTCCATAAGATTAAAAGATCAGTACTGGGACAAGTACAGTTAAATGTCTTCATCAATGATAAAGATAATGGAATCAAGTGCATACTTAGCAATTTGTCTGATGACTCCAAACTGAGTGGGGCAGTTGACACACCTAAGTGATGGGATGCCATCCAGAGGGACCTGGACAAAATCAAGAAGTGGGTTGAAAGGGAATTTCATGTGGTTTAAAGAGACCAAGTGCAAGGTACCACACCTGGGTCAAGGCAATCCCCTCTATCAACACAGGCGTGGGGTTGAATGGATCAGAAAAGAAAATATTTGCATATAATAAATGCTAGACTACAAAGTCTCACCTGGTTTTGACTTTGTTCTAGAAGCCCTATTTATGAAAAATAAAGCCATACCTAGAACATACAATGTCTTTGTCTCCTGACTCCAACATTAAGGTAAATAGGCCTCAAGCTGACTTTTTTTTGTTGTTGTTTAAAGGTAATCCCTTTAGATGAGCATTGCTAGCTTCCCAACATTGACTGACTGAAGATTCTCAAGCAACCTTGGTGGCTCAGTTTAAGGAAGTTTAAGCTACAATGCTTGCACTTTATATTTGGAACAGATAAAGGGATTTATAGCAACAAAGATTTTTCTGATATCCTCATCCTGAATCTTTGTAAGCACAAAAACTTACTTTTTATTTTAAAAAGAAAAAAAAAAAGATGTTTGAAGACACAAAAGATGTATTACACTTGCACTGTCCTGTAAGCTGCAGTTTCTTATCACAAAAAGATTTATATCCCATGATCTCAAAGATGCATTGTTTTTTATAGATGCTATGGCAGCTGGGGAGAAGGGAATGGCAAATGGTTTTCCACCTCTGTAAAAGAGAGATAACTGGTTTGCTAAGTATTTTTGTGTGCAAAGTAATGGATCATATTAATCATGTCCACACTCAAAGTAGAAATTTAAGAGGGCTTTCACCTGATATATAATCAATTGAACTTTGTCATTGAGTGGTAAGACATACATGAGTTTGTGTGTGTAACTGTGTATGTGCTGATATACACATATTCACACATGGATTTGGAAGAAAGAAGGAAAGGGAAAGAAGAAAGTAAGGCCTCTCTTCCAAGTTTTTTTATTCTGTTCTCTAGGAAAATGTTCACCTGCTCATTGTTCTCTCAAAACACTGAATCATTTTAACAGGAACAGAGTCTTGCAGTATATTAACTACATGCTCAGCATCAAACCTCATTCAGCCTCAGAATGATAAAGGGTTATGATGAAATCCTTTCTTTCAGCACTGTGCAAGCTTTCTGCAGGTATTTTTTTTCCTGTAAACCTCAAAGTGTTTTACTAGGCCTTGAAGAAACCTGTCTGACAACAATTTCACATACTTCCTTCTCAATTAGCTGCAAAGGTGCATTGGCTGGGTTTTTTTGGTTGGTATGGTTTTGGTTTTTTAATTGCAACTTTGAAGTAATTGGGGAATAGGTTCAGGGATGTTCACCTGATTATCTGAATGTAAAGAAGAGTTGTCCTGCTGTCACTATAACTTCCAAGAAGATTCAAGAATAGAAAGAAATTTAGGATCTTTGGAGACACACATAAACATTTCAGCTATGAGACTTCATTTATTCCACTTCCCTCCTATGACAAAATAAGTCTCTTCTGTGGTGTTAGCAGAAAAAATGCAACTATTTGCACCAACCGAGCAATCTTTACAGTCATCTTAGATTAAGGAACACTGCCTCAAACTGCTTTTAGGAAGTGAGATTTGTAGCACCTAGCTGAAATCTTCAAGGGACACTTGACGAGAAAAATGCTTTTTCAGGCAGTGCATCACGTATTTCACATTTCTCACATATAGAGAACTGCATTTTATACTAAAATACAAAGGATTACTTTGAAAGCAGCTTGATTTAAGTTTTGTAGGAAACTAAGTAAAAAGCCTGATGCTACTAGCTTTTTTGTTTTCTCTTCCCTTCAGACCCACACTGGAGTTCTGTAAATTTATATGCTATATATTTGTATTGTGCTCTGATGGGTGATTTTTTTTCTCTTCCTCCTTGTCTAGTCACTAGCTTTTAGATTAAAAAAGCACAAATAGATACATAGAAGCTGTGAGTCAGAGCTTTGTCTAAGTACAGCTGAAAATTAGTGTTCCCAAAACTGCCCCCAAACAGAAACAGAGAAAAATAGAAACATGTTAAAAATACTTTGTTTTAAAATAGCTCTTTATGTTTCAGGAGACTAGAGTGGGGCAATATATATTACTTCTTTTATTTCCAGAAGTATAATTTATATTCCTATAGAGACAATCCAGCAAAGACCTCTGGAAGGTGAGATAAGCAAGTGACATTTCAAAATAAGGAATAGATTTGAATGAAGGGAAAAAATTATAAATAATAGGGAATTAGCCTTTTAAAACAGTTTGACTTACTAAGAAGAGAATATAAAATACATTGGAGTAAATGTCAAAACTTATCTGAACAAGAGATTATCTTATGTGAGCTTGATAGTATGACCCACTCAGTTGTTAAAGTCCCTCTAAGGAACAATATCATGCCTTATTGTAGTGATATAGCCAAGTGAGAACCAATCAAAGTTAGAGTATCTGTGTAAAAGGATGACTAACCTGTGTCTAAGGTTTGTGATCTATTTCTATATGCAGAATTTGAAACCAACATTCCTCATAGTAATATTGTTGCTTCCAATTAGACATTTACAAACTGTCTTTGACAAATTTACATGATGAAATGCAAGAGAATGGTGTGTGAACACATCATACACCACATCATGCTACTGAATTGTCCCTGTATTATCACAGTATTTAAGCTATTGTTTTAATTATTAATTATTGATTACATGAACAGCTTCTGCTTGCTGAAATACATCTGCTTGCTGAAATAAATCCCTAATATAGTAAAAGTTTAAAAATTGGTTGTATAGAGAGGTTTCCTTTCCACATTTTGTTGTGTTTACAACCTTTGCCTCTGTCAGAGATCAGGCATACTAGTTACACCTTCCACTTTGAATATAAATAATATCCAATCATAAAAAATATTATGGGGTTTTTTTCTATTATTATAATACCTTTACAGCTACATCTAAAATTACTCTTGTTCTGAGGCTGGTGGTTTTGCTTGGATTGGTTTTTTCCATGTTTTTTGTTTGTTTCTTTGTTGATTTTTTTGGAGGTGTTTTTATCTTTGTTTGTTTGTGGGTTTTTTTTGGGGAGGGTAATGGGATAGGATAGTCTTTGCATAATTTTATCATTATTACTTACTGAAATAAATTGAACTGTAGAGTTATTATATACTTCAACATTAAGTTTACAGGACTATTACCCATACAGCTGAATTCTGCTTTTGCAGATACAAATACTTGCAATGTGCTTTCTTCTATGTACGAAAGTCATCCAAGGAACCGAATAGGTTTGAGTTAAGCACATACATTATATTTCCTATGCTATACATATACATATGGAAGATATTTGCATACAATTTTAGAAACAAACTTAGATGCAATTTAATACAAAATGTTTGATTTGAACTGCGACTTCATACTCTTAGTACAATGTGTTTAGCGAGAAAATGCTACCGTGTCATTAAAAGGTTGCAAAAGCATTTTCATGTTAAAATGGGATTTTTCTTCCTCCTAAATTACTGAAACATTCCATTTTTGAGTTAAATTTATGCATTTGCTTGAAGGAAATGAAGGAAAGATGGTTGAGATGCTGTATATTTAATAAGGTTAAAAAAAAACACATTCTCTAGGCATGCCATGCAATAAGCGTAAACTCAGGAGTGGGGCTTTTAGTACTTTTGACCCCAGGGTATCTGAAGAAACTGATGTTTAAAGATCAGATAGCTTTGGGGCTTTAAAAAAAATTTATTCTGACTCATGTCATGAGAGTGCACAGTTGATTATGCACACTGATTAATTACATTGACTAATTTATTTAAAGCATAATCTAGAATTATGTTTTAATACTTCTTTATTGTAGATAGCTTGTGGTACAGGTTATCTGTGGTTCATAGAATCCAAACAAATGTTCACATTCCTTCTGAGACAAAATGTACCTTTCTAAAACATTTTCCAATCTTCATATATTTTTTACAAAGAAATATCTTTCAGTGTTTATGTCTGCCGAGAATCAAAAATAACTTTAGAGCTTCATACTCAACAGATTTTGCCACTTGGTATCCTAACTAAATTCAGTATAGCAAATTGCAAGCATCTTCTCTTTATACCTTAGTTTTTTCTCACCTGTGAAGAGCAGACATTAAAGCCTTTTTACGAGACATGTGAAAGTACTACCTGTGATAGTGCTCATGAAAATACTTAGATGCCTGAATGCTGATTGTTCAAATCACACTCCTCTAGTTGGAAAAAAATCCATAAATTTAACTATTCTAGAAATCTTTAAGTAAAGTAATTAAGTATTTAGATAGATGATTTCAGAATACGTAGAATGCACTAAAAAGCCACAAAATAGTAGATATGACCTACAGTCAAAATACTTCACAAATCAGAGTTCACAACACAGAAAAGATAATTTTTTTTTTAAGGAACTCTTGGAGCAAAACTGTCTTCTCCCCAACAATACAGGAAATCAAAAGGCAAGATGGAAAAAAGAGAAGATGTCCATATAGCTGGAAATGTAATAGTGCACTACTAAAAGAATGGACTGAAAGAATTTTTTTAGGAAACCAGTCCTAACACTATCACTAACAGGATAAACACTTGTTGATCAGCAAGAGTTAATTAATCTGTGGAAAAAAACAAATGTTCAATTGGATTATGCAGCATAATCTCCATGACTCTTTAGGATCAGGTAGGTGTGTTTAGCAGAGACATCTCTACTTTAAGTTTTATAAGATTGTCTGTGTCTGATCTCCTCTGGTCCCTTCTGGTGACCGTATTTACGCCATATTTATTATGTTTTTATGTGTTTGGCCTTTTGTTCTAAAGACCTTTAAGTGAAGAGAGGATTTCTCTGTGGTTTTAGTGGGTGGAGAGGTTTTCTCATCCTAAGGGTGAGATTTATCTTCCCTAAAATGCCTAAAGGCCTCTGAAGCTAATATTTAATGCAAGTCAGTCATTAAGGGTTCTTTTATCATCCCAGAGGAGAGATTTACCTGATTTTAGACAAAGTTTGGAAACTGGATAGGTAACACAGATTCTGGAGATCTTACTTGCTCATTGACTGAAGACGAGTGTGATTAGATGGCATTTTAGTGTAGATGCTTAACTTTCCAGTGTTTGAAATTATGACATTATGAATTTTGATTGAAATTATGAAAGTCTTTTTGTGGAGTTGTCTGAATAGATATTTGGGATCACAAAGGACAAGACTGGGTCGACATCCATACCGAGAAGCTAAATGTGCCATGAAATGGCTTTTCTTTCTGAAGTCTTCTGATACAGAAGAATCTGCACTCACACGAGGGACTAACAAAGAGACTAACACGAGAGAGGTTTTATGCCAGAATAAGTGCTCAAAAACCCACCAGCCCACATGTTTCTCTAACTGTTCCTGTAACCCTGTCATTTGCTGCTGATAGGAGACATCGTCCCACTGCATCAGTACCAGCACTCAACACAGACATGGTGTTGCAGAGGAATTATAATCAAGCAATGGTTGAACTTGGCAGGAAGCTCATGTGATGGAAAGTGTCTCCACAACTAAAGGTACAGCCTTGGTTTCCAGCTTGAAAGGTCAGCTGTTTGAACTGCTTGTTCAAGCAGTGCCATGTAGAGCAGAACCATGCTCAGATGGTTTTGGTAGATAACTAAAGACGGAAACTCTACATCCTCTCTGGTCAGCTTGTGCAGGTGCTCTGTCACCATCACAGTGAAAAAGTGTTTCCTTGTACTCAGAGACATCCTCTTGTTTCTGGTTCAAGACCTTTGAAAATGGTTCTGTCACTAGGCATCCCTGAAAAAAGTCTTCTCTATCTTCTTTGCACCATCTTTTCAGGTATTTATAAGCATTCATAGAAATCCTTGAGTCCTTTTGTTTTGGTGTGACAAATAAACCACTCAAAGAAAGAAAGTGGATATTCTCAGTTCAGTCGAAGAAAGAACACAAACAATTTCTCCCAGGCTAAGCCCAGGAATCTTAGACAAAAGAATTCGAACAGTCACTATCTCTCTTTCTGTAACCATTGCTTATAGTTATGGCTCTCCACAGCATGCTATTCATGTCACCAATAATGTGAGACGTTTCTACTTTGAGACCAATCTGGTCCCACTTACTGAGTGAGACTATAAAGCTCGCAACTTTTTGCTAATAAAGATTCTTCTTGAGCCTTCTGATCCACCTGGAGACTGGAGTCTTTCTTCCCGTCCCTGACTCAACAGTGTCAACTGACCACAGCTAATACAAAGGACACAATGTTTTCCCAATACAAAGGGGACCAAAACAGCTACAACAATTTAGTGGATCAACAGCTGGTACAAATATTAATCCCCGAGTTCATTAAAACAGTGTGAATATCTCCTTGAGTTGCCAAGACCAGCATGAGAGGAAGAATATATTCCTTTCTGGTGAAAGAAGACACACAGCATTGTGGCATCGAGCATATTCTCTGATACAGTAGTGAGAGTCACATTTGCATTGTGATTGAACTCTGTATTGCAATTGCTGTCATTTTCTATGGGTAACTTAAATTTGCATTGTATTTTCACAAGCAGTAAAACAGAAATCCTGGGTGACATCAACATTCTTCAGATAGGTAAATCTCATATGAAATATCATACTCCGCATTTCTGAAATACCTAAAATAGCCTGGTTAGAGGACTCTGACACACGGCTAAACAGCCTCAGGTCTCTTTCCCTTTCCTTACATGAGAGGTTGCCTAGTTCCTTCATCCTTAATAAATATAGAAAGCTACAGTGCAGTAATGGAAGCCAGGAGTTTCTCAATCAAATTTATATATTGATGGTTGACTGCAGTGATATGAATTGATCAGACAGGCTGGATGATAATCAGTCCCTGATGCACAGCTTGAGCTGAGGACATTGGCAAACCTTTTTAGTAGCACTGGATGCAGAAGGCTCCTTTATGTCTACCCTGGCATCACTCCCATTTTGTGATCTGGAAACAGAGAAGGGAGAGACAGGCATTGCATGTTCTAGATACAGGTTGTTTGGAAAAGGCTTTGGCACAAAAAAGTGAGTTTACATTCATAGAAGTATTTTGTTGATCGGATTACTTTTAGAATTAATGTAGCATATCAAAAATATGCTACATTATTTAAACTTGTCTCATTTGATTTCTACATTGTACTAAGTTCTGTTCCATTTTTATATAGTTATTTTCTGTAATTTAATTTCTAATTATGTAATATTAGCTTTGCATATTTTTCTAATTTCTAAGATAAGAAAAGCAACATAATTAAGTTATAGCTCCCTATAATAAACAAATCAATCAACACACTTATCGCAGGAGTTTTAATACATTTTAGTCAGGTAAATGAAAGTACTTTTGAAAGTATCTAAGACTTATTCTTCTCACAGGTATTGTGTGTTGTACACCCACATTATGTGTGATAAAAAAGTCAGAGATTAGACTTTAGATTAGATAACCCTAAAAATTATCATGTCTTGTTCTATGGGTCTACTTTCTATACTGTGATTTCTGAAAGCTTGAAAAATATTTTTCCTGGGGAAAGTTAGTCTCAAGACAAGAGTCTTGAGAGAATTTTGGATAATTTGTACAAGACAAATTATCCAAAATTCAAATCCAAAAAGCAAATGCAATCAATGATTTATGCATTTTGCTTAAAGAGACAAAATGAAATGGGGATGGTGCATTGTTGCAGTAATGAGTGATGCAGAGACCCCAGGCAGGTGCAAAGGAGTGCTCTTAATTGCCAAAAACCCGGACTTTTTAAGCAGTTAGCCTGTTTACAGTTTTAAGCAGTTGACCAGTTTACATAATTTTAAGGCACAACAAGCCCAAGTCCACCAACCACCATGCACCACGATGTGGACACGCGGCAGTCACACAGCATGTCTCTCACGTCTCTCACCTCTCTTTACCCCTATTCAAGCCGAGTCACTCTCCCATATTTTCCCTCTACTTAGCCTAAGTTACAGGCTGGAGCCATGCTACAAGGCCTTCCCTTACATGTTGCTAACAATTCCCCCTTCTTTGTTTATGCATTCCACAGCTAAAACTGCCTGCGCTGGTAAAGCCATTATCTAATCAAGATTACTGTTGATCATTCATTGCACACGAGATAAAATACATGGGATTTATCCCGCAATGATTAAGAACATGCCAAAGATAACTATGCCATACATTTCTAAGTGTTTAAGCCATGCCCCAAAGCCAAGGTTGTCGAGTCATGAAGACACCCCCCCTTAAATCCCATTCCCAATTGTATGCTATACAACTGAAAATAGGAAAGGTAAAGTTGGAAGAAAAATAGTAAGATTTTCTACTAAGTTCGGGAAGAAAGAAATTATCTCGGAGAGAATGAATCAATGAAAAGCAGGAATTGCTGCAAAAATTCTTAATGCAGTGAGTCAGGAAAGCTTAATTCATATCAAAATAATTACTTCAATTTAGGGAATTGAGGCACTGAAAGGCCTTATTTCCCTGAGAATCAAGTCATAAAGAAATAAGCACTTTAAAAGTTTTAAATGCAATTACTGTATCATTTTCATACTGACGTTATGAGTTTCCAGTTTCCATTAAATATCAACCTTCGAGAAACTTAAGTTTAGGAAATTTAAGGGAAGGACTCGATGTAATTTTAAAGAAAACTAGAATAATGTAGGTTCATTTTCCTGGATGGCGGGAGCAAGGAGTCTTACAATACTTGCTCCAGCACTCTGGTACTACCCTGTACTACCTGCAGCTGGACTGAAGTTACTTTCCTCCCTGTAGATATTTTCCCCAGAACAGGAGCACAGCAGCTACTCTGAAAGATAAAAAAGGAGGTAGGATTTTTTTAATTGGAAATTACTGTTTTTCGCCAAGGTAACTGTCCAATCTCAGATTTTTTGAAATTAAGAAGAATCTTGACTGGGATATGCAGTAGAATAGAGGACTGATAACCTGGAATGAGTGAAAGGATGCCCAGAGAGGTTAACAAAGCCAGTTGCATGAGGAGCATACTGAGGTCAGAAGATTTACACATTAAAGATTTAAACAGAACAGAGAGGGAAATGGAAATTCAGAACTGATTGTAAAACAAATGCAAAATGGGAAGAATGTCTCTGCTTTTTCGAAAAAGTATCAGGACTGTCATATGAAATGGGGAGTCTAGCTGTTTGAACCATCTCTAAATCAATCCATATTTTTGGGAAGATATTTTGTCTGTTGTAATTTAGAGAACAAAATCTCAGGATATCCATCCTCAGTATCAAAGACAAACAGATATATTTGAAACTACTCAGCAAGACTTAAGAAAAAGAAAAGGATTTTCCTTGTGTCATGGGCATTCCTCTCTATGTTCTTGTTTTCCAAAATAGAGTCTCGTTCTTTACGTAAGTCTGATGAATCCCTGAACTGTGTCAGATGTTTTATGATAATAAACTTATTTCCTGAACTATCTTGCAATTATTTCCAGGAATTCCACAGCCAAATGGAACATTATTGAATCATATGACACAGACTAATTTCTGCAGTCTTCTATCTTTGTTTACTTCTGCTTCAAAAAGAAAAAAACAGACACACAGAATCATCCCTAGCTTTCTTAAATTCCACATGTAGTAAAACAATGAATGCAGTACTGAGATTCAGCTTTTTTACGACTCAGCTTTCTCAAATGCTGGTGCCCTAAATATTACTTCTGTTCTACTTTATTGTGCGACTCTTTCTGAATGTGAGTATGGATTATTCATCAGATCCAATTTGGTATAGGAAAACATTCTTCTTTCTGGAAAAAGTGTCAATCTCTTTGAATTAAATATGTATAGGGAGAAATATTTTGTGATTTCAAGCTTACAGTTCCTCTTTGGAATTCCACTTACAGGAAGAGGTTATAGTTTGTGTTTTGTTCTCTTGTTTTACTTTTCTAGCTACGTAACTGTTCAAAAGCCGGATGCATACTAATCTGTAGGAAAAGAAAATAAATATTGGGGTTTATTGAGAAGACATGCAAACCAGAAGGGCAAGATGAACAAATTTAACTTTTACTTCCCTGGCAGCTGGAAGCAAGCAAGAAGTTAATTAAAAAAAAAAAAAAAAAAAAAAAAAAAAAGCCACACTTCATATTTGCAAGCTACTCCATACCTAAAAATAGATAGGGTAGACACATACTTTTTCTTTCTCAGACAACTTATTGAGAAGAAAAATCTTTCTCAGAATCATGATATGAAAGGGAAAAGGCACGTATATTGCATTCTTTAGTAAAATGTATTTCTTCTGTATATTCTCCAGAATTTTGCAAAAGGTTTCCACTTTCAGATACATAGTAGCTCATAAATTTGACAACTCTGTATCTTTAGAGCAACGTGAAATATTGAGCATTTTCATTTTGTGGTTTACCATTGAATATAGGATCAGCACAGTTTAAGGACTTGCTACTTACATTACACCTCCAGTGAGTAGATATTGCAACCTTGAGAAACTTATTGATCTCTTCCTGAAATTATTCTTTTTCCAGAAGGAAAAGGAACTTCAAGAGGGAGAAGAAATCTGGTATTCCTTTATTTCTGTTATGAATCAAACCAGCAAATTTAGAAGAAATTTAATGTATGAAAGAACACTACAACATCAGAGACACTACTCGTCACCATACTATAGTGCTTGTAAGAGCTCATCACAAGAGAAGTTCACCACAAAATGAATATTAAATATACTTTGTAAGTGATATCCTTAAGAAAAGTATATAAACCTGAAAGGATCTCTTTGGGATTATTGTCATCATTCTTCTTTCAAGACACAGATATCATAAGAATAAGAACTGACCACTAACTTCATATAAATCTGGTAGAAAAATGCCCCAAGAGAAATGCTTGATTAGTCAGCTTAAGATGACCTTCACTGAATGTGGAGACCTTGGAAAAATATATTGGAAAGAGGAAAGGAAGAAGAAAGAAAAATAAGTTTAGCTTGCACTTCCTGGGCCTTCTGCTGTTTCTCTGAGTAGTGATGAATGGCGTTTATGGGTAAGACCCAAGCTTTCCCAGCAGTCACGGATGTGTCCATACCAGAGGCTAAGGGTGAGGTTAGGAAATACCTGGTGCTTTCTGTGACTGATTCCCGTTCTTGTAAGATGCATGACAAATGCAGGCAGTTTCTAAGGGTGAGACATTCATTCCTGTGTCTGTCTGTCAGCTCCTGGCATAAATAAATCAGGCATACTGGATCCTCACAAGGAGTTCAATGGATCACTGCACTAGATTTTGGAAGAAAGTTTCTCCATATTGCAATATGCTGGGTGGCCTTTTTCTGTTTTGTTCTTGACATGCACAGGGCTTTTCTAGAAGATTTATGTTGTGATGCTGCAATTCTGGCAGATGATATCAGTGATTTAGGAAGGACCTGTTGGGGACGTAAAAGCTCTCCACTCTTAAACTGAAAAATCAATACTGGTGCAAGTCTACTGGGGATTTCTGGATGATTTATTCTTACTAATTATCAGTGTTGGAACCTCTATTTCCAGTTGTTTCCATGGCTGAGATTTCACCTAGTGTTTCCACATATAGAAAAACATGACTAGTAGGAAAATAGCTAAATGTGATGGTTGTCTACTTAGCATGCATTGTCTACTTAGCATGCAAAGGATCTGAACAGCAGAGGTGGAAAGACAGAACGTACACACACAATAAAGACCAAACAAAAACTAATTTAAAGGACAGAAAATTAATATTTAACACTTCTCTAATTCTTAACCCTGACTCGCTGTGACTATGTCTATACAGATGAACACTGCTTAATATCTATCCATCTCACCCAGTTTATAGAATATTAACTGGACATATCTTCTCAAAAGCCATAGACAAAATGAAAAACAAATCAATATTTCTTAAAATTAGTGGCAGCAGAATTCAAATTGTTTAGAGAACAGTCATGCAGCTAAGTACTTTCTGATTCAATTTACTGAATATTACGTCAAAACTTATGTGCATTTCCAAAATTGTGCTGGAAAGCTATAATGTAAAATAACATTTTTGTGGGGGATGGTTTTTTCTTTGTTTTTATACTTTTTTTTCCTTTTTAATCCATGGACTGAAATTAAATCAATGGTGGAAGGTTTTTTATTTAATTAATGTTACAACATGGAGTTCCTGGAACAAAAATTTTCACAATGAAATACCTTAATGTAATAACTAAGATAAAAGCCCAGGAGTGCCTACAATTTAATATTGAATTACATTTTTAAAAGACAGCCATATGTACTTTTCTTTTAAACTTCAATTTCTTAACAAATAAACAGATTATTCACAGTTTTCTGGGAAAAATCAGAGGCATCTTCCACTCTTTCTTGAAGACTGACTCCATTGCATTTCCAAGTTATAATTGCACAAAGAACTGTGTGCTGAAGAGAAAAACTGCTAGGTTCACACAGTCTAAACCAAGCAAGCAAATTTGACTTAAGAGTAGTAGTTCATAAGCCTTGATGAGGGTAACCACAGTTCTGAGGGAGCTGGCTGATGTCATTGTAAGGCAACTCTCAATTATTTTTGAAGACACCTGGATAGGTGTGTGAGGAATAGAAAAAAGAAAATGTCACTACTATCTTCAAGAAAGGCAAAAAGGAGGATGTAGCAGGAAAATACAAGCCAATCACATAAATCTTGTTTCCTGGGTAGGTGACAGAGCAGCTAATCCTGGAATTTATTCCTAGAGAGATGAAGGAGAAGCAGGTGATGAGGAATGGTCAATCTGGCTTTACCATGGGGAAGTTATGCTTCACTAACTTAATCATAGAATCATAGAATCAATGAATCATAGAATCATTTAGAATGGGAAAGGGTCATTGAGTCTGTTAACCTAACACTACCAAGCCCACCACAAAATCATTTCCCTAAGCATCCCATCTACACATCTTTTAAATATCTCGAAGGATGCTGACTCCCCACTTCCCTGGGCAGCCTGTTCCAGTGCTTTATAACCCTTCCAGTGAAGAAAATTTTCCTTATCCTCAACACAGACATCTTGGATCTGTTTCCTCTTTACCTGTACATTGTTACTTGTGAAGAGACCAACCCCCGCCTCACTGAAACTTACTCCCAAGTAATTGTAGAGAGTGATAAAATCTCCCTGAGTATCCTTTTTTGCAGGCTAAGTAAATTCAGTTCCCACAGATGTTCCTCTTAAAATCTGTGCTCCAGACCCTTCAACAGCTCTGTTGACCCTCTCTGGAAACACTTCAACACCTTAATCTTCTTGTACTGAAGGGCTTAAACCTGAACACAGGGCTTAAGGTATGATCCTACCAGGGCTGAGTACAGAGGTCCTATACCTGATGGCTGCACTAATTTTGATCAAACCAGGATGTCATTGTCCTTCTTGGCCACCTGGGCACACACTGGCTCATATTCAGCAAGCTGTGGATCAGCACCATTTTCCTCTCAGCAGTTTTTCAACCACTCTTCCCCAAACCTATATTGTTGCTTGGGGTTGTTGTGACCCAAGTACAGGATACTTGATAGCCTTCTATGAAAAAATTACTTGTCTGATAGGTGAGGGCAAAACAGTGGATACTCTTTACTTGGACTTCAGTCAGACCTGTGACACTGTCTGGTAAGATCCACTTAGAGAAGATGATAAAATACTGGCAGGATGAACAGTGAGGTTAATTGAAAACCATCTAAACAGCTAGAGCCTGAGGGTGGTGATCAGTGGCACTTCTGGAAAACCTCAGTACAAAAGAGATATGGACATACTGGAAAGAATTCAACAAAGGGCTACCAGGACCATTAGGGGATCTGAAGCTTCTGGCATATGAGGACAAGAAGAGACAACTAAGACTGTTCATCCTGGAAAAGAGAAGGTTTAGGAGGGTGAATCTCATCAATGTATATAAATATCTTAGGTAAATACCTAAGTGAACAGTGCAAGGAAGACAGACCTCTTTTCAGAGGTGCCCAAAAGCAACTGGCACAAACTGAAACACAAAAGGTTCCTTCTCAACACAGGAAACACATTTTCACTTTGGCAGTGGTAAAAGTCCAGCACAGGTTGCCCAGAGAGGTGAAATCTCCTTGTCCAGGGACATTTAAAAGCTATTTGAATGTGGTCCTAGGAAATCTGCTCTAGATGGTTTTGCTTGAGCAAGAGGTTGAACCCAGTGACCTTCAGAGTTTCCTTACAAGATTCATCATTATGTGATGCTGTGGTGCTGTGAAAGTAGTTTCTTGAATTATTAGCAGCAAATAACTGACAAGCAGCCTATACACAGGAATTTCAAGATCAGTATCTGAAATATACTGATAACTAATGCTACAGAACACTTAAATACCATTGGCAACCCCATGCAAGTTTCTGAACATTTATTGTAGATAATTCCCAAAAGCTCTAATCCCATAGGCTCACTCACACATAAACACACTCATAGCAATTGTGGGAACAGGCTCTTCTGCCTTGGTAATCCCCTTGGAACTGTTTGATCCTGAGGGTTGTCTTCCTCTTCAGCATTGTCAGCCTTGAGGCATACACCACCATATATAGGCAGTTTTACAAGGTTAAATGGAAAGGTAAGATCCTGTTCTTGTCCCACCATCTGCTGCTGCTGAGGCTATACATGAAAGATTGGAACATAACAACTACTGACAACGTTCATCCCTTATTGCATCTGTGTGGTAGCCTGTCACAGCTTACATAGCCCCAGTGAAGTAACTCTTCATAAAAGGGTATATTCCACAAATAAATCATGTGACAGCTTTCCTTGTTTTAATCAAAAATGAGCACTTTAACAGAACACATAAAGTGTATATACTACAGGACTATTGCTGGAATCAGTAAACAGCAGCAGGAGCAGTAGAGACAGCAGCAGCAGTAGTTTTCAGCTGCCTGAGACTCATGTAAGCGAGGTCCAGGGTAATATGATTCCACTGTATTTTCTAAACTCCTGGGGAGAAGAAAGATGACAAATTCTCAAGGCCAAGGTAGAAGCAGCTTTGATCATCCCTCTCCCTAATGAGGTTTTTAATAAAACATCCTATGAAAAAATTGTGCCCAAAAAACCCTCTTATACTATACCTTTTTTATCCCTGCTATAAGTAGGGTTAAAAAACTCTTACTTATACTTCAAGATCAAGCTTGTTTTCTTGTTGCCATTGCCTGACTTGTATCAAAGCCATGGAAAGCAATGTTTGAGCCTCACCATGTACCCTTGATCAATAAACTCAAAAAGAATTTGAAAGCAGTCTATAGTGGTAATTTTTAACCCGCTGCAAACCCATCAAGGCCAAAATCCTATAGCTTGGGATTCAATCTAGTGGGACTGCTAGAGGTAAAAGTTATTTTTCTGTGCTGAAATTCTTAACCATAAAGTGCCACAATCCTGAACTGCAGCTTTACTGACCCCTGTCCTGGAAGCCAAGGGCTTTGTGTCCTTTGTCCAAAGGACACTACGGCCAACAAATTTAGTCACCTCCAAAAGAGATCCACAGAGCCAGAGTGTTGGAAGTGTTGGGACACAGGCAGGTAGTTGGAACAACCACAAAACCACAGCTGAAATTTAAAGAGCAAATTTGTTTCACTACCCTGCTAACCAGAGGATCCCAGGGGTGATATATAAATGGCAACACAAGCACCATCAGGCTCAGTCAATCCTGATGGGGAGGTGGGCCTGCTGCTTGCACAAATTCATGTAGATATTTATCCTCTGAGCCTTTTTATGATCTCTGAGCTTTGATCTTCTCTCTCCTAAGACAGGGAGCTCAAGCATGTCCATGAGAGCGCCTCCAAATCTCTCCAAACATCCATGGTATCTTTACACAAAGATTTTACTTCTCAAAACAGAGGATAAACAGCAGTAGGCATGCTATATTGAGTTTTCCACACTGTTATTCTCCAGGCTTTGGCATTCTCAGCTGCAAGGTCACTTGAACAAATCTACCATCCTCCTCACCACTCTTCTACTTTTAATTGCTTCCTGCCAACAGGGATGAAACAAGTATTCAGCAGAGAGAACTGCTGATTACTTTCAATCTTATTGTTCTTGAGTTCTTATTGTTCTTGAACCGGCCTGGATTGAGAATGCAGCAGGAAAGACTTCCCTAGGAGTCCATTTTCCAACCCTCACAGAAGGGTTCTGGCAGATTTTTTTATTTTTTTACAGCCTTTATGTAAAACATGAAGACAATCTGTCTGGGTTTTTTGGTTTTTTCCCTACACAACGACAGAAGCAGTTAAATTCACTCACTCAGGATATGAGGCAGCCAGATGTAATTACTCCTGCAAATTTCCAAATGCTTGAATAGATATAGATAGCAATAAAATGTTATAGAATAGATATGAATATAAGAGGAGCAACACAAGCTGTGACTGTAGGACTGCTCTGAAGGTGAAGAGCCTCTCTGGTCTCTGCTACTATCAACAGAGTGAAAATTAAGCATTCAAAAGATGCAAACTCTGACTCGTCCCAGCTCTCCTTTCCCCATCTGAGGCTTCAAATAAGATCACTGGATGAGTAATTCCATGACTGCACATTTAGGGGCTTGTATAACACCCCTCACTCTCCAGAACTACTGAAGCGTCTCTGACTCTTCAAAGGATGCTGCAAAGGAAGGGGAGGTTGAGAAGTTACTCTGGGCTCTGAAAGCACATCTCTATATGTGATTTTAAACTGCCAATTTTTAAGACAAATTTAGTACTAAATCACTATCCCCTGGTCATAAAGTTTCTGGGGACAAATACAGAATCAGCAGATGTGCCAGAGAATGGCATGCTTTTATTCGGATTCTTCAAATTCCTGCATCAGAACTATGTACTTCTCATCCATGCATGTTCTGGAGAAAACAGATTTGTAGGGGAAATATTCTTAAATGTTTTTAAAACCTGGAGACACAGTAGTAAAGTCTGTATGCTACTCATGCTTTGGCTTCCTCCCCACCAGATATCAGATATACAAAAAAGCCTGACAAAATATATAGAATCAGAGAATCATAACATTGTTTAAGTTGGAAAAGAACTTTAAGTTCACCCAGTCCAACTGTTAACCCAGCACTGCCAAGTTCACCACTTAACCATGTTAACTCAGTGCTCCATGTACA
This sequence comes from Fringilla coelebs, assembly GCF_963513975.1. Lineage (NCBI taxonomy): Eukaryota > Metazoa > Chordata > Aves > Passeriformes > Fringillidae > Fringilla > Fringilla coelebs. The sequence goes on from NC_140028.1 coordinate 69,523,766, forward strand.
CAAATACCACCAGGGATGGTGACTCATCAACTTCCTCAGGTTTGAAAGCTCTTTTGATGAAGAAATTTTTCCAAATAGCTGATCTAAATAGATATGAAGCTGTTTCTGGATCTCTCCCAAAGATGTTACACATCGGTTTATATTCCAGAGTCTACACCACTTCCAATACTATTTCATTTCACAAGGCCAAAATGGAATTATGTAATCACAGATATGAGTTTCATTTTAAAAACTAAATGAAAGGTTTCACTGCAGTAGTCTGCAATTTGGAAAAAGATACATGTCACTAGTAAAAAGATAATAGCGTTTGGTGAGAAGCATTAGGCTAATCTGATTAAACTTAACTTTATTGGTTTTAAGAAGTAACATAAATCATTTAATCCTTCTCAGTAAAATAAGAGTGATTAACCCAACACTGTGTGTTGATGGCTTTCTAATCTATTGTTCACAGAAACAAGTAAAAAGAAAAGTAAAATTAATTTTTTTTTAAGGTTACCTGTCCAAAGATATGTTTGAAAAATACCTAGGAAAGTAATCATCTAAATTCTGGAAAATATTAGGTAAGACTGATACTTTCCTTGCAGTTTAGATAAATATTTGCCACTTTATTACACTTCTGTCTGACAGTGGTACTGCACTGTAACTATGATGGATGATAGCTATCTATTTATTTATCCACTGGGAAATATAGACTTACCAAATTGCAGTCCTGGGACAGGGAAAGGAGCAAAAATGAAAATTCAAGAACTTTATCAAATGTTCCAAGCTTCTTTTTTTTTTTTTTTTTACAACTCTACATTGGCATGGGACAAATAGAAAATATATGAACAAACTCGAAACACATATAATTTAAAAAGATCTGGTTTTGTAATGGATCAGATCAATCAACCTGGAAATTTTACCTTACAGAAAACAAGCCAAGCACAACAGACTGTGGGAGATGCTATGGCAGTGTGAGAAGTTCACATTCAAAGCATCACCGTAATGTTAAAACTTAGAACACAAAACTAAAATGTAACCCCCCCCCCCCCCCCCCCCATCTTCCCCAGCATCATCCCCAAAAACCTTTCAGGGCATTCAAAGAGACAGTCAGCATCAACAAGCACAGGAGGATTGTTGAAATAGGAAGAAATAGGAAGAAAAAGCTCAGAGAGCTCTGGACAACATATATGTGCCACTGGTATGTTGAATTGTTTATATATATAATAAAAGAGAAATCTTGGATATTTTTCATGGCAAGCTACATTCCTAAAATTCTTGTGTGCTAGTTAGAAATGTTTTTAATTAGTACAAATTACTTATATTTTTCATTAAATTAGCGAACACTCAGCATCAAGACCTCAACTGTTTACAGGAAAAGAAGGGTAGTTGCAAAACGAGACTCCTTTCCAGGGGAACAAAGGGCCCAATATGAAGACTGGACACAACTCACAGGGAAGTCTGCTGTCTCCTAGGAGCATGGATAAGGGACACTGGAAAACTCTCTGGTCCACCAAGGCTCTCTGATAACTATCCACTATTAGTTGTTCTAACTGGCAGCAATGAAATAAAAAAGACAAGTTCAGGGGCAATCAAAAGAGACTTCAGGGCCATATATGGATTGGCAGAGGGACCAGGAGCACAGGTAGTGATTTTCTTCGTTCTTCCATGAAAAAGGAATTCCTATTGATAGGAATAGGCAGACCTATCCAGTCAATTCATGGCTCTGAGGTTGATGTCAATGGAAAAATTTTGGGTTTTTTGACCATGGAATGATCTATTTAATACCTGCTTGACTGATATCTGAAAGGATGCACGTCTCAGAGGAGAAAAAGAGTTCTAGCTCATTGACAGAACTGTAAACTAGTTTGGAAGGGGAGAAGGGACAAAACCAGGCTTGCCAGTTAAGAGTGATGGCATGATGTGCCAAAATTTGAGGAAACAAGAACTGATGGGATCCCTAATCGTATCTGGTTGGAAGTTTAAGATTACCATTATAATTAAAAAAATGTATATATTTGTTTGTACATATGTATATATGCACATACATATATACATATACATATACATATACATATACATATACATATACATATGTGTGTATACATATGTGTGTATATATGTATATATGTGTGTGTGTGTGTGTGTGTGTATATATATATATATATATATATACATACACACACACGTAGCTTTGTATTCAGACATGAAACACCACCATCCACCATCCACAATCAGAAAATCTAGAATCCTTCTAGAGGTACTCACCTACAGACTCATGGGTAAAATAGAGAGGAAAAAGTAGAGAAAGAAGATATTAGCATACTATAAATGCATTTCTTGACATATCTGTGTCTTGACTTCTCTCAAAGAATTGGTTCAGGTTTTGGTTGTTTATACGGTTTTATTACCAAATAAATTTTATTCAGGTTCAGAATTGGTTTTTTGTACTGTTTTATTACTAAAGAAAACAACACTACTTGTTCCCATTACAGCTTTACCTACAATCATATGTGTGTCTCATTTCCCTTTTTTCTGTTTTTTATGTCCCTCTGTACCTGCTAAAATATGTTGATGGATACATTGTATACCATTAAAAATCATTGTCAATCTGTTTATAGACACATTCTGGCTGGTTATACTTATTTCTTCCCTATTATTTCAGTTTTGTTGCTTTGTAAGCTCTTTAAAGAAGAACAATTAACTATTTGGAATTCAAACCTGTATGAATTGGTGCTGAAGTACCAACATAATACATAACAACACCATAATATTCATTATATGTTTACTATTAAGAGAGGTCTGAACAGAACAATGTGTATCTTTTTTTCTCCATAGAGGAGTTAGTTAGTTAGTTTAAAAGAAGAAAGTAATAATTTGGGGTGAAAAATGATATCAAAAATAGAGACTTTTCAATTGTGATGAAGTTTTTTTTGTGGATACATTTATTTCTTTTGTTAGATTTCTGCCTTCAGACAGATGTGTGAGAAAAACGCATAAAACAATGTTAAAATACATTCAAATGCTATTTAATTTTTCAGTCAGGTTTTACTTGCACAATCTGTAACTGCTGGAATGTAATAACAGTTGTTTCCTACTAAGCTCCCTAGATCAAAAACCTTTGCAAAAACAGTCATTCCCAAAGATGTGTTACAACTTATTCTTTGAACAAAAGATTCTTTTTGTTGAGTTTATCATATGATCATTTAAAAGGCATAAATTGATACAGCATGTTAAAGATCTGAAATTAAGTCTGCAGACAGACCCCCTGTGAGGACTGTAAATGAATTCCAGATAGCTCTGCTTAACAGCTTAGTTACCAGTGGGGTCTCAGTTAAGTTAGAATAAAAATTCTTTTTGTATTGTTCAGTAAGGAAATGTAAAATAAGTTTTACTTGATACTTTATGCTCATTTTTCTAAGATAACTTACTGAAGATTAGGAAAAAATTACAAGTCCAAATTGAGCCTGATTCTTCTTATTTGGCCAAGGAAGAGGCTTTTGACCTATCCCAACCAGCAGTGCACAGGCTGAGCCACAAGAAGGGTTATGAAGCGGTCATCAGCAGGGAGGCAGCAGCCGGTAGCTACCTGTATCCCAGGCTTTAGTGATGTGACTTCTTGATTAGCCGAGTTTGGACATCTCCAATGAAAGAATAATAACTTCAAATTCTTTTTTACTTTGATTTTTCCTTATGTTCTAGCTATTTTTCTCCAATGTGTAAAAGTGAAACACTTTTTTCCATTCTCTCTGATTTTTTGCTACCTCATAAACTTCTTTCTTATTAAAACTGTTGTACCAGATAGCAGAGCTAGATTATAAAGCAAGGCTTATTAGGTGAACACTTAATGTGATCAAACCCAAACATTTTTTGGGAACAAATTTGGCAGTAGAGAGGACCCTCCAAGACATCATTTATCTGCTAAAGTGGGTCCTGTCATAGAAGCGGATTGTGGTCTCCTGTTTATCCTTCATGGGCTGCTACTCAGAACAGGAGTGGGCTGTTTTCCTCCTGTGAAGACTGGGGTGCAGGAAATACTCTGAGAGTAGTGCATATCACAGAATCCCAGAATCATTAGGGTTGACAGGGGGCCTCATCTAATGGACCTTAGAGATCATCTAATCCAACCCCTATGCCAAGGTAAGGTAAAGAAATTCCTCCTCATGTTGAGATAGAGCTACTTGTGTTTTAGTTTATGGTCATTGCTCCTCATCCTGTCACTGCACACCACTGAGAAGATTTGCACTTCTCTTAACACTCACCTTCAAGATATTTATTTGCACTAATAAGACCTTTCTCTCTCTTCTCTAGACTAAAGAGGCCCATGTCCCTCCATCTCTTCTCATATGAGAGATGCTCCAGATCCTTCACTGTATTTGTTACCATCCACTGGAGCCTCTCTCTTTAAGTCTTTTACTGAGGCCCAGAACTCCACACAATATTTCAAATGTGGCCTTATTCAGGCCAAGCAGAGAGGCAAGATCAGCTCCCTGCACCCCCTGACTGCCTGCTTCCTGCTGCACCCCAAGGTACCAGTGGTCCTCCTGGCCACCAGGGCACTGCTGGCTCATGGTCAGCTTGCAACCCACCAAGACTCCCAGGTCCTTCTCTGCAGAGCTGCTCTCCAGTAGGCTGAGCCCCAATCTGTGCCAGTGCTTGGGGTTATTTCTCCCCAGGTGCAGGACCCTGCACTGGCCCTTGTTGAATCTCACTGGGTTTCTCTTTGCCCAACAATTCAGCCTATCTAGGTCCTGCTGAAGGGCAACACAGCCTTCAAGTGCATGAGCCACTCCCTCCAGTTTTGTACCATCAGCAAATGTGCTCAGGTTCTACCTCTTTGTCCAGGTCATCAATAAACAACTTGAATAAGACTGGAGCCAGTATTGAAACACCCCTGACTACACACTTCCAACTTTTGCTTTGCTGATCATGACACTCTGAGGTCTGCCATTCAGCCAGTTCTTGATCCACCTCACTTTCCTTTCACCTAATTGCACTTCTTGAGCTTACCTATTGGGATATCATGGGTGACAGCGTCAAAAGCCTTGCTGAAGTTGAGGGAGACAATACTCTGAGCTCTGTAATACAGATACACCATGAAAGACTACAGAAAGCACAAAGACTATCCAATAATTTCATGACTGTTTTGTTTTTTTCCCGAAAGGTTTCAGTAAAATATCCTGCTCTTTGTAGCAGTGGTTTGTGAGACTGTAGAAATCTGGCTGAGATTGAGAATTTCACATTGAAATGTCAAATCAGAAAAGGTACCTCTATGCATTAGATTAAACACTATCTTGTCCCTCTCCACAGCATTTTCACTGTTTATAGCCTCTTCCTCCTCTCAAATGATGACTTTTAATTTGACTTGTAGACAGTTGATTTTTTTTCCCGGTAAAGGGAGTCCAGCTGCATCATTCAAGGTAAAAGTCTTCATTAGGGAACAAGGGTTTTGTCAGGTGATGTAGAGTGGATGTCAAAACATCTAAGAACAAACTCTGGTTATAACCATATGTTCCTAAAATAGTTCCAAATTCTGACTTAGTGCATAATAAGGAAATGGGTAAGACCAGTAATATAACAAAGCATGTTCAGTATGCATGTTATATTTGCATGCAATTCATGAGGACAATTGGTTTAGGATGGTGACTTGGCTCAGTGAAGGATGAATTTTTCAAACATTTATTTTTTTTTAACTCTTCTGATGACACTTAAAAATGTAGTTAGTGCAATTATCCAGCAAAAAATAATTCATAAATATTCTGAAGCACTTTTAGATTTGCATTACACATGTGACAGTCAACTTGGCTGTAGAATAACCCTGTAAATTCTTCTAATACCATGATGTGTAAAACATCACAGCGTTTCACATCTACAGAGGAATGGATGCTCTGTGGGACTCTGCAGCCAAGCTTTGCTTTCAAATTTTGTTATACCTATGCACTTGTTATACCTTTAGCTAGCTTACCTATGGTTTCCTTATAGTTTTGATAATCTAATGCATAATTTGTATTTTCACTTAGTATATTTCTTCCTTACATCTATATAGAAACAAGATAAATCCAGAATTTGCCTTTCCATCAATGCTATGGATTTCTCTGTGACCTTGAGAAAGAGACCTTTGTTTTACATCATCCACTTGTGTAGTAAGTGTAATAAATATTACATATATTCAGGAGAAATTCAGGAGAAAAAAAAATATTTTAAACTCAAAATAAACTTTGAATTGTCGGGATTCTTTTTCCTCCTATGATTTTACAGCTCCATGAGTGACATGGCATCTGAAACAGAAACATGGCTATCATGAATAACAACCAGTATGAACATCTGTGATGAATTCAGCTTTTAAGGTTGAATTGTGAAACTGACAATTTGACCGACCTCAAAGATCAGATAGCTTTGCTTCTCATTCTGGATTATATTTCTCTTACAGGCAATGAGAATTGCAAACTGAGAATATGGAAATAAAATGCAATACACATTTTTTTATAACATAAGTAATATAAATTTAAACAGTCTTAATTGCACATACATTAGTAATGACTGCAATTTGATGTGGATGTTCCCTGCAATGAAAAACATTTTTGTGAAGTACTCAGTGAATTATGCACATTATTGAGCATATTCTATAGTTTTGTGTTAATCTTCAGGGCAACAAAAAAAAACAAGTCAATTATTTCTTGCAAATCATTTGTTCAGATGATTTTCAGGCTTTCTAAAAATGTAAATTCTGATATTTTACAAGAAAATTTTTTTTCCAATGTATTTTTATCTTAGTTTTACATGGCATAGAAGGACTTGAAGTGTATTACTTACAATCAGAGCTGTAAATAAGAATGTGGAGATAAAGATACAAATGGGTAAATGAGCAAATAATCACTCAAACTTATCCTATATACATAACTCAAAAGTTGTGGGTTTTTTTTCCTTAAATCAGGTTAATGATGGCTATTGAAGTGTACCTACAACCTTTAAAACTTTCTGTAGTTATGCTGAAGTTACTAGTCCCTTGTTTATCCCTTTTCAGCGGTTAAATGGACTTTCTGTTGGGCTCTAGAGTACAAACAAAGTACAGCCACACTTTCTGAAAAAAATTTAGAGATTCTTTGTGCTTTTCTTTCTAAATTCTTGAACAGTTGGACAACACCTAAACCTTACTTCAGGTGCAGCCGCAGCATGTCTCCAGCCCCCAGCTCTGAGATCTGGGTCCCTTCCAGAGCTACATACCATCATCTCTTCCCTGAAGGAAAAAGTTTGCATAAGGATAGTGTGTAACTGTGTATTAACTTAATGTGGAGATGTGGCATCTGGCTGGGGGACAGAGAAGCAGACTCTTTATACCTCAAAGAACCTGCAGAATTTGAGAAGCAGAGGATAAAACTTTCACTGTGAAGAACCAGAGAAAACACTGGGGAAGAGCAAAATGTAAGGACTGCTATTGTCATCAGGATTTATAATGTATGTTACATATAATTTATACACTTTTTAAATTTTCCAGTATATACCTCCACATTTGTAACATATTAGCCAGTACATAGAAACAGCAAATACCACGTTTCTTTGAAAATTTGCGGACTATTCAAAATCTTTTGGTAATTGGCTGGTGTGAATCTTTATTCAATTAAAGGCAGAAGAGTACCAAGAAAAGAAGAGGACAGACAATTTTATATATCACTTTGTTTAAATAAAATCAGAGGACTAAAAAAAGGATCCTGTATATAAAAGGATAAAGGATCCTGTATAAAAAAGACAGAGCTTGCCAGACACATTGATAGAGCTTGACAGAGCTTGGAGGAGAGACGTTTTTGTAAAACTCTGATAAGGTAGAAAGACAGAATTAACCCATCCTTGTAATGAATGTGGACAGCTTCTGTATCTCTCTTTTGTTTTTATTGTTATCTAAGATTTCAAAATAATTACAAAATGAGGATCTGAAAATTCTTTATAGCTATTGCTTTCCTCTCCCTTTTGTATTTAGAATGAAGCTGCCAGCTCAGAGTATGTTCCCTTTGTAAACCTTCTGAGTTTGCTTCATGGGTGTGCACAAGAGACAGATTTAAAAATTTCCTATCTTACAGGGTAATTTTAATTAACATTGCTGTAATTTGGGACAGTCATGCAATATTGGTAATGTGATTATAATTATTATTCCTTTCTTTATTTGCCACTGAAATGCTGTCAACATATATCTCTCACTAAATGCACATGGCAAGCACATCCTGTCCCAAAAGGCTTTTCACTTGAGCTCCTACCAGCTTTACTCACCCTGCACATCACATTTATGCAAAAGGAGTCACCTTATTATGAAGTGATGCCTCATGGCAAGGATGCAGATGATGTTGAAAACCTGCAGCAGCTGAAAAGCCTGCTTGGTGAATGAAAAATTGGAGACTCCTAACTCATGCTGTTCCCACTGTTGTTTTTGGTCTGCTTTGGGAGTGAGTAGTTTCCCTCTCCCTCAAAATGAGCTGCCCTCTATCCATTTCATTCCACCTTTCTCTAATGCCCACAATTTCCTGATAGCTGTGCGAGCAGCCTGGGAGCCCTGTGCGGCACTGGGCACCACGCATAACACCTCCTCTGTGTAGCAGGGAGGGCGAGCAGCAACTGGCCAGGCAGGAGTGGCTGCAGCACCCTAGCTTCCTGCTGATGGGGATATTTAGACCAAAGTCAACCATTCTCTGAAGAAATTATCAGTGAGGAAGCTGACAATCAGCTGATGGCAGCGTGCAGCAACCTGTGGGACCTCCACCCCAGAGTTTGGGGGAGCAGGAGATTTCCCACCAGCATTTTGGTGGGTTCTGGACAGCTGCAGGGCCATATGCTAGTTTGGAGAGGCCTTGGAAACAGGAAAAATGGGGCAATCCATCCTCTATGGAGAAGGAACTGGGGTCTGTGAGCCATACCTGCAGTGAGGCTGTGTGCGAACAGGGGGAATGCAGAGCTCTGAGTGCACCTGTTGGATCAGAGCCTGGGTGGAAAATGCTAGAAAAATGCTTAAAAAATGGGTTTACTAACATTTTGTAAGAGTCTTGTAATCTGGTTTATCCACAGAATTGCAGAAATTGATTTTGAAACTATTGTTCACTGACTGTTTGCTAATTATGTGCTATTCATAGATGCAGAAATCAAGTTTTGATGTTGACTGGAGTCAAAGCATGTAAGCTGAACATTTTTTCCCTGAGATTCATGGCATCTCAGTGAATAACCTGTGATTTCTGTGACAGTTTTCTTTCTCATCTTCACCAAGCCCTTCCTGTTTTATTGAAGTCATGCTAAATCTCTTTTTGACTTCCTCTTTTTAAAATAATATGAGTTGAAGGTACCATCAAAAGGGCTTTTTGTGCAATTTGCAAATACAAGTCCCTTTTGAGAAAGTATACGCAGCTATGTAAGTGGATGTCAATTTCCACTTTTTCTAGATGTGGATAGCTAGGATATTCTGTCTAAAAAGATGGTAGCTGGATGTCCCACCAGGTATCCTGTTCCTTTAAACGCTTTCTTTCTGTTTTCCCAAAGGAGCTCCATACTCCCTGAGATGATGCAAATGAGAGAAACATGGAGAAAGAAGCATATGAGCTGAAATTTAGCAAAAGCTTTTAACATTTAAGTATCACCTTCTTGTATGACCTGATTATACAGTCACAGAAATGTCTTATTGTCAGAGACCTGCCTAAAAAGAAGGTCAAAAAAAGCAAATAATTTTTTCTTGTGGGTGAGAAAGGTACACAGTCACATGTGCAATTTTGTGTGCATCTTGGTAAAAGTAGTCTGCAAGTACATGTTGCAAGTCGTTCTGCAAAATAGAACATCCATACTTGCTCCAAATACACATTTAGCAGCTAAAAATGAAACCTTTTCAATTTTGGTGTGTGGAAACTTTTCACTAGCTCTCTTTCCAATTGTACTCCTGGGATAACATTGCTTGTGGGTCAATCTTTTTCACTTAAAGCACAGTCTACAATATGTATGCATATACAACAGTTCTCAGATCCCCAGACCTTGACAAACACATTTACTTCCAAAAACAAGGCTGTAGATTTTTCAGTGAGGCCTATGTCTGTGACAAATTTCAACTGTCAGACTATGGCAATTCCAGGAAATAATGCATAGCTTTAAATATTGATATGTTTTTGTTACTTATCCATTTCTATAATGAATAATATATGCTGAAATTCCCAAAGAAAAACAAAATGTAGGAAATGCCAGCCACATTGTCTGAAGTCCTCCACAAGGTTAAAAGTATCTGAGGCGGGTTTGAATGACAAATTTTGTCAATACTGCTATGGCACTTAAGAAGAACTCATGGAATATGCATATTTAACACATAAGCCCTGTGTTTTTCCAGGGGTAATTTATCTCTATTTCTGAGAGTACTTCCACATTAGCAAAAGATTGATCTTGTTAATGTGATCTACAACAGAGAATGTTACATGACACTTTATCACCAATGATGTATTAACTGGAGACTATAACCTGAAAATAATGAACACAGGAGTATAATTCCACTACCGCGTCATAAACTCTAGAAATTATTTTACTTTTCTCTGCAAGAATTGAGGGGTTTGTGAATTTAATTGCTATGCACTGCTTAGGCCTACATTTTATTTAACCTTTCTCACATGTTTACCTTCATTGACTGCTTGCTGTGTTTGAATACCAAGAGAAACTATTTAATCCACTCAAATATTTCCATTAGATTCTCTTTCTAAGTGGCACTATGGACAATTACACCTCCTAGTAAGGCAGGTACTCATTGTTAGAACAATGTCTGTTGTTACTGGAGCACAAAATAGTCTGTGTGGCTCATGAATTGAGCCAGATTCAAAAAGATTTTTAATAGCATTATAGTTCTTTAATGTTCATATTAAAATTTTTTTCCATTACCTAAGATCTGAGATAAATCCATTTCAATAAACTCACTGATACACTGAATAAGCCTAGAGTCAAATCTCATTTCTCTCTCTACTTGTTTGGATTTCTGATAGGGTTTTTCATGTTATTATGTTTTCTTTTGCAAGGTCCTTTATACATTTTCTGAGTGCTGTTATCTAACAAAACAATCTTTAATTTGCAAAGCATATCTAGCATTTTTTCTAGTGGTTTACTCTTCTTCTCCCTTCTTTTACAGAAGGCTTTGGACCTCTTCAACATGAAAGAGTTTAATGGTGAAAAGTCTCTAGATGCCTAGTGATGATGACAGCTGTTTTGTGATCTTAGAGAAAATTTTCTCCTGCTCAATTGCCACATTGCAGACATCTCACACCGAGAAAATTAATACTTATGACGAGAAATAGTATGATTCTTTCTATCCAGATGTACTTCATGAAGAGAAGTAATTAATTACTAAAAAAACTTGTGACTTCAGCTTCACCCCAAGGGTCTACTCCTTCTTAGGCCATCTCAGAAAAATTATGTTTCCTAATAATAGTGACATAAGGATGTCTAATCCTTTTCATTTCTAGAGGCTTTAAATTTTATTTTAGCAGCTTTGAATACTCCAGGTTTTTCTTTTCCCTTTTGAATTGGGCAGATCATTCTGATTTGCTAAAAAATTACATTGCAATGTCACAACAATATCTTTCCCGGGTTCTTTTCTGGTTTTGTTTTGGGGGGGGGTCATTTTTTTTTAAATGCTGAATTACAGAAACCTCATATGTTCTTACCTCTGAAAATACAGCACTGCCATTACATATTATTTTAAAAATTGAAGCCTGTTGGAAACCAGTGCAGGCATAACTCAGGTCACAACATAGAAACATTGCTGCAAGGTATGCACTGTTGTGTTTTTGGTTTTTTTTCAAATATATGAGAAAGGAAACAATGATAATCAGAAAGAGTGAAGTATGTTTTAGCGTAGGTGACAGATAATGAAGTTTTACATTGGCTTTTCCATGGAATGTTATTCCTTCTGGGGGATTGATGTGTGATTATAATTACACCCCATGAGAAATGGTTTCAAGCTTGCAATCTAGTTTGCTTTGTGTTTGTCATTTTGCAGCTATAATTTTAGGAGGCTGTGTGTTTCCTGTGACTGTTACACTTAGAATAAATTACATAGGTGGAAGAGAGATGCACTGTCAGTGCTCCGTGAAGAGTAATTTGCCTGGTATGGGCTCACAAGGCATTATCTTACAATGTTATAATTAATCAAGTACCTTCTGGCAAGTTAGTGTCAGCTGCAGAGCAAAAGACTTCTGTCACGTCATGACTTGCTAGTCCTCATTAGCTGTATAATAACCTTTAAAATTGCAGGGGCAGACTGACATTACTCAAACAACATAGGTTTTTACCCCTGTGTGCACATGCTCAGCTAAGACCTAGTCACTTCCATAAATAGGTACTTTGCAGTATTAAGAAAAGATTCATAATCTGGCCCCTTAATTATTAGCTTTTTGTCCTGAAAGGCATGGTTGTTCTGAATTGCAAATTTTATTTCTCTTGTTTCAGAATATTTAAGTGCTTATTGGTGCAGAACAGCAAATTACTGAATGAAGTAATTGTAAGAAATATACCTGCTTTTTACCAGAAAAAAGTGGTTTCATGACTCACCCACAATTTAAATGACTCCACAGTGTACAATAATATGTACTCAGGTAAGACTTCAGCTCAGTATACAACAGATTACATCTGACCTGGAGAACATTACTCCACAGCAAACCCGGGAGGGTTATTGACAATAGATAAAGAGTGGTGAAAATCAATCACACCACACAATAAATTCCCATGACGTGAATAGTAAGGGTAAAGAAATTCTACATCTGCATCTGAGCAACACATCTGAACAACACATCTGAACAACACATTTGAAAGAGATGCACAGGATGAAAAAAACCTGTATTAGAAAAATCACTGCCAGTGCTTCCTTCTTTTCTTGAGCAGAGAGAAGTAGCAATCATGCTGCAAGCTTTGAGCGTCACAGCTTAATCTTTGCTCTCTCTTTGATTTTGGATGCTTTCATTTTCTCATGCGCAAATAAAAGCATCTTGAGGTGATCTGAGAGGCATATTAAGGGCTCTTTATGAGAAGAAATGTTCAAGATTATGAAAACATGGTGTTCTGAGGAATATTAAACTGGATCTCAAGAACAGAGATGTATGAAATCAGAAGATATTTTCAAAAACTTTTGTCAGTAATTTTGTCTGGTTGCCAGTTAATCACTAGAAGGATGTCGCATTTTTGCTTTCCAGGTGCTCTCTAAAGGGACAAAGAAAAAAAATTAAAGAGAAGAGCAGTGTATTTTGTGAAGAGGAAAATGAGAGAATTAAATCACAGTGAGGTATGTGTGCCTAGTATTTGTTTTCTGATTCTCTTACATGTGTCTGTGATAGCTCTTTCATTTTAATGAGCTTCATCTTTCCTGTTTTCCTACAGTCAACGACAGGATTTTTCCAGTGCAGTATATGGGCCACTTGTAAGAAGTATGAAGAGTGGCACTCAGACCACCTGTGGCGTGGTGACCAGAGAATCACCAGGACAGAAGAAGGTCTCTGCTACTTCACCTGAGGAAAGATGAGCTGCAACTGCCTTTCCTCACCCACTGCAGACTCAGCTTTATGCTGTATGTGTGAATGTGTATGAGAGTGCCTGGGAGCTTCCCTCATTGTCTTTGAGGAGGTGATGTTGCACTTCAATGACACCAGGACAACTATGGGAGCTCCGACACTGGAGATGACTTAGCACATTTTAATGGGATTTTTGCATAAATATTTCAAGTTGCAGTTCAACTCAAGCTTTGTAATAACAAGAATGTCAGAAGGGTTTACACACACACACACACACACACACACACACACACACACACACACACGCACACACACAAAGCAGCAAACATCACAGTGCAATTCATAAATACTGTGCAAAGCTATTTTCTGAACTGCCTCTTTATGTAGATAAAAATAACCCAGGTCTATCCTGAGAATCTAAACACCAGAGGTCAACTAAAATAACTCAAATTAATTCCCTTGTTATGTGCTTTTAAGACTGTTGTTCATATCATAGTTTTCAATGTTTGATGTTTGCAATGTCGATCCTGCAGTTTTATTAACTCTCAATACCACTGGGTGACTAAAAAGTAAAGCAAGAACTGAGTGAAAGAGAAAAATGGGATTGAAGGAGGAAACAGTGTTAGTATTCATAAAACATGACAATCATATAGCCAAGAGAGAGCCTTTCAGAGATCACAGCCTTGGTATATTTATTTTCTTCAAGTTTATATGCTGGAAATTGAGGTAGAACAGAGTTAAGTACAGGGGCAAGGCAGGTTAGCAAAAAGGGCATAGGTCATCAGTGACAGAAAGTATCTGGAACATTTTTAACCACTTTTCCTCATCTGTTTCTAGGAAGAGAATGTTTAAATTACTTTGTTCAATTTACAGTCTGGAGAGCATATAAGTACACATTGATGGTTACTTTTTCTCCTTTCTTGTATTCAATACTTTTCTGACAGGGTTTTTTTTTTCCATCAGCCCAAAGCAAATGTTTGATTCTTATATAGGTTACTTAAACAATTAATGCAAATATTTTCATTTTTCATGACATAACATCTGTATTCTTCTTTGTTTTAGGAACCATTTACTTGTTTCTCTTTTGTTCTCTCTTTTTAACTAACCCTGATAACACATAGTGTTTCTCTTGCTAGAGGACTAAATTCAGAAAAGTTTCTGAAATAATGTCAGTATAAATTCCAGAGTAAATTTAGCAAATAGAATTGTTCATTTTTTCATCATAAAAATCTACAGAAGAAAAGAGAAGAGAATTGCAAAGTATCAGGTGAGGAACTGTTTTTGCATTCAAGTTATGAAGCCACTCTTATTTCATTGATAAACAAGAGCTAAAAATTTAAAAATCTCTACAAATAATGAGCTAATGGAATGGAGGCCCCCCCCATGGCATACAAACCAGCCAATGTGATGTGAAGTTATCTTTGAGTTGTGAGGATTTTTTTTAATCTTTCTATGTGTAGAGGATTTGTTCTGTATATAGTACACATCACACCACAAATGGCTTGCAGCACCTAGATTTATGCAGCAGTTTTTAATTTCTTATGTCAAAACTAAAAATTATGGCAATCATGGGAATTTTATCACTGATTCTATGATTTTGTGATCAACCCTTTTGGATGTTAATCCTTTGGTAAATTTTTTCTGACTGGAGTTGGTTTTTTTTTTCCATGAATAAGTAGATAATTTCCATAATTGTATATCAACAGACTTGTACTCAATTTGGAAAGTCTGATAGGTTCGCTGTTGTGTTCACCTCAAAATCTGTGGACTTTTTCAGAATGTAGCACAGGTGGAAATTGTCCACTTTTTGTGCATTAATATTATGTGACACATGATGCGATTACTGAAGTATTTAAAATTCTGTCCTGAAGTTTTTCATCCAGTACATTGATGGTTTCTATGTTACTTCAATGTAGGTATTAGCAAAAAGATTCTGACAATTCTATCTCAGTAGAAGCAAACAAAACACAAAAAAAAACCAACAAAAAAACATTTGCTGCATTAACAGAAAACTTTGTATCACTGATTTTGCCATGAAATGAAACTGAAATCTCATGTCACTGTACAACAGAACAAGACTATATACTTTGCTCACAAGATGCTCTCAAGATGAGCCTTACTTTTTCTCATACTCTGATGGAATAGTCTGCACCATCCCTCACCTGTGTATAGACTAACTTCGTATTTTATCAAGCTGAGCTGTAGTGGTCTGTGCTCTCTATGACAATGTTCAGTCTTCTCATTTGATTCATTTCACTGACAGAGAGCAGCTAGGAAGGACTTGCCTGTGTAGAAGACTGAAGATCTCTTTTTGCCCCACAGCCTTCTGCAGAGATTTTAATTTCAATCCTTTCCTTTCCCCATAAACGCTGGACTTTGAAGTGAACTTTTTAGATGCTAATGCTATGGAAGCTCCTTCTGTGGAGGTTAAGACTAATATTAATTTTATTCACAATAAGATACACTGGAGGAACCTGGAAGGTTTAATTCAGATTTGGTTAATTCAGAGACTGAGAAGTTTCAACCAATTACATGGGAACATTTTTCAGCGGAGGGTACCCTGGCTTTGGGCTGAATATTGTTTGCATCTCTAAACTGTAAATCTTATGCTTATGTACGATCCTTCAGAAAGTCTAAATCCCTTTACTGAATCAGAACTATCCTCAGTGTTCACACTGAGAGAATACCGTGAAAATATACTTGCTGCATGCTCCAACAGGCTGGTGACTAAAAGAGCAGAGCGGAAATTCACGGATTTAAAGGAATGTCTAAATATTTCTTGATGTTGCAGAAGCAGCTAAATTTGACGATAATTAAATAAAACATGCCATCTTTAATGTTGGCTTTTTTCAATGTCTTTCTGACTGTAAATTTGCAGGGAAAGAGGATATATATGGTAAAGTTGTCCAAGTCGGTAGAAAGAAGCTGATATGCCCATACCAATGACACACACAAACTCTAGTTTCATATTTTTGTGATTAAACTATACCTGTGTTTTCTACCTACATTTTATATAACATACTCAGTCTTAAATATTATTTGTCTCTTCCATACAACTATTGTAGATAAAATAAAACAACGTTGAAGTAAATTTGAATCAACTAGACATAATCACAGATGCAAGAAGGATAGTATAGAGCTAAAGTAAAAGAAGACTGAGAAAATCCTCAGATTTAAATATAATTACATCAGAATTCAACTCAGATTGTGAATATCCAACCTGCCATTGTTGGTCAAGGTCACTGTTCTCACAGATTAGATAGGTATTACAAGGAGAGATATTTTAAAATTGGTCTGCCATATTAAAATATTAAAAGCTGAAGATAAAATCCCAGCAACTGGAAGTCAAAAGTGAAATAGTTCTAGAGAACTGTAAGTATTACATATTCTAAGCACATATAGCAAAAACAGAGCAGTAAGAAAAAAATGCAGAGAACAAAACACACAATAGATTAGCCATCTAACTTCTACTTATATCTGATATATTACAACCATTTTTTTATAAAGCAAAAAATTAAAGTATGGCAAAATAAACTGCTATATTTCTTCTGTTGTATTTATCTGCAAATCAATATCTTGGCACTGCAAAGCAATGAAAACCTCAAAATCCCTTGATTCCACCATGACCAGAAAGCAGTCCCCGCTGACATCAGTGGTTGCCAGTCCATTAAATGTTTTCATGCTGTGCTCCTGAACCTAGCCAAACCTGAGGCTGAACTCAGCACCAAGGTGTAATTTCCTCCATCTGATTGTCTAAATAAGCAGCTGTACAATCTGCCTCTTGTGTGACTTGAAATCATTAAAAAACATCTTGACATGTCCAAGACATTTATACGTTTTCAAATATTGGTTTATCAAAAAAAAAACAGCTCTCAAGATCTATACTATATCAAAGAATGGACTGTTTTGAGATCTCCTAATTTTTTCTGTCAGTTATGTTCATTTATGAGCCTGTATGTAACTGCATCTGAAGAAGGATTGTAGACTGGAAACAATATTTTACTGATTTCTGAGCCTGGCTTTTTATAGGGCCTGAAGAGATGGAAAGCTGTTAGTTTCAGGACTGAAACTAGGAATGGTAATGTTTTCTTGTAAGTGTCTTTATCAAGCAAGAAGGACCAGTGCAGCCATTCAGATGATCTTATGAGCCTCACATAAGCTTTGCATGCTATTCTAGATAGGGAGAAAGATACTCATGGGTGGTAGAACAGGCTCTATCTGTTTTGGCTCAAAATGTTGATTTTTCAGTCAAGTAGTGAATTTCATTTTAATGGTGCAAAGATATTTCCTCCATCCAAATTAGGGAGAGTACATGACAGAATGGTTATGAAAACCAACTCTTCTGGAAAGTGTAGGATGTCATACAAGTAATAAAAAATCCCAATCTGATCTGCTGCAGCATTAGGCATTTTATTATCAGTGTAGTTATTCTTAGTGTAGTGGAAACTACAGGAAAGCTAATCTCTTTAAGCAGGTTTATGGGACTTCAACAAATTTGTTGAACGCATAATTTCCTGGAGGAGAAAAACTAAAAATGTAATTGTTTTGTTGAATCCTTTTCCAATAGTCCACTTCAGTTTTGGTATTTCTGATTTCTTGTTCAATAACAAGATACCATTTAATGATTGCAGAAGAAATACAAAGATTTTATTTTAGGTAAACACAAAGAAAAATGCTTTCCTTTTCT
This sequence comes from Fringilla coelebs, assembly GCF_963513975.1. Lineage (NCBI taxonomy): Eukaryota > Metazoa > Chordata > Aves > Passeriformes > Fringillidae > Fringilla > Fringilla coelebs. Next base: position 69,541,934 of record NC_140028.1, read on the forward strand.
AAAATTTCCTTGAACTAGCTATCTTTGATCAATACCTTCTTTTTTATCAGTAACAGCAAGCAGTCAAAATCAAGTATTCACTTGCCACTACCCACCTCAAGTCAAATATTTCTTCCGTGACCTGTGGGATATTGGCACATTGGCTGCTGCAACGCTATTTCATATTGACTACATTTGAGTGAATAATTTAAAAATAATATAGTATTCCTCTGAGTTAGTTTCTTTCCCTTCTGCAACATGTCCATATCCCTGTCATTCAGATGTATTTTTTATCTGAATACATTTTAATGTATCCATATGCAATTGAGCATCTTCACTTGAATGCCATTGAAGGCTGACCTGCAGACACTCTTGAAGACTTTCAGAGACCAGTCTTAAAGCTTTGATATGCTTATTACGTGGTCATGGGAGCACTTACCTACTAGCTGATCAATAACTTTGTCACCTATTTTTCTACTAATCCAGCTTCAGAAAAATCAGGTTTCTAATTAAACGTAGAATAGCCCTTTCTCACCTAACATTGCCCTGTTTTTTTATTACAAATTCAATGGGCCAAGACTTTGTGAAGCGCCTGAACAACCAAATTCAAGGACTTTCTTAAATTCATGAACTTAACCTGCCTTTCCATTAGACAGTCCTACCCCATTAGGTGTTTAAAATATATCCAGAGATTGAAAATATACAAATTGAGCCATCGATTTCAAGTAAGAACATCTCTGTTTTACCTGTTTCTCATGATGGAGCTAAAACTATTTTCTCTCAAAAACACCTGTTTCTTTCATCAAGTTTAATACAACTTTACACTTTCATTCTATGCACTAAACAAGCTAAAATGTTGGGGTAAGCCAGGATAACTGTGGAAATTGGACATTGCTCAATAGCCAGAAACTTGGAAGTATCAGAAAAAGAATATGATAGAAAAAGATCAGTGTTCAGAGCAATATTCATTCTGTATTCTCAACACAAATCTTCTTGTTTTCCTAGTTTGAGTCATCAGGGTAAAAGATGGGGTCATTTTATAAAAAGCATTCCTTGCTTGAATACTGCTTTTTAGCCTGAAACAAAATGGGGACAATGTCAAGCCAGCATACACTGTGAGTGCAAAATTGTTTATCTCACTTCTTTTTGCTTTTAAAACAGAATAGACTTGCAGCTGTCTGTGGGGGGAAAAGAATTCTTTTTTCATAGATAGAAATCCTCTTTTCATAGACTGAGGGAGCACTCTGTAAGAGCAGTGAAGCTACCAGAGGTCAAGCAAAATGCGATATGACCAACTGCTTTTGATTTTCTAAAGTATGCTTCCATAGTGCTAACAGAAAGATTGACTGTGTTTCATTACATCTGTCAGTCATTCCTTTGAGTAGTAAGACACTACAACCATATTCTTTACAGGTATAAAAAATATTTACACTACTGAAATCTTAAAAAAAAATCAGTTCAAAACATCTGTTTTAATAGTGCTAGCCTTTGACTCCACTAGTCTTCAATATGTATTTACTTCCCAAGTTCCACTTGATCTTTTACAAGCTGCATTCATATTCATACCTTTTGACTGAGACTGTGTGATTTAGACACCATAAATGCTTTCTGCACTTCCCTGGTGAGTCAGTAGGCTTATTTTCTGCCAAGTGACCATTTTCTTTAAGCACAAGCAAAATGGAAAAGTTATTTAATGAAATAAATATTGATGAAAAAAACAAAAACAAACCAAATCCAAACCAAACTCTAAAACCAAAACAAAAACCAAACCAAACAAAAATATAAATTAATAATTTAATAATTTTCTTACTAGATGAAGACTGGCACTTTCTAAAGGCTTTTTAAAAGAAGAAATTAGCCTCCATTACTGCAGAAAGCCCCAGTTATACTGGCTTTTATGAAACTTCCCCTCCCAAAGTGAAGCCAGAGACAGAGAATGGCCCTTCCATGCAGAGAAAATTGTATCAAAGGTCTCAGCACTTGATGCCATTCCTCCCAAATTTGACTATTCAAACATCTTTAGGCAATGTCTTTTACTCAAGTCAAATCTCCAAAAGTGAATGTCAATATCTCCAAATTATCAGAACAGCACATTGCAGGGCAGGCTTTGGGCTCCTCCTCAGCACGTCACCTCGATGTCTGTTTGAGTTTGGTGGTAAATTTTTGGGAGCATCGAGGGAGACAGATCTTCCATCCAGTCAAAGTTCAGTGTAAAACTAATTCCTATTGGCTATTTAGTTATGAAATAGCTAATAATGGCCATGCCTCCTGTCTCATTTTTTAAAAGTTTAGGAAAGACCTTCAAGGCTTATATTTCATTTTTCATGGTAAACAAATTATACAGATTAAAAACACCCATAAGCAACTTACAGAAATGGCAACCTTTTGCCCTGCATCTCATATTATCCTATATTTTGTTTCCCACAGTTTTCTGTTTTATTTCATTAACTCTAACATTAAATAACTTCTATATTTTCTTATATTTATTCTGAAATACCAACAGTATTTCTGTTTTGAACCAGACTTGAATAATCTTTTCTTCTACTGAAGATAGAAATTCTTATGCTTTCATATCAAGGTTTGTTTCAATTAAACCACCCTGAGGTGTGAAAATACTTGTGGAATTTAGTACATACAGTTTCACTAAAGGCAACATTTTTTGTTATGTCCTATCTCAAATATATGAGAAAAAAAAATTGAGGTGTCTATCTGAAGAAGCAAAGGCTGCAGGATAGTCCATTAAACTCCTTCATTATAAAAAAATGGCAGGTTTTCAGTATTTTTTCAATTCTAATATATGTTTGCTGCCTTTCTGTTTATTTATAATAACAAAGATTGGTAAACAAAGGATAAGTGGATATAATTGTTGAATTTATAGCTATTGAAAACTAGCGTACACTGTGTATGTTTTAGGAAACTCTTTTATAATTATGAAGTCCCATTTTCTATGAATATAGAAATTCTATAATTATTGCTGTCACTATTTGCTCTTTCTATGCAATTTGCTTTAGTTTAAAGGAATTTGAGGTTTTTGGTTGCATTTAGAAAGTGATAGATGTTTACTAATTATTCCTCTGGGTTTATGCTAGTTGATTTTTTAATCATTATGAATCGATTTCAAATATTTTAAAAAGTGCCTGATTAAACTGATAGTATCTTCTTCCCAAATTTCTCATCCCATCTATATTTATACTAGATTACATTGCATTATATAAGACTATATTTTTACCTATTCTTAGTTATTTCTTAAGAAAGAGCATAATTGGCAATGATTGCTGAGACAACTTGCTCTTTGATTTTCTAGCTATAATGGTATTTCAAATATTTAGTGGGGTTGATTCTTCATTCACAGAATGACTCTACTCCTGCTGTCTTCCCAGCCTTGGCTATGGGATCTAACAGGGCTTCTCAGCTTTGGGATCTACAACCATGTTGTTTTATCCCCACAGGAAGATGAGGTTTGGGCTGACATTCTGAAGTTAGACCTACACTCTGGGCTGCACTTCAGCTTTTCTTTCGGTGAATAATGGGCAATATATTTCATAATTTTCCTTTTTAACTGCAAAAGTCAATTGCATTTTTTTTTAAATTACGCATAAGTAACTTCTCAGAAAGCTGTGGAAAATCTATGAATCATTTTCTCTTGGAGCAATACTTGTTAGAAAGACAAGTACCTTCATGACACTGCAGGAAGGAAAAACCTGAATTCTAACTTTGAAACCTATGCATGAAGGGCAATAGATGTTCACACAATTAATGAGGCATGCTTCATTGATAGCTTTGATATAAGAAGGCTTATAAAACTGTCAAAAATTATTCAAAGAGTATTTTTTACAAGACCATGACCTAAACCACACATCATGTGTTATGTTTAGTAGGCATTCTACACCTCAGTTATCAAAGGAACTATATATAAACTTAAAGCGTTCTTGCTGTATTGGAAACTGACTTGACTCCAAAATAAACTCATGAAAGGGAAGCTATAATATAATGTGGAATATAAGTTTATAATGGAGAAATGAAATATTGAGTTGATTCACTGACAAAACACCTATACGTTCATGAAGGCATTTACTGCCATTTAATACTTAGGTATGTAAAAAATATGTGGCAATAAACTAATAATAAAATCATCCTAAAATTCTAGCTAACCATCTAAGAAGCTAACTGAAATAATGCAAACGAAAATTTAAACAAGTTTTTATTATTGTTCTTAATCTATTTGAAAATTTGAGTAGGTAAATGATGGCAGGAGATAGATCACTTTGTCAGCCCTAGTTTCTGTCCTGACAATCTGAGATCTGGTGTCATCTTCAGCAGTTCTCTGAGGCTGAAATGACAAAAAAGATCTATAAATCTACCTCTCCAAACAGCTGCAGATCGATTCAGGCAAATATTTAGACAAGTCATCCAGTAATTCTACTCCTACTTCATTAGTTTATGAGCATGAATAAAAAAATAAAATAGGATTATATCAGCATGCCACTGTAATACAGAGATCAGTTATGTTTCCTGAAACACAGATCTTGATTTGATCTAATCTTCAGGGACATCTTGGAAAATATATTTACTTTGCTACAGGTATATTTATATATCTAAAAAATATGAAGCAGCAATTATCATTTTAAAAATACCTTTTTATGCCTAAAATCAAGTAATTTACTAATATTTTCTTGTCTTAAAGAATAGCCTGTAATGACTATTTAAAAAATTGAGTCATCATTAAATTTTTGGTATCAAAAATAGTGTCAACTCTCCATTATGTAGAGATGAAGATGATGAATTCATCTTCATCGTCCATTAGATGAAATCTGATCCTAAAAATGGATACAGCTTCTAGATATCAGCAAGCCATATAAAAGAAGCATTCCAAAGGAATTATTGCAATCTGAAACAATTGCATGGTGTGGGTATTTTTAAATTTTAATAAATAACTATTCATATTATTTTCCACAAAACTTGAGTGAATAAGAAACAGTATGTTTTAAAATAACTAAAAATTAGTTATGTATCAATGTCTGAATGTCTCAAATATATGTAGACATTGAAAAAGGAAAACTAAGTTTTTGTTCTCTATTACTAATGTCCCTGCCTGTATGCACATATGTCCTTTATTTAGTGGGAAAGGAAGAGGTGGAAAATAAATATATAGCTATTATTTCCATAATACTACATAGAGGAAACAATCAAAATTATATTTTCTCTTCCATATTCACCATATAAATTTGTATTTTGCTCTTGTGTCTACCCACAGAAGACAGAAAAATTCAGCTAAACAGTGAATTTGTGATGAGTTCCTATAAAAAAAAGTATTATAACAAAAATCTAATTTTGGGAAGGATATATCTATAAAACTGGACCAAAATAAAATGAAAATTTATAGGGAGCCCCTTGAAAATGGTCCTGTTTTAAATATTTCTACAGCTTACTAGCATAGGGAACTGAATGTGTTATCTTTCTCACACAATTAATTTTTTCTCTGTGAGGCTCATGTCTTTTCCAAAAATGTATGATACAAACAAGAGACGTATTTCATTACCTATTCTGAGACAGTTTTGGCCTTGTTTTTGCACTGCGACATGTGTTGGATATTAAAAAGTATTTCTCAATTGGGGAAAAAGCTTAGAAAGGGATTTGATCAAAACCTCTTTAACACTTACTGTTCTCACACTCAGACTTCAAGTCAGGTTTTCTGAGTAGTGTGAAGAACTGAATAGTGTGAAGAACTGAATGGTGTGAAGAACATACCAGAATCAATGAAAAATTTCCCATGATCTTCCTTGAGGACTATCGACTTCATTCACTGATTCAGGGTAAGTAATCCTGGAAAGGACAAGGCCATTTTCAGAGGCAATCCAGGTGCCTCACCCTGTTGGGATGCATATTCATGGGACAGTCACAAGCAGAAGGTGTTGGACAGTGGCTTGGTGCCGCAATGGATACTGCTGGCATGTGCTGACCCTCAAGGGTCCGTATTGGGAACAGTGCTCTGTGACATCTTCATCAGAGACACAGAAAAGTGATTGAGTAAGTTTGAAGATGACACCAAGGGGAGAAGGGCAGCTGACACTCCTGAAGGACAAGATGATGTGGACAGAACAAGATTAATTAGTGGGGCCGTGGTGCAAGGTGCTACAACAGGGCAACCCCCATTATCAATACAGAACCAAGAAATGCACATCGTTGGTTCATGTGCAACCTCTCATCACAGCCAGTGGATGAGAGGTTGTACATGACCCAACAATGTGCACGTGCAACCCAGAAAGTCAATTGTGTCCTGGGCTGCATCCAAAGCAGTGTGGCCAGCAGAATGAGGAATGAGATTTTGCCTCTCTACTTGGCTCTGGTGATACCCCACTGGGAGTGCTGCATCCAGCTCTGACATCTCCAGCACAGAAAGAACATCAACCTATTGGAAAGAGTCCCCCCCCACGAGGCCAATGATTAGAGGAAGGAAGTACTTCTACTATGAGAAAAGGCTGCGAGAAGAGAAAGAGAAGAGAAGAGAAGAGAAGAGAAGAGAAGAGAAGAGAAGAGAAGAGAAGAGAAGAGAAGAGAAGAGAAGAGAGAATAAGAGAGCATAATAAGAGAGCATAATAAGAGAAAGTAATAAGAGAAAATAAGAGAAAAGTGGAGAGAAGTTCTTACTGAGAATTTTCAGTACTTGATGGAGGCCCACAGAAAAGATGAAGACAGACTTTTTAGCAGGTCCTGTTGTGATAGGACTAGGGGGAATCCTTTTAATCTGAGGGAGGATATAAATAAATTAGATGTAAGAAAGACCTTATTTATGATGAGGATGGTGAAATACTAGAACAGGTTGCTCAGAGAGGTGGTGGACGTCCCAACCCTGGAAATATTCAAGGTCAAGTTGAATAGGACTCTGAGCAACCTGATCTATTTGAAGATGTCCCAGTTCATTGCCAGAGAGTTGGACTGGATGATTGTGACAGGGTCCCTTCCAAATCAAACTATTTTATAACTCCCTGCCTCTATACAAGATGTGTATCTACTGAATGAAAAGAAAATATTTCCAGTGGTATAATTTTTATCTACATATTATTTACTTACATGCTTACTATTTCTTCTGAGCATCATTTCCTTCTCCCTTTACCTTTAAAAGCATGAAAACATTAGAAAATAAAATTAATACATTTCTCATGTTTACGCCCCTGGTTTAAGGGTGTGTAATAGAGAAGAGGAGAATTCCAAAATGCTTATACTGGCCAACTTTGAAACTGATTTTTGTAATGGAGGAAACTCAAGTTGAAACATTGGGATTCAGTTGTGATAATTAACAGTTTGAGTTTTATTTTTAGTATAGAAAAATTTTCTAAATCTGTTGGAGCTTATAAGAAAATTACTAGGTTTGGAAAATTGACCACTTCATATAAAAAACCCTCAGACATTTTGAATTTCTTTCTTTTCCTTTGGATTCTTGGCACTCTAATAATCTACAATTATTATTTTTTTGGATCAAGAATATATCAAAACCAGAATTTCAAAAACTGCTTTAACATTTCAATCCTTTTGGGAAGAGCACACTTTGAAAATGTTTGCTTTATGTTTTTATGATTTTCTAGAGATTATTCAGTTGGGTCTTATATTTTCTCCTATCTACTGTGGATGCTAAGAGAGAATTGATAATAATATGAGGTCCTGATCTGGCAAAACACCTAAACTTGTGCTTAAATGAATATAGTTTGATTGAAAACATTATTGATTTCAAGAGGAATAAGTTAAAAGGAAATACACCTTGTAAACTAGCTAGGGAGTCATCTCAGCAGAAATTTTTTCTTCAGAAAGAAATTAGTCCCTTTCATAAAATCATGTAAATCTCTCCAGAAAATGCCGTTTGGTTCTATTTCTACAATTAATTTTGTCTTTCTCTGCACACAACCAGACATAGAATGATTACATGTACATTTACTCTCAACAGAGGAAAAAAGAGTCCAACAGAGGAAAAAAGAGGACAACGTTGTTCATTATTTACCTGTTTTGGACACATTCACAAAGCATTGCAAAACCCAAGTTAAGAGAAAGAGATTCATCTTTATTTTTAATGCCCTACTTTCCCAGGAAATTTCAGAGTAAAAGATGTCTCATCTAGGCAGAGAGAGGGAAGAAAATGGAAATGGAGAAAGGAAAAGGAAAAGAATGCTTCCATCTGTCACTTCGAGTTTTCTTCTACTACCTACTGATTTGTCTAATGACAGTTGCATAATTATCATTTCACATGTGCTTGGTAATGTTCTTTGTTTGGACTGCCAGTTGTCCTGATGGAGTACCCTCAATGGTGCTATTCAAGACCATAAGATTCCTATGTGGAACATTCATGCCTTCACTGGAAACGTATTTTGTAGGCTTTTAATTTTCCCTCTGAAATTGCCTCTGCTAGAAACCATAAATACACCAATAGCATCGAGATTTCCTTGAGTGCAGAAACATCTTTTTGTGCATATCAATGCAAGTGTTCAAGAAAGCCTAATTGTTAGACTGACATCCAAATTATTTTAACAGTGCTTTTTAAAAAAAGAGATAAAAAGAACAAACATACTTCACCATGGCTTTAATCCAAAGCTCATTGAATAGAAGCAATTATGCCTTGATCTATCAACAAAGATACTATCTCCATCCAATTAAGATTTATTTCTGAACACAACATTTTAATATTAAAGCATAAATGCACTCTTAGTGATGATGGAATCATTCCTTTGTGTAATTTTATAATGTTTCCACTCTCCCATGAAGGAAAATATCCCATATTTCTAATCTATGACAAAATTAACCTGAAGTCACATATAAATTCTTCACTCACTATCCTGTCAATATTCTTCCGAGAGTATCTTAGAAATACAGTGTTAACATTGAGCTATTTAATTAGAGCACCTCAGGAAGCATTTTGACAGTGTAACAAAAAAAGTTCTAGCATGCTTTCACCTTTCTGTGTTCCAGCCTATATTAGCTGATTAGAAAAGAATTAGCCAAAAAGTTCTAAGGAAACAGAAGAGTATATTTGTCATGAACATATTATTCAAAACTAATTCTGGTTTTTAGAACAACATAACAATTTGTTGGTTTTTAGGACGAAAGCATTAGCAAATTAGAATCAAATTAGGAAAAAAAATCATAAAGTAAAAGGTCTTTTAAAAGCTGTTTCATCAGTATCCAAAAAACAATACAAGATACAGACACATAATAGGGTAGCAGTATTATTCAGCACCTATGAAATACAGAGGAGTTTATTACAGATGCATGTTGTTAAGTATCTAAAAACTGAGCATCTTTATATAAGCTCAGGTACTGAACAAATCTGATGAGATTGGTTCTGAGCACTTTGTCTAAGGTAACTTTAAAAATCCTTTTTAAACTACTAAGTCTAAATTTTGCAAATATTTGTCTGGTATATATTGAAAACATTCTTATCAATATTAAAATTTATGCAGAAGGGATATGTAGACATATTCAGAGGTTAGTTTTTGCTCATAATTTTCTCCTCTCTGTAGATTCTCAAGTCACCCTCAACACTATAATGCAATTGCTTTCCAGTAGAGTTTTAAGCACTCTGATAACATCTGTCACATATAGTTCATGATCCCTCTCATCGTCTCCCTAGGGAGTGTGTGTAGAGCACTGAGTCATTTTGTTAGAGTTTGATTTGGAGGAATTTATTTTTTTATACATTGCTATATCATTATTTAGGTGTGCAGACAGTCTAACAGAGAGCCTTTATCTCATGAAATGATGTGTATTTAGTAGTTTACTAGATGAATATGAAACATGCTTTATTAAGTATTTTTATCTATTTTAGGGTAGTTGAACTGTAGCTGTTACAAAAGTCAATTGCTCAGCTAATGTGCTCAACAATATAAGAAATGGCTGAAAGCCTATAAGAAGGCTGCATGTCTCTTAGCACCTTTGGCATTTTTACAATGCAGAAGAGTGATTATAGTATAATTCCAGTCCTTTGACACTTCATTCACTATTAGCTTTTCTGGCTAGGTTACTGGTTTCCCTCCAACTTTTATGATATTACTAGTGATGCCATCTGTTCCAGGTATTTTTCCTCTTAAAGGTTTCACAACTTTCCCTATCCTCTTTTTGAGGGCAGAAGATAAGATTTTTTCTTCATGTCTCTTTATGTCATAGGAAGTGGTGAAACTTGTCATGTTTGTCTCTATGCATTCTTGTAGAGCTGCTGGTAAAGCTCATCTGCTCTCTGCAGGATGCTATCTCTCCCTCTGTAATTACTCTTTCATCACTGTCTGAGAGGGACATCTGGTGTCAATTATCTGTTTTCTTCTCATCTTGCTACAGCTGTTTCTTTTAAGAGTATTTTAAATCTTTTCTATGTTGCATCATATATTTGAATACTTTGTGATCTTCCATTTTCAAGGTCATGAAGAACTTGTAGTTGCAAGCAATCATTCTTTCTCTCTTTCAATTCCATTTCTTTTATCATGAGTGTCCTATATGCATTTGCACTACTAAACTGATCATGATGAACCACTGTCCTGATATCCAAAAGTACAATTATAAAGAAATTTATTTTTCAAAGAACTTCCTCGACAACATTTTCTCCCAGTACAGTTTGAAACTTAATTTCATTTTCTTGATTTTTTTTTCTAGTTTCATTGACTTCCATAGGAATACTTTTGTAATGTAGAAGATAACAAGGTTGAGTCTGAAAACTTCAGGTAAAATACACTGAGAGTGTACATGGAACCTGGTTCTAGCACATTGTCCCTCAGCCATCCATTAGCAGAGTTGGTACCAGTAGACCAGATGGGTGTCCTCTATACCTGGTCACAATGTCTTCTTTATGTTAAGGGTAGGATGCTAACCCTCTGCAAAATAATGTTGATGTATCTTATTCAAGCTGAGAAATTCTCTTACACAAAGTTGCCAGAAAATTCAGACAAAGCTGGTAGGAGAAAACCCCAAAGTGAAAACATTTTTAAGATTTAATCAAAACAGAGGTTTGGATCTAGAATAAAAGTCTGCTTTACTTCAGTGGGTCAGAAATTCACAAAGAAGTGATAGTAGGCATTCAAATCTTCCAAGCTACATGTGTAGTTGTAGGACAACTATTACCTCAAAATAAAAAGCAATCCAAGCTTCTCCCTTAGACAGATTATTATCTCCCTTTTGTCTTTTTTATTCAAATGAGGAAGCTTAAGATTATTGTTTTGATTTGGCCTTTTTTTCTTGTTCTTCTTCTGATTTACACAGTGCCAAGGACATAGGCTGCTTACATTTCCCATATTTGGTTGAAGTGCTATATAATTGCACTGCAGAATATGCTAGGGCAAAGAAGAAAGATTTATTTATTTATTTCAGGTAAGGACCATTTGCAGTCTTTTGTGTACCTAGAGGAGAATAATAAATAGCTGAGGATGTACATAATCTCTGGCCGTGAGAAGCAATGCTGTCGTGACCAGTGACAAGCTTGAGTAGACATACATATTTTCCCAAATCGGCCCTCTGCTGAGAGAAGTAAAGATGCTTAGATGTCTCAAAAGTATTCGTTTTTGTTTTGTGGTTTACAGAGTGCTATTTTAACTGAAATTTGGTTATTTGCTAGGTCCTATTTGCATTTTAAATCCAGCAAACACAGACTTTCAAGATGTGGTGGTTTTGGTCAGGGTAGACATAATTTTTCTTCATAGTAGCTGATATGGAGTCATGTTTTGGGCATGTTCTGGAAACACAGTTGGTAACACAGAGATTTTCTTGTTACAGCTGAGCAGTGCTTACAGAGACTTGAGGCCTTTTCCTCCTCTGACACCACCCCAGCAGAGACTAAGCTGTGTGTGCACAAGCAGTTGGGAGGGAACACAGGACGCTCCAACTGACCTAAGCAATGTTCCATATCATATGGCATTATCTTCAGCAAATAAAATATAAGAATGAAGAAGATGTTTAGATGTGACTTTGTTATGCATATCCCTCTGAGTTCCTAGGGATGGCAGAAAACTTTCCTGCCTGTGGGAAGTGGGGAATGAATTCCTTGTTTTACTTAGCTTGAGTGTTCAGCTTTTGCTTTCCCCATTAAAAAGGATCTTTATCTCAACCCCCAAGTTTTCTCACGTTTACTCTTCTGATTCTCTCTCCCATTCCACTGGTGGGAGAGTGAGTGAGCAGCTGCATGGGGCTTGGTTGTCACCTGGAGTTAATTAGAACATAGGAGAAATCAATTAATTCTCAGAAAGCTGAGTGCTCCCATATGAAAACCCAGATCTCTGACAACAGGATGGTTGCACTTTTACTGTATAGAAACTGGAAAGATCTGGATCTAACTGAGACTTTTATTAACATATGATAATCATAATTTTTTTCTGTTAATGATGAAATCAGGAGGATTATTTTGAATAAGTGATTTATTAAACATGCAACATTTCAAGAAATGGACCTCTCATTCAGGGGATGAGGAAATTCTTATTCTGCACTTCAGAAATATTATACCACTTGTGTCATGTATATTTTGAAATATACTTGAAATATACTCTCAACAAACACTCTAGTTAGTTTTCTTTCATTATTGTTGTTTACTTCATGCACTAAGACATCAACTGGCTTCTAATTTCAGATTTCTACTGCATTATGTGACATAGGATTCATTGAAATCTGTTCTATCTGAGTATTCATTTTTTTTTGCCTCAGATTTTACTGGCAATCACTCCTCCCATATCTCTAAACCTCTGGTAATAGAAGAAGAGCAGTTTCAAGATAACCTGAGAAACCCTAACATGCACAAGTCCATGGGACTTGACAAGATGAATCCCAGGGTCTCAGAGAAATTGACAGATGTAGTCATTAAGCTACTTTATCACATTTGAAAAGTCATGGCAGTCCAGATGAAGTCCCTGGTGACTGGGAGAAAAGAGACTATTACAACCACTTTCAAAAAAGGTGATAAAAAAGACACTGGGAACTACCAGCTTCATCTCTGTGCCTGGCAAGATTATGGAACAGATTATCCTGGAAGCTTTGATGAAGTGCACAGAACACAGGGACAAGGGAGCAGAGAAAACCAACACAACTTCACCAAGGTCGAATTCTGCGTGACTTATCTAACAGTGGCCTTTCAGGATGGCATGACTGCATCAGTGAACAAGTGAAGAGTTTTGGTTATCATCTATCTAACCTTCTCTAGGATCTTTGATATGGATCCCCACAACATTTTTACCTCTAGGTAGGGAAGACCTGGATTAGATGGATGGACTGTTAGATGGATAAGGAATTGGTTAGAATGGCCCCATTCAAAACATTTCAGACGATTTCTCAATGTTCAAATGGAAACCAGTAGCAAGTGGTATCCTTCAAGGGTCTATATTGGAATGAATATTAGATAAATTTTTCATTAATGGCATTTTTAGTAGAATTCAAAGCATCCTTAGAAAATTTGCAAATGACACTATGCAAAGCTGCTGCACTTGGGTCAGGGCCATGCCCAATATCAGCCCAGACGAGGGGATTGAGAACACGCTAGCGGAGAAGGATAACTTTGTTATAGTCACAAATCCACACTAACTTCATATCAAAACCTGTTTTTTGACAAAACCTTTGATGAATTTTTAAGCAGTGAAAAATGCTCACTTGTGATAGAGGCTTCATGGGTTTCAGTTTTGGTTTTTTGGTTCACAGTGCACACTCAACCATTCTTTGTGCCCAATGAGGTCTTTGAATCACAGACAACACAGAAAAAGCTGAGCGCCCCCGTGTTTTATTTAGGCCAATGCCACATCTAATAAAATCTTAATAAACATAATTACCTTTTGTTGTCTCAGCTTTCTCTACAGTTGTTTTTCAGAATGACCATCTTCATTTCACAAATGCGGAATTAGGGCACAGAAAGAGATGACATGTTTATCCAAAAAACCAGCAACAGAACTGGGAACAGAAGCCTAAGTCTCCTGAAAACTAAGTGAGTGCTTGCCAAAATCCAAGTTTCTAAATGACTTTTGCAGATTCATGCCCATAGCAATACTTGTGAAGGAAAATACAACATTTAAATAATAGATATGAAATTAAATCTAGAAAGGGAGTTCAGTTCTTCTAAGAAACACAGGAGAAATGATGTGCATCTCAGTATGTATTTCTTGTGAGTGTTATGGAAATGAGCAGGGAAATACATAGAAGAGATACAAAAATATGGTCTTTCCATAATTTCTAAACGTTTTATACTGTAATAGACAGGGACTTTTTAAAGGAAAATCATCCAAAGCCCAAGATTCTTCTTAGCTGTTGTGCACAGTAACCTCAGGAAACTAGGATGTTATAAAATTTAATTTCTATTTAAAGAGCTAAAAAAGTCATCTGTATCATCTTCCAGTTCAGCTGCTTTAAAAAAGAGGGCAAAATGTAGAAGTTGGGAAAGGTCTGCATAAATACTTAAGCTCTGCAAAGAGATACCTAAATTTCCCATTACAGAGTGAACTCTGAAAGTAGATGAAAAGAAACCTACAAAGACTGAATCTTTTTCACCCTTATGGCAGAAGGTGTTATCATTGGTAGTAGTGGGTGGATCACAACCAGAAAATCAGGCCAGTTAACTGGAGTTAGCAATACTTCTATTCAAACCTTAACTAATTTCTCAGATAAATGTTTTAGAAAGATTTTTTCATACCACTTGCCATACAGATGTGAGGTTGGTGAAGGCAAAACCTCGGAAGCAATTTTATTGCATTTCAAAAATCTGAAAAATACATAATTGGGCTAGTGTTCACTGGATGAAAGAGTTCTTTTTTTGAACCATAATTAGCTTTGAGACTTTCCTTCCCATCCCAAACACCATTCCCAGACTGGTCTGACTGCTGGAGAATGATACGTGTACAACTGAGATGTGGGAAGAAAAGAAGAAAGGGCTGGGATTAAGGTGGCTGACAAAATGGCATATGTACATAAACTGCAAATGCATGGAATTTCTGGGAGGGCTCTTTCTTGAGATATAATTGAGGTGCTAACTGGAGCCATGCACAGCAACCATTTGATGAGTAGGCCAGTTGTTCTTTTTAAAGCTTAATCATTTTAGAGAATGAATTGAAAATAGTAGGCAAGGTCAGAACAAAGGGTTATGTCTTTGTAGCCCATTTGGACACATTATTTGGAACATCTGCCTTGGAAAGGATGGGGTTGATTCTGCTGCGCTGGAAGTGAAGAGGTGAGAAGAGAATGGGGCAAAAGGGGAGAACACAATGGGAAAAGTGAGCTAAGACACCCCAACCAACATTTGACTTGTCTAAAACAGACAAGTAAAGCATCCTAGAACAAGGAAATAATATGGGTTTTATATCTGTTTTCCAGTGTGTCAGCCAGGTGTTGGGATATTGACATTCATCCCTGCCCTTGCCACACAGTCTATTTAGAGATGATAGGAGCAGCTCCATGCTTAAGGAGAGGAAAAGTGCTCGAAGGAAAATGGGAAGTCCCTTACCTATACAGCTTTCTTCTGTTACAAGGCCTGCCTGTATAATTTATAATTCCCATAAAACCTTCACAAAGGCTACTAGCATGTTTTGGTCAGGAATGTAACTTTAGTAATGTTAGTTAATAAACACTGCTTAATCTGTCTCCTTTTGACTGAATACCATCAATAGGATTTCACAGTAACAAATTTCACCAGGCTCAAAGGCATTGAAAAGTATATTAGACCAGCTCTTTAATGGTATATTAGTGCTCTGTTAATCCACCTATAGTGAATAGTCTCATAACACATAGGTAGTTTACACTGCCAGCATTTTTGGGATGTGATGTAGAGTTAGGCAATTCGATTGGATCAAAATTTAATTGTTCCAACCTTGTTATCATCCTTAAGGAGTAATATTGAATAGATACTGAGAACAGCTTGCTATACCACACTACAAGACTTGCAGCTTTTTTTTTCCTTTGAGTAAAATTTCAGCATTTTTTCTATGGAAACATTATTTACAGATTGCTATGTTGCAAAATACAGGTGATTTACTCATATTAGAAGTATGAGAAATGTGTATTAGAGTACCTATTAAATGGGGATTTTTTTTTTCCATGTCTAGTTGCTTTTCTTGTATTATTTTTTCTTTAGATTACAGTTATATGCAATTAGGCCCCCTCTTAGGAGAAGCCTTTTTTGCATCCCATTACATAGTGAAGTGATACCCCTTTTACAATCTTCTGCCACCAGTGCCCACCAAGTAGCAGAAAGTCTCTGTGATGTGAAGTCACTGCTTCATGTCACTCTCAATTATCTCACAGTGGGTGATAGACATCTACACACGAACAGAAACCTCCCAGAGGCAAATCTTTTCATTACAACTCAACAGCCTCCCGGTCTCCATCAGTCTACAAAGCAAAATTCCCGTTTGATCATGAACTCAGCGCTCTACAGGACAGGGCATATTGCAGCACTATCACACAGTGGTTCTACTCTGTGTTGTTGTCAGGAGTACTTTGGCTTTCAATGCATATTAGAGGAGTGGGGTTTTTTTGGCCTGCAATGCAGAGAGACTTTCTTTACTTTTAATTAGTCATCATCTGCAAATAAAGCCAATTTTGAGAGGTGAATGTTATCTATTTTCAAAGGAGTCTTTCTAATCCAGTTCAAATAATTAATCCTTGACTTTAAATAACCTCTATTGATCAACTTCATAAATATTCTTGTGTAGAGATTTTTTTTTTATTCAATTAGATCTTTGGACTAAATGAGATGGCATCCAAACCCTTTTCAATTTGTTGATCTAATTCTTCACTTATCATCCTCTCTTTGTCATCCACTTTTATATTCAGAAAAATTATTGGCCTGTGCTTTCCTAAACATCATATAAATGAGCATAAATTAAGAAAGATATTTGATTTCATTTTTTTGAAAAGCCTTTTAAAAAAGCAGACCTGTAGACATAAGAGAAAGAAGGGGAAAAAAGTATTCAGAATAAATTGAAAGGTGATTTCTTGGTTTATTTCATTAAATATCTTTTATAAACTGTTCTTTTTCAAATTATCATAGGTAGTAATGCAGCTGTTTTCAGTTTGCTGAATTTCCATTTCTTCATAACAGCAACAAAATCTTTTTGATTACATAGTGTGTAATCTCACCTCTAACACCCTTCCCACAACTCCAAAGCAGGTAAATTTTTGGCCAAAACTAGTAACTTAGACTCCTTTTGAAATCAATGATGTGATAGCAGAAGTTCTGGGTGTGATTCATCACACCTTGCTTGGAAAACCCATCTTTTGTCAGGATGAATGACTTTCAGGAAGAGGCCCTTCTCCATGTAGAATCCCAGAAGATGAGAGGCTAATTTGTATGTCCCAAACACTCATAGCCAGATGATGGTGGAGTTAACCAAAGACTCTTTTTAATAACAGACAAGAATTGTTAGCAATAAGAAAAGGCTGTTAATATTAACATAATATAAGAAAGAATAAGGTATGGCTGGAAAAGGGGGGGTCATGCAGAGATAGGGCAGCACTATTCTGGGACAAACATCCTGGTTCTAGTCCATACAGACAACAAAAAAAGGCAGTAGAAGTGTAGGAATGAGGCCAAGAAGGGGGAACAGACTGTAGGGAGATACCAAGACCACCCAAGAATCCCAAAACCTTCTTGGTCATTTCCTAGAACAGTCTGAAAGAATGGACTTCACATGATAATTAGTTGCACAGAAAGCAAGAAAACTTACCTTCAAGGCAGAGAAATCTACCAATGAAAATGTACCCCACCAAGCCTGAGTGGTGGCCCCAGGACCCTGCACATCCCATCAGTGGGACTGATGCAGCTAGATCCACACCAAAGTCAGGACTGACATCCAATCAGCTGGATTGACACTGAAGCCAGACAGACATGCCCTCAGCTGGATCAACACTGGAACCAGGACTGGTGATCTCTTTTTCTCTCTATTTTTCTGACTTTATTTCTCTTTTTCTCTCTCCCTCTTTAGTTCATCTGTTCCTTTCTGTCTTCCTTTTTACCCTACCCTTTTATTCAAAACCCACTGCTGTGTGTTTATATATATGGCAGGGACAAACATAGCAATTTCCATGCCGAGTGTCCAATTTACTAAAAAACTTTTTGATTGTTTTTGGGCCCTCTGACTTTTGTCCTTCCTTTCAGTCACAAGCATTTATGAATCTTAGGTGCTTCCTTCTGCTTAAGGATGGGACATCACACTTCATGTAATTGATCTTTGAATTTATTTGGCTA
This sequence comes from Fringilla coelebs, assembly GCF_963513975.1. Lineage (NCBI taxonomy): Eukaryota > Metazoa > Chordata > Aves > Passeriformes > Fringillidae > Fringilla > Fringilla coelebs. The sequence goes on from NC_140028.1 coordinate 69,560,091, forward strand.
AAGGTAGATGGAATTAATCTTGCCTACAAGCCCAGTTTCATGTGACACAGCTATGTGACCTTCATTTAGCCTTTCTGAAGAGTAGTATTAACTTGCAAGAGCTTCACAGTACCACAGAATAGGTCAGGTTGGAAGGGACCAGTGGGTCATCTGGTCCAACCCCTCTGCCTAATGATTCTGGTCATCCCAGAACACAGGATTGCGTCCAGACAGCTCTTGACTATCTCCAGGGAGGGAGACTCCACAGCCTCTCTGTGCATTCTGTTCCAGAGCTCAATCACCTGCACAGTAAATAAGCTTTTCTTCATGTTCAGGTGGAGCTTGCTGCGCATCCTGGCTGTTACCTCTTGTCCTATTGCCAGGCACCACTGAGAAGAACTTGAAGACCTGATGCCTCGGGTTTTAGCTTTTATATTTTTCAGATTCTATTCCACTTTAGTGTGTAAGTCTAGGCTTCATATAAGGGGATAGTAAGCTCTCTTCAGTGTAGGTAGACAAAACAATTCCTTCTCTAGCTGGGGACCAAGGACAGCCAATCCAGATCTCAGGCCCGAGAGCACAAACAACGGTTGACCGAAAAGAGGAAACAAGGATGGGACTTCATGGGCCAAAGCTGAAATTAGACAATTAGCTCCAATATGTAATGGACCAAAACTTATAAAAGTGTGAGACCCCCTGACCTGTCATCCATTTTGTGGCCATTTCGGGTTGTGCTGCCCACGGTGGATCTGTTTGAGGCCTCTTAATAAATACCTACTTTATTCTTTAGCTCTGCCTAGTCTCTGTTCTAAGTCAGCCTTCACAAGGCATCAATCTTCTTGATACCCACCCTTCAGATATTACAGGGATGTTTATAGATGAAAGCCACGTAAGATGACAAATGTAAAAGCAAAGATAGACATGAAATAGTTCAGATAGTGGTAGTTGTGCTCTAAAAGACTTGTGATCTGGAGAAAAAAACATTGGCATGGAAATTCATTTAAAAATGAGAAACAAAAGAAACAGAATTGAAAGACTCAATTAAACAAGATTAGATCTAGCTCCAAAGAAATCCCAGAGAGAGTCAGACAGCACCATCCTCCTGAGACTGCCAAGTACAAAGACAATTGCAGAGTGCAAGAGGTCTAACCTATGTGCTTGTGAAGCGAATGTGTCTCAATGCGCTTGAGCTGGCAAACACTGGAGGAGAGAGACTGACTTCCTATGTGAGTGAGTTTACAACACTGATTTGCAAATAGCTTTTTCCTATGAAAAAATTGAAGCGTGGAGGTTAAATTAAACTGCCTTACTGACCAGGATACTTAAGGATCAGTCAGGAGACCAGCTATCTTTTGTCCTTAATTTTGCTCTTAACAGATTTACAAAGTTTATCCCAGCATGGAAATGACTGAACAAAAAAGAATCATTAGGAGAAGAAAAAAAACATTCAGGAAAAAATGTTTGGAGAAGTATGGAAGAGCTGAGAACCGTTGCCAGCACCCATCGCTGCTGGAAAGTGCCCACAGATCTGTTAAAAATTGCACAGCTGATCTGCTGAGAGGAATGAGCACAAGAGAGAGACAGACCTAGTCCCACAATCTCAGGGATCCTCAGGGACATTTGGACTTTTTTTGAAAGTCTCTGCCACAGTCCTGGCTGCATCCAAATGATTTACCTTTCTAGCGGTGTTTATCTTCTCACACCTTGCCTTTTTCTTGCCTGCATAGAGCACAAGGTGTTCAGATGTAATGTTTGTACCCCACTGTGTTTTGGCAATGCACAGCACAAAGCTCTTTCAATGCAATAAATTACTAATGTCATTACATAGCATAAAATCCTACTGTAAACTTACATAAAGTTCTGGTTGGCTCTAGAAAGTTCTAAAATCAATAGAAATGAAATAAAAAGAAAAATCCTGGCAGTTTCCTATAAAATAGCTGTGGATTTTAGGCATACAACAGTGATCTGCCCAGACTTTTCCTTATTAAGTACATTTAAGACTGAATCTGATTATTTATTTCTACTTTCATCTTTGCAGGTTGTTTTATATGTTCTCTTTTGTGTGTAAGCTATCTAAAACCTCAAGTCTCTGAGCAGCTTGACTACTGGAGTATTAATTCAGGAATGCAAGAATACATTCAACTGACTAAACAGAAAGAAATTAATTTATTATTGAGCTTTTTTATCTGAAAACAGACTGAATAAAGAGAGAATGAAAAGTTGCTACAATGTTTTGATTAATCTCCATAGTTCATTATGTGTGGGGATGTGTTTGGAGGGGTTTTCTTGGGGGGGATGATTCTGGAATTTTGTTTGTTTGTTTGTTTTTAATAATAGTCTTACTGGAATTCCCATAAGAAAATCCAAATGCATATTTGGTTTACAGCCAGAGGATGTAATAGTCTTGATTAAATTTTTACATCAGTTTTATGCTAGTAGAATCCCAAATTACTTAAACAGAGTTAGTTACAGACATGCAGTGGCAAGCAGACTTCAGTCTAAGATATATTCTATTGCTTGAAAAAGAATATATTAGTGATGAAAATTATTAAAAAGAACTTCTGTGCAGTGCTGTTAACCATACCATTTGCAGTCCATCTCCATCTAGGTATCTTAAGTGACCATTTTAAATCTACTTCAAGTCTTTCTGTAGCTATTTCCCACCACACACACTTTTAATAAAAATAATAAATGTTCTCTGAGCTGCAGCTTATTTTTGCTGCATTACTGTATTCAGCCCACAACATATTTTCCTTTGACATTTTTTCTTTCCTAATATTTGACATTTTTTCTTTCCTAGGATATCATCTTATACAAATGTATGGCTTGATGCTGTTCAAACAAATGGATAAAAAGATAATAAGGACACTTAAGACATTCACGAGAAACTGCAACACATGACATCACATCTTTGGAATTCCTAACCACTGGTTGGATTCCAGGTGAAATACCCTAGACATCACAAATAGCACTAAATAGTAAAATGAGGGTGACTGAAAACTCAATTATATTCTTAACCAAAATTTTATCAGCCTTGGGAGCCTCAGTGCAAATTTTTTTAGTGCTTAATAATTTTTAGTCTGAACTAAAACAGAACTACAACAGACAGAGACAGTCAAAACATAGTCACTTCTCATTCCTTTGAGCAAGGCAGCACAGAGCTACATTCACTTAAGAGAATTTTTACTCATTTTTCATGAGTGTAATTATGAACAGAAGATGTTGACATTAGATGGAATTAATTGTAACTCAGAGCAAAACATAATCTCAGTTTGATTCACACATGAAAAAAAGAATTTTTGGCTAAGAGAAACCAGAGCTCATACTAGAATTGCAGGTCCTTGATGGATCCTGGAACCAGGAAAAAAATATACATAAACTCTATTTTTTGTCTTCTTAAATGACACTCTAATTCTGTGCACAGAAAGCAAACTAGTATATTAGATATGTCATATGTTTCCTCCACTGAAATAAACCCATAGCAGCCTGGGTTAAACAAAGAAGTCACTTGCATAAAACCATACAAACCAGAATGGAGTTGGGCCCTTTCAAATATGTAATTTGCATTAGGAAATTAATAAATTTAAAATTCCCTTTTATATGAATTGTGATATCACAGTGGTTCAGGAAAATCATCTGATCTTTTTAATGGTATTTGAAATTTGACACCTGTAAAGGATTGCAAAGGCATAATGAAGAGATTTGCCATACAAAGGTTCAATTCCCTCAGAAGTTTACATTGAAAGCCTGGGATAATGGAACCTTAAAAAGCCCATGGAACTAAAATATAATCCAAATTAAGACCACTTGGGATTTCTTAACCCATCATTCAAAAACTGTCTTCCTCTGTTTTTAGCAGCATCCTAGTACTTACCCAGAAACTGCAACCCAGGATGTGTATATAGGCCATACCCTTTTAAACGTTAACTCTGCTGCACTTTAATTTGGCAAAGCCCTTTTTATTGACTCTGATTTTTCCTGCCAAATAAGTATTTTATAGTGTCTGTGGAAATAAAACAAACTGGTTTTGAGAAGGTGACTTTTGAAAGTATAACTTTTACCTCTTTAACAGCATATTTTTTTTGCCAGCAGACTCCAGATTCCAAAAGGCAGGATAAAAAGTATAGGCTGGAAGAATTTAATCACAGTCAATCAGTCATAAACTTTTTATCATAAACAGCATTAGGACCATCTAAATGTTAATAAACTCTTACTTGCACAAATACTACTGGAAAGCTGTTCTAAACCCTCACTGTTGTGATGATTAAAAGCTTATTTGTGACTTGCTGTGTAGTTGTATATAGCCTTTTTTTCTTTCTTGTGTCAGTCACCCTTTGTTTTCCTTCTGTCCTATTTTGGAATGCAGACCTGTCCTCTTAATGTAATATCAGTTACTATACATAGAAATATTTTTAATATAAAACTTTTTATTTAATTTTATGTATTATTATATTTAATATGTTTATTTATTTTTAAATTATTTATAATTCTTCTATAATTTTAACTTCTGATCTTAAAATTTGTAATGAAATAATATTGCTATTAGTCAGTAAATACATGTCCTTCTAAAAAAAATATATGAGACAACCTTATAGCTTTCAAAGCACCCAGTTCTTATACCATCCACCTCTCTTTCTCTATAATACCTTATAACCTTTTTCTATGGTACCTTTAAAGATCAGAGAAAGAAACACTCCTGTTTTTGTACAAGACCATCAATGAAAACTTCAACTAAAACATACTGCATCATGAGTAATATCTGTACTGATCCCCTGCAGCCAAACTGTAATCTATTTTATAATTCTTGAAAAAACTGACATTTCTCGACTCTGATTTATATCTTAGTCCATGTTCCAGCTCAGGTAGTGTGGGTGTGACTGCCAGAGTGGCTCCTGGATGACCAGACAGGGAAGTTTCTTTAACACTCCGTGGGGGACTGACGTGTTGATGGTAAATGACACAAAACAATTGGCCATTTGCAGAGACAGCAGCAAGCTTGGATGGGGGCAAGTTCAAAAGTCCTGGCCAAAGGGGAGGAGGGGAGGTTTTGGGTATGTGTTGGCAAAATTCTGATCGGCATATGGCAGACAGAATGAACTCCTACCACCAGAGACTACAAGCGGGGTTTTGAACCAGACAGGTGGGTCTTGAAAGGGCAGTGATTTTTATCTTGACAGTACTCCCTTACACAGCTAGCTCAGTTGCAAAACTCCCCTCTGGGCAGATACTGGGACATGCACACACAGGACTGAATGTGTTATTCCCTTCTGGGAGGGCATAACTGGTTCAACTGTGCTGATGTGAGAAGCAGCTGTCGTGTCATTAAAACGTGTCATAAAACACCAAAGACACCTGCAGCGTTCCCACACTGATTTTTGGGGCCTTCCCCAGGAGGACTGGGCATGATCCACAGTGTTGCAACAGACAGTGTAAAATTTCACCCCAGGGGAGGTACCTGGGTGTTTCCATGTAAACTTAAGTGTATTGAACCCATTGAACTCCGTGTTTTCCAAGCTTTTCCACACTCCCAAGAGATCAAGACAATGACCACCATTTTGACCAACTGATATCTGAATTGCAAGAAGCAAGTCTTGCTATTAAATCCACACATGGTGATATCTTTCTACTCTAATCCTTTGTTGTTCTTTCTTCTCCTTATATATTTTCTTCAGTTTTATTCTTTATGCCTTTGTATTGCTATATTACTATATGTAATAATAGCCAAAACACCAATCATTCAAGTTCATTTCACTCTAACCTGTCCCAATGGATCTATTAACAAGAACCTGAGTTACCCTCACCCTCAGGGGCAGGTCATAGCATACTCTTCACCCCTTTCTGGTTAGTAGGTAACTTTGATGTTAGATGTTTGGTATGGCATCTGATATTATGCCATGATGTGTTTGAACTAACACTTAAAAATGAATAATTGAATGTTGAGGTACAATATTTCCTCCTGATCTTAGGACTCATTATGAAAATTCCATTTAAAAGCTAATGAAGAGGTGGTAGGATGACATTTTTACACATATTATATTTAAGCCTTGAAACAAATGCATGTTGAATCAGTGATCTTATTTAATAATATTTGTATCCTTTTTGTTCCTGTTTAATGATGATATTTAACCTAAAATTTTGTAGATCAATACCTCAGCTTCAAACTTTATGATAATGAATAGCAAGATTACTGTCCAAGGAAAATTAAATTTTAAAAAATTAGATGCAATGTAGTAAGTATTAATTGAAACTTAAACAGGCTTTTCTACAGTACAAAGAATTATGTTTTTAATATATTCAGATAAAATTCTGAAATATCGAACTCTTATTTTTCACTTACCCTTTGTTATGTATTTTTCACAACTTACTGCCCAATATGTAAGAAGGGTTAATGTTGAACTTTGGTTCAGTATATAAAACTAAAGACGCTGGTAATCCAATGAGAGTGCAAAATCAGGGAATGTGCAAAACCAGCCTTAAGCAGTATTAAAAATGGGAAAAATCTGGTACTGGATAGACAAAACTTTATTGCAGCTTATCTTATAGCTCATTTCATTTCTACCTGAGCTTTCATAGGAAAAAAAAATTGGCCAACTCCAAATGTGTCAGAAATTCTGAAGACATCAGAAAATGAAAAGAAGACATCAATATTAGAAATTACTCTCCAGCCCTCTCTTTAAAGTTCTTGGCTAATGAGCCCTTGGCATCATCTTGACAAGTACAAAGAGTCCCCTTAGTGTAATAAAAGTATTTATTTCTATGGATAAGCCTCAAGATGTAAGAGTACATTACCTAAAGAATTTTTAATTTCTGGCATAGAAACAATGTAATGAGATGAAGAAGAGACTTCATCCAGAAAGCTGCTCCCACTTCAGAAATTGAGGTTAAATAGAGTAATGTCAGGGCCAAAATGGAAACCAGACAGGTATTTTTTCCTCAAGCAAATCCTACAAGAGTACACACCAAAACATTGCAAATAGAAATGTTTACAAGGTCAAGGAAATGGATATCCTGCAACACGAAAGATGTATCACCTTGGATACCTAAAGTTATCAGACTGTATCATAACACTTGGACAATAGTAGAAGAAATCAGATTTAATTGTTCACTATTGGTTTGTAATGTAAAGAATTGATATGTGTATGAGCTCTGTCAAAATCCTTGAGTGGTTGAATCTCACTCATATGCCAGAACTTGAAAGTCCCAGAACATGAGAAGCTTTTTTAACTAAGAAAGGTAAGAGCCTTATTACTGGCTTCTGAAGACAAAGCTCAAATACTTCTTAAATAATATATGTGACTTTCAGCAATATTTTTTTACATACTCACACTTAGGCATATACACATAGATGATTTTTAAAGCTCTGTTAGCCCACAGGATTTGCATAAGCTTCAGAACCAGTAAGGTTCCCCAGAAGGACTTTGTCATACAGTATATTGGGAACATAAATCATAGAGTTTGAGCTAATGGATGTAGTCACATTAGTGCTGAGTGAACAACAACAGGGTAAAGTGAGCTGATTTCGTGAAAGCTTCCCAGCCTTGTTCTATGCTAAGGACACATGAAAGAGGTTTGACGTTATTGCAGAAAATAAAACTAGATGACAGTTTTCCAGGATGAGCAAAGGAGTTTCATTTCAGCACCATGACATAAGCACATGGGGCTTTTTTGCATGAACATGCTCTCATTTTAATCCAAAAGGAACCATTTTTAGAAAAAGTAGGCCTAAAACAGAAGTGCCTTTTGTTTGGTTTGAAAAGTGTATTACAAACAATAAATGCAAAAAGGCATTTGGTATATCAAAGTTATCTTGTTGAAACTATGTTCTTGAGAGAGCAACACAATAGTCCATTAAATGTTCACTCTAGGTTACTACCCCTCTAAGAGTAATTAGCTGAAGTTTTTTTAAGTCACTTTCAAAATGAAGTGTCAGATACTGTAATAAGTCTAAGATTCTTACATAACTACCCTGAAACTTTAGAAAAAAAAGCTATTCCCCCATTCATTTTGGTTTCTCTGTTGCAAAAAAGAACAAGATTTTTATGTTAAAAAAGCCCTCTTTGGTGTAGAGGCAGCGTCCAATATATAAGAAAGACAAGAAGGCTTTGTGATAGAGATGTAAAAACCAAAACATACAAAAATATACTTTTTTAAATAACACCAAGAAAACTTTGTGAAAGATTATTCCATTTGTTTCAATATTAAAAATTTAGTTTCCACCTACACAGTAGTTTTCACTTAAATCTCTCATCACAAGAGGGAACAAGAAAACCTTATTCAGATTATGGCCCAGTTCTTTCCATTTAACTGTCAGGTTTTGACTCCTCCTTTTTTCCTCATACTTATTGCTCAAAACAAAATACTTATAAAATCGGAATTTTAATATATCACTGTACTCCAGAAATTATTTATTTAGAGAAACAACTTTAGTAGAGGATAAATTCACACAAAGCCTACTGATTTCAGAGACGTTTCTAACTATATAACTAATGTAGACGGCTGCTTAAAATTTTAGAGAAAAATGCCTGGATAATTCAGTTATAGTGCAAGATATAGTAAATTTGGGGGAAGGACATGATCTTCCTTCTCAGATATATAAAATTGGGTGATATGTCCCTGGAGTCAATATATGAAAAGAATTCACTTTTATAGAAAACACATATGTTGATGAAAGTTACCTGATATAGCTTTGGTTCATAATTTGTAGCAAAAAAAATCTGAAATGCGTTGTCAATGAATACACTATTTTCTGACTAATCCCCTCTTTTCAAAGACATATTGTGTTCTAATGAGATGTGTTAGCAATACAGGAACATGGGTTTCAAACATGATAAATATAAACAAAAGAAGTTCAAGAAAACACACTGCTTATTCACAATTCTTCTTCCTGAAGCTTATAGTTCTTTCTGTTAAATTCTTCCAGCATGTCAGAGAGCTGTCATTTTTTATGCTGAAAATTTGATTTTTGAAAATGCAGAAGCAACTAGAAACAGTCATACAGAATACAAGTAGAGCTTGTGATCTTAAGGCATTTTTCTCCTTTGAAATCTCTGTAGGTTCCAGGGAGGATATTTTCAAAATGCCTAAGGCTCAGTACTTACTGTTCTTGTGAGATTAAACTGGTATGTGAAAAACTCAGTGTAACCACATACAATTCAACTGAAGAAGCAGCAGATAAAAAATATTTGGAAATGAAAATTACTGCTGGCAAAGTTACCCTGCAGACAAACCAACATGCATGCTACAATTTTCCATAGAAACACACAAAAAAATGCGTCAATCAGTCAATAGCTGATATGGAAGTAGTTGAACACATGTTGACTATTTTTTGGCTGGGATCAAGGAAAGTAGAAGAGCCCAGAGTGTAAAAGAATATTTTGTAGAACATTTTTTTCTCTCATATTGTATTAACGTTTATATTTGTTTTCTCCTGCTTTCTATTGCTTTTGAGCCTTCAATTCTTGCTTCTTCTGGCCCATCCTTTGAAAGGCAAATAACATGCTTAGGAAAAAGTGATGCAGGATGAATAGTTTTTTGTTCAAGCTGTGATACGTCAGATATTTTGTATTCAGGCATTTTGAACTTCATTTCGTAGAAAAACTATCCCTCACTAGGGTACAAGATTTCATTGGTTCCAAGTTTTATTATGTTCAAAGAAAGAGAAAAAGTCCTTAGAAATATACCTGCGACATATTACTAAACTATTTCCAGTCATTCCATTTCAGAAGAGTAACTAACAATGCAAGCTGTGTTTCTATATCCTTCTATATCAAGAAAAGAACATGCATTATCCTTGTTAAAAATTATGAAGGGTTGTAAAATGAAAATCAGAGTAGTGAAATTATAAGTAAAATTAAAAAATAACATCATTGATAGATTTTAATGTCATTTCTTACAAAATGCATTAAAGTTAAATGGCTTGCTTTTTAATGTTTCATTGTTACTTTGCTTTTACTGTCACAAACACTTTCCCTTTTTGCATAAGAGTGAAAACTCTAAAGCTTCTTCAGCTTCAAAAAAATACTGCATATTAAGTGAAATAAATCCTGGCCTTCCAAGATCACACCAGCCCAGAAAAAAATCCTTGTTATTTTCACTGGGGTCAAGAATGAGTTACTTTCACAGGTACACAAGGAATTCAAAGTCTCTGATGCCTCAACAATAATTTGTTTTGATGAGGAGAGTTTTCTATGTTTCCATAATTTTTTAAGCAAAAATAATGTTGTTCTATTTTCTTCTAAAGCAGGCCTTCTTGCAAGAACCAAGGATCCCACCAGGTAATTTCCTGCAGAAAATTTTACATTCTCCTGATCTTGAAGCTCAATCTAAACTCCAGCTTTTACTTTTTTGTGACTTATTTGAAAGTATAATGTTGAATTAAATCTGTGATGTGATATTTGCTGGAAGTCCTGGTATTACAAAGTTGCTTTTCCACTTTCATACATTACAGAATAATTAATTATAAAATCTTTCATAAGGCATGACATTATAAAACCTTATGAAAGTATAACAGATATAAATAACTAGATGAAGTTGATTTAGGAAAAATCTTAATAGAATTTCTTACAACTACACTTACAACCACATATGTTTACATGCAGATATAGACAAGCCCTTGAAGTGTGATCATGTCACAAATAAATAAATTCTGCATTTATAATTGCAGTGACCTTTAACAGTTTTAGCCTAGTATATTGTTACATGAAACTCAGCTTTTGATCCTTTTCCAATTATATGAAATAAAAGGAGAGATTTCAACTTTCATGGAACATTCATGTAATTCTCCTCTTATATTATTGAATCACTGATTGTTACAACTTTACAGTCCTTTTCTCTAGAGAAAAATATGCCAATTTCAAAGCAGTGGAGCAATATGTGAGATTTTTTCAGCTGTAGTTTCTTGTGAGAGAGAGATGGTGTATTATAAGAAATAGCTTCTGGCAATGACAGCAACATGAAAAATATTTCTGTGCTAATGAGGAAGGGAAATTAGGGAAAGGGCAAATTTACAGTTATTTATATTTTAGTTCTGTATACCACTATTCTAATCAATATTTTTATTTATGTTACACAGTGAATTATTATCAGAGAAATCATTGGCATGACACCTGGGAAAAGTTTTATTCAAGATACATCTGTCAAGAGCTCGCTTTTCAGGTGGCATATTACATCAACAATATGCATCTGTAGTAGACAACTGTGTTTCATTTTATTGCCTATAGATCCACAACAAAAATTTGTAGTGATTTTTGCACCTATACCAGACAAAATCATCTGTGGTGAAAAATGGTACAATGAAGCTAGAGACAAAACTGTCATTGACTTGAATAGAGTACCCTCCCTGGCTTTTTCATATTTCAGCCAAAATAAGGATTTTTTTCCAGACTCGAAGCAGAGCAAGGGTATATCCAATGCCAAGTGAATTCTTTTTATCAACTAAATGCACTAAGACAAAAAAAATACATTCCCTTTCAGAATCTCCAAGCTCTTAGTCTCTAATTTATCTTTCTTTTGGTACTGTACTTCCTGAAAGTTACATTATTTGCCCATGATAGCTCCGGGTCTCAATGGACTGAAAGGACTTATGACTTCAGGCAGCTTTTTATAGAAACAATTCTCAATAACCTCTTACTAACTGTGAAAGGACTCTTCCAGAGTAAATTCAATCACTCTTTTAGAAGCATTTTTGTAATCCATGTAGAAATGTTAACAGCACCTTCCTTATGTGTTACTGCTGAAGTGGTATAAAGTTGTTGCTGAGATATGTCTAAAAGAGTTTAATGTTTTCTTTTTCTTTTTCCTCTGATGTAATTTTTGAACAAACTAGCAGTAAAACAACAAACAACTGCTAGAACTTGAATTCTAAATTTAGTTGTACCTTGAAGGATTAATTTTGATTCTCAAGTTCAAGTTTTCATGAAATTGCTTAGAAACCTATGTCTAAGGTAGCTGAATTTTGTTAACAACTGCATAATCTGGCAAGTTTTAGGAAAAAAAAAAATATCTTTGCTAATGCTATGTTCTAATATGTTCGCTTGCTTATTTAAATTACTTAATTAACCTTCTGTATCTCTGTATCAGCCACAGGGCCTGCAAGGCCTCCCTGGTGGTCAGTTGCCTAAGATAAGAAATGACTAGTCACGATGACTGGACCAAAAGAAGTCCCCCTTCCACCTCTGGACCCTTGTTATCTCTCTGTAAGATGATAGGTCCCTTTTGCCTTGACCCTTACTATCAGACTGTTTCCCAAAACCCCCATACCTTATATAAACCCCCATTTCTGCGCTGTTCAGCAGAAGAGCTGTCACTGTCACCTTTGCAGAAGCTGCCAATAAAGACACCTCTGTGGAACCTCATACAGCCTTCTCCTCCCTCCTGAGCCTGCAGAGGCACTTAGCAAGCAAAGAGCTGAAATCACTAAAGCGCTGAATTCACCAAAGGGTTGATTTCACTTAAGAGCTGAGCTGCTTGCTAAGATTGCCTGCAGTTGGGAGCCTGCCTGAGGAACCTGGATAGGTGGAGCTTAGCAAGACTTTACTCTCTGGACACCTACGGCAGCCAGGGTCGGAGAGACCCCAAGAACCCCTTGCTGTAATAAAAATATATCTCCATAAAATAAAACACCTACAGCATCAGGAATATGCAAAAATTCCTAACTACTATAAGTATTCCAAAAAAACCTATTACTGGATTAATAAAGTCTATTAATAATTCATCAAATTAAGTTAAAATGTATTATTTTGATAATAGAGAAAAATATTCACTGTCCCCCAGTAGGTGAAATTTACAGAGTTGGAGCATTGGGTATTGTAATACTCTGTGTCAGCCATCTATTTTCCCCACCTACAGGAGTGCAAGAGTTTGTCATTGTAGTGTCATTTGTGTAGATGATGGCCTGAGGCTCTATCACCAGGGTGGTGGTTTCTAAAGCAGACCTGTCAGCCACATCTCCTGCTGTGTAAGCCAAGGAATGGCAACCACTTCAGCCTTTGACTCAAATATCTAACTAAACATACACTGCCAGCACAAAATAATCTGTACTAAAAAAAAATTAAATATTGCAATTTTCCAAGTTTGTTCCAATGAGCTTTCATACTTTTCAGGCATATTCCCTTCCATATCACCACTTCCTATGGTTTGAATGATATTTATACTCTCATGTGTGTCTGAGTATCCAGGAGAATGAGCAAGCAAGCAAGAAAGCAATACTGGTATAAAAAGAGGCGGCATGTATTTTTTGTGTCATTTTATGGTATAATAAGAAAACTCACCTTCCTAATGTATTCAACTCCCCAAATACCCTTGTGGGCAATTAAAAAATGCTTTCTAACTGCCTTTGAGTCACAGCACACTTGACAAGTTTGGCAGATTCCTTGTCAGTTTGCTGAACCTGATAGAAGGGCAGGTAGTCCCAAGCTTACGCAGCTCTAGTTTTATAACTCCCAGAGTCCCTTTTTCCAAGAAAGATCTATGTGCATATCCATTCTAACAGCTTTAAGAGCTTGAACACCTGCTCCTTTTAAGTCTCCCATCTCATGCCATTATTTATAAATACTCTGAAACACAGTATATAAATCATTGTTGGTGTATCAGTGAAAGAGGTTAAAAAAAAAGCCCTAAATACACAAATAGGTGCATTGAATAAGTCCTTTCTTTCAGTAATCAATAGACTGAATTGGAACAACAACACTTTCAAAACAGAGGTTTTTTGCAATAAAACAGAGATTTGTTTTGCATGTAAGTTAAGATTAATTAAAATTCCAATGTTGAAAACAATTATCCTTCTCTGAGATTTCCTGCAAAACAGAAATATTTGTTGACCCAAGATTAGAATAGCAAATCCATTAACTAAATTAATAACCCAAATAATTTAAGATCTCTAAGATTTCTAGTGGGAGTTTTAAACAAAGATCTATTACATCTGTTTGACATTCACACTGCTGCTCTCATTGTGGTTCTTGGAAAATATGTACTTTTTCTGAGACCCGGCAAATAGCTGTTATTAATAGGCTAAGAAACAAAATGTAAATTGGATGGTTAACATCCCAGAAAGTGGTGTTATTGCAAGTTAGCATAAGCAGAAAAAGAATTGTCGCATTCTACCCACTTTCAGGGTATATGGAGAGTAACAGCATCAAGTCATAGCAAACTGAGGGCAATTTTTGGACAGAATGATAGGAGGAGAATTGTTCTTGATTTATTTCTGTGGCAGGAATTGTTTAGATTGAAATGGGTCTCTGAAAGAATGTTTTTGCTAGCTATTTTCAGGAAAAGATGGAATTTTGATTGCTATCTATGGACAGAAAATTCATGTCTATGTTCTTATCACTTTCCTAGCTATTGCACACAGCTACAGAGAGGCCTGCAGTTTTATTTACCTCCCCACACTGGTAAAAGACAGAGCATGAAGATTTGCAATGGCCAGAAAACAGGCCACAAGGGACAGTTTTTTTCTCAAAGAATTGCTTTACATCTAGGGAGGCTCAACACCATCAGTATTATCCTAAGCCACCCAGTCCTGGAGGTAGCCTAGGGAAGAGACAGGGCAGAGTACTGAAGGTGAAACTCATGGAATCTTGTATCAGCTTTCTCAGCATAAAGAATAAGCTGATAAAAAGCAGAAGCAGGTGAAATCCTGACAGTGTGACTTCACAGAGACAGCAAGCATCTGAGTCTAGCCAATATCATCTATATCCCAATGTGAATCATACATCAAAACCCAAATGCACAGCTCAGGAGGGTCATGGAGACAGTACCTAAAAGTCACACCTGTAAGGGGAAGAATTCAGTTCTATTCATCATATCCAGACCACTGTATTTGGACCTAGGACCTTGAAAGGCTTTGAATTCCTTTTAAATGCATCTATCCAACGAGTTATTTTGAGATTCAATGAATGAGGTTTGGAAGCCTACCTGAAACTAAGGAAATTTACAGTTGTCAGCAACAGCTAAAGTGAAAATATCATCTATCCCATTCTTCATCTTCATTATTATCGCCAGAACACAGTGTCATTATAACTTTTTTTTTCCCAATAAAACCCATATTCTACAAGCCAAGTAAAGTCTACATTAAAAAAACTTTGTTTTCTGATATACCATATGCTTTATTCAATCGGAAATGATTTTGAGAGACTTGGCAAGAATAGGAGGCACTTATATGTTTTTATGTTGCATAAATAATTCAGAAAGGTTATCAGATTTTCAAAATTAAGTCCTACCAGAATGAAATATCTAAAAGGATTTCCCATGTTTTGTGACCTTTTTTAACAGTTTTTGTCTCTCAAAATGGACATAATCCAACTTATAACATTGAATACATTTCTAGTGAAGAGGAGGTTTCAACCAAGTCTTTTCCAGTTCTTTAGGTCATTGCCATGATATTTATGATGATTATGAAACTATTTATTTCTTTTTATAATGTACCAAAAGAATATTCATTTTCATCACCAATTTCCCACTAGATTTCATGTAACACTTTGCTTAAACTTTTACCCATTTTCAAAGCGAGAACTTACTTTTAAGATATCTGTCCAATTCTCCTACCAATATTTAGATGTATATGGTCTTTCAAAACCCCTGGTGCCTATATAACTGAACAGCAGGTAAAGTTTATGGATGAAATTGATGAAGGAAAAAGCCCTCAACAACCATGTACATGATCCCAGTGTACCCCTCTAAGCTGAATTTTCACCTCTTTCACAATCTGTCAATAGGTCTCTGAAAACCCACTGCTTTAAATCCAAAGACAATGAATCCTCCAGATGGTGTCTACTGAATTTTGTGGGTTGGAGTTTTCTATATTAGAGGTATAAATTCCACATTTTCAAACTTCTTTTTTCTTTTGTCAACAAGATATGGTTGTTAAATGTAATCATTAAATGTTCTAGTGATATTTCTCCTATTAATTAGTCAACACATTCTGTGAGTTTTCCTGAAAAATGTAAACTGAGGTGCAGGTGATCCTAATGACAGTCTTTAGCCATAAGAGTGCATCACCAATTTTTAATTTATTTTTTTTTTAGCTATATTATAACACTGTTTTGTTTCAGAGAGCTTGTCACACCTATAAGAATGACCTGAATGAAAAAATAACATGGCCATCAGTAAGATGTGACTTATGGTCCAGTTGATTCTACATGAAACAGCTAACCTTGAACTTCATAGCAAATAAAATGTATTATATATATAAATTATGTAATAGACCAAGATTACTCAGTCATTCTTTTAGGAAGCTATTATAGAAAACTGTTCTTGATTTGGATAGCCAGATGAAAGAGAAATTAACTTTCCCTCTTATGTTTCCTAGTTTAGGGTCAAATACTATCATTAAATGATTAATAAAATTTTGTGGGCTGTTAATAAATGCAGTTGCTTATAACTTAAGAACTTCCTGACAGCAAGATAAAACCAACTTACCTTTCCAACAGACGTAAAATCATTATTAATGAAACCAGGGAACATGCATGAAAATCCATTTTCTTTGCTACATATCATGTTCTCCAAGGCCAAGGCTATAGCTAAGAGATTTTCCAGGTCAAGGTCACTAGTTTTTAGGAACTTCTCTAGACCAGTACCCACACAGAGTGTGAAGCCTCACCCACATTTGCAGTACAAAATCATACAAAGAATTGACCTAACTAGTGTTATCTCCAGATTCCCTTAATTCCTTGTCCATACCACCAACCATAGCCTACAGAGTTAAGCCCATCATGAGGATCATCTTTCCAGACTCCCTTGGGAACACATCCCACCCTTTCATCCATACTTGCCACTAAAACCATCAATGAGGTACCTAACTTCAGTATCCTCCAGTACATCCTGAATTACACTGATTTTTATCAGCTAAACTAGCATTCCCCAATCTCAGTGTCATCACCACTGGCCAGTGGTTCTTTGGGGAAGAATAGCAGATTTAAACATCAATTATAAATGAGGATTCATGTGACAATGGCTGAAACACTGGGATTTTCAAGTACTGCAAGGATAATTTCAGCCCCATCCACTCCTCTTATCTCTCCTTACAAAGATAAATATTTCAGAAGGTGTTTGTACATCTTGAACCATAAGAGGAATGCAGGTAAAATATGGTATATACATTGAATAGAACTCCATGTTTGTTTCAAAACACACAGGTAACCAAGAGTGCAGGACAATAAAAATGCTCAGAAAATAAAATATTTGCAATTTGTAGAAGTGTGTTTTTAATAAGATCTAGCTGACAAAAATAATTTTAGGATTATTATAAAATGTGCTACTGCGCCCAGCTCCATTTTTTACATATATAAATGGTCCACAAAACACTGTCATTGGGTATGCATGCTCTTTTGATAGTGATGTCTCTGCAAGGAAAGGCAAGAGAACATTGATTTCCAGGCCAAAACATCAATATGGATGTTTTAACAAGTACTTTTGACAAAATTGTCATTTTCTTCTTTCATAAAGGTTTACAGAAGGGTCTATTCTTTAACTGGAGTTGGGAAAAAAACCTTCTACTTCATGCTTGTTTTCTGATAATCTTTACACTACTTGCAGATTTCAAAAGATATAGTCCTTTGTGTCTCAGGGCTGCTGTCTGCTTTAGAGAATTTTCCTTTGAAATGCTTTTGAATATAAAACCTCTACTAGGAATGTTCCACCACTATTATCATCTTTCCCTAAGTTCCCAAAGTTCTTCTGTCTCTTTTTTTAAAGTGTTATTGAAAGGAAAAGACTTGTTTACATATTTCTCTTGCAGAAAGGGATGCCTACAAGTACATTAGTGTCAATAGTACTAATTAACACAATATTAATTTCTCCTACATCTGCATCCACATTTTAAATTAATTTCAATACACTTTACTCTACACGTAGCTTCCAAAGGATCTCAGCAATTCAAAAGTCTAGTAAGATTTTGCTGTTAAACTCAGAGGACTCTTTCTTGGCAAAAATAATAAAATGTATCTGGTTTCTTTACTTCAGATTTCAAATTGTCTCCCTTTCTGTCCCCTTTTTCTCAATCTCCATATGTTTCTTATTTTAGTTGCTCCCGTGGCTTGTGACTACATGTTGCATATAGGAAATGACTGCAAGTGTTTTAAGGCACTATGCTGGTTTTAAATTCAGCAGGGAAATTAAGACTCAAGCCTCCCACTCTTGACAGTGGAGGAAAAAAACACTGAGAAAGATCATAGACTGGAATCACAGTTTGAAGAAATTGCAATAAACACAACAATATTAATAAAAAAAAAAAGACTGTACAAAAAAAAAGATTGTACAAAAGAGAGAATGGTTTGGTCTCTGCTGAGTTCAGTTACTACCTTTCCACTGTGCTGGGGTGTGTGGAGGGGTGTGGAGGGTCCAGAATGAACAGGAGCAGGGTCTGGTGGGGAGGAGGGGATAGGATCCACTCATCCCTCTGCTGGAGCAAGCAGGGCAAAAAGAAATGGTGCAGTTCTGGTTGGGCACTCCAGCTTTTCCTGATGAAAAATCATTCATCTAGCAGTGATGTAGGTGATATTGAATAGCCAGCACTAAAAAAGTCCACCCCCTTCCCTTTTTAAATGTGACAGACACCATGCATGACAATATGCAGAATATTACATGTTAGGGTTCTGAGATGAAGAAAGGAGTGCAGCACTCCCCTGGGGGTATCTAAGTGTCCTGGGAGAGCTTTTGGACATTTTAGGAAGTGAGTTTGGACTGGGGATGTGCATTTAGGACTCCCTGCTACTTGGCACCTACTGCAAAGTGCATTTCTAATGTACTATGAAATCCCAGCACTGGGAAAATACTGTGCTGAACAACTGCTGTGGAGTAATGATACAGACACAAAACAGAGCTGCTGGGCTAGTTCTGTCAAAAGCTGAGGGGTTCAATACAAAATATTGCATCTTTAAAACATTGAGCTGTGAGTCCGGCCTCTGGGTCTGCAATGTGATTCTCTGCAAAGCAGAGAGGAATATTTGTGGTGTCAAACAGGATCAAGGAACTAAATGGGGAGTCAGTTAAATGCCTAGAGGAAAAACTGGCTTGAGAAATAGGCAGAATGTGTTCAAAAGTGTAAGAACATTACCTTAGGTTTCAAAAAGGCACTTACCTAAGATGAGATTTCATGATTCTGAGCTCTTAGGTCTCAATGTATGCCCCCTCTGTACACTCTAGGTACAGTCAGGAAATTAGATAATTTCCTAAGCAGCTTTATAGTTAACACAAAATTAACAGCAAATATCTGCCAGTAACAGATCTGAGGTCAAATCTTCTTCTTTATTAAGGTATTTGAACCTATTAAATTTTAACACTAATTTTTAATGATGTAAGTGATAGCATCTTAATTCAGGAACATGGCACAGGACTAAGGGACCTCCCTAGGGTTGTTTATAGATAGACAGGAAGGATACTTCTCAGGAAGGTAGAAAAATAGCTAAAATAGAAAGAAGTGAATTGGATTCCCTCCTGCTAATGTGTTCTCAAACCACAGTGTTGGATGAAACCGCACTATCATTTATCACAGGCAAAGCCAAGCTCAAGAGAGTCAGCAGTGAGAAGGCACTCAGGGTTTGGAACCTTGGTAATCTTACTGTGTGAATCTCAGTCATGTTTGAGGAAGAATTAATCATTTAGGTGGAAAAAAACACTGCTTCTGGGCATGAAGGGGAAAATACCTATAGGCAAGTGGAAAAGATTTCCAGCATTTAATTTAAAGCAAGGGGATACCTATCTGCACAGAGGAATAGGGAATAAATGCATCCATCAAATCTCTGTGACAGTAGCAGGGAGATGCAGCTATATTTAAGGGATTGCATAAGAAACTTGCAGATATCCTCATCCCTTTGTTAGAAATCAGCTCCAGTATAAAGCCGGGCTTTGTTTGTAGCACCTAGATCAGACTTAAATAGAAAAAAGGATTCTTCCAAGTGAAAGAAGGATTCTCTTACCAGAATATAACCAGTGCATGATAGGATGCACAGGGAAAGCTATCAGCAAATGCTTTGGTTTCTCTAGATTTTAGATATATCAGTGGCTAAACAACTGACAAAATATTTCTGGGGAACTTGTACATAAAACACTGATGAAATTAGAGCTGTAGATACGAGAAAAAAGGTTCTGTGTCATTGATCATTGATACACTTGACTTATAATGTAATGTGTATGGAAGAGTCAGATTCCCACAACACAGGCTTTTAAGTTGTTCTGCATGTACAGGGTGGTCTTTCTCTGGGAACACAGAATATCTGGGAGGTACCTAGAGCAGACAAAAAATCAAGTACCTCTTTTTCTACAAGGAAAAAATCTGACAGACAAACCCAAATAGATGTAGCTCAATCACAGAGCTATATAATTAAGAATCACATCAGTTATGGATTTAAAAGGTTTAATTGTTTTTCTAGAGCAAATCCACTGCAGCTGAAAGATCTGACAGAAACTGTATAATAGAAATTTCTGTGACTCATACTTCACATAATATCCATCTCCAACTAAGATGGGTGAGTCATAAGACAACCCAAGAAAAATTAATTATGACTCAAAAATTCAGATTAAAGCAAGATTGTTCCTTAAAAATCAGACCACAGACATATTTCTAACTTAGCATATCAGCTCCCCATGGCTACAGAAGTACCTATCTGATGACTTCTCCAGTACCCCAAAGTTTGTACTTTTTTTCTCATTCTTGTTAGGTATGAGAATCCCAAAAGAAGGACTTCCTTCCTTCCTTCCTTCCTTCCTTCCTTCCTTCCTTCCTTCCTTCCTTCCTTCCTTCCTTCCTTCCTTCCTTCCTTCCTTCCTTCCTTCCTTCCTTCCTTCCTTCCTTCCTTCCTTCCTTCCTTCCTTCCTTCCTTCCTTCCTTCCTTCCTTCCTTCCTTCCTTCCTTCCTTCCTTCCTTCCTTCCTTCCTTCCTTCCTTCCTTCCTTCCTTCCTTCCTTCCTTCCTTCCTTCCTTCCTTCCTTCCTTCCTTCCTTCCTTCCTTCCTTCCTTCCTTCCTTCCTTCCTTCCTTCCTTCCTCCCTTCCTCCCTTCCTCCCTTCCTCCCTCCCTCCCTCCCTCCCTCCCTCCATCTTGGTTTCTCACCTACCTTGCTGTAGGACAAACTTGGGGTTTCTCCTGTAGTTGTTGAGAGGTTTGACAACCTTCACTTCTGCTGAACGTGTGGTTTGGGCACACTTCAATGACATCTTCAGGCATAAACAGTACAGTGCAGTCTGAACGCTGGGAACTGAGTCACCGCTTGGAGAGAGAGTGAGTTTTCATCTACAGCCTAGAGAGGAAGTAGGAAGTGACACATTAAAACAGGATCAAAGTGCAGTCCTGTTAACTATTATTGGGTTCCATATTACGAGAATATGTCTTTCCACTGCCTCTAAATCAGGAAGATGATACTTCCAATTTAATAGTGTAAGCTGAACAATACTGAAGTCAGTGGAGGTTTCTCCAAACACTTCAGCAGGCTTTGGATGCAGTGATAATATGCATTACTGAGCTCAAGGGTAAAAACCTCTTCAGATCATAGACCAGTTAAAAGAGTTTTAAAAATTTCTTTTCTGTCATGTTGATGGTCCCACATATGCTTTCAAAGAGTAAGCAAGTGCACACTATAAATAGTATGTGTTACATCATATATTTCAAACTGACTGTTAGTTACTCAGAATTTTTGCCTTGTTACTATGATTGTAATTTAATATTTTGCTGCTTCTCACTTAGTTGAACTAATCACAATACAGCTTGTATTATGAAATATTAATATTACAACAGAAAAACCCATCAAACTCTCAGTCTGTTGGTTTTAGCTATATATGTCATGGTCACTGATGTATTAAAAATTAATAAACTTGTTAAAGAAGACACCTAAATTATTAGAAATACTAGAACTTACTTCAGTAATATTAATCACAAACCAAAAATTATTTAACAAGTTTGTCTGTAAACATTAACTAATAAAATTAATCTTGTAAAATGTCCATTCTCTTCTGATTCAGTTTATGAAAAGGAACATAAAAAGGCTAAATTCATCAAATAAATTATTCATCAACAGCTATTTGCTAAGCTCTGTTAATTAAGCAGTAGGTTAATTACAGAACAGAATTATATGTGAGGGGACAACTAGGGAATCCTGCTTGTGAGTTAAGTGTCCTGGGATTGAACTGAAGAAGTGTTTTCTCATTCTCTCATCAACTGAGAGATGCTGTTAATTATTCCATGTATTGAGCACTGTAAGAATTCAAAATCCAATAAAATACCAAGGAAAAGTCTTTCCATTAGATTTTTTCTTTTTCAATTAGCAGTAGACTGGGAATCCATGTAGTACCTAATCACTATTCATATTATCTGTTTTTAGTTTCCTCTAAGGAGTCATTTTTCTTCCCTAAACCAATTAACAGTCAAACCATTGCACCCATAGGTAAATGTAGGTCATTCTAAATAAATGGGAAAACTGCTTAAAATACTGGATCAATGTTCACTTTGAAATGCTTATCAAATCTCAGTACACTGTGCACCTTTCAGACTGTCAAGGCCAGAGTTTTAGGCAAGATTCCCAAAGGGATGCAGACAATTATGAGTTCAAGAAGTTTAAAACCTCCCTCACAGTTCTTCTTTTCTGCAGAAAGAAAAGTGAGCAGATTAATATAATAGATGAAGGTGTATATATCCTTCAGATATGGGTTACACCTCAAAAAAAAGATTGTTAAGAGGTTAATACGTGATATTGCTAGCAGAGTTTTTAAACAAAAACCTAACTCTGGCCTCCGCTATCACATAAACAGATTTATATGCTTCAACAGACACACACTGTGTGCACAAGATTTAGAGGATATTTTATTTCCATTATCTTCTTTCCAAATGAAACACATTTGTCCATTCTGACTCTTTAATCCTGTTAAACTGTTAAATAAGAAAAGTTATGCCTTTTTTTCACTAGTGTGGCTAAATCCAGTAAGCAGAGTACAGGCATAACCTACTGACAGTCTTCTGTAAGCAATGATGACTTTATTTAGTTTTGAATTCCTTCTATTGGAATTATAAGAATTATGTGGAATATTTAAAATATAAAAATAAAAGTAACAAACACAAAGTCTTTTTTTTTCCTCTGATTTATCTTCCTGTTGGTGGATTACATGGGAATTGATTTTGTCATCTGATTGACTAGTGCATACATACTTTTCTTTGCTGCTATTCCTTGCTACATAGCCCCAAATTGTATGAGAAATTACTTTTATTAACCTTCATCCTCATGTTATTGAACTT
This sequence comes from Fringilla coelebs, assembly GCF_963513975.1. Classification (NCBI taxonomy): domain Eukaryota; kingdom Metazoa; phylum Chordata; class Aves; order Passeriformes; family Fringillidae; genus Fringilla; species Fringilla coelebs. The sequence goes on from NC_140028.1 coordinate 69,583,283, forward strand.
TGACCTGACAAAGTTTTCCTGCTTCTGCTCTTATAACCATTGCAATTACCTGGTTAATCCGTATGAATATCCTGATTTTTCATGCTATGGATGATGCTTCACAAATCTTCTCAAATCAGTATTAAAAATGTCACCAGTATTCCTATCTTTTTTAATTCTCTCTTAGAAAAAAAAACATTAAATCAGACTATTTTCAGGACTGAGACTTGAGGAATGCCATGACTAAACTACCGTCTGATGCCTATCCTTCACTAAAAAGACATGCAAAATCATATTTTTCTGAGTAATACACTGGGGGTTTTGTTTTGCAAAAGGTTTATTCAACATTGTTGATACACTTCTTACTAAGGTACACTCCTCTACACCAATTCTGAACTTGAATACAGGGCTCAGATAACTCGGGATGTTACAGCAGGATTCTATCAGCATCTACATACATGGTGAACTCTTACTGTTACTTCCTGTTACTTACTGAACTTCCACTTCACAGTCTATAGCCAGAAATAGTCTTCTCTCACCTGGAGATCCCAGTCAGTATTTGCTGAATGAAGAGCTCAGAAGCTTGTTTGGTTCAGCAACAGATGCAAGCAGAAAGCTGAATTCCTTCCAGCACTGTTTGGTACAGGGCTACTCTGAGTGCTCACTCAAAATAGAATGTAATGTTGTCAAAAATGTTTTGAGCAGTGCTGCCATGGATGAATGAAGGCAATGACAATTGTAATGAGAATAGGTGCTGATATTTACATGAATTTAAAATAAATTTAATTGATCAGAAAAGATTATATATTGTAGTCATTAATCTTAATTTAAAGATAATTAAAGGGTTCTGAAATCCCAGGCAACAGCCACAAGACCTTTATTAATTAATCTCATGAGTAGCCCTCATGCATATTGAGTGATAACCTTCTCTTTGGCTTCATTTTATCTCAGGCCAACGGTGGCTTAAACTTGACATTGCACTGCATGCTTAAACTACACAAAAGAAAACCCAAACCAACTGCTATGAGGTTTAGGATGGCTCTGAACACAGATTTTTTTTTTTTCATTATTGGTTGGAAACTATTATTCTGGTCTTCTGGAAAATGAAATGAAAACATTACTCATTTCACAGATGTCAGGGAGCTTCAATAATTCCTGCTTAGGACTGATACAAGTGGATTTGGATCATTCACCTCAACTCTTCTCTTAATTTCTCAGCTGTTTGGTCTGTTCAAGTATCACTTTAATTCTCTGAAAATATTTAGATGTTAGAGCTCCTGTAACATGCCTCAAATCGGTAGTACACACTATTAGCTTGTTTCTCTGCTGCCAAATGTTTGAAAAGTGTTTTCCTTTTGTAACCCTTCACATCAGTTTCTTGATGCAATAACATTTTATTTCAAGAAATGAGGGAATAGAAGAGAAAAAGAAGCTGCATATTTCAGAGACTTACCTTTCAGAAGAGGCCACTGAAGACCTCTAACAGAAAGAGGAATATGAGCTCTACGATGCATGCCCTTTTTTCATTAACTGTATTTACTCTTTCTGTTACCACTGGAGCTTACACAGTGGTCAGATAGATGAGCTTTAATGCAATGAAGCAGTGAGTAAGTATTATGTCTTCATGAAAGTATAAAAAGTGTAAAGAAAACAGTGTGGAAAGATGATCCTGGATCAATCATTGGATCATTTTTCATTTCCTTTAGTATAGATCCTTTGGCATCCTTTACTTGTCTGAATTGAAGCCAATGGATTGGCAGTTCAGATCTAGAGTTCTTGGTCTCTACCAGTCAGCATTTCTATGGATGTGCTCTGATTCCAGTCAAGTGTTGCAGCATCTGCTCATACTTTTTGATGTGCAGTTCTGGCATGTGTTAAACAAAAGGCTAAGCAATTCTTGTTTCAATAGTGCCTCAATCCTTTTTCTACTGTAAGCACCTTTTGTATCATCACTTAGAAATCCAAGGGATTCTTTCTTCTGGAAAATTTCCTTGGCCGGAAACTGAGCTACTTAGTGCATACAAGTCCATTAAGGTGATACTGATGGAAACTATATCGAGAAAAATTAAAAATAAGTTCTGACACATTTTCTCCACTAGTCCATAGACTACAACAGCTGTACATTCTAGAATTACTTAACTTCCAAAAATCTTATTATAAAATGGGTTGGTTTGTAAGATCATTCACAAGTGATGAGAAAACCAAGCAGTACTGGCAGCTGTCGTCATGCCCTGGTTGAATCTGTCTGTCACTTACAACTCAGTATTCAATGCAGTTTGGATCAGCTGCTTGTTTTCCAGTGTTCATATGTTCTATATAACCAGGCCTCCTCTGAATCTGCACACACAAAGTCTCTTGCCATCTGTTTCTGATCTTCTGGCCTGGAAGTTGTTTTGTTGCCCCAGCTTGTGTGTTCCACATGTTTTATCCTGTGTTCCACCTTATTGGGAATGCAATGAAAGAGGACAAACTATTATGCAGTTATTAGATAAAAATCAAATTTTACTCAAAAACCAAAATTTTACTCAAACTATATATTTGACCCAAAGCTTTGTGGGTACAGAGTTTTTCAATCCTTTGAGCCTCACAATTTCTCTTTCTCCTGAGCTGTTAAAGTCATCTGCCATGTGTAGATTAATTTTGCTTCTTATGCTCCAACAAGTTTGAAGAAACTTTCATTTATTATTGAAAATTAGACAACAAATACCAATGCTGTAATTTCCTCACCTTTTTCCAGAATGATGAAAAGAATTTAAAGAAAAAAAATATTATTAAAAAAAAATTGTACTGAAAATTCCTGGTTTTATATTTTAATCAGCTCTGTGATTTAGAAATTTCAGTCTTGAAAATTCTGATACCAAAAAATATGCATTTATACAACATTAAAAAAAAGATAAAATGCTAGCATCTATTGAGGTTGCTGATGTCAGTTAAGTAATATTGAAAAATATTGTGCTTATTGTTTGGTGGTGAGTATTGAGTTTAATTTATTGTCCTCATTCTAGACATTCCCCTTACTGATTTAAAGGAAATCAGGACTGAGAAAGCACAACTGTGAAATCCTTGCGCTTTCAAAGTCTGTAGTGACAACAGGGTTATTGCACAAGAGCAAGTTTTATGTTCTGTTTGTAGCTAATTGTTCAAAAACTAGACACATAGCTACATATCAGTTGTATTCCAACTTCTTTCTAGATTGCTACTACACGAATTTTAATATAAACATATATATATTTTTTTATATATATATATATACATATATATATATATATATACACACATACACATAGAAATGGTTTTTTAGTGTGTATCTATGCATATTTATCTCTTTATCTCTGTGTGGGAATATTTATTACTCTTCTTAGTAGTACATACAGGGTCCAGCTCTGGAAAACTGCTTGAATTCCCTTCTCACACAAGCATTACTGACAGAATTGTCAATTATTTCCAGCATGGAATCTTAATTGCCAATATGTGAGCTGGAAAGAACCCAGGTTTATTAGCAGATTCCAGGTTCAGTTTGCATATAATTTACTAGCGAAGAAGTTTCATCACTGTAGCTCAGACTGTCATGCTGAAAGCTCTGTTGTTCTTTCTTCTGGTCTGTTCTCTATTAGTTGTGCTGACCATCATGCAGAACAATTTTCAATCCCACTGTTACAGCATTTTCCCTGTCAAACCATGAGGAGACTATTAACACCTCTCTGTTGGAAGCACATAAAATAATCATGGGAGCTGTTTATGTTAATTCAGACTAACCCAGGTCTCTTTTTGGTTTTGGAATAATTACTGGTTCAAAATACCAGCATGTGTTAAGAAATCAGGATTAATTTGTAAGAGCTGAATGACAATATTTCCAATGGCTTATTAAACACTAATTAGATTTAAAATGGTGTGACTCTACACACACTTGTGCACATCAAGAAGTTTAAACATCTGTTTTATAAGTAATGAAGGTTGTAGGATTGCAAATTTTAATATCACTAGGGGATATCTTACCACAAGTGACATATTCAATTCTGTATTTTTTCAGAACTGGCATAAAGGATCTAGTTTACTCTGTTTTGTTTTGTTTTGTTTTTAAATTAAAGAGTTAACTTTAACAATATGGGGCTCCACTCATCTAGTTGCACTTTAAACCTTATAAATAACAGGATTTTGTTAAATGTCTGCCTGGGAACTAAGAAAAGTTAGAGTTCCCCAGTAAAGTGTAAAACAAAAAAGTGTAATGAATGAGAAAAATAATTATTTAATAGTAAAATTGCTGGAATTAAAATTTGAGTCATATATTCCTATGTCAGTAGTGCAAGTCAACGTAAAATGAATGGAGAAAGAAGAAACAGAGAAATTAAAATAGAGTTCAAAAATAATCCTAGTAAATCTGCTGGAATATACAGCATTAATTGAAAGCAATAAATTTGAATAATACCAACTACAAGTCTAAGTGTGCAGCACCTGAAAAGGTTATCTGTTACCTTAGCACCTAGAGCATGCACTGTCTTATGCCTGAGTTCAAGTCAAAGATAACACCGAAGACATTGCACAATGCAGTATGGACTGACATTGAGGGGAGCCCTAGTTAACTGCAGATGCAATGTAAAGTCAAGCAAACAAAAAGCTTCTGAAAGTATACATATTTGCTTAACTCCTTTACAAGGTTGTTCAAACCCAAAAATATTGTCTCTGCAACAGCAAATATATGCTCATGACCAGAACACTGACCCTTTTCTCACAGCTCATGTGAATTTAGCAGATTGGGTGCAAGGTACAGGTTCTATTTGTGTTTCACTCCCTTGGGTTATTTTGAATGGCAGAACTATATTCTTGCCATGCTTTGTTGATAAAATCTGATGTGAAACCTTCAGTTAAAAAAAAAAAAAAAGGGTTTTTTTGACATTTCTGCAGGACAGGGCTTACATCAATCCGGCCTGAGCTACTTCTCCATGTCACAGGTTTTGTTCAATATTTGATCTACTTATTTCATTTCCCAGTATGCACTATTGTTTTTCTACCTGTTTCTCATCTTTCTTTCTTTTTTTTTTTTTTTTAAACATGTGACATGATAAACACATCAGCCACTTCCTGCAGAAGTCTGGGCAATTACAGCTATCTGATGACAAGAAATCTGCTTAGCAGCTCCCTTCCAAATATCAAGCTTAAATAGCAGATAGACATTTATTTGCAACGCTACACTTATCAAATGAAAATGCACTGCGTATACTGTTCTAAGCACACCTTTTCTCCCACAGTTGAGTACAGTATGACTGCAGATTTGAAAGTATACTCTTCTGAGAGTGCTATTCTAGGGGGAAAAAAGAACACGATTTTTCCACTAGTCTGCTGTGTAGGTATATGTTGTTGGAGTTGATTGTACTTGCATTTGGTTTTGGTTTTCTTTCTTATAGCCTCTACTTGCCAATAGTCAACCAAGAGTAACAAGCAACATTTCTGCCCAAGCCTGTATTTGGTCTGACATTCACTGATGCATCACTCAGCATTTTCTGCTTGAACTTTTAGGATTTAATCTTAGATTTATTTATGTTTGTGGGAGTTTTGTCATTATATTTCCTAAGTCAAGAATTTGCCCTTAAAGATTTCAGTAATGTACAAAGCTAACGGGTAAATTATGGTACAGTCTGAATGAAATCTTGGTTCTGCTGAAGTGCGTTGGCATTTTGCCTATGAGCTCAAGAGAGACAACAGGAAGTATTTTATAAACAAAAATTGTCTGCAATTCTGCATTTCAGTGTGGCATGCTAAAGGTGTAAAATTTACATATATTTAAACAAAACTTAGCATTTCACTCAGAGTTTAGCTGTTTTGTCTCAAACTCAGCTGCATCCAACAAAAAAATTTCCTGTAATGACTTAAGTGGCATTTAAGGCTTGAAGTGTCCCATCAATTTATACAATTATGGTTATTATTCTAACATCACACTGGATATAAATCACCTGAGTTTTAATAATCTGTGTGTTTTATATCACTTACTCCCCTGCCATATCAACCAATGTGTATTCTACAATCTCTGGCAGGTAACTGTCTTCACTGGAACTTGACTACCTTAGCTAGGGTCACCGAAGTATGTTGTCACGCTTTAATTTGTTCTCTCTCATTACATAATTGTTCTTGTCCGATGTCTGGGGTACAGGACCCCACTGAGTCCCACCCTAAATCTGGACCTGATATAAGTCAGCATTACATATGTTAGTTTAGGTAAAACACATAGAATTCAGGGTGTTTAGGGCCCTCAGGGTGCCTTGAAGTATCAGATCATTTATTGAGTCAAGACAGACACGTAGAGATGATAAGAGAAATTTTCACCATCTAAAAAAAAAATTGACTTAATTCAAAGCTGTAAAAAATAGTCCAGATGGACTTCATCCATTGTCGTGTGACTGCTGGACTGTTGGATCCGTATGCTACCGCGTGTCCTAAATGCAGATTTTATCATTTTTTCAAGCCATAGTCACATACTACCTTGGAAAAGTAGTAGTGTTTCCCATCAAAGTTGTTCAGGTGTATGCTTCGGGTTTTGAGTGCTTGAAATTTTTATTTCTAATTTTTCTAGATGTCCTTAGGATTATAACATATTTTCTTTCATTTTCCTTCCATTAACACTGCAGATATTTTGACTGCCAAATTGTTCCTTTCCACTATACAATTCCTCTAAATATTTAATCATAAGTGTTCAGTGTGTGAGTTTATAGGATATTCAGTTCAAATAAATTATTTTCTCTGACCTTTAGCAGAAAAAAATAGATTAATTACTAAGAGGTGGTAATAAAATATGTGCAGTAATATCAGTAAGATAGATCTGAAAAAAAACTCCAAAAAATTATCAATTCTTAGAGAAAAAATTGTCTTCTTTATTCCTAAGAGCAAAATATAATTTTATTAGGTTTCAAAGCATGTTATACTACAACTTCCTACCTTTTCTATTAAGTAGCCTAAATTTTTTGTGAAATAATTTATAAGATTATAAACTATATTTATTTTAATCCCCCAATATTATATGCATAGAATTCCTTATTGTTAGAATATATTTAGTCATCAAAATATATATTTAGTCATCAAAACTAGTAATTAACAAGTAGTGACATTCAGTGGCTGATTGAAAGAAATACTTTTCAAATAGTCAAAGAGGATGTAATAAATCAATGGGTATAGGACTGCAATTCTAAATATAATCTCACAGGAATGTAATGAAAATATCAGTTAATGCCTCAATCAATAATTATGTGGTTTGTAGATTTTAGGACAAAACTCATCAATATATTTTATGATATAATGGACAATTTCTCATCTTTCAAGAGATCAAAACAGAAATTGATGGAACAGGGTTTTATTCACAGTATAAACCAGAATTGGAGGGGCTTTATGTTTCATAAAAGAATTTCTGCTAATGAATTATGAATTTCTAGATTGCTAAAATTAGTTGGCACTGCATAATCCTAATTAAATTCAAGGCCAACTCAAGCAATTCTAAATAAAGAATTGCATGACCATAGTTCATAGTCAAACCCATAGTTTTCCATATATTTTCTGTCTAAGCCTCAACTTTAGGCACAGGCATAAAATGGATTGGTATTCTCAAGAATCTGTGATGAGAGAGATGTAATTTGATGCATACACAACTACAGTAAAAAGGAAAAAGTCAATATGCAACAGGGAATAAATTGAATGTTCATGTGACATGGAAGACCAGCCTTTAGTAATTTTTAGATTTTGTGGCAATTCTGGCCTTTCTGATAATCAGCATTACCCATATAAAATTGAATAATTGTGTAATATTTCATTATCCTATTAATACCCCAGCAAGTTGTAGTCTAAGGAACTGGAAAGGGGACAAGCAAAAATGATGGCATTTTCAGTCCACTGGATTATGATTTACATTGATTTTATTCTCCTGCAATGTATTTCAGCACACCATGACTATGTACACATGAACATTTTGTTTCAGCTAATGGAGAAAAAAAAATTGGCATTTAGCATGCTATTTTAAGACATGTTAAATATTTAAAATATTTTTTAGTATGTGCATTGCAAAAGAACCAAAAACTCCACGAATGTACTTAGCCTAGTAGTTTATCAGTTCCTAATAAACCATAACACTTATTTTGTTTAAAAGCATAATGAGAAGAACCATTATTCTCTTTCCATAAATATCAATCTCAAAATCATAAACTTAGAACTTTCCTCCCAAAGAAATAAGAAGAAAATCAATTCCAAGCACAAATATTTGCTCTGATTTCTTGGTTTGTGATCCAGGGTTTAATTGCAACAATATTTTCCCTACATTGTGAGTAAGTCATTATAAATCTGCTCTATATTTCAGGATTTCAGAGTAATTTAGGTCCTACTCCATGCCAAGCAACCTTTAGAAAAGGTTTCTAGACAGTTCTGGGGCTGTTCTATTTTTAGAATCATTGAATCGTTAAAGTTGAAAAAAAATCCAAGATATTGAGTCCAACCTTTAAATGAACATCACCTTGACAACTAAACTGTAGCAACAAACGCCATGTTTTTTTAGAATAATTCCAGGAATGATGATGCCACCGACTTCTTGGACAACCCATTCCCATGCTTAACCATTCTTTCAGTAAAAAAATGCTTCCTGATGTTCAACCAGAACCTCACCTGGCACAGCCTGGGGCCATTTCCTCTTGTCCCAGCGTCAGGACAAGAGGAACAGTTGCCTGGGAGAAGAGTCTCACCCCCTCCTTGCTGCAACCTTCTGGAAGTAATGAAGTCATTTGCTTCCAGCTGCATGAGGAACTGTAGTCAAGAAATCCATGTTGTTTGGGAAGGCACAGCTTTGTTGCACCAAAGACAGAGCCTGACATCAGCTCTGTCTTTGATAGTGGTGACCATGGCCACTAGCTTCTGCTATCCCTGGAGGCAATGCATGTTTTGGACATGGGGCAAACAGCAGCTCCCTTCAGACTGGTGTGAGCTGCAAGCTGGAGCTGTCCTCAGCAGGGGCAGGATCTTGGCTGGCACTGAACCCAGGTCTGGGAAGCTCTGCCATACCCAGACTTCCATCTACTTCATCTCTGGATAACCTGAGGACTGCTTTCCTTCCTCTTTTTCCTCCTCCAATGGCTGTTTGATAGCTATGCAGCACTGGCAGGTGCCCTGGTCACTGCATCTAGAACAAGCATAAGCTGAACTGCAGCTGCACTTTGCAGGATCAACCCTATCAATTTCTTCAGAGAATTCCTAGCTTTGATACAAAAATGGTTTGTGAATTAAAGTAACCCATGGGTTTGGTTTCTATGGTTACTACTGCACTAAAGAAAACAGAAATTGTCTCATTTATTTATTGATTTATGTCCTATTAAAATGTTATTTGAAAAATCCAGAGACGGTCGCTTTTGGGACCGTTTTATGCCTGGGTTTTTTTGATGTTATTAGTTTGAACAGATATTAGTAAATTCTGCTTTGTGATTTTGCACAAACCAAAACCTGTGCTAGAGAATGGATCTGTTTATGATAGTATTAAGGCATTTGCTAAAGTTGTTTAAGCCAAAGCAACTAAAACACAGTACGATTTTAATCAAATATGTAATCTTATGGACACTTACATCACAAGTTCACCTTCTGTCTGCCTGACTTTTCATTGATAATCAATTTTAACTCCCCAGAAGGGAAAGAAGAAGAAATAATAGTATTTCGGTTCATATGTCCTCAGCTTTTCAATCACTATTTCATCCAAAGAAATATGACTGTGAAGAGCTATTTCATATTTTAGAAAAAAAGCTCTTACCTTATTTCAATTTTGCTTGAAAAAAAAATGAAGTCTAATGTTATAAATTGATAATGACATTCTTAGACTAATCCTTAGTTTTGGTTCTAAGTTTTAACAGCTGATCAATGTCCATCAAGGCCTCATAATTCCCTGTATATGGAACATGACAATGGTGTGATTTTTTTTCTCCCCTGAGTGAAAGGGTCCTTTCACATGCAATTGTTCCTCCTTTTAAGCTTCATGATCTTTCTTTTCCCCTGAATCTTTCCAATTCCTTGTATGTTCTTTCTATTAGATCAGGGGACTACAGACACAGAGTATCAAAGGAGTAGGTTTTTTGATTTGCCATGGATTTATTCAGTAGAATAATGACTCTATTTTATTTTCTGTTTGGTTTTTAATACTTTTTATCATCTGGAGTGCTTGCTAAGCCTGCTAAGTCTTATTGCAGATATTTTTAGGTGGCAGACTGTGCTAACACCAAGGTACAATTCCAGAATAACAGTCACCACTTTAAGATTCACCACTTCCTGCACAATTCTTTCCTTAGTTTCATTTCTTTACTTTCATTTCTTTACTTTCACCTACCATTTCCCTGCCACAGTGCAGGGAAAAGTTCTGCAATTCTTCAGCCACTGCCTTCATATCTGCTACTTACAACACATCATTGCATGATTTTCCTTCTTCAAGAATTTGGCTGCAGTTTCATTAATCTGTGGAAGTGAAGGTCTTTGTGTAGCATGGCAGCTCTTTCACATTTCCCATTCTAGTCCACAAAAACGGAAGAAAACTGTTTGAAATAGCCTATTTCCCATGAATAATTCAAAAATTTGTAGTTAATCTGCCTTAGACACAAAGACTCCTCTTTAGCCAGAGACACATAAACCCTCCAGTTATCAACTTGTTCCTTAATCTTAGACATCTGTCTGAAGGTTAAAGTTTTCTGGTATGATTCTTGGAACCACCTGTAATATCCACAGAGTGTGGATGAACACTGGGTTGTTAGCAGTTTGAGAGTCATCGTGCGACCTCATGTGTGAATCCTATTTCAGCTGGGTTTCACTGTTCTTTTAATTGGTCTGTAGGATGGTGAGGTATCAGCTTTGAATTCTGTTCCAGTTAAAACATTTAATTTTCAGACCTTTCTGGGGTGTTGCTAGTGCATTCAAATATTATATTGGTTTCTGCAGACTCCACAGTTTATTTATTTGGCTACAGCTCTATTTTTGGTGATAAACTGCCTGACGAAATAGATCACAACTTTTCATTATAGGTAGAAGCCACTACTCATCTAAAGTGTTAAGTGAAGGCTATATCTCAATTCACAGAACTGAACTGAAATATATGCCAGTTTGTTTTTAAAAACAAGATCAAAAAATTGCCATTTCAAAGACAAAAATCATGTGATCAATCCTTAGAATTCCTATTAGTGTAAGTCATACAATTATTTAAAAAGGCATGATTTAAATTCAACAACTAGCAAAATGAGAATGTTAAAGAGCTCTAAGAACTGGTCAGAACTCCCATAGTTCTTATGAATTAGCTTTCACCAAGACAGAGGAAAAATGCATACATTTATCTTAATGGAGTGAAATTTCTTGTTCAACCAGACTCTGAGAATAAAACAAAGCAGGATGAGAGAATTTATCTGTTAACTATAGGCATAGAGTGAGAATCTCAGTTAATATTAAATTGTCTGTTTAATTTCTGTCTAAAGACCTTCATCAGTTTATACCAAATAGAGATTAATTTCCATGTTTGTAATATGAAATAAGTTTTGAAGGCCATTGTATGTTTACAAGTTTTATTTCCATCCTTAACTGATATTTTTCTATCTGGTGATGTTCAAAGAAATCAGAGGGAAAACCAACTCAGACTCAGTATTATGTGTCAGGTATCTTAGACCTTGAGGAAACAGTTAGATCAATGAAAAATAGTTACTGAATAAAAAAGAAATAGAGGTGATGTTAGGGGAGACAAAAACCAATTTTAAATTAGCTTGTCTGATTCTCTTTGGTGATCAGCAAAGTCATGGCTTAGATGATGCCTTGTTTCTAGGTGCCTTTAGCCTAAGGATGAAAATTACAGGAGGTGTTTCTCCTCATAATGGCTAGTAGCTTCATTTCTAGGGAGGTAGATGAACAATAGAAAGTCATCTTTTTCAAGAGAAGGCTGGGCAAGAACTTAGAAGAAACACCTGCTAAGGATTGCTAAGCAGACAGGCCATATCAAGACATCTTGATCAGAAACCATGAAGAAAGCAGTTTGTGGCTTTTGTAGGGAGGAAATATTGTTGTACTGTTCTCATTATTTTCTGTCTGTCCATTATGGTTAATTATGATCTGAACAGCGTGGGCATTCTTGTAGAGTTTTTAATATGCAGCTTAAAATGTAATTACAGTAGGAGTAATGACCAAACAAGCAAATGGGTCCACTGTAAGATCTAAGCTGGAAATTTAGAGCTTCCAGACTCATTTCCCTCTTTAATTATATACCCTTTGAATGTGCTCATGTGCAAATCACTGAACTTATCTCCCACCTCAGTTTCCCATTTTCTGTAAAGAAACTATGCTTTTTGCATGTCATCAAGAGAAGATAGAAGAAAAAAATGCAGTACTGCTGCCTATTTTTTTATAGTTGTCTGATGCATACTGGTTGTGTTTCTGGGTAGCTTCCACAGCCTGGATTTGGAGACTCTGCACATGGCCATGTTGATCGATCAGAATTATACAGGGATCTGAGATTTTCCAAGGCTGATTTTACTGTCCTTTCTTCCATTTCTGTGCTCCATGCTTACAGGATAGCACAGCATTACACTGTTTCATGAGTGTCTAAAAAGATGGTGTTGAAAGGGGAAACATGTTTAGAAATAGTCTATTTATTAACAAAATCATATTTAAATTGACTCTAACACGGAGTTTTAGTGTCACCAGAGCCAACCAATGCCAATACATCACGTCTCCTCATTCTAACATGAAGATGGCATGAAGATTTATAGCTGTCACATGTGTCTACTTGTGGAGGGATAGAATGTAAGAAAATAGTGCAGAAGGTAGTGTCACACCTGAGGAGTTGCAGCTGTACTAGTGACCAAAGATTAGGAACAGGCCTGCCCTTAATAGGCCACAGCTGTGTCCAGTTAGAAGAGTGCTACAAGAGAGTGGGTTAGCTGGTTGAGAGGAGGAATGGAGTTTGTTGGCTGTGAAGAAGAAGGAGTCAGTGCTGTGAGGAGCTGCCCATGACAAATCACTGACAAGGTGTGGGACTTTTGAAATAAGGTGACAAAATCTACTTAGTATGATTGCTGTATTTATGTACAAAACTCTGAGCCACTGAGAAAAAATTCAGAAGGAACAGGGGCATTCATGAATTGCCCAGCCTAGCAGCTAATTCAGAGCTGTAATAGAGTTTCACAGAAAGCATCTTTCATACAGGTATTTTTAGCAGGCAATGGAAAAGGGGCTTCCACGTGGTTTCAGACACTATTAATCATTACCTGAGGCAAGAGGGATGGAAAGACTGTTAGACTGAAACCTTTTGGAATCATGTATGTCCTTCATTAAAAGTTTAACATGACTTCTCAGAAATGCCTGCTCCTCCATGAAATAAAATTTAGTGAGATGCTTATCCGAGCCTAATTTTGCCTTATCAAATATCACCTAACCCTTTTTAACACCAAAATATTACTATTTGCACTTTTTTCAGAACAGCACAAAGCATCAACAATAAGTGAGGACAGAAGGAGAAGAAAGGTGGCAGCCAACTTAGACCTGATTTCCCTGTTTCATGAGCTGGCAAACCCGATACCCTTGATCTCATCAACTAAAGACCATCACAGATGATACACATCAATGCTAGCTAGAAGGGAGTTCTGTGAATGTGTACTAACTGCTAATTTAGGATGGATTTGTTAAGAACAAATTGTTTGGGTACATAGTGATAATGATTGATAGCAACTGTCAATGTGTATTCTTACTGAATATTAATACAGTAAAGTGGTTATGAGGTTTGAAACAGGCATGATCTATCACATTTTAAGCACACTTGTCAGAACTGCCAAAAATTTCCTAAAAATATCTGGTTTGAAATGTTCCTGCAAGTGAAAGTAATGAGGCTGCATAAGAAATAACAGCTCCACCAGCACTGTTTGTGCATTGATTCACCTTTTGAATGGGTTTTCCCAGCTCTTCTGTCTTGAACTCTCTTCTTCCATGTCTTGTCTGCAAAGTAGGTCTAAGAAGTCTGCTTTTCCTGCACTGTAAAGCCAAACAAGTCAAAACAGTTTCTTTTCCTCTTCTATGCATTTTGAATGAGATGTACATCACAAAAGACTGACCACAGGGTGTAAACACATTTGAAAATTAAAAAGGAAGATGCCTAAGAGGATGCCACAAAGTAAAGCCAGTAACAACCAGTGCTTTGGATAGACTCCACATCACTGCTTTCTCTACATTTGAAACACGAGACAGTCTCTATTGAATATCTGCATTCTGAGACTCTAAATACCACTAAATTAAACAGTTTTCAATAGAATTAACTTGAAATTACATGGGCAAATATGTCTTTTATAGTGCACATTTCAGCAATAGGATTCAAACTTGTGAGAGATTGAAATTGTCTGCTTCATTGCATCATGGGAAGAATATTATCTAACCCATTCAAACTGTAATAGAAAACTATGATTTACGCACTAAAACCTCCAAACTACATAATGATGGAAAATACCTCTTACCACCATCATGCTAATTAAAGTGTCATTGAGGTTAGGAAATGTTCTTTGTACTGTGATGAGAGAAGATGCAGGCAAATTGAATTTCCTTTCTGATGGTGCTCAGTAAAAGATAATTGACCACTTGTTATTCCTAGGTGTCATGTAATAATAGGACAAGAAAAACCTAGTCTATAATAAATATATTGTCAGCGCAGATAGATTTCACCAAAAAAGAAGTGATAAGCTTAAAAAACAGTCATGAAGGTGAAAATATCCTCTCTTGAGTAAAACATTGCAATGAATATCCAGATTTACACCACATATACACACAAACCAACAGCAGAGTATGTTTTATTCCAACCTATTTTTCAAATATGTCAAAGCTACCTCCATGTACAAAGTAATATTATGTTACTTTACAGTTCTCAAGTAAAATGTGATTTTGTTTAACTGAATCTAAGAGGTGTTGGTGTTATGACTGAAGTACTACTTTTTAAATCCATGTGAGTACAGAAAGTTAGGGAGGCTCTAGTTTTTTTGAGAGTAGTAGAGAAAATAATGGGATTAAATAAAAGAGGAACACACAAATGAGATTATTATTGAGAAATAAAGTCTGTGTGTCTAGTTCAGAAATATCAAAGGACCTCAAACTGATCATTGCATTTTCTAAGGCTAAATATTAATTGAAGTGATTTGATACTTTATTTCTAAGATAAAAGAGTTTGGTACTATCAGCTGGCATCACAGAAGAGGGCACATAAACATTTTATCTCAAATGCAAAACTGCTTTTTTTAGCACCATATAATGTAATGAAAGGAGTGTGTGTACTCTACAGTAATCTGAAAAACATTTATCCTTTGCTGGTTTTTTTTTTTGGTCTTTTTTGGTTTTGCTTTGCACTTTTAGAGCATATGTTCATTTTTTAACATGAGTTGCAATGTTCATTTTTCAACATTGTGTGAAAATGATGCATCCACTTGCCATCTCTTTGGGGCAAGGTCTCTGTTACTGTATGTTTGTTCAGTAGCAAGGGCTATATGATACTGTAGAAACTATGGAAACATAGGTAAATAGAAATGGTCCTGCCCTCCGCTCACTTATATTTTCTTTTGGGTTAGCACAAATATTTGTGCATCTGGGGATTCATACCAAGAGAAAAAGAGATGAAGACACCAGAGACACTGAGGTCCAGCAGCAGGGCTATATTCCCAGCTTCAGATGCCACATGTGATCTAGACATTGTCTATACATTCCCACTGTGTAATTTTAGGTTCTTCATGCCTGTTTAAAATTTTTACATTCTTTATGTTGTTTGGCCAGGTAGCTGTTAATGAATTGAATATACTGTCAAGATCTTGAGAGAGGAGAGTATTTTCAGTCTTTTCAACTCCATCTTTTGTTTTAGGGAAAAGAATTCAAACACACTGATTTAATAGATTTTTTTTAGGTTTTCATAATAAATCATTTACTACTCTTTTGTAGGCTGAAAACAAGCAAGTCAGTTTAAGTACCCCACTATGTTTCCTAATAATATAAATTTTCATCTAAAAAAAAAAAAAAGAAATACCCTGATGTATGATTCAGAAATTGGATATGAAAACACATTTTGTCAAGATCTGAAAACATCTACTTCAGGAAATGGACAGTCAGCAAAGGTATACATTCACACATAGTCCACTGAATTTCTGTATTTTCAAATAGTAATTAAAAAAAAAAAAAGACAAAACTGTGGGAAAAGCAGTTAACTTGTTCAGAGATCACTAAATCTTTCTATGTGGAATCACCAAAGTTGACAATATCTGGCAGCACTGGTGAGACTGCCTCTAGACTGAGTATGAAAGACTGTAACAAACCTCACTGATCAGCAGAAGTGTCCCTCTGATTCCTAATCAAGTAGCAGAATTGGCCATTGATGTTTTATACTCCACCAATACTTTAGGTAGGTGTTACTACAGAGCTGTCTTGTAGTTGTGCTCTTTCATTGGACTGGTGCAGTTTTCTTCCTTTAAGGACCAGCTGTGAAATCTAGGTTCAAAACTCTGTATAGACAAACAGGGAAGCCTAAGCTGTAATTCTAAAGCATTTCTAGAAATGAAAGAAAATGAAGTGACATTAACTGATAGAAATTAACACACAACTTAGGTCATCCTGTGCAAGCAAATATGCTTTGCAGATGTGGGGTGACAGAAAAGTCAACCCCTAAATTACATCAGTGCCTGTCTAAGAAAACTTTTTGCCGTAAACGTGCTTTAGAAACATCCAGATCCTCAGAACAGGCAGGACATAGGCTTTTTTTTGATGCACTGTGATCCCTGATTTTTAACAACATTTTTGTCACACTGGCAATAAGCATGGGTAAAGCTGCCAGACAGGGCAGATCTGCAGGAGAGATGCAGCAGGGTCTAAAAGTCACCTTTACAGTCCTCTTAAATCAACTCCAGTGAATGCTTGCTGCCTGTGGCTGGAGACTCAGTGCCAATGCAATTTTGCATGGAAAATTTGAAGAGAGGGAAAACTCTGCAAAGCTGTTCTTGCTGAAAAATCTTGTCTAGGCATACTCATAGAATTCTGTGTCGGAATTCCATCTCTGTTAGTGATTGCAATTCGTCATTTATACCAATAATCTTCCTTCTAGAGATTATCTCCAGGTACTTTCTGCGAATTCCAGTGGTCACTGTTGAATTTTTAGCACCAACTTCAGGCAATGATAAGCTATCCAATGTGTTAAAAATTAAAAAGATAGCATTTTGGCTAAAATTAATGTGTGTCTCCTTTACAAGGTAGCCTTTTTGAAAAATGCATTACAGTAACATCATCTTTTTTCAAAGACTTCTTTCCCTCTTCCCATTTAAACACACATTATGATGAATAGATGGCAGGAGGATTTCAGTCCCTTTCTAGGAAAAAAAAAAAGAAAAAGGCAGATATTTCTAATTTTAAAAAAAGCAGTTATTGAGAAGATATAGCAGTAAATCACACCCTTTAAGTGTTGTCACAAGATACACCTATCAAAGATGAGGGCCATACTTTCATCCTAACATATTTTTTTCTGTGGAAGCTCCTGCTGGATGAGATACTGCTCTTCAGCTACAAACTGTGATAGTTTGATCTTTTGTTACTTAATTGCTGTGAGATCCAAAGATACACAATTCTACAATTTATATATGATAAAATTTTAGTGCTATCTATTGACGCTCAGACTAAATAAAAAGTTGAATTGCATCTCTAATGAGGGGCAAAACGGAACTGATCATTAACAACAAAACTAAAAATCCTCAGTTTCTGAGAGTCAGAAACTTGGTAGTACAAGGAATGTTAGATGTTTCATTCTCAAGGAGATTTATATTTGTACTGGGAGGCATAAAATACAGAAATTGTTTGAAAGAGCTCATTTTCCTGACAGTCTCCAGGAGCTATCATCTAAAGATGTTGTTTATAAGAAGAGAATATTCATTATTTTTATTAAACTGCAGTAAATGTACCTATACTAGCACATCTACAGTCCCCAAAGAAATTTTTGCCATCATTTCTAATTTGGCCAACCACACAATCTCAGCAAACAGGGTTAATAAAGCATTAGAAAAATGCTGATGAGTTTCAAGTGAATCCCAACTAGGCAATCATCACAAAAACTATTAGTATTCAAAAATTATACTATGTAAAATTAAGGTCCTTTCTCCTTCTCTTTCACCCTTGGCCAGTGTATAAGGTCTTCAGCATTAGGGATTCTAAACCCTATGCGCAGATCAACATTCTTCTAGTAATAATAACAAGCATTTTGAATAACATTTAGGATCCAATTAAATGTTTGTTTTCTATTGGAATTGCTTTAACAGTTAGGATTCTCTCTGTAAACCCATTCTCTGGCAAGGGCAAGAATTCATCTCATATTAAACAGTAAAACATATAAATCCAGACAACTTATTTGGATCTTCTAGGCTTTCATCTATATTGTTAAAATTTTTAATCAGCATCTGGAATTTCATTTTGCTCCTGTCCTTCAAACAGGAGACATTTAAGATGCTGTCAGTCTGCAGCAATTTGTTGCTGAAGGTGTTTTCTTCTACCATGACCACAATTGACAGTGAAGCAATTGTAGATGTTTAGACAGGCAGAGGACTCTAGTTTCCAATCCACCAAAAAAAGCAACATTCACAAATGCAAGGAAAGTTCCTAACTGTCTTTTTACATAAAGCAGTTACATGACTGTAGCAAGTTCCTCTTTTCTGTAAGTTTAAAGAAATTATTTAAAGACACAAAGAATCCTTTGCTTCATAGTACGTTGCCACTGCTATTGTTCCATTATTTACTCTTTAAACAGTCATAAGCAGAATTTGTGGTAGATTCTTCTGCCAGGAAAGGCCAGGCTGTGTTAGGCACTGAACAAGCATTCTCAGGGAGTGTATCATCCAAAGGCAAAAGTGAGAAGACAAATACAGGCTGCAAAGAACCAATTAGTTGATGAAGAGACTTGGATAGAATAAAATTTAGAGGATCACGAGTATGAATTACAAGCTGCCTTGTGCTTGGTCGTGCAATTCATTTTATTCATTGATGGATAAGTATATTTTAAAGGCACTTTTTTGAAGAGAATGAATAGTAAATACCAAGTGTCACATTTTTTGGCTATAAAATGCATTTTTAGGCAATAAAGACTAGTAATGAATTTTAAATTAATTAGTAAGACTATTTCAATTAAGATAATCCTGAAAATAAGGAAGTTACATCATATTTGCAAAACAAAAAAAAGTTTGATTGTTATTATTTAGCCTTATTTCTGCAATATGTTTATTTAGTTGTTTTATTTAGTCAACTAAATATAGATTGAAAACATAGCTTATTTTACTTTTTTTCTATCAGAAAATAGAAGATTCCTCAAAAATGAATTAATATCTTTTAGTTTAGTTCACTTTTACATGGTCAAGAGTAAATTTCTTTCAATTTTTTTCTTCCTGTGGGAAAGCTGGAATGTTGTTTCTGTTTGTCCCAAAAGAATTGCAACCAACCTAATTTTAATGTGCAGCTTCGCCAGTGAACCAAAACCAATACTTTGTTTCAATTTTTTTGCACTACTTGCTCTATGAATCTGATATTTCAGTTATTGCCAGACATTCTTTACCATTAAGTAAAACTGATTTCTTTTTGGTCTCTTGTGGTTTGTTCAGCTAGCCCAAATCTGAAAAACTCGTATACACTATTAACTTGTGTGTCTCTGAGATACACCATATTTCAGAGAAAAGAAAGGGAAAAATTCTATATCAGATGGAATTAATTCCTTACCTTCCCAAGTTATATAGGATACAGTTGTATAGGATCATTCAGGCTTAACAAGCAAATGAGTTCTCTCTCCCAGTCACCAGATTTCTTGCATGATTTTTTCTTACCCTTCTCTTTTTTCACTTCAATTTACTTTGATCATTTTCATGAGGTTTGTCTCTCAGCTGGTTTCTTAATATCCCATGAATTTATACCACAGTCTACCGCACAATCAAAAAATCAAGTACATCTAAATCTTTCTGTCAAGGAAAGATGAATTAATAAAAATGTAATTACATCCAGTCTGAAAAAATGCCCTGAAGTACCTTCAATCCCTCAAAGCTGAATTTCTGTGTGACAAGCTACTGTAGATATTTCTGAATACCAGCAGAGAAAAAAAAAAACTAAAAAGGGGAAAAAATATCCCACAATAAAAGCTAAACAAAAAACCAAAAAAACAAAACAAAACAAAAAAACTGTGGCTGATTTTTGTTCTATGACATCACAGTGGCAAATTTCTTTGTTAACTAAGCAATTTCAAACACTATCTCATTTTAATATACGCTATCTACTTAACAAAAGAAAAACAAATACTGATTTCTCAGTGTATGTCTGGAAATAGATAAGGCAGCTATTTGGATAGCAAGAGATTCGATCTGAAAAAAACCCCAGTAAATTCTGTGATATCTTAAAGAATCCTTTCACTTTTCTTAGTTTCTCACCACTTTTTGTGGTGAGATTTCACTATACAAGAATGATTCTCCTTTGACCTATGAAACTTATGCTCCTAATGCCTTAGCTTCTAACAAAATCCGCTACAAAGGAAGTTCCATGAAGCAGCTCTGACAAATTCAATGCAACTGTTGCAGCAATTTTTTGCTTAGCTGAAAGAAACCTCTTCATTTGTCTTTTTAAAGATCATTTGTCAAATACATTTGTGACTGCAGCAGCAGTGGTACAGGAGGATGCAAAGATACTGGAGGTCCTTATGGTATGTGCTGGTGTACTTTTACTGGGCTGATTGAGCAAATGTGGTCTGAAGTGTAATGCAGTTTGACAGCCCATTATAAAATGAAGCTTTATTAGTACAACAAGAAAGAAGAGTAACAATGTGCCCACCCAGAGCAAACATCGAATTAACAGTGATGCCAAGACTCCAGTGGGGTGACAGGGTCACTGGCTCATCTGGCAGCAGCAGCCAACCACACAAATGGCTATAGAATGCCAGAGTTGTGTTGCACCTTGGCTCGACCAACAGTGGAGCACTATGAGGGAATTATGCCTGGTGTGGACAGCAGGGGAAGCACACAGCCTGTGCTGCTGCCAGGGTCAGCCTGGGCAGGCTGTCAGGAGAAAGGGGGTCAGCAGCCGTCCATGGCCCCTCTCGAGGGACAAAAGTAGTATGTTCCTTATCAACTAAAGATGTCAGCTGTGTGACCTCTAGAATTATTGCACTTGAACAAAAAAGAGGCTTGATGGTTTTCAAATCTGGCAGCACTGGCAGGTCTAAACTCCTGTTGGTCTTTGGCACAGCAAAGAAGGATCTGCTGTCTGTGCAGGGTATTGTCCTGCACATCTTCATCATTTAAGGTTAATATTCTACTTAAGGTAGAAAATGGAGGCCTAGAAAATTATAGACCTTCACATCTTCTTTGTCTGACCACTTAATTCAGAAGACTCTCATTTCACTAAAAATATGCAGAAAGGCTTCTGTAAGGAATAAGAACTGGAATATGTGAGAGCTGGAATACACATAACCTTCATGCTCCTTACAGAAGTCTGGGCATACATTCTGATATTTTGCCTATGTTATTATAACAATACATCATAGGGATCCATGTATTAAAATTCTTTCTGAAAGTTATTATAAGCAGTGTCACTGATGTGAAAATTATCACACAACAGTGCAGGTACATGAATTAGCTTCATTAAAATGTTCTTGTAATATTGATCTAATTTGTTATGTTAAAGGAATTTTTATACTTCAGCTATATTAAATATGTGGGTGTTAGAATGGTAGGTGCTGCTGCCTAATTCTCGTCCCCAACAAACCTCTCCTGCCGAAAAGCAAGTTGAGTTAACAGTCAGGCAACGCTCTCAAACCTCAGCTCAACACTCACCACTACCAGCTCAGTGACTGAGGCAAGAAAAGCTCTTTTGCAAGGTTTTATTCCAGGGGAGTAACACAGTGCCTGAAGGGAAACCCTGCTAGAAGGAGGATGAACCACGTGTAGCAGGCAGCCTTAGAAGGGGAAGGGATAGGGGGCAGAGCTAAGGGCTGGGCAGAGGGCACTGGCCTCCAGGGGAAGGGGGGTGGCCACCAGGGATGCCGAGCCAGTCAGGGGACAGGGGAAGGAGAAACCAGAGGAAGTTGTGACACAAAAGGTCTGTTTGGGAGTCTGTTTTTCCATGCAGGAAGGCTAACTCTGTGGTAAGTAGTTAATGCTGTTTCCAAGCTGGGGAACTCGGGGATTGACCAAGAGAGTTCGTGGGATACTACACTATACAGTTCTGGACTTTTCTGGGCAAACGTCTGTGAAGAAGGAGAAGCTTCATGAAACTTTTATTCTATCCAAGACAAGAGATCTGGTTTCTCGAGACTTCTCTGGTTAAACTCCTGATTACTGATGGGTTGGACATGAGTCTGTAAGTGTGGTCACCTTGGTAACATAGGTGTGCTTCAGCACTGTTATGGCTGTGACCAAGTCTTTTCAGTTTCCTATCCAAAAATTTTCATTGTCTTTGGGAAAGGGAAAACAAAGCTTTTCCATGTAGGCAAGGTTTTTGAGACATAATGCTGTTTGCATTGATAAATGTTCATACAAATATGTTTTATATATGTTGCTTCAACTCTAAGAAGAAAAAAGAAAAACAAAAGACTGGCATATTTACTGAAGAAATGGGTCTGAGTCCTTCATTTTAGGTCTGGGTTCAGACATTTCAAGTGATTGTACATGCTTTTCAGGTTGATTGCTGCTCTGTTCCTGTCCCTATTTTCAAGACTATCATTTAGAAGGCACTAGCATGAAGAAATAAATGTTTGAGGATCAGAAACAAATTCACTCTTTCTTCTGTTAAATGCAAGAGAGTAACTATAATGCAGAGATTGGAAAGTGATGAAAAACAGTCAGGTACGCTCTTGCTGGAAAGATACATCTTCACTGGGGAAAGCTGTGTGTCACATTGATAATTATTCTATATACTAAACTTACATGGTTAAATAAAAAGATAATTCATACAGAAACATCATTAGTAGTTGAACATCCTTATTTCACAGGTAGAAAGCAGCTGCAAGCTAAACTAATTTTTCAATGGCAGTGCTTTATTTCTGGAGGAATATCAGTGATACATGGAGTTGTTTGTTCCTTTTCAACTTGAACATAACTGAGTTCAAAATCGGATTTCTATGTCCAGCTATAGGTCCATGAAGACATAAAACACCAAAAGTTTGTTGTTGTTTCTAACATTTGTGGGCTAAACAGCTGAGAAAATATTTGTGTTTTTCTAAATATTAAATGACATGTTCACTAAAATTTGACATCTCTTATCTGTCTTAGGCTGTGTATATGACAACTTCCATTTAGGCCTAGGAAAATCCCTAGTATGCCGGGATCACTTAAAGAAGTTAGAGTGGAAAACAAAGCAAAGATGAATGGTTTATTATTCCATTCTACGTTTTAAAGACATCATTCAATACATGAAAATGCTTCATATAAGTACAGCCACAAAAGGCTATTGTTGAAGTCATACATCTGGTTGTGCAAAGATTTGAAGATATCATGATTCTGAAAGGGACTAGGGATAGAACTGAATGAAAGCAGCTTTTCTGGAATCCTTAACATGCAGCATTTTCATTCTCTACTGTACTTCAGACACCTATGCTCATCTCTGATTTGCATTGTCGCATAAGATTAGTATCAGCTAAGGTACATTATTTTTCTAAGACACAAAAAGTACTGTGAGAGATGTCAGAACATTATAGTATGTGCAGAGCTATACACTGAAGCATGGATCACACTATCTTTTCAGTGGCAGTGAAATAACAAGATTTTTAATTATTACATCTTGAAAGTTGCATATAAAAAGTGATCTTTTCAGAGTCAGGGTTTGAACAAGCACATATTTGAATTCCTGGATGATGTCTTCATAAAGGCATTTTCAGTTATATTTTATTTATTCATTCCTGTTTGTGCTTGGCGGGGGGGGTTTACTCGCTGATATATCTGTCCAGAATTTTAAGCTACAGGTTTTGGGGCTTGTCTTTTTTACCCTATAAAAAAATTAAGCGTCTGATTTATAAGCAGAACACAAATCAACAAAATTCAGGGCTCTGCATTCCAAGGCTTGAGTTTGATTTTCATTTTCTTTTCAATGATCTTTGCTAGCTAATTTCTCAGAAATTAATTGGCTCATTTGCAGTTCAATCCATTTAAAGTAGTTTGTTTAGACATGCCCACAATATAACCAAAGTAAAAGTTATTGGTAAAAGAATTATATGCACATTGTCACAGCAAGATCAATCAGTATGTATGATAAGCAATCAGTTACAGGTTTCATAATTATTATCATTATTGAGGTCACATGACGAATAAAAATGGAGTATAAAAAAAAATTTAAAAGGTGAGAATCAGAACTACTAACATCCACTGTCTAAAGCCAGGATTCAGCCTTTCTTCCCTTTTCTATCCTGTTTACCTTCATTGCAGATTGGAAGCAATTTGAACTCAGATTTTACAAAGCCAAAGCAAACTGCCTTCTCACAGAAGATATTTTATTACTCAAATAATGAGCTCCATGCCCAATAGGGGGGAAGTGTAGGAGGTAACAATTATTTCATGTATGTCTTAAAACAAACAAAATTCTAGAAATGAGAAAACGGGACTTAGCAAAATAATTGGTAAAATGACAATGATAAAAATGTGCTGATAATGAAATGCATTTTTTTCCCCTGTGATAAATATGTTTCATATTGAGAATGGAGTAATACAAGTACACTTACAGTTTTCAAACTTTGCTAGTAAGGAAAGAACAGGAATGTTAAAATCATTATTGCCATTCTTTAGCTTATGATCCCTGTGCTTCAGTTTCTAGTCTAATCAATGGGAATTATGCTATAGAGTAGCTAGTGCATGGATCTTGGGCATTGAAAAAAATATGTACCTTTATTTTTCTTTAGAAATAATTTTTCATGCTTATGAAGCAATTCAAGGTCAAATGAAAGAGCATGCAATTTCTCATGACTTCACAAATATTTTTTCTCAGTGATTAAACTATTTTGGAGATTATTTTTTCCTTTTTGCAAGTACAAGATGAAAAATCCATGGACAAACCAGTATCAATATTTCTTTTGCTAAGCTTGCAACCTTTTTCCATTCCCATCCTCCTAACGTAACTGCCTCAATCTCATTAGGCTCTAACCTCTAATATGTAACTTCAATATGAAAAAGGTAGAGTGAAAGAGTGACCAGACATATGTCTCTCATTCTATTTCAACCTTCATTACCTTCATTACCTTATCAATAAAAATAAAATAGTGAGGGTCCCAAAATCACAAAACATGAAACAAAATAACGAACACAAATTAAAACTTTTTGTCAATTTTCTCCAAAGAACCAATGATAATTGGTACTGATAAATGCCACCAGTTTGTAGGGGAGATAGAGAGTTTGAATTTAAGTGGTTCAAAACAGATGAACAGAAGTTGTATTTCTCAGATTTTGTTGATGCCAGAATGTTCAGTACTCCGCAGAACAGGGATGCAAACCTTCAGACAGCAATTCTTAAATCCTTAGAACAGCTATAACAGCTATTATATTGGGAACCAATTTATTTTCTTTGGAAACAAAGTAAACAGCAACAACAAAAAAAAACAAAAAACCAAAAAAAACACCTCACACCAAAAAACAAAAAACCACTGACCAAAAACTTGTTGGGTGGTCTTTTGTTTCTTCATACTGGGAGGAAAATAAGGGGTTTGCTAACTGTGGTAAAGTAGTTCAGCCAGAAACTCAAATATAGCAAAACTACGAAATTAGAAGTAGTAGTTTATTATTTACCCAAGATTACTTTTGAGACAATAGAACAAACAATTATTAATTGATCATCATTTTTTCGGGTGGATGAGGAATAAATATTACATATGACTTTAAGAAGAGTTTTGATATATAGTATAGTAGATTATTAGAGTATGTTCCGTAGATAAATATTTGCAAAATGCATTAGCACCTGTTCTTCAGGATTAAATATCAAATAAATATGAATATCAATATTTCATAAAAAAACCAAACACTTACAATCAAGACCTTCTGTACATCTCCACTTGAAATGATAAGATATATAAATTACTATCATATATATTTCCCCAATATTCTCTTCTTAATATCCTCTTAATACCTCCATTTCTGGGAACCTGATAAAACAAATGAAATTTTCTTTCCACTTAACATCACCTTGTGGACCTCCTTAATGTAAAGAGAAATTTAAATAAGATTTTGACAATTCTGGGAGAAAGTTTGTCAATTTCATTTCCTTCAATGCTATCTCCATTCCAGAGTGTTCCTTAGTCATTCTTTTATTTTTGGCCTTAAACAGGGATCAATTTTGGCAAGCTTTGCAGCATGACCCTGCAGTTGTTGGCATGCCATGCCTTTTGATGGCTTTCACTTAAGCGAAGATTGCATGAATTCCTTAAAAAACAAAAAATAAAAATAAAAAACAAACAAACAAAAAAACCCACATTCTCCCTCATATCTTCCCCTCCAAGTTGTTTCTTCCTCCTTGATTTTTCCCCTGCTTTTCCGACATCTGAGAGGTTTGTTTTGGCCTGATTTGGTCCTTTGCTCTGCACTTCATTTCCTGCCAGACCAGTTTCTTTATCTCCCGATTTTTGGGATTTTTTCTGCTTTTTTCAATTGCATTTCATTTGGTCATATCTCCTTTCCAGAGTGTTTGTAGGTCTTTTTTTGCTGTTCCGCAAGATTTCCTTTCCCTTCAACTTTTACATTTGAACTACATTTTATGCTTCTTCACGGGAATCTAATCATTTTTGTGGCGTGTTTCAGCCATGCATTACTGGATTCTGTTCTTCCATGGGATAGACCTGAGTAAAAATATTTAGAAAATTCTGCTGAAGTTATACAGGAATCAAGAGATTATTACTGATATGCAACAAAGGGGAGACAAAAGTTCTGCAGTGTAAAAATGTCCGGACTAAACTGAGTAGCCAAGGCAATGTACTTAGAAGGAAAGAACATGTACATTATTCCTATAATCATCATTCCTATGTTTTCCACTGAACTGGTAGCTGAAAGAGCAGACGATGACTTCTAAGCCTTACCTTTTGCACTTTCCTCCCTCCCCTTTTTGGAGGTGATATCACTGTGGACATTTCTCATGAGGCAAAGTCAAATCACATTAAATTGTCACTCAGCTTTCCCTCGAGTATGTGGCAGTAAATAGTGAAAGTATATTAAATTCTAAACAAAATTGTTTAGCAACTTAATTTTGATTATCTGAAACAAACAAACAAAATAAAAGGAGAAAAAAATGACAACATTTTATATGTAATCTCCTTACAAGAAATGTTCATACTTATTGACTACCATAATTAGAAACACTTCCCAATTTATAAAGGAGACATAATGAAGGAAATTAGCAATGATTTCAATGTTCTTATGGAATCAAAACCTGATGGCCTTGCTGAGAGAGAAACCCAGCTGTGCTGTTTCATAAATTCTGGGTGGGGAAATTCTGAGAATTCTCTTTTATGGTAAATTGATTTTTTCATAAATGTCATCCCAGTTTAGAGATACTCATTTGTTTGGAAGAAAATGCAACTGCAAAACTCATGTCAGGAAGTGTGGGTTTTCCACATAAATGGAAATCTGGATTTAGCATATTTTTTTCAATTTTGTTAGTACACTTGTCAAAAGCAAAGCATAACATACAGAATAGCTACTAAATAGCCCTCTTTTTTTTTTTTTTTTAATGATCACACTTGCTTAGTCATTCCTTTTTTCATATGGATTCAGAAAGCAACCAGAACTTGAAAGGGAAGTTCAAAATCAATGGCATCTCTTTTTAGAGGATCTACGCTATAGCTTTGTCTAGCTATTTTATAGTTGCCTTCAATACGTGGTTGTGTCTTAAATTCCCTGGACACTAGTGCACACTTAGAAGCAACAACACCCAGGAAGCACTGCATCCTTCTCTCACCTTTGCTCCATATAAGCTAGAGTTTATATGCTTCGTTAACAAAAATTATTCCTCCTTAGCCATATGTACAGCCTCTTCTCGTGGCCAGTGTTATACTGAAGATAAAGGAGAGGGAGGTACAACTACTTAGATGGGGGAGGTTAATCTTTACTTGGACATCTTGTGACTGGAGTAAAAAATAACAACTGGAATAGCTCTATCAGCTTCTCATGTGAGATATTTTTCCCTTATTTATAATTATGAAGGGAAGGACTACTTTTTACCTTTCTTGAAACAGTATCATTTTTCAGTATAGAAGGGAATGAAAGAGAATCCTAATTTTCTCTTTTTAATTTTATTATTACATTGAAAAAAAAATCCTAACTATTCCTGAACTTTTAAAAATAATATGAAAGGGATGACTAGAAACTGAAGTGCCTTCCAGTCTGAGGACCAGATATGTAAATGTTAAAAATTTCAATTTAAGTGCTGTCATGGTTCTAGCCCTTAAAGGAAACATATGACAGAAGAGAGATTGAAGCATAGTTTTTCTGAAATGCAAGTTGATGCTATAGCTCACTTAGTCATCTTTCTTATTTCCACTTCTATGTGATTAAGAAAATATTTTTATATGCCTCAATATTGTTAAACCATGTGAAATCATGCTGGATAGTGGTGTCTAATTAAGTCCGTGAGGACATGGATGCTTTAGATTGATAAATCTTTTTAAAGGTCATTTTTTGAAAGTGTATAAAACCTTTAAAATATTGCCTTTAGAGCCCTTGGGTTCTGAGTTGGGCTCTTGGTGGCAGAGAAGTTATGTAATAGAATTTTACTGAATACCTTAAGATTTTAATTTTATTTATATTCTATTTTCTTTGAATTTAAATCCCTGTAGAATACCATTAGCTCTTGATTATGGCTTGGTTAGTGATCCTGATCAGAGTGGGAACTTTCTGATATAAGATAATCTTTGCAATCACTCCACAGTCTAACAGATCACTGAGACACACTGTTATAAAATCTTATTAAATATATAGGTTAAAGCATGAAAAAATAAAATTAATCAATTTTAAAACAGTACTGTTTGGTATGACTAACACTCCCACTGTTCAATGTGTGACCTTTGTGTATATCCGCAAATCACACAGGACACTTTTGAACATTCCAACATATATATTTATCTATATACATATACATGCAAATTCTATCACATTACAGTATTTCAATTGAAGATAGTAGCTAAATTGTATTTTCAAATAATATTCTTATTTCCCTTATTGACCATTTTTGATAAAGTTACAGATTAAAAGACATTTGGTCATATCATTCTTAAATGTCAGTCTTAAATTTTTCTGTCAATCTGTTGATGTCTTGATACATTTATTATCTATGTTAATAAGAATTTATGACTTTTTACACTAGAAACTGCAGCTTACTAGAGGTGATACCTATAGATTTACTGCAATTTTTATTGGTAAGAATTTTTGCATATTTACCCTCAGGGGCTTTATGACATTTCTTGTTATCATTTTGAGTCCAAGAAACATTGTGTCAAGAGTTTATCATGAAAAAATAAGTCAAGAGCCTACATGTCAGGAATATAAGCAGTAATCAAAAATTGAAAGAATCAAATGTGTAAAACTATTTCATTGGGGCATAGACAAGCCAAACCAAGACTTCATAATATAGATTTGGAAGAAAACAAGTTTCTATAATGGGAAGCAAGTAAGTGAGAAAAATAATTAGCACTTTAATATCCTACCTAGCCTCCATTGGAACCCTCCATAATGTCAGCCACTAACTGCAACATTATGTACTACTTTGTTGAGACTGAAATATGACATTGTGGTTCTAACTTTTGGAAAATAAAGGCGATTGAAGTTGGAGGGGCCTAAGTAGATCCTTACATGCAGGCTGCTGTGACAGATCCTGAAACCTCAGAAATCGAGTACTCCCGTCTGGACACATCTGCCCAGAAGAGGCGTCCAAAATATCCATGGATAGTGCATATATACACAGGATGCACTCCAACAACACTTTTGTTTTTGATCTATTTTCAAACTGACCTCATAACATCCTTGAAAGCAAAGCTTCCACTTCCTTCCTGTAGAGGAAATTTTGTGCGTATTAAGTAGAGAGGCACAACAGGAATCCCAGCATCCTGCTCTGTACCTGGGCTCCTCTTGCTGCAGATAGAGCACTTCTGATACTTTTTCTGTGATGTGTAGCTACCTTTATATCACAAAGAATTATGGGAATTTTTTTAATCAATAGTAAAAGTAGAGATAGCTCTCTGAACATTCAAAATTAGCTATTAATCTCACAGAGTCATTGTTTTAGCACTTAAGTGCTATTTCTCAGTCTTACCTAAGAATCCTATATATCACATTGTAGCATACTGTATCTGGAATGCTAATACAAATTACCCCATTTTCTTTTTACTGTTCTGCAAATGGTTTCTAAAACTCTACTTATAGGTTGTCATTAATCACAAAGAACTTGTGAATAGATTCACATTCCAGTAGATGTGTAGCTTTTGTGATTTAATAATTTTAAAACCCTTTTTTTTTCCCAGCTGGATGGGGTCATGCCACTTTGAGGGAGGACCAATCTATTTTCCAGATTAGAAATCAATAAAAAATAACAACCCAAGACACCAAGAAGTCTTCTCACATTAAGGGAAATACTAGGCACTGTGTATTTATTTGGTAGCAGGAAAGACAATATTACCAAAATAAAAAGCAGAATGACTCAGAAGTATTTTCTTAGGGCAATAGGCATCTATCCTCACTGCTTTAAAGGGAAAGTCTTTATCCGATATTCCAGTTTTGAATTAAACATCTTGATCATTTTCAAAATGAAGAATGAAATTATGCCTTGAGGACATGCCAGGGAACCTCTGCTGAGGGTTTCCATACCAGGCCATTCATTAGGCTTGAGCAGACTTGTAAATGACTGTTGGGGGTCCAGTGCCCTCATGTACTGTTTCATCACAAATACTCACGGATGTGAATGCTATCCTGACACTATGTAATCTGCCTACAAAATCTTCTCCTCTTTGTGGCCATTACAGAAATTTATGAAAGTATGTCTCTGCTGACAGGAAGGACAGAAGTCTGAGGATGCAAATCTCTCTTTTAAAGTAACTACAGGATACAAAGGAAAATGGTTTGCAAGCAGAAAATCATGTTATAAAAATCAGAAATCATGCCTAAAATATCTTTTTCTACTATTTTAGAAAAGTATCGTATGCTGCTAAAATTAATGTACACCTGGTGCCAAGGTATGAGGAAAGAGAAGTTCAGCCAGATGAAAACCAAAAAGAATGTTTGCCATAATTTTTTTTTACCCAGTTTTTATAAAATGTTTGGAAAAGTTTTTTTTAAAAAGTAGCTGATATAAAATTGAAATTTATCTTAGTCTTATTTTAATCAGAGATTGATCAGTTATAATAGTATAATCTTTTGTCAGTTTTATCCCATGTCAGGCTTATGGGTATGTGTTTTATATTTATAAGAGGATTTAACCTCTGTCTTTTTGTTATGTGTTTCTACAATCTTCTCAGTGTCATCTGCTGAGCTTAAGCCAGAATCTGGATACAGACATATCTGCTGTGTTCTCAGCAGGTCCTGTGGTTAAATAAACCTCTATCAGCCCAAATGACAGAAACTTGTTCCAGCTTTTACAGGTTTTTCTTTGACATTTATTTCTTATCTGGTTTAATATGCATCACTTCTTCAAATTCATCCCTTTGGAACTGTTCCACCATAATCACTTGACTCTCTTTGAGCTCTTTTCTTTACAGCACTCACAGTGATGAGTCATTCCTTCAAACCAAATGGAGCCATGTCCATGTGAAATTCCTGTAATTATGATTAAAATCAATTTCTAAACTGGAAATCCTGAGGGAACTTTTACACACACACCCCAACAGAGTCTGTGTTTTGAAAAAGGTGTTAAAGACTTGCCAATCACCTGACATTCCTTTGTGTTCTCAGTATGGCGCAATCTGCTACACAGCTCCACTGAGGACTCCTGGATGTGTTAATGTCAAACTTGCTATAGCAAACAACAGATGTGTGGACAGCTAAACTTGTACTGAGTGCCTTGGTGACTTACTTGGCACAGTATGAAGCATGTAGTACAAATATTGCTGTTCAGTTAAGTCAATATGTGACTAGTTTTTGAAGAGGCTGCAGACAGATGAATTCAGATGTTGCACTGAAAAAAAGTAATATTTATCCAACTTCTCCTGAATCTAAAAAGTCCTGATTCCCCTCCTTCAAAATAATAAAATTATATGGTTAAACACATAAACACACAGGAACTCAACTGAGGAACTTAGCAACATCCATTTCAAGAGAAAGAGGAAAAATATGTGGGAAGCTGAGCTTAGGGAATCTTTCATTTATCTACGATTTACTAGAATTGTATGCTGGATAATCTCATTTACCTGAAGCTGCAAAAAAGCTTTCCTGATTTTCAGTTTATCCACATTATTTTTAGAGAGTTTTGGTTACAAGCAAATAAAATTTTTGGTTAAAAGTCATCACACCTGCCCTTTATTCAAATAGATGCAGAAAAAACAAGGAGGCAAAATTGATCCTTTTTGCAAAACAAACAGAGCTGCTTCATTTATGCTTTCCTTTATTTGTATTTCCTTTGTTTTCATATTAAAAAAAATAAAATGTAGTTTTTGAAATTAAGCAGTATTTTCAGAAAAAATTTATTAGAGCTTTTTTTCAAGATAACTTTAATTTGTACCATACTTAGAAGAGGTGAGAGGAAAACTGTGGTATTTTTGGAGTCCCCCATGGCAGGAAGGAAATGATGAATCTGATTCCATGTTCTTAGAAGGCTTCTATTCTATTCTATTCTATTCTATTCTATTCTATTCTATTCTATTCTATTCTATTCTATTCTATTCTATTCTATTCTACTAAAACTATATTAAAGAATAGAGAGAGGATACTTACAGAAGACTTTGTAACAGTTTATTTGGGGGGTCCCTGGGGAGTCCCCTAAGCTGTGTGTTTGCTGGTAGCAGCAGGCAGGCAAGGAGACTCCACACAGTTTCTGAGGGTGCTAATTAGATGAGGGTTTATTGGGTGTTCCACCCCTTGGGAGCAGCATGGTTTCTGAGGGAGAAGGGGAAGGGGAGAGAGCCTAGGGAGAAAAAGGCCAAGAGGAGCTGGTGTCTCCCCTGCACAGCTTAACAGGAAGATTCAAAGTGGGAGCAGAATAAAACCTGGGCCAATAGGATTACAGATACATGATACTTGGAGAAAACCATACAGGAGGCTTGGAGTAAACCATACATTCTCAAGGGCTGAGACAGAGCATACCATTTAAATAAAATGTAATACCACAAGGCTGAAAAAGATGCTAATCAAAAACTGGTGACTCTCTAGAGGCTGGACACAGCTGGGTCATGATTGGTCAGTAAGTTAAAACAATTCAGGTGAAACCAATCAAACAATGACCAGTTGGTAAACAATGTCCAAACCACATTCCAAAGCAGCAAAACACAGGAGATAATTATTGTTTTCCTTTTTTCTCGGAGGCTTCTCAGCTTCCCAGGAGAAGAAATCCTGGCAAAGGGAATTTTCAGAAAATATGATGGTGACAGAAAACCTATTTCCAACATCACATGTGAAATATACATCTTTGTAATGAATCATCTCATTAAAAAAAACTTCAAAGCTTTTTCTCACAGAGTTTTACCTCCATGCCATAGTGTACCTTCATAAATGTATTATCATAAGCAAATTGACAAGCAAAGGAGAGCTCCACTGCAGTCAATTGTGTTCATTCTGCTAAGGCACAAAAAGAACATGTGGCCCATATAATTTACAGGTCACATTGGGAATATATCTCTGTCATGTTAAACCTTTCTCAAGGACCTGCATGTCAGACTCTTTCTCTGCAGTCAAAAATAGATCCTGCTATCTAGATAGAACTGCTGGGTACAGGTAAACAAGAAAGAGGCAAAAAGTAAAATGGAAACTATTCCTTCCTTCCTTCCTTCCTTCCTTCCTTCCTTCCTTCCTTCCTTCCTTCCTTCCTTCCTTCCTTCCTTCCTTCCTTCCTTCCTTCCTTCCTTCCTTCCTTCCTTCCTTCCTTCCTTCCTTCCTTCCTTCCTTCCTTCCTTCCTTCCTTCCTTCCTTCCTTCCTTCCTTCCTTCCTTCCTTCCTTCCTTCCTTCCTTCCTTCCTTCCTTCCTTCCTTCCTTCCTTCCTCCCTTCCTCCCTTCCTCCCTTCCTCCCTTCCTTCCTCACTTCCTTCCTCACTTCCTTCCTCACTTCCTTCCTTCCTCACTTCCTTCCGCCACTTCCCACCAGAAGTTGAACTTTTGTTAAACATATTAATCAGTTCACAGACTTATGCTTGCTGTTGGATGCTTGAAATATTAATGTTAACTCAATTTCCTCTAACATCTATTTTAAAATATTTGAAACATATTGAGACATAGGGCAGGGATTACCTAACCTGACTCACAGATCAGAAATTGGATCTGACCTCTGTCTTGTAAGATATGCAGTGCATATGCATGTGTAACATATGCATGCTTCATAGCAGGCATCACACTAAGTTTGGCTTCAACACAGGATAAAAAAGTTGGCAAAATACCCCTGTTGAGTTTAATCCTGACAGGGCTCTGCTTCTGAGATAAAACCAACTCAACTTTTCTTTTTCTGCCTTTTAACCTGGGTCAGATGCTGGCAATCACAAAGAGGACACCAGATGATCACAAAGTTACTACCACAGGCAACAATGAATAGATTCAAGTTGCTGAGACTGTTACTGTGCATGTTATAGCTGCTAACATCCTACATGTGAATGTGTTGATTTTTCTAAGCACTGGATAGGTGCTTTCTGGAGATTCCTAGTTTTTATCTTTATGGTTGGCTGGCCCTAGCCCTGCCTCTTTACTTCCCCCTTTATACCTACAGCAGTTCTGTCTCTGTTGTTATTCTGCTAAGGTGTCTGCAGTCCTTCTTTTAGAACAATTAATTGCACCTTAGACATGGGATTGTTTTTGCTGCTTTTTCAGAATGGAGTTTTTCCATTCCTTTTATTAATTGAGTTTATAAAAGGCTTTTGTGTCTTATGTTCAGGGGCTATTACCTCTGGGGTTGTTTGAAAAAAAATATCCAAATGTTAAATGAACTCAGAAATCCCTTTGGGACCAGTGTTTTGGGTCTTCTCTTTGGAAGTCAGATCCTGCAGATACTGTTGACAATATCACAAAATGTTTTCTAGGAATAAAGTGAAAAATTTAATTAACTGATCCTTTAGTTGATCTTCTTTTCTATTTGCTAAGCAGGTGATACCACACACAGAAATCTTCCTGCCTGTCTTGAGCAATGTATCTTTAGGAGGATTGCACAAATTTGACAGTGTTTTTGATTCTACTATAATTTAGGGCTCTGGTTTTGACTCACTTGAAGTTTGTTGAATGCAAACACAAATCTTCCGTAAAATACTCATCAAAGACAATGTGGATTATTTCTCAAAAAATTATTATGGTTAGAATTATGTACAATTTTATTATGATTAATGATTTTTCTTTCTCACTATATATTTAAGACACCTAAATATAATTTTTGCCTTTTAACTTTACAACTTAAATAACATACACATATATGCATATATGAAATGGTGCATGCACGTCTGCATGTATATATATTGTTTGTACATTTGTGTTAGGTAGATGTTTCTGTCTAGAACATTTCAAAAATCAGCAAAATTACTGGAAAATAAGGGAAATTTAGGAAATGATATGTAGGCATCTGTTTTTAAAATATGTATCTCCTGATAAAGTGTGTGGATTATATACGGTTTAGAAGGATAGTAACAATGAAGGCAAAACAAGAACATAATAAAATATAAACAATTTTTAAGCATAGTCAGTTCATATGAAAATGAGGCAAATAAAGGCAATTGCAAAAGAAATGTGAAAACCAGGAGACCAAGATAGATGTGATAGATTAGGAGGCTACAGCAGGGAATACTTTGAAAGGATTCAAGTTTAATAAACTCTCTCTCTACATGCAGATAAGACAGCACAGAGGCTCCCAGACCTGATTCCTACAAACCTACAGAGTGAATGTGAAAGTGTCTGTGTGTCGCCAAGAAGCAGTCAGGTCTCAAGTCCAAAACTAGAACTAGTTACCATTCAGTATCTGCACTCCTTACCTGGCATTGGGCTATCTTAATTTCTCAAAGACAGGGTTTCCAGGCCCTCTTTGTCAAATTTTGCAGACAGGAACAGGTAGATTTTATTGGGAAAGCACACTACTTTTATGAAAATCCATGTCTCCTAGCTGCATGCAATATTGTATTGGTTCTGTGACAATTTCAGCCCTGCTCACTGCGAGCAAGTTTGTCTAATATTTTGCTCAGTGAGATACAGTGTTTGGAAATCATTTTTTTAAAGAAAAGTAAGATTCTACTGCTGAGTCGTGATTTAAATAGAAGCTGCAGTCCTTGCAATTCACAAAGGTAAAGTCCTTCTTGTTTTGGGGAAAATGGAAGTCAGATCATGCTACTTAAGCTTTGGTGAGGCACAAGGGCTTGCCACAGATTCTGAAAGATTGGTCTTTGGGCAGCCACTTTAGAGGTTATCCATGAATACATGAACTTACTAAAAATCAACTCGAAACCCACTGCAGTAAATAGAAAACAAGTGAAGTTAAAGATGTCTCCAAATACAACACTGATGAAAACTATGTGGAAAGACTCATTTCAGTTTTGCTGTCCCTCTTTTAAACAAAAAAGTGAATATTTGGAGATACCAGAGAGAGAGAGAAAAGGCCCAGATGTGAACTAGGGGTTGGACAAAATATCTGATGAAGAATAAGCATTAAGCCTAAATGTACTTAATCTATCCAAAGTGAAGCTAAAAAGTCAACTTAATTATATGGTTTATACAACATCATCAGTGGAAAATACCCTGCACCGGCTAAGATGCCTCCTGAAAAGTGCTCTTTAATTAAATAATTTGTCTGATGATGAGAGAATGATATCAGATAAAATAATAATGCGGTTTCTCATAGAATTATTGTATGTGAGTTTGGGACTATACATTCTCACCGTCCTGCTAAACTGAATCAGAGAAATGCAGCTCCTCCTGAAATGACCTTTTTTGAAATTTTTAAACAGAATTTGATGATAGTTTAATTCAGCAGGAAGATATCCAAGGGTTAACTTGGTTAAGGGTTATCTCATTGAACTTGATGATTTTAAAGGTCTTTTCCAAACTAAATAATTCTATGATTCTAAATCAATAAATCATCTTACAGCACAGAGGGAAAAATATAGTACTTGGAATCTGAACCATTATGCGGTCAGTTTGACAGACAAAGATTTTATTGTATAGTTAAAATTGTAAAATATGGTGAAATTGTTTGAAAATTTAAACTTTTTATAGTTGTAACTGACCCAGAACTATTAACTTCATTAGAACTGTCCCAATTTCGATCCTCATTTTCATTAATATTCATTATACATTTGTTTTAATTGTCAGCACTGTTCAAAGGATAAACA
Source organism: Fringilla coelebs (assembly GCF_963513975.1). NCBI lineage: Eukaryota > Metazoa > Chordata > Aves > Passeriformes > Fringillidae > Fringilla > Fringilla coelebs. The sequence goes on from NC_140028.1 coordinate 69,620,719, forward strand.
ACAAATTCAATAAACAGTTGCACAACAGTACTTCTCATCCCTCAAATAAACACTATTTTTAGCATTGCCACTGATTTTAAAACATTTTTCTCTTTTCTTTTCTCCTCTCCTACATTGTGGTAGTGAATTAAGTGATACAGTTTTGCATATGAGTTTCCTCTGCACTGAATCACAAATCATTCATGGAAGAGTGCTTTCCTATAAAGAAGAAAGCTGGGCTTCAGTGGTTTACAACAATCATTTAAAGAACTTTTAAATGTTGGCTTATCCACCAGTGCAGACTACATTTTCCAGTTAAGAGAGACAATCTACTGAGAGATAACAGTGATGTTTGTAGCTACCTGAAAATACTTCTTTCCTCATTCTGTGTGTAACATGGAACTTTGTGTGACCAGTTTTGCATGACCTAAAGAGCTTTTCACAGTACAGAATTAAAGAACAGCTGCAGAATATAGGTTTGCTGACCCTTCCAATTCAGAAAGTTCTTTGTGTGGTGTTCTTTCATTTGATCTGAAACCTCCAAAGCTCCTTTTTTCTTTTAATCTGACAGAGTAGGATTTTTTGCTGTAGGATAATCCATCACTGTCTCAAAAAGATTATGTTCTGGGAAGTCACTGGGAGTTTTGGCTTTGGCCTCAGAGAGGGACTACCCTGCATTTCACTTATCCTATTGCTCATAGGACCACATTTGGTTAGGCAGCAAGTAGACAGTCTGGGTTTCCCACAGATTTGCACATCTGTGGCTACTGATCAGCTGCTCAGTTCTTCTGACTTCAAACCTTGAGAAATGAGACACAGGCTATTAAACTGCTGGACCTCAACACTCACTGATCAGGACTGCTTTCTCTGTGGGATTACAGTATGTGCCCAGTGGATAGACATATCTAATGATATCCTCTGCTTGCCCTCAAACTACTGAGGATGTGGGAAGAAAGTATGCATGCCTGTAAGAAGGGAAGAACTGTAGGTGGGGGGTCAGTGGCTAAAGAATAATCCTGAACAATAGACAGAGCAGTCTTTTAATTGATTCAAATCACACTACTAATTTGATGTAGAATATTTCATTACTTTCTGAGAAAAAAATTAAAGGAAAACAAGAAGAAAGCATGTGTTTCCTTAGTAGCTATAAAAATATTCTGGGAGTTTCTCATACCATATACTCTCTCATAATTTCTGAGACTGAAGATAAGAAAAATTAAACTGGAAATGAGACATTTATTTCCAATAAGAACATTTATTTAACATGAAAATACACTGAAGAGTAGTTCTTTGCCAACGTTTTCAAACCTGCTGCTTAGGAGCAGACACTTTTGTGAAAACTGAACTCCAAAGGCTGTACCCTTTATCGTCTCTCAAGAGCTTTTGGAAAAGGTGAGGAGTAACTTATGTGATGCATTAAAAGTTCCGGAGGAAGACAGTTATAGAAATAACCATTGATAATTAGCAGCCTATGACCACTTTAGTGTGACAGTATGTCTAATAGCTCATTAAGGTTGCTTGCCCCTCCAGTTATACATGATTCTTTTTAACAACAAATAGTGAGACAACATTCAGAGCTCACTTCATGCATAAACTACATCTACTTTCTTGATGGACTATCACCACAGTGACTTCCTGATGCCACAGAGCCATAAATGAGCAATTCTCATCCTTTGCATACCATGCTAAAATGGCACGAGGAATCCTTTGAATGGCTAACCTCAGTTGAAAGAGAAACCTGATTAGGAAAACAGACATTTTGTTCCAAACAACCATGTATATTGATTGTAGGTGTTGGGACTTAGCTGCAAACAAGGATTCTCTTTTGCTTCATTTTGCTTGACAGTAGCTGCAGAATTTAAAAAGTCTTTTTTTTTTTGTCTTTTTTTTTTTTTTATTGCTTTCTGCACATGTAGTGGCTAAATAACAAGTAAAGGGAGTCTTGTGGCTAGTTTGTACAGGTTTAATAATAGCTGATTCCCAAGACAAGAATTTTTTAGAAGAAACTCTATAGTGACAGCATCACCCTCATTTGCCAATGAACTAATCCTCCCAGTACCACAGGTTGCAATTTTTACCAGTAGAAGTTGTTAAGATCTGATTATAAGAGAAGCCTCTTCCTGAATTAAAGTGCAAACAAGACCATATGCCAAAGTCAATAGCATGGATTTTATTTAACAGTAAATGTGAGGTAGAGAGAAAGAAATAGAAAAGAGGAGGAGAAGGGAGGGAAGAAGAGAGAGATCAAGTAGAAGACAGTCACCACCTGTGGAGCCAGCGGCATCCTGTTCATCCTTCTTCACCCTGGGCTTCTCAATGGTGGGTGGGGTCCCTGAGTCATTCTTCTGGGAGTACCACCTTTATGCAATCCAAGTTCTGGGTATCAGCAGGGTGGTCATTGGTGTTACTTAAATAACTTGGGGTTGTATGTGTTCGAGCAATTGCTTCATTCTTCACAGTTTGCCACAGTGGAAATTTTTTTCTGGATACCTTAAACAGGATGTGCTGACCAAATTTCATCTCCATCACACCTGGAATTAGCACCATCCTTCCAAAAATTTCTCCTTATCTTACAGCAAATTCCTTCAGTGGTCTCGATTTGAGACAGGCAACTGCTCTTTAAGTCCTTAAAGAAGGAACAGAAAATATGATTAATTGCAAGAGTAAACACTATTTTCTGTCATCATTTATTTTTGTGATACTGCATGTACCAAAAATAGATTAACATATATCTTAGTCCAAAATTCTCTTTGAAAAGTTTCTCAAAAATAATATACTTCTACAAAGATATTTCTCAAGGATGACAAAGCAAAAATATCAGCTGTACAATTAGATAAACTGCACAAGACTACTCAGACTCAGGTTTAGCCATGCCAGTGACAGCAGCAGCCAACTCAGGCATGACGTGTCCAAGTCATTCAAGTATAAATCATTTACATCAATTTCCAGAAAGACCAATATATCTTAGAAATAGCAGTTCAATTCACAGAAAGGATTACAACTCATTAGTTCACAGTACTTTTAAAATGTACTACCAAGACTTGTCTGACTGCTGGATTTTTTTTTTCTCTTTGAACTGTTAATAAATGATTGCAATTTGAGCATTACTTCCTCATTGCAGATTTTTGCAGTATCATGTTACAGAACACATTGCATATGAGGAAGGAGATACATCCTCAGCTTCTTCTTTTTATATTTGTTACTCACTGAAGTTTCACACCCATCAGAGGATCAGTTCTTATGCTTTTTGAATGCAGACATCTTTTTTTCCCATGGCCAACTGATTGATTAGCTAAGCTACCTGTCTCCCTGCTGTGCAGCATCAAAGCATATAAATGTACATGGATACTCATGAATTTGTAAAAGATTACAGAATAGATGAGTTGGATAGATTACATGGATATATCAGACACCATGAAAAAATAACAAAGGCTTATATCATATTGCTCTATGCACTTCTACAGTCCAGGATCCCCACAAAATTTACTGTGGCAGACAAAGTATTGGCATGTTGGTGGCCAGAAATAGATTCAGACATCAATGATGTTGGATTTAATTACATTCATTTATTTCTTAGCAATTTAATCTGCAGAATCCCGCAGTGCCAAGTTGCCCTCCCTAATTTTTAAACTACTGGAACACATGAGGACATTAATAGGCACCAGCAGCAATAGCAAGTGCATGTCAGGCACTTCTAGCTTACATTGACAAGAAACACTGACTGCATCATTTCCCAGCAATAGCACCAGGTGTAACAGCTAGAAAATGGATGAAAAAAAGTTGATGAAGGGTGAACATTGTCAAGAAATAGATTAAACATTCGTAAAGGAAGAAATAAGAAAGTAACTTTTCCATTATCTTCTAAACTTCTTTCACATTATCAATTTAAGAAAATAAATATTGCATCTATATAAAAACTGAAATAAAATGTTTAAAATAAAACCTGCAAAACTTTTAACCTACATAACTGCATCTGTGTTTATGCAGGAACAGATTTACATGGTTGCAGAGAGATGTCCAGTGCAAATGGGAAGCTGGGATATCCCCATCAGAAATGGCAAACATATTCTCCTAGGAGCCCTGCAGGCTTCTGGATATGCCCACAGAAACCAAGGGCCTTGAATAGCAATTAGACTTCCACCTAGCTGGACGCAATTTGCTCTTCCTCCACACCTGTCCCACAACCACATTGCCATTTAATTTAAGCCTGTAGCCAGGAGGGATACTCAGTTTATCTTCCAGCCAGCTTAAGGCTCTTAATGTGACCTTCAGCCTCGTGTTTCAGTGAGCCAGGTGCTGGTTCAATTTTGTTAGGCTGTCAAAACTCATAACAGGTAAGTGTATTGTTGAGATTGTCATAGGGGGCAGCTAAGGATTCTGGAGGAAAAAGACTGACACGAGAAAACCAGAATCAGAAGGTTGCAACTCAGCAACACTGAGGATGAGCCAACTTCAAGGCGCAACAAAAATCACATTTCACATCCCTAAGGGCTGTCTTACCAACAAAGACTTTTTGGGTCTGGAGGGTGAGAATATTCATGCTTCAGCTGGTAGTTGATCAGATCTAGTTGCTTTCTTTTCTTGTATATATTCGCCAAAAAGAAAACCACGTTATTTGTACTTTCAAGATGCACGTCTTCTTGTAGAGCCTCTATGTAGGAAAATTGTCAAAGGTTACTTTAGGATCCTAAAACTGTTTTTCAGAATTTCAGGAGCCTGCATTTCAGATGAATCAGACATTTTAACTTCTTGTTAACTTCAGCATTGTGTTTTCAGCTCGGCAATGAAAATGAATGAGCAAAATATTAAGATATGGAGCTTTGAAAAGATCATTGTAAAACCTGAGTTAGTAGCTCAGATAAGCCTCATCTTAATGAGGCTAAAAATTGAAGAACAAATGTGTAGAATTTCTCCCATAGCTTTGGTCCTGGTCAACAGTTGGACTTCATGATCTTTGGTCATGAGGTCTTTTCCAGCCTTAATGATTCTATGATTCAGTAATCTGACTCCAGAAAAAATCAAATTTAAGAAGATGTAACTGAAAAGAGAATTTTGGTATAAAATTGGGAAGCACTTTTAAAAGAAAATTCATTCAAAATGTAGCAAAACAGTAGGAAAATGACAATGTAATTAACACTTTTCACGTTTTGCTTTCATCTGTAAAAGCAAAAGTGGTTCTATGAAAAAGACTTATAGAGATCTTGAAGGCCATTTGTGGCAAGACACTGAAGTAGACCCATATTTCAAATGCTGAATTAGTTATTTAAGAAGGAAAGTTGCTGTAATTATCCACTGTTTCCACAAGATAATTGTTTGGTCAATATGGTTATATCCCAAAATAATCCTCCTTCACTTTAATGTCACCTGTAGGAGCCTAGTACAATTGGAGATACTGTTTCGAGCAGAGGTCATTATCCCAAGATATAGGCTATGAAATGCAGCAAGAATTTACTTGTACCCCCCTCCTTGGCTTTGTATGAATAATGGTCAAATGCTAACACGGCGCACTCACTCTACCCATGGTGTCTGCTGTGCTTACATCTGGCAGTTAATGACTTTTTTTGGTCTGAGCCACAATGAAAATTGGAAAAAGGTGTAAACATGAATATATTAAATAATGCAAATATAATCAACTTCAAGGGAAAAAAACTGTGAGAAGACCAGTTTAGAAAGTAGCATTCTGTTCTGGTTCCACACAGGTCCTGGTTAAGTAGATTACTATTTCATGGTGCCTGAAGTACTTCAGGGTGTATTTCAGCTCAGAGTGTTGTGTGTAAGGCCAAAGTAAAAGCAGCTAGAAACAGGCAGAATCTAAACTATTATCAAGACATATTCATGAAATTTTCATGCTCAAATTCTTTTCAAACTGTTATTTGCAAAAGGCATCTAAGGTACCTACTGAAAAATAATTCTAATTTATTGGCAGAACATTTATACATTTTGTGATGCTTTGTGTTTTTGTTTTTCTTTTACTTATCTTCTGGGGATTTTTTTAATAATTTCCTTCCACATGAAAAAAAAACATGGAACTATCATAAAATGCATGAATCAGTCATTAAAACGGGACATGGATGAAGCCTATAGAGATTTCTCTGACCATCATTATCTTTATAAATAAAAAAATACATGCTGACAAAAAGGGTTTCACCTTTTGTCTCATACTTTTAAATCTTCATGCTCTTTCAATTTTTTTTATTTTTCTCCTTTCCCCTTTTTGATTCAGACAGTCTGAGTACCTCCCAGTAGTACACACTTTCAGTGAGATTCATCAGATCAACATGCTTCATTAATTTAAACTTTCATTGAACTTGTCATGATATGGGATCCCAAAAACGAATGCTGCTGGTTTAAGCTTATTTAATCACTTATGCATTGATGCTTCTATTTGAATTTTGTTGTACAGTACTCTTCATTTATTTGAGAGTTTCAACATACCTTTCTGCAATATAAAGGCATTGGTAAGGCAGCCTTAGCTGTAGGTTCTAGCCTACAGCTGGATTTCTAACTAATTGTATGCTGAAAAATGAATACATAATGCATTCCTCCTACAATATGTCAATCTGTAGTTAACTTTCTTCTGACACTTACGAGGATGAGATTGTTTAGAACTAAGAGTCTCTTAAATAGGAGAAATCAGCTATATAAAATAAAGGAGAAATCCCAAATATACTTTAGTGTGATGTGTACACGTTCTCAACAATTCAAGAGAATTTCAATTCACCGATGTATCACCGATCACATCTTGCAGAATAATTTGATGGTTAGATTGCAGTGATTTCTCTCTTCTTAGTTCTTTAGATTTAGCTATATTTTTTGGTTGGTTGTTTCTAGTTCTCTGTAGATAATAGTACAAATAAACATGAAAATAGAATTCTAATGTTAATGCTTAAAATCAGCTGCTACTAGGCTGCTATAACTCCAGGAAGTAAGTTTTTCCCTATCAATCTGTATTTTAGAATGAAACTCACTGTTTGTCATATTTAATTTTTGTGTGACTAGAATGATCTTTAACCAGCATAGATCAAAGTATGGGAATACATGCATTTGAGCTAATCAATTACACCATATATTTTATATTATGCATAAATACAATATTGGCACATTTAGCAATGCATGAAAAGGCTAAATTGAAACATCTTAACAGAGTTTAAAATTATATTGTTACTATTGCTTTGGAAGTCCTGATGGTAAAGGAATGTGAAAGCTCCTTTATGGGTGAATGAATACCTTTAATTAAAGGGATAATTCATAAGTGTGGACTCTGTCGGTTGACTATATGAAAAGAAATTGCCCCTCCTAAAAATTTACCTTTCCTAAATGGCTTGCAAGAATGCATTTATTGTGCAATACTTCCATTCTGACTGCTACATTGTGTATAATTTTGTACATTGCATGAAATATATTAGGCTAGTTTGCCAAAAAACAAACAAACAAACAATAAATAAAACCTTCCATGTAGAATAATTAAAGTTAGTATATTGGCATTTACTTCCTTTGAGTAAAACAATATGTGAGTCTGTGTGACAGTATTTGTGCATGAAATCAGTAATCGATTTCCTTATTTCTTCTTGGTTTGTTTTTTTTTTTGACCACTTGGTTCCAGGCAATCTTCATTCCTCACTTTAATTGAATCTGGTATTTTTATTTACCATTAAATTATTCCAACTTATGATAATCATTTAGGTGGGGTGGGTTTGTTTGCTTGGATTTGGATATATTTTCATGTTACAGATGATGGCAAATACTTACCAGTTTAAAAGTGTATTTGTGTGTTTCTCAGGAAAAGTCAGAGAGACTTTTAAAACATTAAAACATTCAAATCTTGCTGTGATTAAAAACTAAGAACCAAATCCTTACATGGCATACATGACTATTGGATGGATGAAATTAATCTTGTCTACTCTAAAAATTCAGTGTTGTCTAGTCTGCTTCAGTTAATGGAGGAAAAAAACTATTTCCATTGGGTGATTCTGTGGTTTTGCTTGTAGAATTCCTTGTGGCTGAGAGGGAGTACAACTCTGGATGGTCTGTTTTTCTGTACTGGCTTCAGTAGCTTTTAGTAGCAGTTTGTCAGACAATTAGACACCTCCAAAATTTAACTTTTAGTCAGCTTTTGAATAATAGACACAGTGAATGCTTATTTTGATATTCATCTTCAAAAGCAAGTCCATTAAAATGTGCAATCTATCCTTCAACATCTCCCTTGAACATATTTAATTGAACTCTGCCCACAAATTCAGGACAATAATTTCTTAAAAGCGTGTCAGAGGACCTTTCACTTAATAGTTTTGTATTTAGAACCCAAGATATGAAAGCCTCAGGTAGAGAGCTTCAGGAATGATAAAAGAAAAAGAGAGGCACTGCCCCCACAACCCAGCTGCTTGTAAATTCTTTTTAGGACATGTTGATATATACAACTTCAAAGTCAGAAATGTTGGCTTCACTCCCAGAGGTGTTTGTTCCATCACAACCTCTCCATACATTAAATTCACATCATATCCTTTAAAAAAAATAGCTGGTGGATAATTCTTCCCTGACATAAGCCATCTAATGGAAGAATCAAAGTAAGCTGGCTATCTAAACTTGTCAAAATCCACTAAATTTTGCTATCTGCTCTCTGTCATCACAATCGTCAGCTTGATGAAACTGAGTAAAAAACCTACAATGGGATGATACTCACAAAAACCAGATTGAATTTTACATTTCATTGGTATCCTATTTGCAAATGCTTGGACTTGAACTTGTAAGACAAGCAGCAAGATCATGCGAAACTTGAATTAATTGTAGAACAAGGACTTTAATTCTCACAGAATTAAAGAAGATTACATTGGCATTACGCTTAGAGCATATCAGTCTGAGAGCTGAATCCTCTGCCTTAAGGTAAAAAATTCAAAGAGAAACTAACCAGAAGATGAAAAATATTATTAAAAATTAGTTGCAGAGAATGAGTATTTTACCTGGAGATTGCAAACCAAAATATTGTGTATTGATTTAGTTCAATGTGGAAGTTGGCATTGTATGTTTCTACATAAACTTATGAAGACAGGTATAGGTGAGAACATACGTAACTCTCTCACACACTCACTCAAAAACACATGTACACATACACACATTTCAATTATAGCTGTAATCAAAGATTACATATCTGCACACTTCACTGGTTCAAAATTAGATGAAGAAGAAGATCTTTGTCTAAGGGAAAAATAAAAAATTCCCAGGTGCGACAGCTGTAATATAGCTTGTCCTCTATTCATCTTTTCAGACTGGTTTGCAAATGTTTGTTGAGAAATGAGGGATGATATTATCAAAACAAACAAGGACTTCTGACAGGGGATACAGCTTTATTACTTACACTGTTTCTTTTCTGCATATTTTCTGGACAAAAATCATGATTATCTGAAACGGTCCCTAAATTCTGTGACAGTTTTGATTGAAACTCATGAGCTTCCACTTTGCTTTTTTTCATTGAAGGCATGTAGTCCTTCAAGTGATACTTGTCAGTATGATGCTACAAACTTTTTGGCGCTCACGTTTACCAGGAGCATAATACATAATTAAAGAAAGCTGCTGTTCAGCTCCCTGTCAAAGTTTCCTTGTATTCCAGCTCCTTGAAAGCTATCTATCTCTAGCAAATGTATTCTTTACAGCTTTTCATGAAAGCATCAGAGGTATACAGTGGGTTGTGGTAGGTGCTACAAAGTAAAGCTTTGAGCGGTAAAAATAAGGAAAAAAGTGTGTTGAAGCCACACAGCCAGACTTCAACTTTGGCAAAGGTATATAGGACTACAAAAAGAAGTGTGTGAAATAGGTCTAATAATATTTTCATCATCTCTGCTGGCATACTCAGTGAGGGCAAGTCTATCAACTGAGAGATTCACAGATGTCAATGTTACCCAACCAGGTGTTTATTACTAGAGCAGATGCTCTAAGTTAACTAGAGCAATGGAAGGTTTATGGCCCATTTTTATCTTGTTCACAAAATAAATATAATCATGGACAGTAAGGCCATAAAGTGCTCATGCAAATCGGTGTCTAAGAGACTGAAAACAGAGCTTATGGAAACCCAAAAGAAAAGCCTGAAACCTATACTGAGTAGGAAGCTGAGATTGCAAGCCACAAATCTTTGTGAAAATGCTTTGTGACTGGACAAAGTGTGAATGAAGTCAACTACTTGTATGAACCAAGTCAACTGTATGCTGCATATGAATTAGCTCATTATTGATGTGATTTGCTCTTCTGTTTGAAACTGTATTCAGCAGAGGCATACCTGAAAAATAAAAACTGAAAGCAAAGCAGTATCAATATAAAAACAGCCAGTGTACTCTTGTGAGCATTTTCCAAAATCAAATTGTTCATTACTAAAATCTGCAGTATAAATGCAAGTGCAATGAATTATCAAAATTAAGAGAAGCTTCTTACTACCTGAAAGACATGAGAAATCTTCTAATTTTTTAATTATTCAAGCTGAGATGGTGAACATTATTCTGGGGGTAAAACATCTTCATTTTTTGTACACTTTGGTTATTAATATTATTACTGTGCATTTCTTCTTCCATTACTTTGTGCTTTCAGTAAATAATAATTTCAACCCATAGCCTATGCTTTTGTACCTTCCCCCTTATGGGAAAGGGTAGGGGAAGAGAAGTGGCTTATTTGGAGTTTAATTTCCATCTGGTGTTAAAACCACCACACATAATTTATGAAAAACATAAATCTATGGTTTTTTACATTTTTAAAACCATACTATAAAACCAACTGTAATTAACTCTTGAATCTGGTAACAATTCTGGCTACTTTCCAGAGCATTTACATTCCAGTATGAAAATAGCATACCTTTATTATAGCCATTCAGTACAGGAATAATTTTAAGGATTTGTTTTATTATTCCTGGGTTTTGCTGCACACAACTAACAATATTGTTCAGAGATTTTGAATCAGGCCCAGTGAAGCAGATAAGTTCAGTGAAGAATTTTATAGTGTCTCTGATTATTGTCCCTCAGAATTTCAGTTTGTGACCCTATCACTAACAAAAAGAAGAAAAAAATCCTCGTCGTTGCTCCTCACCACTATTATGTAAAGAAACTATTAAATGCAGTCACATACCAAATAAAATTAAATGCTTTTCAAAATGGGAAAAAAAAAATTCCATGTTTAGCCATTACACATTTTACTAGTACTTTTTTTTTAGAAAACAGTCTACAACTATAGAACAGAAAGTATTTTGGCAGATAAATACTTCATTTAGGCTACCATTTGAATGGTCATTGAAAAGAGACACCTGCTGCTAGGGCATGTACTTCACTGCTGATATTTAGTAAAAAGAGATAAAAGGTCAAGAAATGTTGAGATCATTATCTTGTTATATCTGAATTTTATACTCAAGAATAGCTTTAAGTAATGGGAAAATTAATTTTTTTGTTCTGTTAAGTTGCTGTTAATTGTAACAATTCGAAATTTCTAGTACAGTAAAACTATTCTATATATATGAGGGGTCTCATATACATATACATATACATATACATATACATATACATATACATATACATATACATATACATATACATATACATATACATATACATATATTCTATGTATATTTTGAAGCTGTTAATGATACAAAGAAATTAAATTATTTGTTTTCTTTGGAAGAAAATAGTTCAAGAAGTAATAATTAAAGAGTGCATTGGTGTGACCCCACCATGATTTAGACTGCATTAGGCCGTAAAATTTATTTGAGTCTTATATACCTTGCATTAAAAATGGGAATGCATGCACCAAACATGCTGAAGCAAAAAACATTGCACACAGGAAGCTACTATGCACAATTTTCCTGCTTGAGCACCTGATTCAGTAGAAAAAATATGCTTTGCACGTATGAAAACCAGTTAAGGATGATGTAAGGAATGTATGATGCAACATAGAGTGTTTTTCCATTGAGTATTTTCCTACTTATTGTTGTTTCCAGCTGTATATATTTAAACTCAACATGCCTAAAATAGCCTTTGCAAAACAAGGTCTTTATAGATGCAGAAAATGTTATCTTTTTCTGTCATTGAATGGTCTAATACAGAATATATCAGTTGTGCTGCCTCTGAGGAAAGCCAAGTTTTTAATCACCTGAAAAAAAGTGTCTTCTGCAGGAGGTTGTTTAAATGCATGAATGCAATGTGATATAATGAAGGAAATGGAGCAAAATCAAAACCCTACAGACACTGCAGGGAAATTTACAAGTGAACATTATTGTCATTTGCCAGCTACTCAATTCCCTGGTATAAGAGAAACAACAAAGGGCAGTTTCTACTTTCTTTAGGTCACCTTAAACTGATCCACAGCCATGCTGTGGAAACAATACAAGGAAATTCCTTAAGGAAAAGTAAAATCCAAGGGAGTAAAAAAGCCCAAATATATAAGGAAAACTCTCTCCAGAGTTAACACCGGTATGTTCAGTATCACAACTGCAGCTTTAAATTCTTATTCTTTCTCTCATTTCCATCTCTACAAGGCATATAGAATGGCCATTAGGTTTTCAATTGCTTTGCACAGCTATTTCTCACTTGACCTCTTACTTTTGTACCTTCGTAATATTACACAAGAAAATCCAAATTATTTCTCCTGAGAATTATGTTCTTATTTTCTCTGTAATCTCATACTTATAAGTTTTGTTATAATTTTTTTTTCTGAAAGAAAAGAATTAATTTTTTTCTTTTGTTTCATTCTTGCAGTCACTTGAAAGCATTAAAGTGAGTTAGGCATTTAGTTGAATGCTTTGGTTCACAGAAAAAAAATAACTGCTATCCATGCTCAGATAACATACTCAGCATTTGAAAGTTCAAAAAAATGCTTGAAAATATCTGTGTTCTATTGGGGAAAACATTACTGACATTACCAGTGGCACAAAAAGTTTTTACATGGAGATTCAACCTCATTTTTTCAAGTATAGGTAGAAAAGTAAACACACACAATCCTTGTTTCTTCTCACATGTTTAAATACACGACCATATATAAAACAGAATTTTGATAAAAAGTCTATTGAAAAAAATTACATTAAATAGAAATTTCTGATCATAGGTTCCAAGAGGAGTGTTTTCTCTGCCATAGAGTATTATGTTCTATAAAAAAATATAGAAGGGGAGCTCCGTTGAAACTATATACAGCAAGTAATGTTGTGGTGGTAACAAATAAAGCTTTCTGCTAAAGGCAGTCTAGCTCTTAGTCCACAGAAAAAATACTTTCGAGAGGAAGGTTTAATAGAAATAGCTCCTTTACTCACAGATTGTTTTAAAATACCATCTCTATTTTTTTCAGTGGAAGCATAGAAGTGAGCTACTTTGTACCTCACCACAGAAACTATTTTTTAAAAACCAATCTAATATAAAAACACCCCCACCAGTCTTTTTTCCTTCCTGTTTTTTGATGCTTAGTGAGTGTTGGAGTGGACCCTATGCAAAATAAATTCATAAAAAGTATGCTTTTAAAAGGTTTCCCAACCCTTCTCCCAGTAGCATTTTTTATACCAATCCTCTATTATGTGATTGTAATGAAGTTTGAAATAATCTCTATATTCTTTGCAAAATGTTATAAATCCTAGTGGGAAGACTAGACTGTTACTATATGCAATATCCACTGAGACAGAGATTGTTTATCCTATTTTTTTTTAATTTAAATTGATTTAGACTAAAAAAAAAAAAAAGGTTCCCAATAGGAGAACTAAAGCACAGACTGTCACAGATCCACAAAAATATGTCTCCCAAGAGAGAAGATCTAGAAATTCCTGATTTCCTTGAAGATGTAAGATGGCTTCCATCAAAACATTGCAAAAGGAGTGGGTTTGCAACTAGACAGACAGCAGTGAGTATACTGCAAAGATTGTACTTAAAGACAGTGCCCAAAGCAGCACATGTGACATGACTGAGGAGTTGGGAGACAACTGGTGAGGACCACACCTGTCAACTGATGGTGTAGAGTTTACATTTTGGCAGGCAATGTATTCATGTCCTGGGTGCCTCATGTGATTAGTGCAGCTCATACTCTCAGTAGGAAAATGATTGTTTTCTTGAGTGTCCTCTGTATAGCTTATGCACAAGAGATAGTAAAAAAATAAGGGGTAAGTACTACAGTTTTAACTAACAGATATTGAAACTGTCACTAGGGTCTTTCTTGGATTAAACAGCATGGGTGATAGAAATCTGATTGTACTATCCACCAGCAGCAGAGACTGACTCATAGCAGGCTGGAAGTTTGTGTTGAGCCAGTCCCACTGGTCACCTACTAAAACCAGGAGGCATCAGATTTGACCTGAATGAAGTGAAACATGCAAAATATTTAAAACGTTTTCTCAAAAAAGAATTAACATGCATGACAGATGTGATTTAACCAAGATCAGTACTGAGATTAGACAAATTAGATGATGTTGCTGAGGAGTTGAAAAACCAGAAGAAAGAAAAAGCGTAGCATCAATTTTGTTCCTCCTCAACAGGAACTGTCACTTTAAAATCAGATGACAATAAAGCAACACAAGAGCTGTTGCAGGACAGAGGCCAGTTGACCTCAATATCAATGATAGTAGTAAAATGAAATTAAAATGAGAGAAAAAAAGTAGTATTTGCCTCAGTTACAGAAGTCTCATGAGTATACACTGTACATCTTGCTTGGACATCAAGTGCAATATGGACCAGATCACTGTTCCCTAGGGAACATTCCTGACAGCCTGATGCCCTCCATACTGAGAAGTCTGCAGTGCAAGACCACAGAATCACAAAGGTCTGATGTGAAAATAATACAGAATCCCAGAAGTGAAATTCCTGTAGCAATTTCCCTTGCACCATTTCACAGAAGGACAAAATAAAAAAAAAAATTCTGAGAACATAGATGCCTATGATATTAAAACATTTTCCAAGCACTTAGGCAGTAGAAAAGCATTCTCTGAACAGTGTTAATAAACTATAGAAAGCCCGCAAAAAAGGTTGGTCCCTGGACTGCTAGAAATTAGCGACTTAAAAGAGTAGTATGTGAATGATAGATCACCTCTAAGAGATGTATTATGATTCTCAGGATTACATTTGCTGCCATCCAGTACAACACAGATGGGTACAATTCCTATGTTTTTATGGAAGCACAGAATAAGGAATGGAAAGGTTGATGCAAGGTCAGGAAAAAACTAAATGCACCTTGCTCATGATACATCACACAAGGCTGGCTCCAGATCCCAACTCAATTAAAGGCAACACAAGCACAATCATGAGATAATACTATGGCTGCAGCTACAAAAAGTAAAATTCCAGGTGTACAACAACCCAAAACAAGCAAACACACAAACATCTTAATGCAGTTATTCAGCAGGAACATAGGTAATAACTACTCTAAACAACCTGTATTTACAGGAGGGATATTTTGCATCTCTCGGCAATGAAATGGAAAAACACTTTTCCTTTAAAAAGGGAAATTAAACCATGTCTGATATAGCTTTGCTGTCAGTCTCTCTGTTGACATACTCTGCTGAGACTGCTGGCAACACCAAAAGTCTTTGAAACACCTGTTACTCAACCTACTTAATTTTGCACCATATATCTTGTTTAATCCCCGCATTTTAGAGTTACTGTACTCTTTGGTTTATATCTTTTATATTTTAAACTAATTTTATTTTTATGTGGCTATGTTTTAATAGAAAACAGGACTAAAAATACTACAACTCAATTTTCCATCAAGAAAAGAGGAAAAAAAAAGGCTTCACAAGATATATCACTCAGACAATTATTTCTGAAATTACTATCTTACAGTGTCAAATGATCAACAGAAACAAGAAGACAATCAAAATCTCATCTACAAATGACTTTAATGTCAAGAGCTTTTCAGATAGTATTGACCATCTTTCTTTATTACTGAAGTTAAGTACAGTTAAGCTGTCAAGAACAATTTGTTGGAACCACATCCTGCATCCTGTCATCAGAGTCCCCTTCCAAACAGGTGTCCCTCTTCTATGCTGAAAAACAAATATTCATCCAGCGTGTTCTACTGTGTTCCAATAAGTCCTTCTGATCATGAGAGCAGCTGACTATGTGGGGCCAGGAAACTGGGTAAGCTCTGCAAACACTTGTAATTCACTAGAGAATATTAAATCTGGCTCTCCTATTTTGTCTCTACTCCTGACCTGTGTTTAGTATCTTCCCAGAATTTATTCTGTACTCTTGTTTTCCATTGTGATGCTTCATGTGATAAATGTGATATTTTCAGTGTGAAACAGACACAAATGCATCCTGAAATAGATTACAAATACAGGGAAACTGAAAAAATTCAATCACTGCAGCAAAGTGTACTATTGTACATATGATGGGCTGGATTGTTAATACCTTTTAAGTACTCAATACCTTTTAAGTACCTCAATACCTTTTAAGTACTCAAAGGAAGAGAGCCAAGGTACAGGAAACACTGATGTTCTACTATGTGGTTTATTAAGGAGACTATCCCCCTGAGTGTGTACTAACTCTACTCATTTCCCCCATGCCCTTAACCAAGAATTTCACTACACAAACCACAGAGTTTAGAAGAAAATTTTATTACAGAAACAGGGTGCCTGCTTTCACTGCTTTTCAGCTAGGCAGTCCTCTCTACTCAGTTTCTTTATTCTGACCCCAGGGATTTCTAGCTTAATGTAATTTAATGAATTACAGAACATGTTTATAAACCTGTTTACAAGTTATTGTGTTCAGACTATAGCAACATTTGAAGATAAGTTCAGACTACTTTGGAGAGTTGTTTTGTTCCTAATGTTAAGAAAAATATAAATAAAAATTAATCTGATTTTGATTAAGAAAATCAAGTTTTTATTCTAGTTAATAATGTGGCCTCAATATCACATATTTTGTGGGCTGAATTTTTTCTGAGCATTCTGGCTTATATATACCTTGTATATATATATGTCAAATAAGACTGACTGAGAACCAAATAATTTAGTATGGACTAAATTATCATGGGGTAAGATAACCCATGTATACAAGCCTATTCTGAGTGAAATAATGAGGAATTTCAGTCAGTGAGAAATGAGTAAACTCAGCAAGAAGACACAGACTATTGCCAGAGCTCAGACTCTTTAAATCTCTGAACCTTCCTTGCATTATTTTCCAGTTTAACCCTATGCAAATATCCTGGCAGACATCCTAATTCAAATGAGCACTTGGTCTAACAAAAAAACCATGGGCCTCCATTTGATTGCGGACCTACTATCTACTGAAAAACAAAATTTTTAGAAGGCTTCTTCAGAAAAAAATGCATTGAAAGCTGGCTGGTTGTGCCCCTCTGCTTTGTGTTAGGTTGGACATCAGGAGGAATTTCATCATGTAAAGGGTGGTCAGGAACTGAAAAAGGCTGCGCAGGAAGGTGGTAGAGTTCCCATACCCAGAGGTGTCCAAGGAATGACTGGACATGGCGCTCAGTGCTCTTGTCTGGTTAACAAGGTGGGGATCAGTCACAGGTTGGACTTGATGAATTTGGAGGTCTTTTTCAACCTGAGTGATTCTGGGATTTTGTGTAAGTGAGCAGGGCAATACAAAGTTCAGGAAGCCTGGAAAATATGGAAATCAAATAAATATGAAAGAATTGCAATCACATTTTGCAACACAGAGTAAAAAGTTGAAAGTTCTTGTTCTGACAAAAATGCACAGAGACAAAGACAGGGCAAAGATAATTTCTAAACTTGATTCTCATTTAAAAATATATTTTGATGCTGACTCATATCTATCATTTTACACTTCAAATTGTTTATGTCAACTTAGAACACTTCAAAGTATTTAAAGATGATTTTCACCTGTTCAGAAGCAAGTCTCAGCAATAATTTGTAAGAAATAACCAAAGTCCTAAGTTGGAGGTTTAATAAAGAATGTGCCTATGATACATCTATTAAGTGTATATTTACAATTTGCATTGGATGTTGGTTTCTTCATGAGGACATATTACATTACCCTGACCCTGATCATTCCAGAAATCTTTATGTTCTTTTTGTTCTATACTTTCAACTTAATTCATTTCCTATGGCTTTCTCCTTCCTGGTAAGATTTTTTATGAGGTTTTATAACATTAGTATCTGAATTCAAATCTAGCCAAGTTTTTTTGAAAAATTCCATGAATAATTGTTTTTGCCAATTATAGTAGTTTATAGATTTCAATCTAGAAAAATTGAACTACATACTAAATTATAATAAACACTAAAATGTCCTGCTTTGAAGTATCAGAATGTCTCAAGAACAATCCCTGGGTAACTAATAAAAATAAATCTTCCCTTACTCTTTTCTTATTACTTTTTTGTAATGCAGCAATGTTACTAAAGAAAATGAATATGCTGTGGGTTGTGGAAGCTATGCCACAAGAGATAGGATAAAGATAGCAGAGGACTAAAGATGTTCCATAAAAATGCAATGCATCACCACTTTTTCTATATAACTGAGCAAGATCTTTCTCATTCTTTCAAAAGTTTATGACTGAATAACCATAGAGAAGGAGCTAGAAATCAATATTTCTTTCTATGCCATAGTGAAGAGACTAATTTTCTTCAAACTACTGATAAGAGTATGAATGTGTACTAGATTTGCTTTGCCTGAGAACCTTTTGCTATTTCTTTTTGAAGTAGGTTCTGATGTCTGTCTTTTCTATCCCTCTCACCCATCTTGGCACTGGTCTGCCCTACAATGCAGCATCCTTCCATATCATTGCCCTCCCTAGATGTAATTCCCTTACTCAGTTTAAGCCCAACTAATCCCACTTAAATGAAGACAACCTGAAGAAGATAGAGTAAAAAATAGGTTTACACAGCCTGTTACTTCCATTTGAACTGCTTCACTTTGTTGAAGTCAGAACTTCAACTTGTGAAAAGTATGGGATCTAATATGTGGCCCAATCCATTCCATCATTACTTTTTCTTATGGTTTTGTAAGACTGTATTGGAAAAATAAATTCAGTTCTTTACAAATACAGAAAATATGGCAGGAAAAATATTAGGCAAAGGATTAATTCCATGGCTGGAAAAGAGAATCAGAGTATTTATCCTTCTCTGTGTTTTGTCTCCTGGGCCACCTGCATATGCTGACCTTATTATGCTTTATTTTAGAACTGAAACAATGCTTTTATCCTACTGTGCAACAAAGGCACTCTCAAAAAACCCAATTATGGCACTATGAAGATATAAGACACTGGTATAGAATTCTTACAGTATTATCACCTAATTACTTCTCTACATGTAAATAAAGCCTTCTGGTTTAGTAAAACCTGGGTTTGCCTAACTGCCCTTCCATACTGTACTCTGCCTGTGGCTGGAAAAAATTTCATATGCTATCTGAGGATTATACCTGTCATGAACTTTAGTGCTGCTTATAGAAAACGAGCTCCATAGGACGAGCCCCATCCCAAGACATGTCCGACAAAAAGTCTGCAGCAAAGCAAATTGCTAGTAGCAAAAGAAAGATTTTGGTGAAATGCTAAGATGGAGTGCTAGTCTGTCTCCTCTCAGTGACAGAGATGCTCCTCATCTGCTTTGTCAAAGCTTGACATGCATTAGTATGCCAGACACTCATACCAGCAAACTCAGCACAGGGTAGCATGTAGCATGTACCCACAGGTGATTGGTTAATATAATTTCCTTCATTTTCAATCAAGACATATTCAGTTTAATTTAGATACCTGTACCTTCTTTGCCACTGGGGCTTGTGTCAAGCTTACACAGGAGATGCAGCAAGCTTTATTAGCATAGATATTAAAGTCACTCATTACAAGTGACACAGCAGAGCAAGCAATCCAGCACTTGTTCAGTGTCACTAGGTAAAGCTGTGTTAAACTTGATCTGAAACTGCTCTTCTCTATCTGAAGATATAATAGTTACAGACTGTCAGTATCACCCAAGAGCAGCAACTTAAATGCATTAAATGTATTTGAGCTGATAATTTTGCCTGCAGAGATATTAAATATTAAATAAAGCTTCCTATATGTTTGTGATACTTAGTTTATTCTTCCTTAGCAAGAAAAGAAAAGTATCTTTCTCTTATTCATTGAAAACCTTTTTGTCTCTTCACAGAATCTTTGTTGTTATTGTGTAACATAGCCACAACAAAATACCTCAATCCAGATTAGGAATTTATTAACTTTATAATTTACTAGCATCAAATGCAAATAATGAGAGACAATCATGGCCTTAAAAAACTATAATTGCAGTGAAAAAAAATTTAAGTAACTAGGAGAGGAACAGAGTATCAAGGGGGTGAGATTATCTGCTTGAAGTTACAAAACAAAGCACATTCGAAGTAATAAAAGTCTTCATGTCTTCTAATTCCTTATCACTAGGTGAAGATGTCCTCCCTCAGCCTGAAAAAAAATGGCTTTGGCCTTCTGCATTTAATGTCAATCTGATCAGATCCCCATCCTCCAGTTTTGCTGTTGCTTCTTGGTGTGGTAAGGAATAATGATCTTCTGTAATATCTGTCAAAATGAGAGTTTCAGGACTCCTTTTGTTAGTACATATGAGATTAAATGATATGGCACCATTTATACTTGCATATTTAATAAGACCTTGCAAAAGCTGGAGACAGTATTTCTGCACACTTCCAAAGAGTGCTTGGAATGAAAAATGTGAGTCACAGACCCACCACCCAGTTAAAAATGACTAGCCTTAGTAGGGTGCCCACATTTCATGTTAACAGGAAAGAACTTAGATGTTTCTCTTAAATGAGGTTCTTTCCTTCAAAAAGTCCTCTTTAGAGTCTAAGAGTTTATGTTCCTGCAAAACTCCAAATCCAATCCTTATCTTGTTGCAGTCAATGTCTTGATTATGAGCAAAGAGGAAGCACATCTTATATATATATATATATCTTATGTATATTTATGGTATAAATAGATGCACACACACCAAGTCAAGGATGTAATGTCACTATAATTGAAGTCTTAAAATTATAATCCAATTCTGATCATTATTGATCTGGATCTAATTTTCTATTAGTCACTGTAAAGGAAATAATTCTGCAGTTGGAATGCTTTCATACAGGAAAAGTCTCAATAAGAGTAATATGGTTACACTTTTTATGTACATACTTTTTGGTTTCTGTTTCTTTCCTGGGATGGGGTCCAGCCTTCCCCTGCTTTGGTTCCCAAGGCCAGTGGTTTCATCTGATTGAAGAGGAAGGGGGTGGGGGTGAGGGTGGTTTGCAATAAATTAACAGTGGGTTATTCATCATCACTGAATTTAGATGATTACCTCTAAAACCAGCTCCAGGTCTGGATGTATCCACCACTCTCCAAGTTTTCTTGCTGTCTGAAATTAGCTTTGTAGTTCCTGGCAGTTTCTTTAGATAATGCCAGAAGAATTTACACTATTTCAAGTATCAGAGCATTTGGAACATTATATGAAGATAGTTGAGCACACACATCAATACAGTTAATATTTTTAGGGAGGTGATCTGTGCATCTGGTTGCAAGGGCAGAGGAGCTGCATTTTTCTATTTGAGTATATACCCAAAGCATCCTTAAAAATGGTATAAGTATCTTTAAGATTCCTTTAATCCAGTAAATGGTACAGTAACTTTACTGAATTACTTTAATGCTTTAAAATGAAGACCCAGATTGCTGTCTTCAGCAGAAAAAAAACCCCCAGACTTAGTTCTGCACCTTATTCTAGACATAGTTGCATTTTCTTTTCTTCTAAGGACAAACTGCTTATCTGTACACACCAGGTGAATTGTTTCCAAATCCTTTCCCAGGTGTGAATCTAGAAATGCAAGGTGATAGGTCTGGTCACAGTTAGTAACTTGCTTTCTCCCTCCTGCTCTGCAGTTCCTTCAGGAATCAATACATTGCAGATGATTCCTTAGGTCCAGCAGCAGTTTTTGCCCTTGCTTGTTCGGGCTGGATATTTAATCCTCTTGTCAGTGAGAGCAATTGAACATGTTCTTGTCCCTTTTTCTTTCATGATGAAAGAGGTCAGTTTGCCAAAATTCTTTCCTTCTTTCATGTTTCATCTGACTTTCTAATTTTTGTTGTGAGATGTGCGAGGCAGACACAAAGCTGGGTTTGTAAGACTAAACAAATCTTCTTTTTCTCTGCACTCTATAAAATGCCAAATCCTGGAGGAGTTGTGTTTTCCCTAAGTAATTCAAAGCTACGTCTATGTCATTGTGTGCTTAGAAGTACATTTTACCAGATACAGACTTGGTTCTTCCTCCCTGGAACTTTGTGCAGCAAACTGTAGGTACAGTGAATCCACCAGTCACAATTCACTCCACACCCTGCTACAGTGATTCCCACAAGCTGTGGTTTCAGGCTTACAGCAGCTAGGACTTCTGTTTTATAGTGACCCCCCTGGTTCTGGTTTAGAAGCTTACTATATGCATTAGATGTACATTGATAAGGACTTCTGGAAGGTCTGTTAAACATCTGTTCTTGACATTTTGGGTCTTTCTTTCAAATGAAATGATCAAAGATAGGAAGTTGTATAAACAGTCTAACAGGACACTCTAACAGTCACCAAACATGCAGGCATGTTACTTTTAAAAGTAGCTCACAGATAATTGTAATAATTAATCACTGGAAGAGTTATTGATTGACTGACTATTCTTCTATAAATGAGTTGACTAAAGAGTGTCAAAAATTTATTAAGCATGCACACTGATAAAACTAGAGTAATACAGATGCTGAGTAATAAGTATGTTGGAAAAAAAATTTGATCAGTTCTAGTCAGCAATGCCTTTGAAATATCAGAGAGAACTAGTGTCTGCCTCCCACTGGATTCCTATTTAGAGATCATTGGTTACTGACGCACCATTCTGCTATGCAGCATTTGGGCAAACAAACTGGCTAAAGCTCAACAGCTGAAGATGAGTTAATTTCGAATTTTGCTGATGCCAGTGGTGCATTCAAAAATACCAGCTCAGTAATAAATATTGTACTTCAAGTTATGGGAGATAGGAGAGAAATAAAGAGGGAAAAAAAAGGTTCTTCAAGTGTGAGAAACGTCAGGTCATCAAGGTATATTTTAAATCCTGCAGATAAGAGTATCTGTTTCTCCAGTCAACATTATACTCAAAACAATTGAGCATACAGAACTATTTTGTCAGATTATTTCTGGGAGAAATCCATGGTTTTTGTAATGTGTTAAACAATATTTCTGTATATTTTCTTGATAAATTAAAAAAAATATTACAGAAAGTAAGCCTACCCTGAATAATTGCAATAAACCAATGGAAAAGATATCTCTGAAAATTACAAAAGTCATGCAAGGTTGTGCACACATTTGGGTTTCTGAGTGACTGACTAATTATGGTATTGCAGCCTGTCCTGTGCCATATTGCATTATCCTTTGTTGCACAGGTACTTAACTGGAGTGACTGGTGCATGTATCCCTGTTCAACAGACATATGAAGTCATAACCTCATCTGAATGAAGATATGAATGAATCTAGAATACATGAAAAAACCACATGCTTCAAAGATATTTTGTATTACTCTGTCAATAAACCCTTCATAGACTGATTTGTGTTGGTATTAAATTACCATTGCGACTTTTTGAGAAGTAGAAAACCACTTTTTAAAAGTTTGGGGTTTTTTGTTTGTTTTTGTTTGTTTGGTTTTTTTCTTTTTCTTTCCTAGATATCCTGGTTTACTATAAAATTTGTTTATTTTGTCTTTTCTTGTGAGATTTCAAATACTCTGACATATCTGCACTCCTAAATTCTCAGGAGAGACACAGGCTCTGAGACTTGCTTCAGAAAGTTCCCACAGGGACTATAACTCCCCATGTCCATGCAGAGAGCATTTGAGATGTCATATTACATGTTGGGACATCTCTGACAGAAATCCAAATCTACACAGCCAATATAGGGGTTTCTCAGGTTTTATGCAGTATACAAATTTAAAAAGAATCTACACTAAAAAAAAAAAAAAATGTTCCTCCTACTTTAAATTCAGACAAAAGTAAGTCATGGTGAAGCCAAAAATAAAATGCGTATACTTTTGCAATCTGGAGGTGGTTGACTACACCTGAGAGAGGAAAAGAGTAAAATATTAAAAAATTAAAATTCTTCTCTAATTTGAGTGATTATTGGTTGCTAACTCTGTCCATCTTAAGCAATGCATCCATTTTGGGACATAAAGATTTCTGTAAAATGTATCTACCTTTTGAAAAAGTGAAAGAGAATAACACTAAGAGTCTTATTATGAGAGATTAGTGGGGAAAAGTTGAAGGACTGGTTTAGCCAAGCTAAATTAAAATCACAAGAGCCAAATGGTAAAAACCATTTATGGTGGAAAAGATTAAAGAAAGTGAAGAGTTTGTGCTGGTAGGATGCAAAAATTTAAAGCCCAATATGATGAAAAACTGGTGAGACAGTAGGAGAATTCAGAATATTTGTATCTTAGAATGCTTAGTGTGGTAATATTCTGAGTAGAAAGCCAGAAAAGCAAAACCAAGCTAAGGAAAATGAAGGGTTGCATTAGACAGTTAAGGAGGACTACAAAACCTGTCTGAAGGATTATAAACCAGATTGAAACAACCCTGACTATAGTTATCCTTCACATAAAATAAGGAGGGATAGGCTGGGTCATTTCTGAAATGATACAGGTTCTATGCAAGGAATAAGTGAAAATTTATTAACATGAATGTGAATAAAGGGAGCAAAAAGCTTTTCTGTTTCCTGGACTATGGTAAATTTACCTTTTTAAGCCATGTTAACATCTTAGCTGGCAAATGTTAAGAAATCATAGAATCACAGAACCCCTGACACTACATGAAGAATTTTAAAATTCCAATGCATTTCCTTAGTGATGCTCATTTTTTCATGGCCTTCTCATTTCTTAAGGATAAAGTGAGGTGCTTACCCTCAGGCTCTAGCCCTGTTACACCGAAGCAGTGCTGGATGTGACCAAGGTCTGTGCTTGAGCATCCCTGAGCCAGGGGGAAGCCTGCTTCCACCCAGTTCCCTCCCAGCCATCAGGGCCAGGTCCCATCACTGCATCTCAGATAGCTTGGTACCTACTACCAACAGCTGCTCAGGAGTAACTAACTACTCAGGAACGGTTGATATTTTTGTTTGCTTGTTGTCCCTTTGTGTTGTGTGTTTCTATTCCCTGATGTGTTATGATTTAAACCTTGCAGATGGTCTCCGATGTTCTCCAAATGAGCATTTGCCTACCATCTCCACAGTGGCCTGTGCTGACAAATTGCTGAAAAGGACTGCACAATGAACACCGTAGAAGTGCAACAGCAAAATGTGCAAGCAAGATGATAGAGCCCATGTTTATCTCCTTGAGTTGAAAAATTCACAGCGGAAGTTTGAACAGCTGCACTACTTTGTTTTGTCACCAGAGCTGAAGTCTCACACAAATTATTTTGAGTCAAAGAAATATTGGGAAATGTTTGCATTTTTAGTCAGTGGAAAAAGGGGGGGAGCGTTGGAATGGAAATGATGCTGTGGTACGTGCTGCAAGGATTCTGGGTGGTAGCACTTAGGAGTATATTGACAACCCATAATAAATAGAAATACAGATGTGATCAGTGAAGAATAATGAATAGCATTATGAGTACACCGTGAAATGTGCCTTGTTGTTACCCATTTAAAACTGACTTCAGGTTGTATAGAAATAAGTACATATCTGCTGGAACATAAAAGGAAAGACCAAGAGTGATAAAGGAATAAGAATGCAAAGACAAAATGCCCAGCCCTAGTACACTTACTTGTGTAATAGGCTATACAAACTCAATAGAATTAAGAAAATTTTGGGGTAAAAAATGACCCATTTTGGAATGTAATGCAAAATGTGAGAAGTTCCTGAATAGAGGAAACAACAGAATATTCTATTTTAAAAGGTATTTCATTTAAAAAAAAAAATTCAGTTTTTCTGTATTTCCTTTGTGACATGGAGGTCAGAAGGCCAGAAAGCCTTTGCTGTTTTCCAGATTTTTGATGGAAAGTTTGAAAAGCCTGAAAGCAGCCATGTCCTTCCTCAGGCCTCTGATCTGAGAGCCTAAACTCTGAGCCTAATTACATCCACATAAACATCTTTAACATAAAGCGACAGGAAATGTCTCTTTATGTTTCATAACATTGAGTCTGGAGGGTCACATGCTGATTGCATACAGGCTACCTACTCTTGCTGCAGGATTAACCCTAGAGCACAAGTAGTGGGGCAGGGGGGTTATTTTTTAAATGTATTACTGTATGAAATAATGCTACCAGCACTGCTGCCCCCGGAGTGGAGTAGATCTGGGGTTTCACAGCATTAATCCACATTGAATGCCTTGGGGCATTCAAAAGAGTATGCTTGAATCTCAAAAATATATTATGGAATAACAATGGAGTGACACACAAATTGAAGAACAATACAAATGTTAAAACTTGGCCATACCACTTGTTATATTGGCCTCTGATCTGGACACCTCCCCGACAAACTATTGCCTGCAAAAGTTTTAAATGTTGTGTGTTCAGAGGGTGCAGTCAAGAATGACCTCCGTTAGCTCTATTAGAAGCATCGTGGTTGAGCTGTCTGTTTGCAAAAATAGACACATGGAGCTGTGTCATGGGGCTGCTGGAGTCTTCATTAAATTGGCACATTTCACTGAAATGCCTTGCCCTTCAAAAGCCCAACTTTGCAAAATACCTTTTTAACCACTGTTAAAAAGGCTTATTGTTTGAGGGAAAAGAGAAGCTTGATGCTATACAGAGGAGAATAATTTCTCTGGGAAAATCAGATTGCAAGATGGTTAAATAAATCAAATTCCTTCTATATCTTCCTCATTGAAGAAATAGGCAGTGACAGAAATGATTAACATGGCATAGATTTGAGGCAAAGTTCTTTCCTTGCTGGAGATTGTTAGTCAACCAAATTTTCTGCTGTCATAAATTCCCAGATGTTAGTGACCCCAGGATTATATGATGGGATTGTATCACTTCACTAGGAATAACTGCACTATTACAGAGAAAACTTGTCTTTAATATAAAATTAAAGGATACAGAAATATCAATAAGAAGGGTAGTCAAAGCCTTGTCTGTATGTATATCCTGTATCCAATCCCCAACATTTTTCTTCCAGACAAACTATGAAGGTCATATGGCTTGAAGGTTAGCAAACTAACTCAACAAACAGCAAAGGACCCATACCAAGTCATTCACATCCTCTTGCACTTGCAAATAATAAATTCAACAGTAATCAAAATGGCCAGGAAGGAAGCGGAAGCATCATGACGGGAAAGCAAGAAAAATGTAGGACTGTCTGATCTTGCACTAACCATATATCTGAGGCTGATGAAGAGGTGTTTTTGGGGAAAAAATACAAACAAACAACAACCCACCCACAAGCAAACAAACAAATACATTCAGAAAGTGCTGAAGGTCCTTCAGCCACAGGAATGCAATGGAAAAAAATTACATTTAAAAACAGTACCAGGGACAATTTGACTATGTTGCTCTAGTTTATTTCCCATTTGGAAGAGAGTTAATTTAGAAACTCTTAATCCTTTATATTGCAGGAAACATTGCAAAAAGAGGCAGTTGATCACAAAGGCAGAACATTGTTTCACCCAAGAAACCTTTGTGCTGTCTACTCTTGCTTACGTTCAGTAGCAGAATTAGAATTGGATGAAAAAGTGGTTATTACTTTCCTTTAGTCTCTCAGCACATTTGTAACTGTATTGGTTTTTGCTACCTGTCTTGGGAATGTAGGACTGCACGTATCCATAGAAAGCAACTGTGTAATAAAAGTTGAATCAACAGAACTTGACTTCCACGCTACAAGACAATTAGAACTTAAAAGAACCCTATGACCCCATATTCCTTAGATTTTTTTTTTCCCAATGCTTTTGAAGTGCAGTAGGAGGGACTGTGGACGTGTTTGCAGTTTCTCCTGTCAGTCTGTCAGATCAGCCTGAGCTGTAAAAGGAGGAATGGAAAGGAAGGAAGAAAGAAAGGCATCTTGTATGGCTAGCAGAGCCAAACTTCCTCTTCAGGAGCCCAGGCTGTCAGTCTCGTCCAAGCCTACAAGTACAAACAAAACCACATAATACCTGTGGTTTTGTTTGTACAATACAAACAAAACAATACTCATAATACATATGAGCCAAGTCATAACAGCCAAGTCTGATAGATTTAAAAGGACAGACCTCCAACAAAAAATGGCAAAGCATAGATGGATTCTGACAAAATTTGAATTACTAATAATGACACCCATAACAATAATGATGAATAATAAACAAAAAATAACAGCAATAATAATAGTAAGACATTTTTACATTGTGGGTGTAATTATTACTACATGGCTTAACAAAGCTGTGGTCCAGATTATTAGAGCTTCACTCTTCTTTACATGCAGATAAAAAGTGTGGAGCAAAGCATAAGAGAGTGATACAAACAAGTGGACAATACTACTGTTCATTCTGGGATAAAGTACAATTGTATAAGGTACAATATGACTAGTAAAAATTGCATGACCTGGCCTAGTGTTTTGAAAAGATGTGAGGTCTCCCAAAATTTCTCTGATTGTATCCCTCCTAATCTAAATGTATGAACTGACTCATCTTTTCATGAAAATTATCAAGGCAAAATATAAAGAATATAATTGATTTCTTGTATTATTTATTATTTTTAGCTTGGGATTGAGTGAAGGACAGAAAATGAAAAACTTAACAGTTCTAAAATGTAAAATTTCTATACAGTAACAAAGAATTGTTTCCTCCCTTGCCTCTACTTCAGCCTAATGTTTAGACTGCCTTCACATCCAAATGCACACAAAAGTCTGCCCACTCAAGTGAGTAATGCAGACCTTTTTTTTTTAATTTGGTTTTTGATGATCCTAGCTTAAATATTTTTTCATTATTTAAAAAAATATTTTAGTAGACTTTAATCAAAGGGAAAAAAAATTACTTTCATTACCCTAGCAGAGATATCACCTTGTGTTATGAATCACTGTTCTAGGCCAATGTGTTGCACTTATGCTAAAAAAATTATTCATAGATAACTGTAGAAAATTCAGAGTGTTGTTTATTTGTTGTGATTGTTAATTTCCTTAGAAAGGAAATTTCTTTGAAACTGATTAAAACAGACATACAATATATATATATAAAACATATATGCTATTATACATGAGTATAGAAACGTGAAATGGATTCATAGAACTCGCTGTCATGATTCTGTACCTGTTGGCCTTTAAAAACGTGATTTTCTAATATATTTTAAATTAAAAAGTTGGTTTGTTGGGGTTTTTTAATGTCTCTATAATTTAGACATTGCAATTTTTTCCTGTTTGGCAATATTTTGCTTCAAATACTTTAAAACACTTTTTCCTACTCTTATTTTTGACATTAATTTTCAGAGATTTTTTTCTCCATTTAACTGTCAGGCTTTGTATGCCAGTGTTATACAAAATTTTCGTATTTGTTCTTACAGGAAAAATGCATAAAAGCAATACAGTTAATGTTGTCAATGCTTTACTTATGATCTCAATGATCTTTTTAAAACATCCTGCCATAAATCTATGGCTACTGATCAGTGTTTTAAGGAAAAAATATTTGATAGCTGCAGTTTACTTTCCTGCTATTCATTTAAACTGTGCACTTCCATGGAAACTTTTTTATTACTGTTATGAATGCTGGCTAGAAACAAAACCTGAGAAATGGGAGCTGAGTAACTGCAAAACTGTACTTCACTGAGTGTATTTTTTAATAAGATTGTTTCAAATAGTGTTACCTTCATAGAACATACTCTCTATCTTAATTTTGTACCATGTATTTGAAATGCATTGGTAGGAGGATAAAGTTAAGCAGCACTTTCTAGTTAATCAAAAAGTGATTTCATGTAGCAATAAAGGTTATTTTATACAAACATGTGTAAATGTAAATGTAAATGTAAATGTAAATGTAAATATTTTTCAGTTTAAAAGCATAACTTTGCTAAATTGAAACATATGAAAAAATTATCTTTTGGTATTTGCAAAAGATACTTCATATTCTACTGTATTTTCAAACTGTAGCTGCAAAAATTTTACTCTGAATTTTTACTTCAATTATGAAGCTGAGGTACTCGTTAAAGAATAATAATTTAATATTAGATGGCATAGATTGAGTTTTTCAGTGATTCATATTCATAGTGGTAAACTGAGCTCAGTCTTTTTTGACTGCAGTGAATCTATGCCAAATTGTACCCAGGCAGAATAAAGAATAACCAGTACTTTTATCTCGTGATTGGTTGGCAAAAAAGTTTTCTTATATGCATTGTTTCCTTAATTTCATTGGTATGATAGAGCACCTTTATAACCTACATTCTAACTCTGCTGCAAAGCACAGAACTTGGTGTCACATAGGTAATCCCCTGGGCATCTCTGTGTCAGCTGTTATCCTTGTTCATGCAGACACACTAGTGGGAGCAATGGAAGCATTTTTATTCCAGTATTCCACATGAACTAATAGTGCCATATGACCTTGAGCGGCTGCATTTGTCCCATTTGCATGACTTCATAAATTTCACAGCAGCCTGGGAAAATATTACTTGATTCCTGAAACGTCTGTATTTCTGATCTGATAAATGCATGTGTGAGTATATTTAATTCCAGCTCTTTCAAATATACAAGTCAGAAGATTCGACATGGTGAAGGATTACTGTCACCATCCCTTCTCTGAAAGCTGTCTTCACAGTGGGAAAATCTGAAAAGACCACAAATGGAAACATGAGAGAAGTTAGGGTTTTGGGATGGGGGTCTTTGAAGTCAGGATTGAAGGCACTTGAGTTCATGTTCGGACTCAGGTGTTTCTTATTTCTTATCAGTGAAACAGCCTCACAACCATGAATTCTGCAGCCTTTCATTAAGAAGGCACAAAATTACTATCTCTTTTTGCAAGGTCTTTTAAGACTAAACTATCCAATTAAGAAATGACACCTAGATTATTTTCCCTTTTAATCCAGTTGTTGATCCCTTGAAGCCCGCTATGCAAACTTTTCTATCCAGTTACAAAATACCACCCAAACCCATGAAGAAGAAGGAAGAAGAAGGTAAAGAACAACCTGCCTCCACCTTAAAACCTTGCTGCATATTATTTTTATATTCTAAAACTTCAAACTCTAAGTTTTCCACCCTGAGATATTACACACTTCTAACCAACTACTCACCCATAATCCCAGTGTTATTAATCAATTTTGGAAGCCTTCTCCACAGGCTCAGGTCAATTGCAATATTCTCTTGTGGGCCTGTGCCTTCAAGCACAGATAATATAAAATTCTCAGCATCCAGGGTTCCAACACTGGGAGGTTGGTGTTGGGTTTTTTGTGGGGGTTGTTTTGACTTATTGGGTTTTTTATGGGTAAGGAAAGATCTGCTCATGTGACTTGTGTCAAAGAGCTTCTAATTTTTTCCCAAGGTTAAAAGGATGGAACTAGTAGACTGCCCCATCTGCATATAGTATAATATAACTTGTCAAAGTTAATAAAAACCTCATGCAGTTTCCTGGCACTCTGTAATCATTACCAACTACATTTGCATTTCCCATCTGAGATGCACCCAAATGTGTGGAATTGCTAATAGTTTTTCAGAAATCTTTAAAAGTGAGATAGCCATGTTCTATTTATAAAATGAAATTTGAAAGACTGGCCCTGGATTATGCTTTGCATAATCAGCCTAATGGATTAAGAAGCTCATTTACAATATAAAGAATCTAAAATGGGTCTGATAAAGGTTTGATTACAGTTACAGTTACATCTGAAAGAGATGACATCTGTTTCTGCCTGAGACTAAACCTATGATTTGGACTCAGTGTGTAAAGGAAGATTCTGTCCTAAAACAAGTTAAAACAGTTGCTTTCAGGTTCTGTAAAGCATCAGCTCACAGATTGGAGCTTCTAGGAGAAAAAGTCAAAAAGCAACATTGGTCTGTTTGCTTCATTAACCATTTACCCCTCTAAAGCATTGATTTTCTATTGCTTCACATTTGCTTGTGGTGGAAAGTAAAAATGCAGTGTAGACACAGAATTCACTCACATGAAATAATGAACAGGGGAACTTAGGGACCTTTACTTATTATTTTAAGTCTAGTGAAATAAAGACACCTTGATACACAAGGAAGTATGAAGTGCTGCTTTTTCTCTCTAAAGTGTTCTTATAGAAAAAAAGTATTGAAAATTAATTGTTTTAAAACATCTGGCATGCACTTTATTTTTCATGTTTAAAGAACAATTTGCTGCAAATTGCCGTGCATATCCACAATGCTGGGTCTGGGTTTTCTCAGGAGGTTTTCAATTATCAATCTCCAATGAACACCAATCTCAGCTTTACAGGTAAACTCTGAAATTAAATTCTCCTTGGTAAAATTCTGCTAGTCACATATCAACATTAATCTATTTTTTAAATTTATATTACCAATTTTTAACCTCTCTTACTCTCTTCTCAAGATACAGCCTTAAGGAACTCTGAAAGAACAGAAAAAGGGATATAATATTTTAATTTGCAGAGAAATAGACATTTGTGTCTTTTTGTAATTTTGAAAATTCCATCTACTCAGAATGTTTGGTTTGGATTTGTTTGTTTTATTTCAATAAAACGGAGGGCTTTATTTCTTGATAATTGTCAAGAACAATTATCAAGATTTATTCTTTGAAAAGTTATGTTAGCCTCATCTCTCCACAAAATGTTGTCGAACCAAGTTTGAATCCAGACGTTTAAAATCAATAGATGGCTGAAGGGGACTTTTCTTTTAGCCACCAATTTCTCCCCAGAAGTTTCCATTTAAGGAAAATGCAAGGAATTTTTCAGTTGGTTTATTTGTCAAAAATAAAACACATATATGTCTGATGAAAAAAATCTTGTTTATATTCTTCAGCAATAGATGTTCATTTCTTGCTTAAACCTTAGACTGAATTACTATCCACCACCACATTACAACCTCCAAGTTCACAAGACTTTAGGCTAGACAGTCAGAAAGGTAGACCAGGAGATGAGGCATGCACTTAATTTTTCTGAATAGTCTTTCTTGAACACATTATTGCTCAAATAACTCTTGTGCTCATCATACACTACTTATAAAAAAGCTTCACATCTTGGAAGTCAAGTGTTTCCTTAAAAATTTGCAAAAGTACATATGGAAGAGAGAAGACTCAGAGAGAGCAGGGTACACTGTCTCAGTGATGAAGAATTCCTCAAAAGGCACAGAGCAGTGGCCTGAAGTTGTTACCCTGAAGGGGTCCTACAAGGTGCTAGAGATGCAAAAATGAGATTGTCTTTAGTCATTGCTTAGTCATTGCTCTTAGACTTTCCTTTTCTGTCATCTAAAGAGAGAAGCCATGGTGGGATTGGCTGCCAAGATCTGGTAGATAAGCAGAAAGGATGGTGTGAGTTCTGCTGGTCAGTCCTGCTGTGCCACATGGCCATTGGCAAAAAGGAAGACTTAGCCTCTTTGGTGCATGCACTGAGGCAGTATATGAGCAGCTGCATGAGAGAAGGGATGTTTAATCAATATTTACATTTTTAATGACATCTAGTGGAGAAAGGGGAGATAGTTGGAAATAAGCTTTGCTGCAAAGATTATGCTTCTGATCATAACCCTCTTGATGTGAACGCAACATTTCAGTTGAAAAAAACTATCAAAGCCTTAAATGTGAAAATACACTTACAGTCGATAATAAAATCTACCTTTTCAGCACAGGTGGTCTTAAGGCCAGATTTTATCAACTGGATGTCGCTGGAGACCTGCATTCAAAAGTTGCATAATAAGCCTAGTCTTCACACCACACTTTCCCATATGGCAGCTGAATTGCCACACCTTAGGCTTGTAAAAATTGTTCAGAGGAACAACATTGACTTGGGAGCATGCTGCCAAGGGTTACATTGAATAGCCTGATGCTCAGATCGCTCCTAACCCAAATTTGAATAGCAGATAATCCAAAAAAGAAGACATATTAATAAAAGTGATTGATATATCTTAGACCACAGTTAAAATTTGCAAGACTTCATAAGGCTTTTTTTTTTCTTTTTGCAATGGTAAAAATGAGAGGTGACAATGTTCCTTCTACACTTCATTTTGGAGTAGTTTTCTCTGAGTCTGCTGAGGAAGTTGAAACTTACATTTGGAAGCATTGACTTAGAACTCTTTTTCCAAAAGACAGCAGGAACTCTTTTTCCAAAAGACAGCAGTGATGTTGAGTATAACTTTTTCCTTTCCCACTGAAGTGTCACAAGATTTTCATTCAGATAATGGTTCACAGTTACTTGGTGCACAACCGTGGCACAGGAACTGCTTCAACTGCTTTTTGCATTGCTGGGACAAATATATTGAGTTTTTGAGTTTATAAACTGGCTAAGCCAGCTTGTTTGTTTTGGATCATCACTAAAATCTAATGCAGAGTACAGCTTAGCTTTGAAAATTCTGAGTTTGGAGGCAGACACGCCTTACAAAGCACAATGAAGTGTGCACCTCAAAGGATTTTAAGATTAAAGTATTATTCAGGTGATTATATCTTTCCATTAAATAAATTAAAAATAGTAAAAGGTAAAATATTTTAAATTAGCTGTATTTTAAATGGTTATTAAGAATACACTTAAATCTCAGTTGTTGCACCTCATGGTTACAACTATGTAGTATTTATAGGCTTTTGTCGACAAATTAGAGATTTCTTCTTGGCCAATATGAAGACATTGAAGTTACCGTAATCATTCAGTCTCTCTTATGTACATTTAATAACTTAAGGTGATTGTTAGAAGGAGTAAGGCAGTCCAGCACCTTATAAAGTCTAGATCTCAAAAATGCAATTTCATAAGAAATGTTAACAAACACAGCTCAAAACCAGCAGCAAATGTGCTGATGTCTTCTGTTTAAATTCCTTCCAGTGCAAAAGTGCTTTTCCTAAAAAATTTTAAATAACCAAGTGCAGGAACATACTGGGAGCATGTCACCTGATTCAAGACATATAAGCAAGAAATTCAGTAGCTCCCCACTGGCTTCCTGGAAAGAACAGGAGAAACAACAATTTATTTAATTTTTTGAAACCTGATGCAATTTATGTGCAGTTGCACTATACATATATTTTTGTATATATACATAACTATGCATTATATACTGTAATAGTATATGGTATAACGCAGCATGACATACATTTTCTGCTACATAAAAACCCCATGAAAACCAAAACCACAATGAATTGGAAACAAGTGTGGAAAGAAAACCTAAAACAACTAAGCAGGTGCTAATGCAGTACTGAGTCAAATTTAAACAAAAATTTTCTCATACCTGACCATTATATTTGCATCTTAATGTGAGGCAGGTGCTCTTTCTTTCTTGCTTTCATTTTTTGTTAAATAAAACCAATTTTCTTAATCACTTAGTCATGTATGGAATCTCTAAAGCAAGTATTGTCATATGTGATCATAGGACAAAATGGAGATCTGATAATATCAGCTGACCTGATATTAGGTCATTGTATTTCCAGTCTTTAGTTAGGGCAGTTTTCAAAATCTCAAACATGTACATATGCCTTCAGCTTTTATGTGAAAGATGTGAACATCCTTCAAGCAAAGTTAAAAGTAGAAATACATATTAAATCATACATTCATTTCTCTCCCTTTATCCCTCTTTTTCAATTCCAAGCATTAAACAGCAGATTCAGCAAAGAACCATTAGGATCAGTATTTTCTAATCTATTGGTCAGTCCTTTTCTTTTAGTGACCAGACACTCTCAGACAGTACGTTGTCTTCTATTCAACAGCCAACCTGGTACTGATTAGACAGTCACAAAAAGTCAATAATGGCCATCCCAATTGTTCTTACAGGTAATCAAAAACTAAAATATTCATTAATTCTTTTCTAGGTTGGATAATTAGAGAGATTTTTACTCCAACAAACTTTACCCCTTACACATTCTGTTTGAACTGGTAAAGATTGAAGGCAGTAGAAATTCAATTCATAAAGGTAAGTTCTTTGAGCAATCTTTTCTCCTTTCTTTTAATATGCATGTTAAGCCTGATGGAACTTTGGAAGAGATGTTCTAGCAAATGTCTGCCATTGCTCAGTTAAGAGTTTTTGCTTCGTATTTCCCTCAAGGCTTCCAGTAGTCATTTCCCGAGAACTATAAATAGTGCTTTACTTGATGGAAAGTGCAGAGACTTAATTTCTTTTGCAAGAGAGCTTTTGAGCAGAGAGGCTAACATCTCCATTCAGATTCACAGCACAGGCAAAAACAACTTCCCATCTCCATTCATATGGGAACTGCTTAGTTCTAGTTTCTTCACAGCAGACACAGAATGAATTGTTGCTGATAAGGCTCAGCTTTAGTTTCAGCTAAAAAAAATCCCTTATTCTGTTTACTTTGGAATAATTGTCTAACTTCTTTATAATAGCAATAAAGTCTTTCTTCAATGGCCAAAAGCCAGTCCAAAGTCCTCATTAGTGCTTTTCTTTAGTTATTGCCTCTCATAGTCTCAACTGTGGGCCTCTTTTCCACTGCCTGCGTTATCTTTGCTGAGCTCCTTGCTCTGTTATCAACTCACATACAAGGTCTGACACACACACATATACACGCACAGAGAGAAGTGTATATACACACAAGTTCCATCCCCTCACTTCTTGATTGAAATCTTTTTTCTAAGAGATTGTGTGAAGAAATCAATTCCACACTCCTATCAAACCTGAGCAGCCATGCAGCAATTTCTGACAAGTTTCCATCTTCTCTCTGTTATTTTAATTGCATTGTCATTCATTTCATGGCTTCCATTGCATGTTGTGACTTATATTTTCTTCTTTCAGGTTGTGACCCTTGGTTTTCTATTATGTATAGCTCTGAAGTAATTTTCCATATCTGTCTATAGTGAGAATCTGCTAAAGAGAAGGTTATGCTGAAGGAGTTGTACCAATTGGACTTACTTTTATTAAAGCTTCAATTTCCAGGCAAGAGTTAATTGACAGTTTTGGTGTTTTATTAATGTTTTGAATGTTGTGCAGCTCTAAAGTCAGAACTGTCAGTTCTTTTGGCAATTACAGAATATGTGAGTAGATGTCTGATGGATTTTTTACATTTCTAACATGGATCAGAAAACCCTCTTGCCTGTGAATCACTATTTTAGCAGTATCTCTACATATTTAAAAATGAATGCTTTTTGGGGTTTTTTTAATTTCTTTCTCTTTTTTTTTTCTGTTAAAGAAGAATTTTAATGTGTCTATAGATATCTTAGCAGAAATTTTACCTTGTAAAAAACAGCTCAGTAATCCCAGTTTTCCATCAGCAATCAGAAAAACGTTCTCTCAGCAGCTCATCTGTAAAGGTATTATTTCTAAATTTTATTTTTAAAACCAGGGGGGGACTATTTAATGAATTTTGAGCATGTGATGTCAGGAATATGTAATACAGTTCCCAATAATTGACTGATTTTCTTACTATAATATCTGCAGTCAAAGCCTGTCATGCAGTAAATACAAGTGGGTATCCTTTCCCTTCTATACTTGCCATTACTTTCAGAGTGCAGATCTATCACTAATTCCAGTTCAAGGAAAAAATCTGATTATAGCATCTGACTTCTTAGTGATCATTGTCATGTTGCAGCCTTGCACTCTGCACTCACCACATCCACGTATGACATGAATGTTTTACATTGGCTTAACTGTATACCAAATGTGAAGACAAATTGACAGAACTTACATTTTGACTTTCTCAGTTGAATTAACATTTCTTCAGTGTTGTCATCCTTAGACATTTAATAAGAGAATGTCTCATATGAGTCACAATAATCACATTAGATATTTTTAGATTAGAACGTGCTCTGAAAAAATGCTCATCTAGTTTTTTAGCTTCAGAGACAAAAGGAAATGTTTCTTATGCTTGCCTGATGTTGTCTGGTCAAATATAGTTAACAGTTCAGTGACAACTTTCTTGGGTGATTTAAGACAAGTCATATATATTACCCTACTAGTAAAAATAGTGTAGTTTTCTGGATTTTGAGAAGAGTTATAAGCTAAATCTGTTAAAGAAGGCCAGGCATTGAGTTACTTTGATAATTAAGACCATGTAAATACAGGAGTGCATAATTTTCTTTTCTCTTCTAATAACTTAGAGGATATGCAAATCCCCAATAATGCTTGATAAGACCAGTAGACCCTTTATAAAAACTAAAAAAAAATCTTTATGTTTCTGAATTATAATATTTAATAAATAAATATTGTAAAAATTATAAAGCCTGAGTGTTTAGAAAACAGAAAATTTCAAATTTTACCTTTCAGATTTGAGAAAAGTATGACCTAACTAGCACTCTGTTGAAAATAAACAGACATTCTTAACTTTCAAAAATTTCTTGCTATTTGCATGTGGGCACATTTGTACTCTACGCCAGGCACATCATAATGAATTTTCTTCACAAGTTATTGATCAAGTCAGATGATTCCTGAGATTTCAGCTCATGAGAACTGAAATGACTGCAGCATATTAGCAGGCAACTTGAGCTTCACATTGTGGCTGCTCAGAAATCAACCCAAGTCAATCTGTGCTGTGGTCTTAGATCAGGCAGCAAAAACAGAAGGACTGGTGAGTAATGCAGACTGGGTAATTGACAAAGCTGTCATGTAACCCCAGACACGTTTCTGCTACAAGGCTGCAAAAGTATGCTTTACCAGTTCTTTGCTTGTGAAAAATGAAGTAGGAGTCTTAAACAGATTAACAGAAGCTTCTGAGGTTTCTTCTTTCTTGTCTATTTTTCCTTTCAGTTTATTGGCAGACGTGCCAGTTCATTTGAAAACCGCTGTCTAGTGCAGCCTGAAGATGCTGATGGTCAATAAAGGATGTGCCAGGGAGAGCACAATGCCAAGGAAACCAGGCTATGAGAAAATTTCAGAGCCTCCTTGTTCTTTTGTACCTGTACAATTATTTTACTCCTCTCAATACCTATAAAACATAGTTGCAATAATCCCTTACTTCATAAACAGTTTTTAATATTTGCTTTTTTAAGGTATACCTGGTCATTAGGAAATGATCAGATTGGCAAAAAATGGGTGAGACTTCTCAGTTCTTCTTTATGTGGTAATAGGTTTGTCACATTTGCTATTTACAGTTTCACAGTGATTGTAGCCACAATCTAAAAACTTAAAAGAAGGTGAACTGGTTTTTTCACCTTAGAAGAGAGCATGTAAATATACCTTTAAGTAGGTCTGGGCAGGAGCCGGTCGGGACAGGAGAAGGCTATAAAAGAGAGCTAAAAGTGAATACTCAGGCTTTAACTACTTCACAACAAATAGCTGTCTCATGAATGCCCTGTTCTTAAGCATTGAAGCCTCTGCCTTATTGCTAATAATTTGGCAATTATTATTAATTTATTAATTTATTAATTGCTGGAGAATTTGAACCTTCTGTTTTGCATACTATGTAGAACTTTGCCTGTAGCAACACTGTAATTTCCCTCTCTACAAAAGATCTAATTTTTTTTTTTTTCAAGGAACATAGACTAAAGGAACTGAGATACACAGGAAACTCTCCATAATGCTCCGCACTGCTTAATAGTCTGTTAAAAAAGGAATGGGGGAAGTTTCCTTCTCTTGATCCTTTTTCAGAATGGTGTCTGATGAGAATATCCTCAAATCAAAGTAAAGAATCTGAGAAAATCAAGGTTTAGACAAAATAATATATTTTTTTAATTTTAATATATTTCTGGTTTGTTGAAAGACTTCAAGATTTAACATTCCAGAAATGTCACTGATCTCTGGCACGAGGGGAGGATATTTATCTGCCTTAGGGAAAAAAAAAACCAAGCAAAAACCCCAGCTCTGTATATTGACCTTAACAAATTAATCAGAGGAAAAAAATCCAGGAGTATCAAATGAACAAAGTATGTGGTATGGATGTGTGGGATCTGGATATTTCAGTTAAAAGAGTTATCATTATGCATTTCTAACATAACATTTGCTTTCAAATAAAATATAAAAGGATGTGTATTTTCTGAAACAGAAATTCTGTTAAAATGAAGACTCATATTAAAAGGAAATTGACAGAGCCAAACCCACCCATAATATTTTAGCAATTACCATGAAGATTGTTTGATTATATTAGAGGTTCGGAACTCTTGCATGAGGGTTATAAAAAATATTTCTTGATAAGCTGCAATGTTCTCTTCTTGACAGTGTTCCTCTCTGAATGCCTGTATGAGTTATTGACAGGGTTCAGAAGCAATGAGGTTACTTGAGCTCTCTCTGTGTATCTGGGCTTTCCTTCTAAAAAACCTTTCAGTGATAGAAAGTTCTTTACTAGACAGTCTCCCAAAATATAATTTAGGTTGTCAATGACCCGATATGCTGAAAATACTATTTAGGGAAGCTGACTTATACTGAGGAAGATACCTCTACATTCATATGATTGTATGGTTATCTTTTTTACCTTGATAAAGAAGTATTGAAGAATTTTAATTTAAAGAGCTAGGATATCTTCTATAAGTAAATTGTATCGAATATACACTATACATTTTATATAAATCAAGCAAATTCCTCAAAGAGCAACTGTATTTGGACATAAAGTTAATAAACTCATCAAGAGCTACTTACCAGACTGAGACAATATTAAGGTAGAGAGAAATGGGGAATAACTGAGAAAAGAAA
Organism: Fringilla coelebs; assembly: GCF_963513975.1. NCBI lineage: Eukaryota > Metazoa > Chordata > Aves > Passeriformes > Fringillidae > Fringilla > Fringilla coelebs. The sequence goes on from NC_140028.1 coordinate 69,661,257, forward strand.
AATATTTTTTAGTAGAATAGCAAAAGAAGTGCAATTTTTTTAATCAAGTTATAAAAACTGTTAGATAGCAAGATTATAATAAATATTTTCAGCAATTTAGCAACAACATCTTTGTGCTTCTATAATGTTTCTAATAAAAAATGGTGATGAGAACATACCCTGATATGAATAAATATTGTCAAAAATCTCTTCTGTCATTAAACATAAATATCTTGAATAATTTTTGAGCAATTATCTTCTTGAGAGACATCATTTTATGTAACAAGTTACTAAGTATTATAAAATGTCTGAACATCAAATGTCTGTGTTAGTATGAGAAGCTGATAAATCTTCATTAAGTAAATTCCAATTCTCTCTCAGAGGGGACGTTAATAACTTCCTCATCTCAGACAGATGAATTTATTGTCAAAATATGTAGCTCACTATTACAAAGTTTCGAACAAGAATGAAATGAGAGAAATCCCATGAAATCAAGTGCCTTGAAACTGTCTCTTAGACAATAAAATTTAATGAAAAATAGACTCCTAAGGTTAAAAAAATATTAGCTGCAACACTGCAAATTTCCATTTAGCATTTTTAAAGCATTTTTTGAAAATGTAAAAACATTCTCACTGCTTTTAGTGCCTATAAAATAATAATTTAAAGTCAACCTAATATGCAAATTGAAATCAAGATTTAAGAGTGGGCTGTAGCCATGACAGACATGAATAGCAAAAAAACCATCTCTTTCCACTAGCAAGAGAATATATCTTGCATAGACTACAGGAAAAAGAACTCTTTCAGAGCAAAAAAATAAAAAAGTCATGTAAATGTTTTGGTTTTCACTAAGGAAGCTCTCTAGTTTACTTTCCAGTGGTCATACATTTGGGCAGAGCTGTTGGGGGTAGTTTCAAAATTTTCATCTTCACAGGGCACGATGTTAGATGTGCATGCTTAGATACATCTATCAAAGTCATAACTGTTACCTGTAAGGATGGATCAGATAATATTTACTAGATTCCAGGAGGAAGACCTGGATTACCTTCCAGGTTCAGGTTGGGTAAAAGCACATTAAAAATCCTTTATCACCTTGACTCCAAATATCTCCTTTCATTCTTCCACTTTAACTGCTGTAAAGGAGACATAGAAGCACGTGGAACGCAAGGTAAATTCTGCACTGCAGAAACTACGACCAACTATATAGTAACTCCTTCAGTGGACTGATTTAGACATTGACTTTTGAATAATCTTGTTGCATTTTGTTATGTATTCTCCAGCTAGGTTCATATGTGGTTAAACAGCATGTTATAAATAAATTACTTGACATTTCTTTGCCTTGCCAATCATTCCATCAAAATTCTATGTGTCCTGGAAGGTTTTTTTTTACAATTCATTAGGTAATGAGGTTGGATAGCTGTAAAAGTCAGAGCAACACCAGCCTCTGGCACTGCTTGTTACATAAATGAGTCAACACAAATGTATTTTTTTAAGCAAACGCAATTTAACACAACACGGCATTATTCCCTAAATTGAAGTGATCTCCAAAGTGTGTGGATTCCTATTTTTTTTGGGGTTTTTTTTTCACTTTTTGCACTGGATTGCACTTTTGGGGATAAGGCACATTGATGTGCCAGCTATATGCAGATACACTCTCTCATGTGAACACCCTCAGTATTACGTTTAGCAATCAAACTGATAAGAACTTATGTTCTTGCCAGGTCTTGTTGTGTACAAGTTTTTTTTATGACCTTTTGCTGTAAGGATCTTTTTCTATAGGTCTCTCATTAGTTTTGCATTTGCATCTTCAAATATGTCCTGAATCACTAGATGAGGGATACTGATTTGTTTCTTTAGCTAGTATTCATTCTTCTATGTATTGTTATGGTCTCTAAAGTCAGATAAACCAAATTAACAAACCTTTAAAAAAGATTACATCATATTGTGACCTCATAGCATGTGTAATAACAGTATAACTGTGATTATTATTTTGATTTTTTTTTTAATTTTTGGCTAGGGTTAGGGGTTAGGGGTGGGTCAGGAGTTAGGGTTTGGGCTAGGTTTAGGGTTAGGATTAGGGTTAGTGTTTAGGGTTAGGGTTTGGGCAAGGATTAGGGGTTAGGGTTAGGGTTTTGGTTTTGAGTTTGTGTCAGGGTTAGGTTTAGATTTAGGGGTAGGGTAATGATTTATGTTAGGGTCAGGCAATATGCACTCACAGCCCAGAAATCCAAATGTGTCAATCCAAGTGTGTCTTGGGTTTCATTCAAAGTGGTTTAGCCTGCTGAATGTGGTAGGGAATTTTCCCCCTCTGCTCTGCTCTGCTCTGCTCTGCTCCGGTCTCCTCTCGTGAGTCCCCACCTGAAGTGCTGTATGCAATACTTTTTAGAAAGCTCTGGACTGTTCATAAGCAATATGCTCTCCTCAGTCAAAGCAGTCTTTAGGATGTACTAGAGACATCTAACTGTTTATAATAATTTTCATTTACAGTTGTCTACATCCTTGTTTTTCTATCCCAACTGCATTCCAGAAGATTCCCCCTCTTGTTTGTGTTTACATCTGGAGGTTGTTACTGTGCTCATATTCTTTTAACTCCTTTCACCTTGAGGAATAGAAGGCATTTGTCATTTTTAAGGCACAGCCCTTTTCCCCTCCCACTAAATATATCTTAAGCTATGTACGTTGCATCCTCTGACAGAAGCCTTTTTGGAATGAGCTTAACAGCTGAGAGAGGCAAAGCTGATGCCTCCAGTTTTTTCTGAGATTTCTTCTAAGTGAGAAGTAAAATTCTCAATGAGTGGCAAGATTTTTTAACAGGGAACTTGGATAGAATATATAATAACAGTTTTCTTTGAGGCTTGGGTGTTTTAATAAAGATTGAATTTCAAACTCCAGTATTAAAAATTTCTGCTCTCTCACATATGACTTGCAGATGCCTTTGATACATTCGAATATAAATTTCATATTGATTTCATTAGCTAGATTTTAATGGTTTTTTTTATTTTCACCGTCTATGAGAATTTTGTTATCTCATGTTCACAATATACTGACATAGTGATGGTTTACACAACTACAAGATTGTGATTCATTCTGATTCAACATTCTAAACAGTTTTGGTTACACAGATATATTTGCACCCAGGAAATTTATATATTTGTGGTTGAAATTTAAAATTAGACTTTCATCATGAATGGTCATTGTGAGATCAACTAATGTCAACATGAGAGATGTGCAGCTTAATTCTGACCATATTTGTCATACAACTGGAGGCACTTAAAAAGAAGAATGGTAAGCCTAAATAAATCATAGTTTTATCTTCTTTGCATTCAAACCTACCAAAGGTCATACTTCACTTGCCAGTTTTTACCTTTAATATTTTATTTATATCTATAATCATATATATATACATATTGGGGAACGTGTGTGGGGAAAATGTAAGTCATAGTTCTCACTAAGAGTACTCTTCCTTTAAGAATAATTAATCAAAAGGGCTAAAGTTCACAGTGTTGTGCTGCAGTGAGACAAATCTAGCACAGACCGTGCAGCAACAGTGACTCTAGGTAGGCACCCATCTTGCACAAATAGTAGAAGAGGGTTCTCCACATCTATTAACTCCTGACAAACAACCTGGTATAATCATTGAAAAACTGTTTTGGTCTGAAATGCTTAAAGACATCTTTGTGTTTGCATATTCAAAACAGTCCTTTGCATATGCAATCATAATCACCAATTGCTCAAATTTCCATGTAATTACATGCATATCAGGGTCTTCAACTGTTGGAAATAGCTTAGAAGCAAAACAGCTGTCAGAACCCCGACTCTACATACTTTATTTTTATAGGTCACCTTGGGTTTTCAAAAGGAAGTTTCTTTGAATCTATTTTGGTGGTTTGTTAAAATAGAGAGGGGGTGTTGATGCAAAAGAACTTTCTAAAAGTGATTTTTCTTTTTCAAGAAAATCACAAAAGTCATTAGACATATAATAGCTATATTTCTGTATACAGAACTTCTATGAATTATAATCCTGTTAAATAATCATGTACTTTGATCCTGTACTCTTGCCTTCCTTAAATCTGATGATGATGATTTCCTCTTTTGTTTGTTTGGCTGTTTTTTTGTGGAAGCGACAAATGTAAGAATTTATTCCCCCTAATGCCAGGCCCACTCCAGCAAAATTTTAGTTATCTTTTCCTTTTTTGCTCAGTTTTGTTTCTGGTATAGATTGAGCCATTAAGAAGGTGGAAATAGATCTTAAATTTTTTAAAATTAGAATATTATTTGCCATATTTTTGTGCCAACATTTTAGCCTCAGATGCACAGAAAGAAATATCCAGCATTGCAATATGAACAGGAATCCTTTCTGTTTGGGAAAAGACATACAAAATTCTATATGGCCCATAGAAAATGTTCTGTTATTTTATTATAATTTGATGTTAGATAATTATTTATTTATTAGTTTGTATAACCAACCATGATGCCCTGAAGGGGTACTCAGGGAGTATTTATTCAGAATCTCACAGCTACTTTAAGTACTGTTAACCAAGCTGTATTGTTTTCTGAATATTCATCATATCCTACATGATTTTATCCCTCAATGTTATTAACAGAAAGAAAAGCACCAACATTTAATATAAAATCATGGTTTATCAAGGATTATGAATTCTTTGTGATAAGTTCTAAAATTACATACAAATTTCTAAAATCATCTCATTCTATAGGTCCGACAATCTGAACGTAAAACAGAGTGAATTTAACGGAGAGAGTCGCGAAACACAAAATAAACAATGTGGGGTTTTTTTCTATGAAATAAAAAAAAAATTTTAAAAATCTCATTTGCAGTATGATGAAACATATTTTCCTTTCTTCTGTGCTTTGGAAAAGCTTATAATGTTACAACTGATGTAACAGTGAAAGCTGTAAGCCTACTGAAGAAAAGTAATGTACAACTCATATTGTCTATAGGGGGTCACAGTGCTTTGACACATTAGAAAGAAGGTACAAATTTTGAAAGCTGGTGGAAATGTGCATAGAACAGTGTAAAGCAAGATTAGGTGAATGGGAAATGTCTGTTATTAAATATGCTGGACTGCTTTTTCTGAACAAAGTTACAGAGCAACAAAAAAGTGACCAAGAAAACATGAGTTTTTCAGCAAATGCTTTGAGCATTTGATATGGAGTTTATTATTAGATAGCTTGAAGTGGACTACCCTGTACTTTTATGAGCTCATAGTAGCCTCCATCTATTGTTAGAAACACGAATGGAGAAGGGTACTGAATATTTTTTCAAAATCCCTAAATACACTTCCCTAAGGGACAGAAGTCTTTTACTAAATCATTTAATTGATGCAGTTAGAATTAGCATTTAACATAAGTGTTAGCCTATTATCTACACAGTGGTAAACAAAAATGTGAGGCCTTTTGACCCAACAGAGCCTTGCATAAAAAGAAATCATATGAACTTTGCTTGTCAGGAGTAATGAAGCTCACAAAGGAGTCAAGTTCAGAGGTTCTCTTATCTTTGAAATGTTCTCTTATCTTTGAAAGTCTATTGAAACATCTTTGAAATTGAAGGGATGATTGATTGACAGTTCCTTCCCATTTTTAATTTCATAAGATTTTTTTTCTGATTTTATGGTTAAAGTTCCCATATATACATAATTAATACAGAGTTCTTTGGGAGATATATCACTTTTACTGCAGTCTCTAAAAACCCTGAGATATTACTGCCAAATCATGATGATTAGGCTTGTAGACAAGATTCTCCACCCATTTAACTCCAGAAAACACTAGCAACGACTTCCTTAGTCATCATATGCAGTGTAGTATGCCCTACCTTTCACTGAAAATAGTAATATCATTTTGTTAGGAAATATATTTTTCACATTCTGGTTGCCTTTTAAAATGTCTCAGCAGCTTTCAAAAAAAAAAAGAGAGCTAGCATTCAGTGATTCACTGTTGTTCTGATGACAGCCCATAATTTTTTCTGGGTAAGCATTACAGTGTGTAATACAGTTAAACATCTTTGACTACTGAGTATGATTCTTAAAAAGAACTGTCATGCAAAAGTTCAGATTGTTTTACTTTACCTAGGGTGCAGGTATATGATGACAGGTGCTTCAGACTTCACAATATGTTTAAGACAGGAGATGTTTCTTACTGCTGCTCTTGAAGATGAAGCTTTTCAAAATCAAGACCTGAGAAAATAGGATAATCTGCTGCAAAAAGCAGACTTCTAAAATAACAAAGCATCAGCTGAGAATTATGGATATTAAAAATAACAATTTTCTTAAACTTGTTTGGAGTTAGAAACAACTGTGTTGATAGTTCTTTAACTTTATTGCAAAGCATATAATGAGCAATTATATCACACATGATAAATTCAGCAGTGAAATATTATCAGTTGGCAGCTGGGTCTTTTACAAACATAACAGAGTAGAAACATGAAAGGGACTAGAACTAACCATCTGCTCAAAAAGACTGCATTACAAATTTAGTAAAGCAAACCAACAAGAAAACAAAATAAAATTTAGAACGCAATTTCATTTACTTCTCCATATTAATCTTCTGGGACATGCATAAGGAGTATATGAAGTAGATGATGGATTGCAAAAAATGCATAGTTATATTTGCAAACCAGTTAGTTTTGGATTCATTGAACTGTAATCTTGATAAAGACTTAAGGTGTCTGTGTGTACTGATTGTTGACTTTAAGAAGGCAACCAATATTAATTTGACATCAGAATTTAACAGTCAGGCATTACCCAATATTGTTCAGAAGATCTGTGAAAATATACACTGGTCTCAGTCTAGGACAGGCATTCCAGCCAGAATAAAAATTCCCATGGAGATTGGGAGAGGTAAGAATCACCACTGACATCTTGAATGCCAGAGAGCTATACTGAAATTTTGAATGTGAACAAAAATGACTATAAATATCAATCAGCATACCTTCCTTCTTAAGAGAGCAGAACAATGTTGAAGATGGGGAGATTAATTTTGTATTTGCTTAAATGTAGCCCTTATAAACTCTTAAAGAAAGCAATATTATTTTTTATTAGTGGTAAAATTCAATGTAAGAGAAATAGCAGTTGCTGAAGAAAGCATCAGTCTATGGCGAGGCGAAGAGAGAGAGACATCTGAGCAGTACTATATCCTATGAAAAGTAGTGCTCAATCCATGGTCCTGATGTTGAAAATCCTACCAATACATATAGCTCTCTTTTATCAGATTAATATTCCAGAGCTGAAGGCATCCTCCTAATTGTCTCATTCAGTTGATGAAAAGTGCCCTCTGTGTATGTCTGAATTTGCTTATTCAAACCTTGCTCACGACCTTCCTAAAGTCTTGAATTTAAATTCTCCCCTGATTTCAATTCTTGGTTTTAGCTTTGAGATTAAATTTTAACTTGACATGCACTTAGCAAGCGCACCTGACATTTACGATAAATAAAACGCCTAGTCTTTCCCAGGTCACCTTGTGGAGAGAGCACGATAATGAAAATTACTCATACTTAAATAGCACCTTTTAAAAGTCCTACTGAACCTGATAGTTCTCTTCTGAGGTCACTGCACTTGCCTTGTACATGAAGTAACCCTTCCCACCCCCATTTCAAATAAAATATGTAAATATTTCTTAGAGCAGCATGTAATATTTCATAAAATATAAGGCTTTAATTTCATAATGAAACAGATTTTAAAATATTACATAAAAATTTCACCCACTTATTTAATTTGTGTTTAATGTGATATACTCACTTTTCACAGTGATATTAGCAAGTTTAGAAAAAATTTTGAGGGCCCATTCAGAAATTATATAAAGAAGAGTTTCCAGGTCTGCAAGACTCAAGAAAGAAGGACTTATTAAATTACAGATCCAAATGCTCACAGTATTTATTGCCTACATATTTACATATCAAACTAGAAACATCTGTAACTAATTTGCAAGGATATTGAGCACCCATAATTCCACTTACAGCCAGACTGTTAGACTGGCAAACTGAAAATCTGGCTCTATGGATACAATCCTCCAATATTTCTGTAGGTCGTGACCAGCAATGAGTCTGCAAATTTCCATATGCATTCAATAACATCCTTGTAGTTGTTATGGGTCTTTTTTTTCCTGCTGTGTCCTCATAAATGAAGTAAAAAATGCCTTTTAATTTCTTTAATTTTCAGTCAGTGCTGCAGCCTTATTCTCCCCATACCCTGGAGTGATGCTTACCAAACCTGAGAAAAGCCCAGGAAGCAGCTGAAAACTAATTAAGCCTTTTGACTCTGTGCAGCAGCAGACAGCTATGTTTTAGCTCAGATGAATCTCAGGTGTTGAGCACCGATGACATTCCCTTTCTCTTTCCACTCTACCTCAGGGAGCCACACCTCCAGCCCTTCCAGCTTCATGATAAACAGTTCTCCTTTTCTGCTAAAGATAGCATGTCTCTGTAATCTAGCAGATGAAGTGTAGAAAGAGACCCCTAAGTACCTGAAGCAAGAGTCCAAAATTCTGTTGACATTTTTAGTCCAGGTTTGGGGGGTTTTCTGATCTGTCAGTTGTAATTTGTGTGCGAACACCTATGAGGGAGGTAATCACCCATATTTCTTCAGGGATGGATTCAGATGGTAGCTGCGTGCCTGTGTAAGAATAAATGCACGACATTTCTCTCATAGCCGCAATGGGGTAACTTTTTTTTTTAAAAATCAGCTTTAATGTATCTTAGATAATACACTACTCTTTTAAAGGAAAGATGGTGCAATTCTGCCTCAGAGAAAAGTAGCACATTTCATGCAAAACATATCTATTACCACCAGGAAAAAGTACATTCTATCCATCAACAAACCTTCCAACACCAAGACCCACCATTATCTACAGTTTTTCATTATCTCACTGTTAATACCTATGACTCAGTACTCAGCCAGGAGGTCATTGAGAAGGACTAGTGTCTCTTTCTTGCGGTGGGGAGTTAAAGAGACATCAGTAGTGGCAGGTTTTGCACAAATGACAGAAGGTCCTTTGGAAGAAACAAGTTGGGAAAAGGAAGTTCTGTCTTTCACAGAAAGTTTCCTTAAGGCATTAAAATTGAGCAGACTTTCAAGTAATTCCTAAGATTTTTCACTGTCACCTTATAGGAAAAGCCAGCACTGAAAATATATTAGGTTTTTCATAGTTAGAGATTCCACCATAAAACACTAGCAACTCTGTTAATGAGAATCCAGGAGAAGAATGACAAAGGTGTTCTGATGCAAATGATATTTTATGACTTTAGGCATTATCTTTGTTACCAGGAAATTTTATTCTATATTCTACTATATTTTATCCTATTTTTGTAGGACCTGGTGTCTTCTAAATGCGTAGACAACACATCAAGTTTAACGAGCCCACTGTGTTTAACAATTAAAATGTACAAGAATTCTGACAGAGATGGTTTTCCACTACATCCTGAAACAGGAGATCAGAAAAACACAAATACTAAATGTCCCTTTCTCCTACTTTTACCCAGAGATTCATGTAAACATAGGGAACTTAAACTGACTTGAACTTTCCATCAGGAGCTGCTTTAAACAACTCTGTTCTCTTGAGAGCTACATAAGAAAGTGTGTTTTCCACCCACAACCTCCCTTTTCTGTTATCAGCAATAAACCTTTGACACTTAGAAGTTTAAATTGGATAGATTTTATTTTTTTAATGAAAATTTAAAAAACAGCTAATCATCAGGATCTTGATTCTTTGACTGAGACTAAGCCATACGTCCTCCATAGTAAATTTGCGTGTCCCTATGTGGCTCTGGCTGAAAGAACTTGACCCTAAACAAGGAACAGCCTTATTGATAACTCCACATTTCTGTTCCAGTATTGATCTCTGTAATTGTTTTCTCCCCAGGAATTAGCTTGGTGGTATTTTATTGACATGCTTCTATTTAGAGAGAATTAACACTCTCTTGAAACATAATAACTGTACATAAAGCAAAACCATTAAACAGCGGACATCCCTTTTCCAATGGACAATAATCAGAAAACCTCACTATTAATTTCAAAGGTGACCTGAAAGGCCCACTGGCAGTGTGAATTTACTATTGGGCTTTCAGAAATTCCATTTTCATGGATTCTTAACCCACTTATGTACCAAGCAAAATTACTCAGAACCTAATCAGAAGACTCTATTAGAGTTTGTGTGATCCAAGTCTGGTATCTTCATATGACACAGATTCATACATTCAGCTTCGAGTTCAGATGGAAAGAATTATTTGTGTGTCCCTAAACCTGCCTTAAAGTGAAACCTGCCTGATAAATGTCTAGCCATGGTATAATCAGATCATCCACACCTATTCTTATAATTGGACAACGCTGGGAATTCCTGTTTTCTAAGATCGTCCTTTAAAAATCACTAAATATTTTCCCATCCACCATAAAGTCAACCAGATCAGTATATTTCAACATAATCTATCCATGATTATGGTATAGTACTCCACCCGGCATAGGGTGGGGTTTTCTTGACAGAAGTAGCATCTAGATGTTAAATCTGTTAAATCTGACCCTTCATCTGACAAAAAGAACAATAAAAAGCAACCAAGAAAACCCCACACCAAATAAACAACCCCCAGGAAACCACTGTTACAAGGGCTGAGGGTTAAGTCTGTACTGACACAGAAAAAAATATCAGAAACTATTGATTATGTCATTGAATAAAATAGTGTCAGATATACACTACTTTAAATTTTGGTTCTTCATGTTGCATATCTATAATTAGGTATTTTAACATAGCCAAAAGTATCTTGTCAACCTAGCCTTATTGCTAGCACTTACATTTTCAACTTGTGGTCAGAATTCAATGAAACTGTAGACTGCTTGTAATAGATCCTAAAAGGTAGCTTTAAGAATTTTATTTTATACTAAATGATAAAATCTGGATAGGAAATTCCAAAAAGGAGATTGCCAGGGGAAAATGGCATATGTACATCTGTAAACTCAAAACATTAAAGTGCTGAAATGTAAACCCATTGAAATAGCCTATAAATGGTTTAGTATACTTTATGTATCACATGGACATAATTACAATAGTAGTAATAATAACAACAGCAAAAATAGCAATAAAAATAGAACATATAAGCAATAAATCTTAAACTAGTATTATATAGGCAATCTTTATTGATTTTACTGAGCTCATTCAGCTTAATATCAGTTTAGGAATTAATATTTAGTTTCTCCTTGTGTCAGGAAAGGCCTTGCCTGTGCAAGCTGGATGTGTTTGTGCTTTGACTAAGACCTGAAGTTTGTTTATCAAAAGAGGATCATTGTTTCCTGGTAATTGATGAGATGGCTGTAAATTAGCACCATAAAAAGGAATCTAAAATTAATATGGGGTTTTTCAGACTTAACTCTAAATTTAGAACATTTGCTGCCTATGTTCTTAAGTTTACTTAGAATGAAGCCTCACATTTAAATAACCATGTGACTGCAGAACCCCTTACTGACACCTGGCTCGATTTGATGTTGAAACTATTTAGAGCTTTCTTTAGCCATCTTCAGAGAAACCCTAAGGCTTAAGTAGAGCTTAGCAGATCATTTGTGAGCTTGTGTTGGATATCCAAACTAGCTGTTTCTCTTCCTCATTCTAATATGGGATTCTTTTTTGCAAGGTATGCTCTCAAAGTGTCAATGGATACTCCCAAATTATGCAATAAAACAAAAACAACTCCAGCCTCTCCTCTTGGAGATATATCACCGTGCTAACAAAATAATTAACACATTTTAGTCTTGAGAGGGAAAAGCATGAACACAAGAGGTTATGAACATGTTTCCAGATTACTGAGGGAACAAAAGGAGATAAAAAGAATTTGTAGAAAACAATGGATGGGATAGAAAAATAGTAGCACTAAAAGGTCATATGAAAATCCCAAAATGTGGATAAAGTGACAAAAGGAACACGTGTATTAAGAGTGGAAAAGAATAAGAAAGAAAATACAATATAAAGTATGAAATGGATATTTTTCTAACACAAGAAATTATATCCTTAGCAAATTGGCAGATGACACTAAGCTGAGTGGTGTGGTTGAAACACCTGAAGGACAGGATGCTATCCAGAGGGATCTGGACAAGCTCAAGAAGCATCTCATGTGAATCTCTTGAGGTTTAACAAAAGCAAGTTCAAGGTACTTCACCAGAGTCAGGGCAACCCACAGTACCAACCCAGCCTGGGGGATGAACAGATAGAGAGCTGCCCTACTGAGAAGGCCTTGGAGGTGCTGGTGGGTGGAAGGCTGGACATGACCCAGCCATGGACACTCAGCCCAGAAAACCAAACATGTCCTGGGCTGCATCCAAAGCAGTGTGGGCAGCAGGACCATAGAGGGGATTCTTCCCCTCTGCTCTTCTTGGCTGAGACTCCACCCGGAACATTGCCTCCAGCTCTGGGCCCTCCACCACAGGAACGACATGGCAACGATTGAGTTGGTGCAGAGGAGACCACCAAGTTGATTAGAGGGGTGGAGCATCCTTCCTGTGATGAAAAGCAGAGAGGATTCAAGTTGTTCAACCTGAAAAACAGAAGACTTTGGGAGACCTTACTGGGGCTTTCTGGTATCTGAAGGGAGCCTACAAGTAATCTTGAGATTGGAGAGGGACTTTTTACAAAGGCATGTAGTGTCAGGGTGAAGGGAAATTACTTTAAGCTGAGAGTAGGTTTAGATTGAATATTAGGAAGAAATTATTTACTGTGAGAGTGGTGAGGCACTGGAGGCCCAGGGAAGTTGTAGATGCCTCATCCTTGGAAATGTTCAAGACCAGATTGAATGGGTCCCTGAGCAACCTAGTTTACTGGTAGAGGGATTGGAACTAGATGATCTGCAAGGTCACTTCCAAGCCAAACCATTTTATCATTCTGTGATACTGAAAAAGTGGCCTTCTTTAATTCTGTATGTAACTATGCTGTTAGTTGTTCTACAAAAATTCTTATAGGTTTGTTTAATGTTTTTCTCACCTGAATGAAAGAGATTAAACCAGACACCTTATCTCAGAAAAAGTCAAAGAAACTTGCCATTTCCATATATAAATAGTACTGTTAATATTATAAGTGGAGTTGAACATAACAAACTAGAGAAAAAAATATTCTTATAATTATGCTGTCCAAATCATCATTCAAAACCCAAAGTAGATATGACAGTGTAAGTTGAGACATTGTGTTTTTGCTTTCTCACATCCCAAGTAATAATGCTGCATTGACCAACTGTAGAAAGTCCGGTAATGAAGTGCTGATGTAAGAAGCCTGAAACACTGTTCAGGAAAATAGTTTTGTGTTGAAGATTTCAAAAGGCTTCCCCAGAGCACCTGATTCTGAACAGTATTTAAAGGGACTATCTGATCTTAATGGTCTTTTAAGTTTGCATGGGGAAAGAAACAAGTGTTAATAATAGAGACTCATCTTGGGCAATGCAGGTGCAATTAAACTGCCCATAGGATTGACAGAATGTCCTCTTCCATACCTTGTCTTCATGAACTTGTGTAATTTATTTGGCAGCACTCAACCATGACCCTTTTTAGCTTAACTTATAAATCCATACCTGCTTAACAAATGCTTTTTACTGCAGGGCTTAAGGCTCAGGGGTTGAGGTTATAAACATTGGACATCAATAGCCCTGTATTTAGTCAAAAAGATTAATGCTGTCTGAAAAAAACAAGGGGTAGGAACTGCAAGGCAAAAGAAACTGGAAATAGGAAAAAATGCCACAAGTAAAACTGTGGAGAAGTTTGAGTCCAGGCTCTGATTTTCCTAGATGTCCCCAATTTTTCAGACTACTCAAAGGAATGAAGACCTCTCAGAAAAGATTGTGAAATCTTAAAGTAAGCTTGTGAATGGAACTGTTTAATTTAAATTTTGCAGTTTCTTTTTTCTCAAAGTAAACAGACCACTGCAAGGCAGTGGAATTATAAACCACTGCAAAAATAAAATTGAAAGAAAGTTATCTTGAGGTTTGGTCCTGAATCAGCATGCAGAAGTAGTCCAAAGCACAGCGAAGCACCTTAATCTATTCATATTTGATGGAAAACCAGCAATGATTACCATTTCTCATACTATCCTCCAAGGTAATCTGCCCTTGATATTCAAGAAAAAAGGTTAGTTGTATAATCTGTGTACTGAATCAGTTGATATAAAACTGAAATAAAACATATAAAACTATTCCCAGTGCCCCAGACTGACAGAACAGCAAAACATTTGGACATACTATTTTTCACTTGTTTGTGAGCTAACAGGTTCTTCTGATGAATCAAACTTGTTCTTAACCACTTGTTGGTCAGTAATGCTCCTACAAATGTCTTCTTGGAACAAAAGAGATACTGAAAAGAGAAGGACAAATATTCTTATGCTTCTCATGGTTATTCAGGAAATTTGTGCCTTTAAGTACAAACACCTTCATATTATTCAGCCCATTACAATAATTTTAAAGAACTTGATATACTTCTGATGTGATCTTGAGTACTGAATTTTGGAATTGAACAACTAGGGTCAGTACAGAACAAGCAAACTTTGCTTTTCTTCCTTAAGACTGGAGTCAATAGAGTGAATTTCCCACTAAATAAATTAAAAGAAATAAGTGCTTAAAATATACCTGAAAATCCAGAACAGTACCTTGAAAAAGCATTGTTAAACCAGTCTAAGATAATATGGTGCTAGTGTTAGTCCAATAACCTTGGAAAAATATGTTGGATTGATTTTAGCAGCTATTGAAGGATGAAGAAATGAAGGCTTAACTTAGTGCCAGTGTAGAATATTTTTATGGTTTGTAAAACATAAGAATGTCTAAAAAACCTCTTCAGATAGTAATTTTGAAACAGCCACGTGAAAAGAAACACTAGGATTAAAAAGAAGGTAGCTTCCCTATGCAACCATTATTTTAAAGAAAAGCAGTAATACTGAGCATCTTCAAGAATAGAAGTTAAAAGAAGAAGGGATTTATGCATGTTATAATTTCATAACATTTGTCTGAGTCCTAAACATTATCAGCAAAAATAGTCTTTCATAAAGTTCATTTGTAAAGATTCTTATAGTTGTTTTAACTAGTTTAATTAGGCTGCATGTATTATTGAGAATGTTTCCACTTTGATTATGTGTAGAGAAGGGTCTCTTTGCCTATGTAAAGAGATCAAATTGGCATTTTCTTCCTATCTCCTTCAGAGCATTCAGATAAGGATAATTGCATTAGTTCCTGTCTAAACAATGTTTCAGACTAAAGCCCTAGGGCCATAATACTAGATCTTAATTGGCTGCACTACTTACTCTAGTCATGTAGACAAATTAAATTAATTACAATATTTTGAAAATGCTTCAACAACAACTTTTAATCACAAAACAGGGAAAAGGCCTCAGGAATTCCACAGAAGCTTAAATAGAAGGTCTCTTTGGAGATACGGCTATGGCACTCTCTATAAAATACTGCTTTTGTAAATCAGGGGGGAGGTGAAAATAGTTCTGTTATTCCTGGATGATTTTGCATTAGTACAGCCAGTTTCATGCTGGTTTGAACATTAGGGTTTTACATTATGAGCACTGCAATGTCCTAATTTTTTCTACATCTCAACTAATTAGCCTATTCATGAGGCAAGTATCTTGTGGTTATAGAAATCTGCACCTGCACACTTGACCATTCCTTTGACATCATAATTCTAAAATATGCAAAATAAATATAATTTACAATGCTGCCTATTTTCACGAACCTGGGCTTTGCCAGACAAGTGGTATAGAAAGCCATAATTTTTATGTAAAAATCTGGAAAACTGATTTTTTCAGTTTATCTTAGAAAATAATTCCTAAGAGATATTTCTGAGTATTATACCATTAGATATCAGTAGTACCTGTGCAAATAAATGTCCAGATTTAATCTGAAAATTCTTGATCCTTTTATGTATTTAATAAATACATAACATATTGTTATGTATTTATTAAACATATCAGATGTTTCAATTATATGCTTAAAATCTAATTACATTTTTATATTTACTTAGGAATGTGAGACAATTTGATCCTGGTTTCTCATGGAAGCAAAATGTATGTTATCATCCTACATATGTGTAAAATTTCGACTCATTCTCCCAATATGTGAATCTGTTAATCAAATGGGGAAACTGCAGAGAATCCTCATTGACAATAAAGTTACAAGTTTTGTAAAAGAAGGTGGATGAAAACACTCATATGTCAGACAATTCACAAGGGAAATAAAACTTATATATTACCTAACACAAAAATCCACAACAGCCAGCTACAACCATGATATCATTAGCATCAATGCCAAGGAAACCCAAGACATGAGCCCATAGGGCATATGTTTAATTTGTTATCAGCTCAGGGAAATTCTCGCTCTCACTTTGATACCTTGTGAAATTAATACATGCATAATTTTCAGTAACACAAACTCACAATATTGTTGTTAAGAAGATGACAGGTGACTACTAATCCTGAAAGTCATGTGCTTCTTATAGAAAGCAGACAAAAAATCAGTCTACAAAAACATATCCTGAGTTTGTTCTGTCCCAGAGAAGTTCTCTCTACTAGCTTGTAGAAAATATTGTGAAAAGTTACAAAGTATAAAGAAAGAAGGTTAAAAAAAGCACAATTACCCAAGAGGATTATGGAATTTTGTTATTGAGTCGTAATAGCATAAGTCCATAAGCATAATGGAAAAACATCAAAAACCTGAGTTGCAAACTTTTTACAGCACAACTGATCTAAAGGTTATCAATCTAAAAGACCCTCAGAGAAGGATGTCTTAGCAGCTTGACAAGCAGAGAAAAGTGAATCTGTGATTTTAATATAGGACCCTGTTTTCATGAGCCCTTAAAACACACAAGTATGACAAAGTAGGGTGGTGGATTCTGTCTTTAAATGAAGTTAAGCAAATAAGTCAGCCTGGGAAAAAATGTTCTGGATAAAAAAAAAAAAAAAAAAAAGAAACAGGGAATATGAAAAGACTTAATATAACAGTTTTATTTCCTTTTTATTTTCTATATTACATCACATATGTAAGAAAACATTATACAAAGAACTTCAGGCAATTGATCAAGTGCAGCATCTTCCCCTTTAGCTTAACTTGCTCACTAGTGATAAGACCTAGTTCAAATTTCAGCAGTGTTCCATCATAATAATTCTTATCTTACTGAACAGAATTCACAGACATAGCTTAACGTTTATTGCTTTTATTTCCAGCACTAACTGCAATGGATGACTCCCAGTAGTGTCTCCCAGAAAGGTGTAACTAATCAGTTTTATAACAATTACAATATATTCTTAATAGCTTTAAGAGGTAGGATTCTAATTCTACAGTTATCGTCGGATCACAGAATATGCTAAGTTGGAAGGAACCCACAAGGATAATGAAGTCCAACTCCTTGCCCTGTGCAGGACCATCCCCAAAAGTCACACCATGTGCTTGAGAGCATTGTCTAAAGGCATTCTGTCAGACTTGATTCTGTGACCACATCCCTGGGGAGCCTGTTCCAGTGCCCAACTGGATGAAAAACCTTTCCCTGATAGCCAACCCAAATGTCCCCTGACAGAGCTTCATGCCATTTCTTTGTGACCTGTTATGGGTTATGAGAGTGAAGACATCACCAGTGTCTACCCTTTCTCTTCCCCTCACAAGGAATTGCTTTGTTACTGCAATGAGGTCGCCCCTCTCCTCTCCTCCAGGCTGAACAGACCAAGTGACCTCAGCTGCTTCTCATGTGGCTTCTCTTCAAGGCCCTTCACCATCTTTGTTGCCCTTCTATGGACATTTTATGATAGTTTAATAGTTTGGGGTTTTTTTCATATTGTGGCACCCCAAACTGCCCCCAACAGTTCAGGTGAGGCCACCCCAGTGCATAGAAGAGCAGGACAATCCCCTCCCTTGCGTGGCTGGCAATGCTGTGCCCAATGCCCCCCAGGACTAGGTTGGCTCTCCTGGCTGCCAGGGCACTGCTGACTCATAATTAATGTTCCATTGACCAGGATTCCCAGGTGTCTTGTGGAGAGTTTTGTGGAGGCCTGGTTGGAAGAGAGGGGACATGATAAGTTGCAGCTGGTTAAGCAATAGGGTCTTGGGCAAGGACCCTGTATCCTTGAGCAAGGAGTTGTACAATAACAGGACCACAAGCATCCTGAGTATGTACCAATAGAGGTGGAGCTGACCTTTAACAATAGACCAATGATGAGCTTTATTTTTGCAATATGTATGAGCCTTATTACTATGCCTATAAAAGTGTGCTTATTGCTCCAATAAAGTTGAGATTTGCTGATCATCCTCTGGTGTGCTTATCTCCCGTCGACTCCGACAGTCCCTTTCATAGTGCCACTCTCCAGCCTCTTGTTCCTCAGCTGGTCTGTCCATCCAGGGTTGCCACATTCCAGGTACAGAATCCAGAACTTTCTGTTAATCTTCATATGGTTGGTGGTTGCCCTGACCTTTAATTTTTTAAGGTAATTATTGTGCAGAGTTGAACTCAAGCTACTCTTGTATGTAAAGAATTCCTTCTTCAGTAGGCGTATAATAATTCTGTCTGTTCAGTCTGACAGAAATCTCAGGAGATAACCAATACAAATTTTGCAAAAGAACCCATAAAACTTATCAGATTCTGAGAGCTGATTGCAACAATGAATGGGCAACAATGAAAATTTTGGTACTATTTCAATCCTCTAGTTCCTTTTCTGACTATACATGAGATTAATTAATTTAATTAATTTTAATTTAAAAAAAAAATGGGCACAGACTACTTTCTTCTGACATGGTCATTTACCAAAATACATGACGTGCAAATAACATAGAAAAAAGTGAATGTCCTAGACTAAACTTCTGTGATCACTGTGGTTTTTGATGTGGATTTTAACACTTGAAAGAGCAGGTTGAAAGTACTTATTTTGTGTATCATGGTTACAGGCATTGAAAGAACTTTGAATGAACCCATATTTTTTAGTAAGTGCCTAAAAGTTGTAACTATACTTGAGAAGGAAATCATGTCACCAAACTACACTTGTTTAAAAGTTAGACCTCTAGTCCAGGTAGTTGTCTATATTCTCTGAAATAAATCAAGAAAGGAAGGCATACTTTCCATTCTTTTTCAAAAATACCTTCACAGGACAGTTGTATTTCACTAGTAAAGACAGAAACTTAAATTTTGGAGAGCAAAAGATAGATGAGACTGATTTTAATTTATATAGTCAAAACAGAGACCATGACTATAAAATATTCTTTGAATGAAACAAAGACATTAAGGATCTAGGGAGAAATAAAAATTTCTCACTTGAGGAAAACCATCACATTGAGTATAAATCTGTGCCTTATGAAAAAGAAAAGAAATTTTAGAAAAAATTACATGTTTAAAGGACAGTATTTAAGAGGTTTATTTACACTTTTAGATTACTTTTCTACTAAAGAAAATTGAAGTTATGGAAGTTATAGAAATATTTCAGCCAATAAGCTGGGGAGTGTGGGTACTGAAATCCTAGGAAGAGCTTAAAATTATAATTGAAAGGAAATGTGCCAATTGTATATGGTGCAATAATATTTAACCCAGATTATAAAATAAAATCCATTTTAAAGGTATTTTTACATGGCAGTTACCAAATTATATAAAATGAACACAATAGTTCCAAATTGTAAAAGAGTAACTGTAAAAAGGATGGCACTGCTTCTGATTTCATAGATAATTCCTAGCCATAAAATAAAAAGCCACTGCCATCATATTTGAGATTTTTTGCACTTCTCTCATGATATTTGATTTAAAACCTGTTTTATACCTCTTAAAAAATCAGTATCTAAGATCTTTTGATCACTTGAAAATATTAGAACCTATTTTGTGAGAAGTAGATTTTCATCTTCCTGCCTGCAAACAAAATCTTGAAGTTAAGAAACTTGAAGGTGAAAAACCAAAGGCAAATAAATGAAACCCAGTGGACTCATTAAATCCTCATCATTTGTAATCCAGTCTGTTGATATTCAGATGCTTTAGCTATGATTTAAATGTATGTGCAACTGCAGCACTGAGCAAATTTGTTTCAAGTATAGTAATTTCCTACTTCTGTTATAGGAGAATCCAAAATTCTAAAGGAATCCAATGGAGTGACAAAGAGGGGCCTGGGAGAATGCAGAATTATTTATATATTCTGGTACCTACTCCTTTAGTTGCTCAAACATTTTTGCCCAGGATTGAGAGTTTTGGAAAGGTCAGTTGTGAATCTCTTCAAGAAGCAAAGGAAGATAAATTGCCATGGTCTACATCCTGAATGCTCTACTAACTGAATGAATACAATTGAAAAGATACCATCCCCATGGGTTTCAGTGTGCATGTTTGCAGATCTCAGTCTAGTATAATTATAGATATAGGTTTTATAAGACCCACTAAGGATTGTGAGACAAATTAAAAACAAAACAAAAAAAGACAACTAGATCATGGAGACTTTTCTTAGATCCCTACTTTAGAAACCATTTCATCCAAAACTTTGAAATGGAAAAAAAATCAGTATTTGTTAGAGTTTACAGTGATACCACTCTAATATATATAGCTGGAGTATACAAGGTCTGGGCTTAGATGCAAATATAAAACAGTATCTAGATGCTTAAGTAATATTAATTCCTTTAGGAATATCATCCATAAGCAATAAAGATTGTATTTGCTTATATAACAGAAAAATTGGAATAACAAGATGTTTTTCTTATCTTTAACCTTTTGAAAGAGAAGATGCATTCTTCTCTTTGTTGCAAACATTAGCAACAACTAATGATGTAGTGGACTCAGCTCATTTCATTGTTCTAGTCATTAAAATCTGGAGATCTGCAAAACCAGCTCTAGCCATGTGTGTGCTTCTAATTGAACAGAGGATATTCTTATAATATCTATCTTCCAATTTGCATGCCTAGGTAATGGTGTCAGTTTTACACTGACAGTTAACAAGCATAATGTGATGTTAATTGAATGACCTTTCAGCAATAAGTGATTGAAGAATTAACTTCTCCAGCCTTAAATCACATTTTTACTGAATAAATTAAGTGGAGTAATACCTTTCCTAAGTATCTTCAAGCACAGTAGCAGTTTTAGTAAGGAGTAAAAGATCCTGCTATCTTGAGAACAAATCATTACTGTATTTTCTGGAATGGCAAGGATATGAGAAGAAATGCAGACCAATTACCCCCCGATAATTTTAAAAAACCCTAATATTCAAAAAGCAGAACAGAATTACCAAAATGAACACACACATGCGTACACATAAAAGCTGAGAAAATTTTTTCAAAGGGAATTCTTCCTTATGTTATCATAATGCAACATCATTGATATTTTTTCATTTGCCCATAAACCATTTTTGTGAATCCATTTTATTTCAGATCAGTAAAGTTTTGGTCGTATCTATTGCATTATTTCCAAAAAGCAGGCTCTTAAACAAATTCAAATAAATTCAAACAACAAACAAACAAACAAACAGAAGTGACATCCAGGAGTAGCATACCTCAGTCTCACAAATGCTAATGTTAATACTGTTATACTGTTTCTTCCTAAACACAGCTTACAACAGAAAGAAGAATGGAACATAAGCGCTTCCCTCCTCTTTTATATCCTCTTCTTTCTTGGTGGACATTAAGAGTGAAGTTCAGCTCACTTTGTTCTAGGTTGTTTCCACACCTTACCTGCCTGGTATTTATGCCACTCAGCTCCATTCTCCATGAAGCAATGAGTTCTGTAGCAGATTATAAATGAAGTTTTCTTGAGAAATATTAGTTGTAATAAGATATAAGGGCTTAGCTATAAGATATAAGGGCTTATAATAAGTTATAATGGGCTTAGATATAAACACTTTTTTTTTAGTAGGGTATTGCTCAGCTTAAGGAAGTAAGTCAGAATATATCTATGGGAAGAAACTATTCTAATCACTGAAAATGCTGGATAAAGAAAAATACATCAATATAGTGCTTTTCTATTTCATAAAACCACAGGCTTTAGCTAACAACAGTCATTTTACTGTATACAGATCAAGAAAAACAGTATACAAATTCTGCATTGATATAGGCAGATGATGCATTCATAAAATATCATTTGGCCTACTATACTTCCAGTCTGATATGTGTTGCAGAATATGGGTGAGATGCATCTTGCCAGACCATGCTCTTCAATGTTCTCCAATGATTGCTTGGTAAGAGGTTGGAAAAATTTTACATGTTGATACTGTTCAACCTATTTTATTCTTTCTGCTCTCAATTTCCAAAAAATGTAAATAAATATGTAATTGTGAAGAATTCTGATTGTCAGCAAGTGAGAATCTGACTCAGATCACTAAATATAAGGGAATACAATACATGATGCTTTTGAGTATAGTGCCTCTATGTGCTTTTCTGGACAGCTGTAGAAATGCTCATGCACAGACAAATATATCTGAAAAAAATAAAAGAAGGTCCCAGGCAGCATATTAGACATGGTGTCAATCATTAAAACATGCATCACCAAATCCCTCTATTGCAAAAGCTGTCCCAGATTGCAGTACAATTACTTTTTGGATTTGAAATTACTAATAAACTGAATTTCAACAAGTTGTTCTCTAAAGCATATTTCACAATTAATTATGAATACAGGTATTATAACATCTCTTTGCTTCTTGCTTATCAAGGTTATCTTGTATCTTTGGAGATGTTATGAAGAAAATGAGGAATTGTTAATTGAAAAAAAATTTCTCAACGCTTGCCGTAATCTTTAAATGTCATGTCAATAGCTATAGGCAATGAACTTCGAGAAACATTGTGACTCTACTTTTCTGTCATTAATAAACTGTAGAAGGTCACTCTATACTCTCAGCAACTGTTTGCATCTCTGGACCACTCTCTTCATTCTTGTTCACCATTAGCAATGTAAGTTTATAATTAAGGATGATCTATTCAAGGTCCTTTCTGCATATCAGAAATCCCAAAGCATAATTAATTGGAATGAACAGAGCATCTGGTTGCTTGTGATCTTATAGTTTCAATGTATATGATATTTAATTAAAATAAATGCCCTCCCTCCCTCTCTCATAGGGGAATTAACTCATTAAAATTTTCACATGTGAGAATCAGTCCTCCAGCAAATATTAACATTTGGGAAGGAGCAGAAGACTGGTTGGATAAAGCAACCTGTCCTCTGTGTTATACGTTTGTCCCTTGGTGCTGGATGACACTGCTACCACTACTCATTCATCTTAACCTTGAGGTATGAATCTTTGATGTTCTCTAACAACTGTGGGTTTTTACAATACTTTTTTTAAAAAAACTTGCGTCATGGGTCTTTTTGAATTCTCCAGGTGAGCGCACAGAGAACTACATAATTCTGTCAAAATTAATTAGTTACTATGCATCTAATTAGCAAATATTCATAAACTAGAAAACCTTCCTCTGTCTTATGGACATAACCTACT
The DNA here is from genome assembly GCF_963513975.1 of Fringilla coelebs. Classification (NCBI taxonomy): domain Eukaryota; kingdom Metazoa; phylum Chordata; class Aves; order Passeriformes; family Fringillidae; genus Fringilla; species Fringilla coelebs. The sequence goes on from NC_140028.1 coordinate 69,684,621, forward strand.
CATTAGGCTCTTAAGTATTTTGTACTTATTTCCATCTAGGCAGGGACACCCTGTCTCATTTGGGGAGCCTGCATACACATGTTGATGAGGGTAAGGCTGTGGATGGAATCTAGCTAGATTTTAGTAAAGCCTTTGAGACCATTTCCCACAGAATTCTCCTGGAGAAACTGGCTGGTCATGGCTTGAATGTGTGTACTGCTAAGTAGGTAAAAAATTGGCTGGATGGTCAGGCCCAGAGAGTGGTGGTGTTAAAAGGGTTGTCATGTCCATGGGTGTACCCTGGTACAGGCTGTCCAGGGAAGTTGTTGTATCACCATTTTGGAAGTACTTAAAAGACATGTAGATGTGGCATTTGGGGATGTGATTTAATGGATTTGGCAGTGCTGGGTGAACAGCTGAACTTGATGATCTTAAAGGTCTTTTAGAACCTAAATGATCCGATGATTCTGTGTGGTCTGAGTTGTCTGAATTCTTACTAATACATGTGGATTTTACACAGCTGGATGAGGACAGATCAGGCCATAATTCTATTGAATACCTTGCTGTACATGGGAATTCTACATGCATTTTTATGCTGCTTTCACTTTGTCTGCTGACATCCAAAGTGTCCTCTTCCTTTGTGCAGGAATGCCAGGACTACTGCATAGTCAGTACCTGAGATTTGAGGAACTGAGTTGTTCTTGTCCCTGCAGACTTAACTATAAGATGATCCTGCAGATTTGACCTTGAGGGGTAGATGAGGGAGCAGATGGTAATATCTGCAAGCCTGTTTCTCAGATTTCATCTGGTATAGTCCAGGCAGTCAAGCACAATACTCTGCAACCAGCTTGATGTCATTTGAAACACTGGAGTGTTAAACTGACTTGCCACATTTTTGCTTCCATCTCACTGAGCCATGAATTAAACAGACACACATAAGATTTGTTAGACTTGATTGATATCAAATAAACCCAAAACTGGGCTCAGATAGAAGATATCTAATACAATATAAAGTGCAATGATACCAAAACTTTGCTCACTTTTGATTACACTCATATGAACATGTCAGGAACTCTGCCATTTTCCCTCAGATTTGATACAATAAGTAAAACACTTCATAGTTTATTATTTTTATTTTTCCCAAGGCTCCCATGAAATATTAATTGTTAGGAGTTTCTGAATCTGGTAGCCTCATAGAGGCAGGACTGCCACATCCCAACACTTCAAGGTCCAGCCAGTAGTAGAGCCAAGCAGGAATTTCCAATAAGCACTCGTACAAAAGCAACATAAACAGCACGGGTGCACATGGCCAACAGGATCAACACAGACTCTCAGCATTTGGGCTAATGCCAACAACTCCAATACCATCATCCTGGCCCTCTCTCTGGCTGGTCATGATAAGAACATTTAGTGGGAAACATATACACCTATATAATAGAGATACCTCGGCTAACTGGCCTTAGGCACTCAGTCTACTGAGTAACTAGTCATTGGATTCTCTCTCCCTCACCTGCTCCACACACAGGGTAACACACATAAAAACAGTTTTCTCAGGCTTGGACCTCCTTGTTCCTCCAGTAGACTACCACAGACCACAGTCCATAGTATTTTCTTTCTGGGATTTGGGAACGCTATGTTCTATCAGAGCAAACTTGAAAGCCCACCACTAGACAAAGCTGTTTGGTAACAACTCTCTCCACAACTCAACTTGAAGCATTTCATATTGTATAGAAATTAAAAGCATTTTTTGAACAATTTTTTATTATCAGAATCTACAGCTGGGTCACTTTTCACTTTTCCAATATTTATGATGCCTTTTTTCCATGATGTTCTACCTTATGTATCTAGGTACCTGACCTGAGTTGTAATTTCCAGTAAGAAGTGGTACCTTAAAAATTCATTGATCTTAGCTGTGCATTGCTACATTACTTGCCTTTTATAAACTTACTCTTAAGTTACGAAGGGAGAACAAGAAATACAATCACAAAGTATATGAAGGAGTCCTGGTCAGAGCTAATATTAAAGTCATATCAGCTAGGGCTTTTTGTGGAGTGGTGATAACCAGCTATAAAAAACATCACCCAAAACTTAATCCACCCTTTATCTGAGATTTCAACAGTACAGTAAATTTATCTGGTACAGTTCCATTTTTCTCTCCTCTGCCATAGAATTCCAAGTCAGGAATGGCATTAAGAAGAAATAGTCAAAACCAATTTAAACAGTATTTTAAACCTGAGTAGAGCCTAAGCGAGATGTGGATCATGACATTTTTGTGGTTCTGTTTTAGTGCACATGGTTGTATACAGACAAGTACATGCATACATACTGTCAGGCGGTGGACTATATACAGACATATTAAAAAGGTACCTTATTAAAAGTGTTAACATATAAATGTCTACATCTAAATACAAAGATTTAGGTGACAAGTATGACTATTTTGACTTTTCCAATCAGTAAACTGAGTGTGCTGTCTTTTGGGAACTGCAGATCAATTTATATAATGATCAAGAATCTATCAACCATGCACACAGCTCTAATAACTTTGCCTGCCCCTTCTCTGTCATGACGCTCTGAGAATTACTTCAGTAATACTTTAAGGTAGTTACACAAGGAAAACTTTACTTCTGCCTAGACATGCAGCTTTAAAGAAAGATAAGAAAGGACTGCAAGAAGTAGCTGTTTTTTTCAAAAATATTCCCAAAACAATATTAGAGAGCAATAAGCAGAGATTTTTTTTCTAATGTTTCAATCATTTTGACGTTACTGTGTATTCACGTGTCGCATCAAAGTAAAACTGCATTGGAGATAGAATTCTAATATTTGACTTCAATATTTCAACATAGTTCAAAGGGAAAAAAACAAAACCAAAACAAACATTATTCAGTTGAACTTAATTCATTTCAGATCAAATCTTTGTCCTTTTCAGGTAAATTTAGCACCCCCATTTAAACTGAAATTCTCTCTCTGTTTTACAGTGACTTACAAAAGGATAGTGGTTTACAAACAGATATTTGTTTATACCATTGCCTGCTGTACCAAATCTTGAAAACTCATTCTTGCTAGTCGTTATTATTGCTAAGTGCATCCAATATATTCTGAATGAAAATTTCTTTGGATAAATGTTTTCGGTTGGTTTTTTTTCAGTAGGAGTTGAACAGAGAAAATTAAATTTCCTCTTTATAGCCATGTGAATACTTCTACTGGGAAAGCAGGGATTCAACTAGTTGAAAGGCCTCAGCATCTCTTGGCAAGCCCCAGAGTGCCAACTCCCCAACTTTTCATACCCAAAGTGTCCCCAGGGCAACCCATCCCTCCTTTACAGCCTGCTGACAAAGGTAGAAAGGCTGAAGGAGTACATCGACATATCCCTAAGTCTCCCTACAATGCTGGGTTGCAACCTTGTCCCACAAACATTCTCATCCCCACAAACGTAAGTGTATCAAACTTTGCTCAATATGCTGTAACTGGTATATAGCATAAAAATGTCTAGGGTTGTAGTCATGTGTTCTCACATCCTTTAATACATACATGTATATTGCTAGGATCCTAAACTTTTTTCTTCATTGCAAGCCAGGTAGTCTAAATTAGTTATCAAAAGACAGCAGTTTTTATGTTTCATTCTCAAAACAACTTTTCAGCACTAGTTTCTCTCTAGAGCTAAAACTACTTTGAGGAGGTCAACTACTGACATTCCCATAGCTTCTACTTTGCTTTAAAAATTCTCAGTTAAGAGTCAAGGTGATATATTCTGAGTATAATATTAGTTTCCTTCTCTCACTAATCATATTATCCCACTAAATATGTATGATTCAATTAACCATGCAAATACTGCAGTCCTGGGTGTTTCGTTTGGTGTTTTTATTACATTTTGATTTTACTAATTATAGACTACAGGGTGAGAATATTTGTAACATGTGAATAACTGTTGAAGACACAGAATAATAAGTTCACCTGCTGAGTAGATTACTACTTCTTGCTTGCTAAGCAAGTAATATACTGTGTAGATCTATATCTGCATATTTTACCAGATGTAGAATAGGTCTTTTTCCTTTCCAAACACCAAACAATATCTTGGCAGATCATTCTTTAATCAAATTAAATTTTGCTAGCCATCTTTTCTCCAAGGCAAGCTCATAGCTGTAAAATGGCCATCTTCATTACAATGTTTCCCAGAGCGTAGAATACTTCCCAAAACCGCCAGAATGTGCTTTTCTATTATCAAAATCCTGGGTGATAACATCATCTGTATGGTATCAGCATTAAGTACTTTCATACATTCATAGTGCTGAAAAACTGACTAATAAACAGTCATGTAAGATTCATATTATCAAGGAAATTTTAAAGAGTTCAAAAATCTTCTCCCTGCTACATTAGATAAAGCTTGTAAAATTGATTGAACAGTTACACCTTTCCAGGTTAGGTTTTCAAAGACACAAAACTGCTGTGAGCAACTTTGTGGGAGAATTTTGTACTAAGAAACACAAGAAAAAGTATGAGAAAGAAACTCTGCCTCTCAGAAATACAAATCAAATTATCAGATGCTGTATAGATACAACCTGAAACCCTATGTGCTCTACATGATGCTATTACTCTAGAAATAAATGTGGAATCCTGAGACTGAATTCTGATACTGTCCTGAATGCTCTTAACTGAAATGTGTGACATAAGCACTGTTATTTGTCTTGATTATTAAGCTTACAAAGAAAAGCAAAGGGTGCCCTTCCATTTTCCATTTGAATTTAAATTCAAATGAAAGGGTTAAAACCTGTAATTTTAAAAGCACATGCATGGATTTTCTGGGAGTCCAAATAAAGGTAAGAGATTTTAGGCTACATATTCTCTCTGACAAGAGTGAAGGTTAATACTTTATGTTATAGGACACTCTACCCTCAACATCACCTACAGCAGGTACTTGTAAGTTAATATTATGACCAATTAGGGAAAATTAATACAAATGATAGGACATATGGCTCTGTCAGGCATTTGGTTAGAATGCATGATTGGTCACAGAGCAACATGAAGCTAGCTAGAGAATTAATTTCAGTTAGGTAGATTCTTATAACTCTACTGATTTCTCTGTTCAAGGTCTCACAGCTTGTACAAGATTTATCAGACATACAACTGCAATTACCAAAGTATTAGGAAAGAGTAAATTCAGATGTTCACACTATCTGCTGTAACAGTAGGAGGCCCTCTTGGTACAAACAATTAGTACTGAAAGTGGGGTTTTTGTTGAAAAAATAGTAACTAATTCTGTGCCATATTCAGTTTGCTACTGCCTCCTAGATATTACCTCTTTTGGATAATTCAAGCACCAGGCATCACAGAAAATGAATAGAACTGACATTTTTTTTCAAAGGAAAGAAAATCTTTGAATCTCAGAGGAAAAATAGAGGAAAAAGATAATCTCTTTTGGCCTAGTGCTGAAGAAAAAGCCACAGGATCTGCTCTGCTATCAAAATAATCTGAGAAACACTGTCAAAATAACCTTTGTAGGATTTTTGCCCTGGAAAGTTCTTGTTCTTTTTTCTCTATAAAGGACTTTTACCAGCAAATTTTCTCTTGTCATTTATTGTTCTCCAGAGTTAATTGTGTCACACCACATTCCATAGTTAATATTACTATCAAGCATGGTCTTGGTGCTACTGCAATTATGGACAATATTGAAACAGTTAATTTGTTGGGTGAACCGCTTAACTATGGAAAGTTCTTGGTACTTCAGAGAATTGCTTCCTATATACATGTCCTTACTGCAAGTTGGAATGCCTTTTTTGTCTACTACAAACTGCATTAATAGAGTCTGAAAGTATTGGCATGTTTTGGAAAGGATGACTTATGTTATAGAGAAATTTGAAACCAGTTTCATTAAATCAGATGAAAGGCCTATCAGACATTATATCCATTCCTTGATCATAGCAAATACCAGAAACTTGCAGAAGGCATTATGAATTGAGAAGGCAGGTAGAAATACCAGTTCTCTGGTGAGAACTGCATCCTGGGTTACATCCATCTGAAGTTCAAAGATTCCATAAACCACAGGTCATATTTTTGCATTTAGAGGTCTGGTGTGGATTTTCTTCAGCAAGCTTTAGCTGATTTTTCAAGTCTTGAAAATATGTAGCACTCACAATATCCTTCAGGAAGGATTTCCTTGCCTTACCTACATAAAGAGAAAACCTGGTTTATTTTGCTTGTTTTGAATTTATCTCCTGCTAGTTTTTGTTTTAGGTTTCTATCTTTATTGTTCTTAAATAAATGAGACACTTTCATGTTTGCATGAAAACATTAAACAAAATCTTTTTGACTGTACTAGAAGCAGAACCCCAGCACCCCACCTGTGGTGTATTAAAAAAAAATGTGCTTGTTTGCAACATGGTTTGGACTCATAAGTAACCATTTAGGTACAAAGCACTGCAAGAAACATATACTTCATTTGACAGTAAATCAATATTAAATCCTGATATATTTGATACTATTAAGGAGCTATCTTTTTTTTCCCCATTTCATACTTCCACTATCAGGTTTCTGTTTTCTTGCCTACTATTTTTACTTGAGTATAACCAGTTGATGGATTTGCTGTCCTTTCTTCTGATGATAATGATATCTACTGATGCTGGCATTGCTTTTGCTAAGGAGATTAATATACATGAGGTTCTGTGGTTTGTCTTTGCACTATGAAATTACTGAAATAGCCATCCATCACTGATACATGTCTAATATGTTCTATGAAGCTTACTTTGGATGTACCAATGCCTCAGTTATGCTACAGAGGCAGTTAAATGATGCACGGCATCTTTTAGGAACTGCACGACAGTATTAATTTCTGATTAACTGTGGACAGTTCTGTCTCTCTGCTTCAATAATTGATTCTAATCAGTGAAAATAGGCCCCTGCAATTCCCAGAAACTTGTGAATCATCAGCATATGCATTTTGTCCATCTTCCTTTTATAGTAATAAAAGGAATGTGAAGAAAGATGTAGAGCATTCTTATGCAGAAATGTTTTCCATTTTGGGTTCATTAAACCCTCTTTTGTGCCGGAACTGTTTCTGCAGAATCTGCTTGTTTGGTGTGGGGGTTTTTTTGCTTTGTTTTGTTTGGGGTTTTGGGTTTTGTTGGGGTTTTTGCTTGTTGTTGTTGTTGTTTGGGTCTTTTGTTTGTTTGTTTGTTTTTTGTTGTTGGGTTGGGTTTTTTGTCTGTTTGTTTGCAGGCTCTAGCAGGGTTTCCCAGGACTTAGTATTTGGGCTAGTCCTGTTTCATATTTTTATTGATGATGTGGATAAAGGGATCAAGTGCACCTCCAGTAAGTTCACAGACAATGGTAAATTGTGTGAGAGTGTTGATCTGCTGGAGGGTAGGAAGGCTTTGCAAAGGGATCTGCACAGGCTGGATCCATGGGCTGAGGCCAATGGTGTGAGGTTCAACAAGTCCCTGGCTGCCTCTGCTTCTCAGCTTCTTAGAAAGAAAATCTGGAATGTAGTAGGAAACACAAGACAGGTCTTCTTATTTCCCTGTAAACTTACTATTGCCTCTTAATGTAATGAATAAATTACTAACATATATACTCCACATCTGAAGAGCAGGAAAATGCAGTCTCTGGGAGGAGGATGACCAGATGTTTTCTGCTTGTAGCAGCCAGCTACTCAGAAAAATTAGAGTCCACTTTATATTCAAAAGAACACATTCAGAGCTTGATCGTGTTGATACATGTTGCCAGTAGTTCTGAGATGCATTATCTCAGAACACTGAGAAAAATACTATGTCTCTGGCAGACAAAGTACTCCTAAAGGTATAGTACAGTACTGTCACTGCCCAATGCAGGAAATATCAAGGTATTTTTCCTCCTTCTTCCTCACCCCATGCAGAAGGCAGTTTGAACATGAGAGAGGAGCTCTGTGCATTCTATTTACTGGATCCTCCACAAAGTGTCAGGAATCTGCTGCATTTCGTTGCTGCAAAATCTATCTCAATAAAGTTAAATTAAAAATTTCACTGAGAATTTTGTGTTCATTTGTGTTCTGTTTCTGATATTTGACTTCCCATTTTCACAATTTAATTCCTATGATTTTTTTATAAAACTAAGTTCTTAGATGTTTATAACTTTGGTCAAATTCCTCTGCCTGGAATACTTTTGAACACTTAAATCTTACAAGCTGGTTTCATTGAGAAGCAGTTACTGTCCAGTTCTTTGTAACAGAGAGATGATTTCAAAATCTTTAGTCTAAAAAGAGACAGTAGAAAGTAAACCACAGTAGAATTTCAGTCACAGTAGAATTTGAGGATTTAGTCCTGTGTTGGACTGTACCAGCTACATTTTCTGCTAAGTTAGGAGCTCTTGTCTTTACTCTGTCTCCTCCAAATAAAATACTGATTAGCTACTCTGTTTTGTCTTTTTTCCTTGTCTGTGAGATACTTGTGTTTAATGAAGTGTCCTTCTGGAAAGGCCAGGAGTCTAATGAGTGAGTCTACTTGCCCGTATATATACCTATACTCACAATTTGATCCCAAAGAAGAGTTTGTCTTCAATTAGGAGGCAAAACAAATTTGGAAAACTTTACATAGAATCAAATATCTCAGATTGGAAGAGTCCCAATAGGAAGGGTCAGTAAGTCTAAATCCCTGCTTTTTGCACGACTGCCTAAGACTAATCCATGTGACTAAAAAGTGTCTGTTGTCCAGACACTTCTTGAGTTATGACCGACCTGGTGCTGTGACTTCCCTGGGGAGCCTGTTCCAGTGACTGGCCCCTCTTTTTAGAGAAGAATCCTAATCTCCAACATGAGCATCCTCTGACACAGTTTCATTCAATTTCCTCCTGCCCTGTTGGTGATCACCAGAGTGAGGAGATCAGCACATTCCCTCTGCTCCCCCTCTTGAGGACACAGCATGTTTGTGAAGAGGTCACCCCTCAGCCTTCTCCTCTCCAAGCTGAACAAGACAGGTTGTCCCAGTAAAGCAGAAATTCATCTCTGAAAATGCCTTCATAGGATGGAAAATTGCAAACATGTGTTTCAGTTTAGCTGTTTATCACTGATATATTGTTGTGCAGTAGATTTCAACACCTACTTTATAAAAAATCCCTTCCTTGCTGCCATGTCCTTGACTAGACTCATGAAGGCAGGGAAAGAGCGGCAGATCATCCCAATGTCACAGGAGATGGAGGTTAAGGTAAATAGAAGATATTTTTACTACTCAAATACTGGTATATGTAGAATGCAGGCTTACAACAGAGGCAGAAAAAAGTGATATAACATCGAAGATAAGTCATCTTTGTGGTGGAATTCTTACTAGGACAATGTACTAAAAAAGGTATGCCAAGGGTATACCACATGAAATAGGGATATATGCAACTATTTCCATGCAATGGAAAATTAGTCTATATTGCCAAAAACTAAAGAAAGACAACTAACCCAAGTCAAATAAAGCATCTACCATGAAATTTGAAAGAACCAAAAATGCATTTGCATCTGTAACTTGTTACCTTGCATGACATAAATTTCTAAAAGTTGACTGCAAAATCTTGTGGGCTTTCACCCTGAAAATTCAGAACATATTTGCCTTAAATATTTGCCATTCTTTATTTCCTTGTGAGTTATCATGAACACCAGCGATAGAAAATTAATAAAGATAAATCAAAAATTGTACAAGGAATTGCTAGAGTTAGCAACAAAAGATACCAGCTGAAACACAATGTCATAGCACTTGTATGTGGTAAAGGAAAGGAGGATGCTGGGAGAGGTGAAATAAATCTGGGATAAGCAGTTAATGGAGATACTATTTAGATTATTTGCGCTAATTTTCCAACATACCATTATTTGAAATTGTGCACAATTCAAACAATTTCCTTTGATTCTTCCTTCTGCCAAAAACTAAGTTGTAGCAAAATAAGATTCTGTTTTGTCTTTTTAATCCAAGCATATATAATGAATTTCTAAAAGGAAACAGTGAATGGCTGAAAATTGTAAGCCTATAGGACAACAAAAGTGTTATTTTTGGGGGGTTTTTCCACATATGACAGGTTAAATTGTATCTGTGTCTCTAAGTATCCTGTTTAAGGTTTTGCTCATCACTGCTGGGGAAAGGCATCAAGGCATCTCATTTAGTTGATCTGAGGGATAAATAAAGTAACCCAGCTCTGTTATCTTTTGTACACTTGTAAAAACTGTGTAAGTAAACCTTCCACACACGTGTGTGTGTGTGTGTGTGTGTATATATATATATAAAGTTTGTAGCAATTTCATGCTCAGATAGTTTGAGGGTTCTGTCCTTTCATGGAAGCTTCAAGTGAGACCCTTTATTTGCCTATGTGAAATTATTTTCTCGTCTTTCTTCTCAGACATGCATCAGTTCATGGTCAAAGTCTGTTTGCTGCATTGATCCATCTTTAATTTTAGCTTTGGAGATATTTCCTGTAATCCCTCAAAACTGTGTGGCTACAAAAATAGGTGTGTTGGTGTTCCTTTTGTTCAGCTCTTTGCTTGCATCTTTTTACAGCACAAAGACAGATAAGAGCTTTAGCACTATAAATATTTTATATGAGCACTATACTTCTTTACTTTCTGATTTTTTTTGTACTACTTCTTTTCCATATGGAGTATTTTGGGATGACATCAACTATGAAACACTAGAGACATAACAGATGATTTAGCAGATGCATAGTGTAGGTTCCTGGAATCAGAGCTGCTCCAACCACCAACTTTTATTTTCCATCAGGACACCAAAACTAGGGAATTACACCCTTTTTTTCCCCATAAATTTAAGGAAATTGGATATAATTATACATCTATTTTGCAATTGCTTCATTGTAATTAGAGCCAAACATCATAAAAAAAGACCTTACCAAAGGCATTTGAAATTTGGAAAGAGATCGCCTGTTGTATGGGGGAAGGTGATGAAAGATGGCAACAGTATTTCACAATGGGTTGGACAAAAACCAGAGAGAAGAAAACCCTGAAGTGCATGCTCCTGAAATATTCTGGGTATATACTAAATTTGTATTGCATTTATAATAGTTTTTCAAGTTAATAATATTTTTTAATCATTATTTTTGAAAAGAAATGTATGAATTTTTATTCCCCAGGTTCTCAATAAAGTGTGTAGCTGCTCATGAAGAACATGAAAAAAACATCATTTAAAACAACAAAGGAATATCATTAAAATCAACAAAACCAAGAAATATCATTTAAGATGCAGACAATTTTCTGAAAACTTGAAACTTTAAATATTTCAGGAAATCCATGATTTCTAGTTCTATCAATTACTAAGTATTTCAATGAGGTTGCCTGTGTATGAAAACTGTATTTTCATAACTAGAACCTAATTACATTGTGTTGAAACACATTTTAAATTCATCTTTATCCGTTTAAGGGGTTTTATTATTTTCTTTTGTTTGTCTGTATTTCTGCAAGGGGAAACCTGACAGGTGTCTCACACAGGGTTTTTTTCAGATGCATGATGGTGCAAAAGGACCACAGATGTCAGAATGGTGTCATTATGGAAACAAATTCTACATTTCCAGTGGAAAACCGCCTTGACTATGTTTTGCTCAAAACCACTGCCTGCTGTCTGCTCCAGCTTGCCTGAATAATCTTTTAAATTTCCACTGTGTCTGAGATAGCTTTATGTCTTCACAAATCAGTGTGCTGAGATTCAGTATGTTTTACCCTGGGCACATTTATCTTATAGCAACAACTTCCTGTTGTGAAGCAGAACCAAGGGGAACCATTTGTCTATGTGCAGTTAAGACCTTGAACACAGATTGCGCCACTCTCGGAGCCCCTACTTGTTTGTGAGCAAGGCCCCTGCTTTGCAAATTGTGACTTCTCTTTTTATAGTGTAATTTGGGAAAAAAATGTTGGTGAGTCATTTCTTAATTTATTGTACTTATTATATTCTACCACCAGCTGCCAAATAATTTGTAGAGATGCGTTATCTTTTTGTGAATGTGCCCTAAGAGAGAGACAAATGTAGAAAGACTGTTTGTTAAGTGTATGACAAAGAAAAACAAATACTGTCTTCTGGAAAGCAATTAAAATAGATCATCTCTCTGGTGTAAAGAATTAATTAGGGAAGAAGCAAAAGTAGCATTTTTATTTAACCTCAGGAAAAAAATCATTAATTAATACAATAAAAATCAATTTAATGTTTAATTACATGTGTTAAGCATAGTTCAGTGCAAAGCCTGGCTTTACCTTCAGTATCCAGATCCTCCTCCAGGACTGCCTTTCAAACACCTTCAAACATTTCTATGCCCTCCATTTTGATTTAGACTCCTCTTGATTTCAGGTTCTTAACTCAAAACTGGGGTGCTTCTGATTCAGGGACCTGTGTTTTACTCACTGATTCAGTCTTGGCTCTTGGTGCGTGGAAGGGAATCCTTAGGTATTTGTCTACCTAATTCCTCTGTGTTTTATTAGACATCCCATAATACATGTCAGGGTGACTAAAACTTCAACTAGTCAGGAAAAAGAAATGGTGGTAATGTACTTTGTAGAACACTACATGAGTACTCATTGACAAGAGAGGAGCTCTGAGCTTTTCTTGGTTATTTCACATAAATTAGGCCAAGGTGGTTGTAATACCAGTTTTGCAAAAATTGAGAGATCTTCTATGGTGAAACTCAACTAGTATTTGGGGGGCGAATGGGATATGTTGAATTCTCTTGAGTGCAAATTCAGAAACCTGATAGTTTAAATAAACAGCATAGATTAAAAAGCAGAATGGATGTGAATGTGGAACAAAAAATCCCACTACATCTGATAGCCCAAAAATAAATTAAATGAGGCTTACATGAGGTGTATCTCCAGCAGAGTTTCTTGGATAAACAGTTTTGCAGCACAATTTCCAAAAAGAATCATTATTCCTTAGGAAAATATAAGACGCCTTTTTTTTTCTGTTTGTTGAAGAAGTTGGTGTTCAATATTTTAGACTCAGATGTCTCCTTCAGAGACCATGGCATCACAGAAGATGAACATTGAAAGCAAAAAACTGAACTCTTGGAGTCTGATATGCTTTTAGTTCAGGAGCTGGATTTGATGATCCTTGTGGACTCCTTCCAATTCAGGATATTCTATGATTCTATGAAAAATGACTTTGTATAAAACATTTTTTTTTCTTTTGGATGAAGAGTGCCTGAAGAAAGGGTATATAGACTCAAATTAAAAGTTACTGAAATTGACAAATTCATTCTAAAATTGTACAGTATTATTAATCATCAATACCCAAATAACCTTCTTGTAACACATTTTATTATTTTGCTCTAGAAGGCAATGGTACTTTTGTTGTTTCCACTGCTGTAATAATGCTTATATTACTAACAAAATCTTTGCTTTTTAGGGAAATATCACCTATATATGTATGACTGAAAAGTATTTCATTACAGTGATGACTTTTAAAACCTAATTAGAAAGTTTAAGCTAGACCAGAGCAACTCTATTACTTTGTATTTCTTTTAATGAAATTTTTTTTCTCCTCATATTTCATTTCCATTGAGCCCAAATATAATGAGGGTGGTAAGAAGGCTTATTATTCTCTATATCTCAGTAATTAATTATCATAACTTTATTAGTGATGATTTAGAATCAATCTCATTATTTTGAATCAGTAATGTAATTAGTGTCAATATGATTTCTGGCAGGTGAACTCCAGGTTATCAAAGTCTTAACAGTTGTTTTTTTCTTTAATAGCTTAACATTTTCCTCTTTGTATTTCTGTACATGCGTTTTCTTTTATATTTACTTGACTGATCACTGCAAAAATAAAAAAAGACCCATTTAGATAGCTTATTTTACTAATATGGAAATATTCCTCTGGCAACAGTAACTTCATCAATGACCATTGAAAATGAACCTGTTAACAACCTCTTGCAAACAAACTTTTTTACCTGTAACATTAACAAGAAAATTTTCAAAGCAACATTTTTTTTTCTTGGTTGGTTTTTTAATCTCAAGTCATAAATAGATGTTATTTCACAACTATGTCTTCATGATAAATAAAAAAAGGAGACTGATTCTCCCACTTGATATCCAGTCTGGGTGGTTCCACCAAATTTTACAGAATGTCTAAGGTTGGAAGAGACCTCTGGAGATCATCTAGACCAACCTCCCTGTTCAGCGCCCGCCAGAGCACATAAATTGGGATTGCCTTCCAAGCAAAAAGGAGACAAATGCTGCACTAGCCACATCAGAAAACAATGAATCAATTCTCTGAATTTCTAAAATATTATATCATTATTTTTCTAATGAGGCACCTTTTTCCTTCCTGCACTGATCCATGGAATGAAGGAATGCATTTGGAAAAAATCCACTGTTGATCATATGGGAGCATCGTATCTCAGTGATTCAGCTATAACTGGGCTGCAGGATAAGTATTCTTGGCACATGTAGCCTGTGTCTGCATTGGTGAGGTTAATAGGGTCAATGAACAGATAAAATGGCCCATGGCATGATTTTTGGCTTGCTCAACCAACCTGGTCCCAAGTTTCCTGCAAGGTGCAGGAGTTAGCCCTGACAATGGACTTTCCCAGTGGTCAGTGTGGTGAGACTGATCTGTCATGGGGTTAAAAGGAACTTAAAATGATGGATACTGCTCCTGTGTGAAAGGTGGTCTCAGGGTCAGATAGCAAACATCTCAGTTAACATAGCAGTAACCTAGAGAAGAAATCTTATTTTCCTAATTTATTTAATCTCAGATTCATCAGAATGCTTAGAGAGCAAAGAAGTTCTTCTTTTCTGTCGTCATCTAATTTTAGTAGCCTGTATTGTCCTCTTAATTTTCCTCCTCCAAAGCCAACCAAGCTTTCAAAGGTTATTTTTTACTCATTGCTATAAAGTAAATTAGAAAGTGTCAGCACGATTTCTTCTTGATGTGATGTGAATACCAAAGACTGAACGATATTATGGTTATATTACTATGTTTGCCAGGAATAAATGAATGAGTTCTTCTCTGTGTAACATAATCAGTTTGACTTTGCTCTCACACCAAATCAGTGGAAAGCAAAGAATTTGAGAGATCTGCAGGCAAAACCTCTTCTGTTAATGACATCAGGACTCACTGCAGTTGCACCATTTTATAGGGTGAAAGCCACTAAAAATATTTTTTTGTTCAGGGGAGTTGTGGAGGGTTGGGGGTGCATGGACTTTCTTGCTTTTTAATAGGCATGTGTTGTCATGCCTATTAAAAAGTAATTTGATTTCGTTGTCTTCTGTATTTATTAGTGTTTCTTTTCAGAATTTAATGCAACAATAATCTTTTAAATATATGCATGATCTTTTCTTGTTTTTATACAGATTTTATTTATTGTTATTATACAGATAAGAAAAATATTTGTCTAACTGGCCAACATCAAAATGTAAAAGAAGCATTTATTTTTTCTGCTTTATAGGACAGAAGCCTTTCAAAGCATTATTGTAAACATTATGGTTGTGACCAATGTATGGTGACAAGCAAAGGATAAGAACAGGACAGGAAGGTGAAGGATGTTGAGAGCAACTGCCTTTAGCATTGGTTGATTGCATCCTTTGGTCTGTCCAAATAAGTGTTCATTACTAAGTTTTGGTTTTACTTCTACAATGATATAAAGACCTTAAATGTTGCATAAGCTCCCCATGGCTTGTAGAGGTGAACGTCAGACCTATCCTCACACTTTCTGCATGAGTTTCTATTATCCACATATTGTGTCATTGAGACTTCATTTGTTTTCTCTCTAAAGTAATACTGATTTGCTATGGCTAAGTTCTTCATGGCATATTACGCTTCAGAGTTTGGTTAATGTAATGCACAGAAAGAGCAATCTGGCATTTTTACAGTCTCAAAAATAAAAGTATATAGTCCATAGCAAAAAAAACCAAAAAAAAACAACCCAATAAAACAAATTATATGTGGACACTAACAAAGAGAATTATTGACTGAGAACATGGACAAAGAGCAAGATGAACTGAGAAAAAGTCCTTCAAAAACCAAAGAAGGAGGAGGAATAAAGACAATTCCTTCAATCATAGCAAATTGTCCCAACACAGTCCAATTTTTCTGATTTCCACTGTAGGATTTTGTCACTAAGATTTCCCAGGATTTAAGATAATACTGATCTTAGCCTTAACAAAAAGGAGGCTACAACTGCTTCCTGTGCTGGAAGTGCACAATAATCCTCTAACTACTTTTGTCTTACGATTGAATGACACCTTCCACTACAGCATCAACAGTGTAAAACTGAACGAGCAGCTTTCACACACTATTGTTCCAGTAACGTGTGCTTTAGTGCCCCTAAGGGTGTATTTATGGGGATAGGCCAAATGATTCCAGAGGAGCTATAACTGTCTTTTAAATCAATGATGCCTGCAGTGAGGAGTCCCTAGGCTCTCATTGACACTGTCATCCCAAACAGCTCCCTTGACACCTGCACTGAGGGAGATCTTCCATTTTCAATGGTAGACCGGGAGCCTGGCCACAGAAACCCGGCTACAGCATTGCCTCTGTTAAGTTGCAATCAGCCCAATATTACCACTGAATGAAAAATTCTACTAGCAAGTGTAGATTCTGAAAAACTTATCTACCATGCAGTGTCTGCTTTGTAGTGTGATTAAGGCAAGTAAAAACACTAACACAAAAAATCCTGGGATTTTTAATTAAGCAACATTTAAAAGATATGTCCCTCATAAGTAAGAGAAAAAAGGTAATAATTTTTTTAAATCTATCTTTCAAAACAGGTAGAACAATTATAATTTTGCCTTCTTGGAGATTATTAAAGCTCTGTCTATTCCCCTTGCTCTAAACTAGCTTGAAGGAGATAAAACACATGCACATGGCACATACACAGGAATTTTTATGCAAAAGACGATCGCAAAAGATAAATGCATGTCTCCTAATGGAATAAATTTACTTTCTTTGATAAGATATGAAGAGAAAAAGATATGAAAATCGCATTTACACAAAGGCATAAATAAAAATCTAGAAGCATTAGATATAAAACCACATTATATACATTCCTAAGTGATGCATGTCTATTTTGGTATTAGAAATGAAATTTTTAACACTACTTGTGGATCTTAGTAGCAAAAGCTGCTATTAATCACATTCTTCAGGAACTACTCAGGAATATTGTACAGCATAGCTGTGACAAGAGTGGAAGAAAACTATAGTTGTCCATTTTACTTACATTTTGTATTAAATAAGTGTTTTTACTTGCTTAAGGACAGCCTGCAGTTCTGCATGTCAAACCAGTGCCTTTTAGGAACATGACATATTGGAGAGACAAAAATTACACTGTGAAATGCAAGCGTCTGCTGTGTACACACAGTCTTGGACATCTCAGGTCTTTATTATAGTCAAAGGTCAGTTAATGTTTCCAAAGTGGAAAGTAAAATATTTGGTTTGGTGCTTTTTTAATTTTTTTTTTCCTTTTTTAATATTTACATGCAGAATTTCAACCAGAAGTACCCAATGTACCCATACAGGGCTCAGGTGTGCCATACAGCTTCAGGTGTCTCTGACAGACAAATATTACTTTTTTTGCTAAGCCAGTCAGATATGATGCGAAGTCTGGAAGTGTATCCTCCAGCACCCCCGGCTAAAAATCATTTCTGTGGTAGCACCCGGGAGTTAGCATCAGTTGTATCCAAATATGAGCTTTGCACTGCCAAAGTTCAAAGTTACATAACTTCTTCCTTAGATGACCACTTGAACTGCTCCTGTTCCTTCTCACAAACTGCACTGACAGGAAAAATCTCATTAGAAAAAAAAACTTTAAATGAAATCCTTCCAATTTAAAGTTTAGACTCTATGGTCAAACATCTCCTTCAAGAGACTGGATAAGATTTTCTGAAGAACAGATTTGTGAGCAGCCAGTTTCTAAGCCAGTTTTACTGAAATTACTCTGACTTGTACAAGTGCATAAATATTATTTGCAAGAGGAACTGAAACTTGAGAACCGACCTCCAAGGTGAATATCCTTATAGTTTATCTGCTGGAGCAGTCTTGCCCTTCCACCTTCCCAGGACATTTATCCTGCAAAGTCAAAAATTTTACGTGGAAAATTTCTGTGTAAACAGAATCAAACAAAAATTGATTTCAGCAAACAAGGTATATTTGCTTGCTTACATATTGGTATAGCACAATTTTTTTTTAATATTTGAAAAGTAATTAATTGTTCACAGCATGCAATTTTCTTCTAGTAAATGTAATTGTCTAAGTTATACCTGAAAATTCTATTCATTATAGTCCTACTAAATCAATGTCTTTTATGGATCACATACTTTCTAGTAATATGCTTGAAATAATGAATGCTTGTTACTGTAGTGCAAGGAGAGGGTAAGTTAGTCAGTCAAGAATGTTAACATCTCAGATGAATTATTTTTTATTTGCTTACAACAAATAAAAAGGTAGAGTTAAGCTTGTTACTTGCAGGGCACATTTAACAGACTAAGAAGATCTCTTCCTTGGAATCCTAACATGGCCAGAGTTCAGATAAAAACCAAGGCACCACGCAGTGTTAGGTTGCTATGTGCATACTTGCAAAAGGAAAATTCATTGCTATCTTGCAGTTTGGGGAAGAAAGAGATCATAAAAGAGTTCAGGTACGAAAGTTAAACCTATGGAAATCTTGTATGAAGGTCTTCAAAGGCTTTTCCCTCTGACTATCTATGACAAGCTCAGGAACATGTATATAAAATAGGCTGCTTCAGCAAACACCAAATGTGAGGGAAAATTATACTCTGACCACTTGAAGTGTCATATCTTTTGTTATTTACTGGCTCCATGTTTCCATTTCAGAAATCAATTTCTCTTGATGGAATTTGTGTATATGACTTTTTATCTAATGATATGTTTTTTAGCTTCATTTGAAAAATGCAAGAAAGCCTTGAGAATTTCTTTTGTCTTTTGTCATCTCAGCTTGAGGATGAGCGTCATTTTAATTTCCCTTTTCCTTTTCTCATTTTTGATAGAATGATTTTATCTTTCAGGACTAGGCCTCAGAATATTGCAAAGCTGGTTTTTTCAGAGTCTGAGAACAGTGATATTACTAAAATGCAACATTAGCTAATTTTTTAATGAACAATGCAAAGTGCAAGTAAAAAAAACCTTTAGACCCTTTAAAGCCACCTTTCGTGGTTTGGAGCAACAAATCAGATTTCACTTTTTAGAAGTGAAAGTCTCTTTAGAAGACTTTAGAAGTCCCTTTAAAACCAGATTCTATTGTGATCAGCTCTAGGCTGGGGAGGCAGCACATTAAGCTGAGAACCTTAGAAGAAGGAGGAGGGAAAGCACTTTACAAAGGAGTAAAACCACCTGCCTTAACATGCATAGTCAGTTTAGAGGTCCTAAAAGTCATTCATGCTTGCATCCTGGTCAAGACTGTACCCAAATATCCATTAGAATTTTCGTAATCATCAGTTGAGTTCAAATATTGGGTTGAATGAGCACTTAATGCATCACATCATCCTTGAGGAGAGATGCAGCAGCATAAGAAAGGTAAGTGTGCTGGTTTCAGCTGGGTAGAGTTAATTGTCTTCAGAGTGGCTGATATGGGGCTGTGTTTTGTATTTGTGCTGAACACAGGACAGCCCTGATAACACAGAGATGCTTTTGTGGTTGTTGAGCATGGTTTGCACAGTGCCAAGGCCTTTTCTGCTTTGGTACTGCTGTGTTGGTGAGGGGGCTGGGGGGATGCATGGGAGGTTGGGAGGAGACACAGCCAGGACAGGTGACCCCAGATGACCACTGGGATGTTCCAAATCATATGACATCATGCTCAGTATATAAAGTGGGGGGAAGAATGAAGAAGGGTTGGGGGGACATTTGGTGATGGATTTTGTCTTCCCAAGTAACCAGTAAGAGTGATGGGGCCCATCTCTCCTGGGGATGGCTGAGCACCTGACTGCCCATGGGAAACAGTGAATTAATTCCTCGTTTTGCTTTGGTTGTGTAGATTTGATTTCCCTATTAAACTGTCTTTATCTCGACATATAAGTTCTCCAGCTTTTGCCTTTCTGGTTCTCTTCCCATGTGAGTGACCATGAGGTTCCATGGGGCTTGGTTGCTGACTTGGGTAAAACCATGAAAAAAAGCTATTCAGATTTAGCTGTGAATTTCCACACTTCTGTGAAGGAAAAACATTATTATATCTACATAACTGTAGATATTTTTTAAAGCTATCAGACTTAAACACACTGGTATCACAGAATTAGTTTCTTTCAGCTGCTCATTATATGACTTAGTCTCCCAACTCTTCACCAGCTTAATTGCCCTGCTCTGGCCACCTCCAGCACCTCAATGTCTTTTTGAATGAGAGGCCAAAAACTAAACACAAGACTCAAGGTGTGGCCTCACCAGTGCTGAATACAGGAAGACATTCACTGCCCTGGCCACGCCTGCTCAGTCCTGGCTCATGTTCCATTCCAAATACTCTGCCCTCAGCCTCTAGTGCTGCCTGGGGTTCTTGTGACTAAAGTGCAGCACCTGCTACTCTGATTTTTGACCCATTTTGTTGATCTCAGCCCACGGATCCAGCCTGTCCAGATCTCTCTACAGAGCCTTCCTTCCCTTCAGCAGATCAACACTTGCGCCCAACTTATGTCGTCTGCAAACTGACTGAGTATGCAATCGATCCCCTCATCCAGGTCATCTACAAAAACAGTAAACAGGACTGGACCCAACACACATCCCTGGGGAATCCCACTAGTGACCAGACACCAACTGGATGCAATTCCCTTCACCACTACTCTCTGGGCCCATCCATCCAGGCAGTTTTTAACACAGAGAATAGCACACCTGCCCAAGCCATGGCCTGCCAGCTTCTCCAGAAGAATGCTGTGGGAGACAGTGTCAAAGGCTATGCTGAATTCCAAGTGGAAGAGGATTCTAAAATTAATGGCTTCTGGTTAACTGTCATCTGGCTATTATACATAATTATTGCAAAATGTAATGTTTAAAAATGGAAAGGAGAGAAGTGTACAAATCCTGTAAGATTGTAAAGCAGAGTAGGAAACTTGGAAATTCAAAGTAGAATTCCGAACATACTGGAGGACCACATCCAAGTACTTTAAAGGAAATTATTTAGGTTTCAGAAACAGAGGGCTTATACTAAGTATTTAAGAGTACTAATTAATAAGCATTGATGTTGACCTTGGCCAGAGTTTAAGAGTTTAATAGTGTTTCTTTCTCATTCATACACTAAAGAAAAAAATTCCAAGGCCTGATTGGACTTGGCTGCTAGTCTTCTTGAGGGAAGACTGACTCATATTTCTAAGTGAAACTTATGGTATGAATCTCGTCATCTAAATTTAGCCCTCTAAGAGATAAGTATCTGGTCCAAGCTAATCAACCAGTCAGTCATACAGTCAGGAGAAAGTTTCCATTTTAATGATGATTTATTCTATTTATGGTATGCCCTTATTTCAGTACTAAGCAGATATGACTTCAAAAATTCTTCTTCTCTCAGCACTGACTATATAGAAAATTCAGATCATTCCCTTACTCTAGATATTTCCTTTTTAGTTATACAAAATGTTAAAGAATAAACCTCAATTGAACGAAGTAAAGGCTTTGAACTACTGTCAGTTTTCATTAATCAATCCACAAGGTTTATATACAACCAAACAGAGAATGCATTGCCAGATCAAAAAACCCTTTCAAACTTCCATTTTTTTTCTCTCTACAATGCTGTTTTCAATGCCTGGTAGAAGCCCTTTCTCACCCCGATAAGCAATAGCCTGAAAGCTGATTCATTGTTTCTCACAGCAAACTCAGTGGATAGCTCAGTATAAATCATACCATTTTTGTGGAACTACTTAGTAAAACTTCTATGCATGAGTTGGATCTTTCCTAAATTCAAAGTTACTTTTCATGTACTGAGATTTGGGCTTCTGAGACATTTGTTGCCTGGAGGGTAGAGAAGGGATATGGAAAATCCGCCTTGCTTCACTACTTTCCTCTCATTTATATCAAAAAGACTCACAACTGAGTCTCTTCCCCGTTTGTTTGCTGTAGTACAGTGCTTCTGAAACATCTGCCAGAGCTACAGATATTGCAGCACCAGACTTTGATTTATGCCTACATATTGCATTAAACATGTTATGCATTGGCTTGTGCAACCCTTTAATCAGTCAGCAACTTAAGCAGAGTCCATCTGTATTCCTGTAGTGCATTAACTTGTAGGCTATTTCAGAATTTCCGATTTGGTCCTTGACCTCTCAGAGGGATAATTATGAGCTACAAAAGCACACACTAGTTTTCACATATTGCAATTTCAGGAAATTGGAGTTTTAATCTCTCATTAGAAATATAGCATCTAGAAATTAATAGACAAAAATTGTGGAATAGGACTACACTGGCATTTATGACATTGAAATATTTTTTTCTTTCACCTTTTTTGGGGATTTATCTCAAAATACTTAAATAACTTTTTTTGTGATCAGTTTTTATTGAACTTGGAAAACAAGCTTTTCTACACTTCAATCTACCATCCAATAAATGTGATTATTGTCTTACTCCTTGATTTTTTGTTTAAATTCTAAATAGATATAACTCATTATTTTGATTTTAACACTTGCATGATTTTGAAGTCCTATACATATCCTATCTAGTGAACAGAGCTCCCTAGCTTTGTCCACTATATAAATTTCACAGGCAAACCTAAAAATTCTATTGCTTTGAACAATTGATGCACAACAACATCTGTAGACATTCATTTCAGAATGCCATTAATAACATTACACAATCCTTTTTCATTTAAAATCTTCTTATTATCACAATATTGCTCAGGAATATATTTTACTGAATAAGAAATCTGCTTTCAGAGAAATCATTGTGTTCTGTGGACGGAAAATTAAATGTCATGGTCAATCTTGTCTTATTACATTTTCCATTTTAAATGGGAATGTAGCATGGCTATTGAATGAGATAACTTATTTTCAGTATTGAGTCTCAGCTGAGACCTTAGAGATAATAATGTTGTTACCCATACTAAAAATATTACAGCTGTAATTTTTGGGTGCAATACAGTACTGTGAAGAAGCTGAACTGATAGAGAGATTCAGCATGAAGAACTGCAGATGGTCAAAGTGTTAAGAAAACTTAAATCTACAAAGTGTTTGCAGTTTGAGCAAATAGGGCTGGAAATCTTCTACAGTAAGCAACATTCCAGTCAATCTAATATCAAAGAGTTTCAGTTACTGAGTTCACTGAAAAAAACTGATGCAAAATGAGAACCTTTAGGAGGAATAAACATTAAATCCAGCTAAACACTAGATCTTAGAACAGTCTACAGTCTACTTAGTCTTAGTTAGAAAATGCTTATCTCAGGAAATAGGCTGAGGGCACAAGGGATCCACAGTCAGAAAATCATTTAACTGTTCATTCAGCTAGAACAGTGTGAGTCTAGCCACTAAGATTTAAGCCCACATTTAAAGAACCTGTTTCACCAAAAACTAGGCATATATCAGTAAAAAAGACCCTGGGAGGAAAAGTCATGATTATATAAAAAATAAACAAAACAATAAACCCCCCCCTTTAATGAAATATTTTTTCAACTATTTAGATCAAACAAGGTAGAAAACAGTTCTTCAAAGTGCTTCAAAGTACTATAATTTGAAACTACTTTGAAAAACTATGCGAAATGAATCCCATCAGGCTGGTCCTATTTCTTATTGAAACACAAAATTGCGCTGCTCTACCTATGAGAATAGTTACCTTTTGAAACACTCTATCCAGATCAAGTTACAGTGTAATTTTGTTATGACTGCTACATTTACAGCAACCGATCATAATCAAGAGAAAAGGACAAAATAAAGGGGACTGCAACGTCACTTTGATTACCCCTTTCACACTCTAAACATGCAAGCATCTTAAGAGCAGTCAAGAATCATACAATGAAGACAATCTGGTTACTTTTAACTACGGAAAAATCAATGACAAGGAAAAAAATTACTTAAGCTGGGAATGCCTTAAAGGTCCCTTCCAACCCAAACCCTTCTGTGGTTATACGATTCTATATTTGATCATATCTGTTTAATGACCAAAGCCCCCACCACCACCCCCTCAAAAAAAAGCCCAAAACAAAAAACAACCAAAAAACCCCACAAAACCCCCAGACATAACATACTGTTCAATTTCACTTTCTACTGTCAGGTTTAAATTTGAAACTGCGTAGCATCACTATGAAGATTCATGCCTATCTTTAGGTGAGAAATTGCTTTGTAAGTATGGCACAAAAGAGCAGTGCCAGCCTACAGGTTTTTTTTTCATAAGCTACAGGCTCAACTGATGGAGTTTTATTAGGCATAAAGAATCAGCTCACATTATTTCTACTTCTACTAATTTTGTGGGTGGTAGTAATTAGCAGAGGATTTGGCAGACAGCTGGGGGCAGAACAGTAACCTCTTAAGTGGCCTTACATGATTCTCTAAAGCTCATTTGTCAGAGTCATTAAGCTTGTCTGTATAAAGACATCCATTAGCAGAGTCTTGCCCTAGTCATGCATCTTTTGAAGCACCTTTGTTAGAGATTTGCTGTCATGGTTCACGCAGAAATACACAAATGAAATCTACTATGATAATGACTAGATCTAAAATTAAGAGAGCTAAACCCACATTCGGTGTTACATGTTGCTTATTCTTGTGTGCTACTTGTTCTTTGGAGTAGAAAAAAAAGTGTTTTGGAGTAGGAAATGGTTCTTCAGACTGGATTTGTGAAATACATAGCACAGAAATGGTTCAGAATGACAACTGCAACCATTGCACAGTAACTGCACTTAAAGTTATCAGTATTTTGCAATGCACATTTGCAACAGAGAGGAGCTAAGGCCATCTCCAGCCCATAAATCAACATTAAAACATTCAGATGCAGTTTCAATCTATTCCAATACATGAATCATCTGTTAGGAAAGAAATGATGAGGGTAAGAGGCAACTGTTGCACAGGAAGTTCTGCCTGAACATGAGGAAGGACTCCTTTCCTGAGTGGGCGACTGAGCACAAGAAGAGGTTGCCCAGAGAGGTTGTGGACTCCTCATTGCTGAAGATATTCAAGAACCATTTGGATGCAATCCTGACCTGTGCCCTCAAGGACGACCCTGCTTAGGCAGGGAGGTCATACCTGTGTTTTCTGCAAGGTCTAAATTCCAGCTACTGGAGAATCACTGGTGGCCACAATGCCCCCAGGTCTAGCTGCCCAAGGTTGGAGGGACAGAGTGTGTATTGTACAGGCATTAAAAAGTACAAGCAACAGTGCATGGAGGAGAAACTTTGGGATGCAGATGCCATAGGAAGCAGTGGGAGAAACCAGGGTGTATTGGGGTGTAAGTGCAAGCAATGGGAGAAGGATCTGTCTGGGGGCAGTGTTCTACCTGGGGACACTGTTCCACCTCTGCCAGCCTGTGTGTGAGGCCATGCTGGTGGCGTCTGTGAGTGTGTGTGCTGGAAGAGGGGCATCTCCAGGTCCTGGAGGGCTTGAAAATTCTCACAATATTCTTAATCAGGGTTAAATTTAGCTTTCTTTTATTTTTCCCCCTGGAATCTCTTTCTAGTAAGAATATCAGCAGAACATCATGTCATATAAAAAAATGTATGCAGAACAGAAATTTTCCTAAAGCAAGACACAAATCCAAAATAAAATCAGAGATCACTTAAAACAAAATTACTTATTGCAAGTCTTCTTAAAGCAATAGTAAAGATACAGATACAGGTTCCAAACCACTCTAATTACAATTTTGCTTTTTTGAAATGCCAAATATTTCTATTTCATCTATCAATTTATTATCAATCATTTAAATTTATTTGATCTTTATTCTGACATCCTAGCAAGCAAATACAGAATAAAACTCAAAATAAAGTCACTAACTAATTCCTTCTGGAAGTGCAATTGGCATTTTTTAAACTATATTAATGTTTTTGCTTCCCTTTTCAATAGGGCAGACTGCGTACTTCAGAAAAATATCTGGTTGCCACTGATAAATATTAAATTATTGGACACTCAAGGATTCAGAGCATTTAATTTATATCTTGATGAATATCTGCAATATGTAGTTGTGCTTTTGAACTTTTAAAAATGGAACTTAAAAGGATTAAGTCTCTCCACTGCAGAGTACTACTTCATAAAGTTCCAGTAAATGTATTTAAATAAGAAGAATTTATCAAGGAGAGTAATTTCTAACTGATATTTTGAACATCTCATATATTAATTGCAGGGCAGTAGTTCAGACATCAGCTGACAATAGTTTGATTAACCTTTTGAGAAACACTGTCCTTTTATACAGTATATTAAATCAATTGTTTCATTCTGAGGAGGGACAAAATGTCATAATGAAACAATTAGGTGGTAAGTGATGAAATAAATTGATCAAGAATGTATTTGATACTAAAACATCATATTTCATAATATATTGAAGAAATATTGTCAGTGAACTTACTAATTCACGATGGGCATGGTATTATTTTGATTTTGGAAGGACTGTAAGGTATCCTTAAAATTGCATTTTTTTCTTGAAAGAGGAAATAGTTTGCAATGAATTGATACTCCCTTGGGTTTGTGCCTAGTATATTTGGAGTAATATGATTTATTAATTTGATTAATTTCATAAAAAAAAACAGCTCCAATTTTACAAAAGAGGCTGGGACCTAATACTCATTGACCTCAAATATCAATTATTTTACAAAATACATTTTAAATTATCTTTCTCTGATCTCATAAGGTACCAGCATCTAAGGGTATGCATTAGACTAGCAAGTCTGTCTGTAGGTTGGATTCAGTACTATGACTTTTATGAACAAGTTTCTAATGTTCAAGGTCGTGTTGTGTGGGGCAACATGAGCAAACCAGTCATGTGAAGGATGCTCCTGCTAATGGCAGGGTGGTTGGAGTAAATGATCTTTAAATTTTCCAACCATTCTAGGGTCTATGATAATGCTGGAGCCCGGGCTACAAGCAAGTCTCTGTCTCTGGACAAGTCCTTGAATCCTGCCTGGTCTCCTGACAAATCAGTCACGATGGGAATCCTGTCAGAATATGGGAGATATGCATTAGATCTTTGAAAAACAGCCTTGCCTTTCTTCTGTAGTTTCTGTCTACCTAGCCTCCCTAGACTGCAAAAAGAAGTAGTAGTTTAAAAGTAGTAATAGTTTAAAAGAAACATATCTATAAGGGAAAATTCATATTTTTCCCCAACAGTTATTAGTTACTTAACAGTAATTTCGCATTTGTGCCACTAAAATTTAGATTAAAACAAAACCATTTTTGTATATTAACCACCAATATCATATTACGGTTTTCTAAGACTCTCTGCAATGCCACTTTCAACTTGTAGTTTTAATCCAAATGTCTCAAATGACATTATTAACAGTTATGCTAAGATGCAGTGTTACCTTTTTGTTTCCTAAGCATAGAACTTGCAAGAGGAAAATTAAATAAGTTGATCAATACTTGCTGAAATTCCTACCTCAGATGTGACGCCAGTGCTGATGAAGCAGTGCTTTGAGCACAAGGAATCCTACAGTTTAAGGAATTGAATATTCCTGGCACTGAGCTGATGGAATAATTTTGCACCAGAAGAATGTGAAATAATGATAAATTCAAATAATATTAGGTTTCTTTTGTATTCCAGGACATGTAAGAATACAGAGATTAGAGAAGCATAACAAGAAAGGTGAAACAAATTCTGAATTTTAATAGGGACATTGAATAGCATCCAAATATGAATTTAGGGGTATCTTCAATCATTTTGTGGTATCATTTAGTTCATTAAGAGTCTGAACCTGCCTGACTCTCACCTCAAAACTGTCTTGAACAATCAAAATTATATCAACACATGATTCCCAAAGATGCATAATCCTGAATTTTTTAATTCATTGTTTTGAGACACCAATGAGCGACCAGAGATGAATCAAAGAGCCCTGCTGAAACACATGCTCTCACACCTGTAGTAGAAGAACAGAGGGAAGAAATCTGCGGTGGTATTCCATTTCATTTACAAAAGAATTAGGTCAGAATTACCATAGAATTATAATGGTTATCAAGGCTCATATCCTATTATTGTAGTAACAGTGACCATGTTGTACAGTGATTTTCATAAATTGAGTTCTGTCTTCAAAGTATCTTAGTTTTTCCTATTTCACATTGCTCCTGGAAAAGCTTTTCCCACACTGAACATCTTTTTGCCAAATAAAAGCAAATATTTTTTTTTAAGAAACTTTTTTTCCAGAAAAATTACCATCCCCTTTTTCACATTTTTCAAGATTTTCTCTAATTAACAGACTCAACTTTCCTTGAAAGGTTAAATGCTCACAGTAAAGTTCAAGATGTTTTAACTGCCTGCTCATTTGTATTTTGATGTTTTATCTGTATAAATACCATTTACTTCTCAGGTAAAAAAGGGTATCTCACATATATTGGCCATCACCTTCCACTGAAATCCATCACTTAAAACTACATCCCTTATGTCACATTTCCCTTTACCACACCAAGCATTGAAATGTGATTTGTAGATTTCCATGCAACTGTATGGCATTAGAGTTATTCCAAAGACGTGAAGATGGGAAATGTCTTTAACACATCCATAAAAATAATTAATATTTCTAGCTGACTAGAACAAAAGCTGGTTCAAATTTGCCACAATTTTGGATGATTTAGATTGTCTAGGGCTGCTGTAGCTGTTAGGAGAGAAATTGTTCTCAAAAGGAAATCAGTAAGTTTGTAACAGTTTGCAGAGGTGTTTCTACTGAACAAAAAGCAACTTAATAAATGTACACAGTAATAACATGTCATGTACTGCTATTCAATTTTGCATCTTGTCTTCTAATAGCCGTTTCATATTCTAAATTATATTTGTGAGCAAGAATCTCTGCCTTCTGAGTATTGCTACAGAAAATCACATCAATTATACCATCCACAAGGAACTTCTTGAAGTTTATTGAAGAAGAAAGTCTAAACTATTCCTATAGGTACACATTTATATTGCACTCCCTAATCTAATGTAGCTGCCAGCACTGTTAATTTACTTCAAAAATAGAGAGAGGGATCAAATTATTTAAAGAAAAACAGCAATGGGGCTTCATGGTATTGTTAACAGACTCAGTTATATTAAGATATAAGGACTGGTAATACAAAATCCTAAAAGGGGGCGAAATAAATGAATTTAATTACAGAAGCCTGTAATTAGGAGAAAATAAGATACTTTTAAAATGCAAATATATTCCAAAACCAGCCAGAACAGACCAAGAACTGAAAATGAACCACCGTCCATTAGAACAGAGGATTCTCTCAAGAGGTGTGGCGCCATGTGATGTGGAAAACCTGTAGCTATTGGTAGAAAATATTTCCACTTCTTGCATGAGTAACACCAAACCTACCTCAGTAATGTGGTTTGCCACCAAGATATAAATATGTCTTTTTTTAAACTTGTGAAGTTAGCAGAATGCCTGCTCATATTCCCTTAAATTTTTTCATAGCCATTTCTGTTCCTCATTGACTATCATGGTTTTGTAGACTTAGAAATTACTTTTCCCAATCAACTGCTCATCCTTGCTTGTCATTGTCCCAGATGTAGCATTTAGGACAATTAGGGCTATTTCACAGACCAGTTCTGGTGACAATGTGTTTCATTATCATGAAAGCAATGATGATGTCATAAGCGCTGGAGATGAACATTACTGAAAGGATCAGACAAAACACAGAGATATTTAATCAGCAATGAGGAGAAAAGTAATTCAGAAAAGGACACAATGTCTTCAAATGAGGCTTGGAAATTGCATTTTATTTTCTAAAAAGTGTACTGGAGTACAGAATTACCCATTAAATAGAAACCCTGGAGAAACATCCCCTGCAGTTGATCTGAACAGACAAGTAAAAACAGCCCAATCTGACAATGAATTTCTAATCAGTGACCTGACAGTTTGTTTTTTACTTGCCACAGATGTTTTTTGTAGCATTTTCTGCATATTCAAGATCAGCTGTGTCTGTGATTTTGCATATATTAACAAAAAAAACTTTTTCCGACTGCACTTCAGAATGGAACTTTGGAAGGAGTGAAAAAGTGTAGCAGGGAAACGGAATATGTTTGCCTTGACAAAGGTTTTTCCTATGTTATTGATTAGGAATAAACCTCTTTGATTATTGATTAGGAATGAAATTTCTTTTACACAGTTAGCTTTTATTCTTCTATTATACAACAAACTTTCAGTCAGGAGAATAAAGCTCAAATTCTATCTGCAGTAGCCAGTCCTCATTAGTGGTTTGTCATGAAAGCCCCTACAGGTTTACCTAACCCAAATCCATACCTTCTGCTTCCTGTTAACCCTAAAATATTTAAAATCCTTCCAGCACACTTTCTGAAAGATATATCTGTCTCTATAAGACTACAGAACCCATTGTGAGTTAAGAATCACACAGAAATAGCTGGGTGGCACCATGAAACATCTATCCAAGTTCAACATGTACTTCAGCAACAGTCTGAGGTAAATTTTCCTTTTCAGATTCTAAAATGATGTCCAAAA
Source organism: Fringilla coelebs (assembly GCF_963513975.1). Taxonomy (NCBI): domain Eukaryota; kingdom Metazoa; phylum Chordata; class Aves; order Passeriformes; family Fringillidae; genus Fringilla; species Fringilla coelebs. The sequence goes on from NC_140028.1 coordinate 69,715,074, forward strand.
GTGACACGGTTTTGTTAGGGCATTTTCATTGTGTGAAAAGAAAAATATGTTCCTTCTCCCTAAAAACCATAAATCTCATAATTTTTAATACCTCTTTGGGTACAATACTACCTCTATTATAATTTACACTTCCAAACACAGAATTAGATTCACATAATGAATAATTACCCAAGTGTGAGACCCCACCTGCTGCATCCAACTCTGATGCAGAAAGGACATAGATCTTTTGGAACAAGTCCAGAGGAGGCTGACCAAGATGATTAGAAGGATGGCACACCTATCCCACGAGGAAAGGCTGAGACAATTTGGATTGTTTGGCCTGGAGAAGAGAAGGCTTTGTGGGGACCTAATTGAGGTCTTCAGGTACCTGAAGTGAGCCTACAGGACAGGTGGAGAGGGACTATTTACAAAAGCATGAAGTGACAGGACATGGTGGAATGGATTAAAACTGAAACAGAGTAGTTTTAGACTATATATAAGGAGGAAATTCTTTACTATGAGGGTGGAAAGGTACAGGAACAGAATGCCCAGAGACACTGTGGATGCCTCATCCCTGGAAATGTTTAAGGTCACGTTGGATCAACCTGATCTAGTGGAAAGTGGCCCTGCCCACAGCAGTGGGAATGGAAGTGGGTGATCTCTAATGTCACTTCCAACCCAAGCCATTCTATGGCTCTTTGAGTGAAGAGATGCATTCTTCCGAGTATAGCGCAATCCGCAAAAATCCAGATTGATCCTCAGACTGTCTGATGTCGGTCTCTGTTTCCCTAGAGAGCATCCCTAAGCATTTTACTTCCTTCTAATGAAAATAAATGCAATAATGTTTTTGTATTCACAGCTAGTTCATGCTGGCATCCCATTAAAGTTCATGGAAAGTTTTTGGTCTTGTAAGACGACTTCAGGCAGTTGTGCAGAGGGTACTAGTCAATGTTTTAGAAGAGTGGCAAAAGTAAGTTGTTATATAGAAGAAACAGTTAGGCTTAAGGACCATTTTCCAACTATCTGATGCCTCCTGGAAGTTTCCAAATTATTCAGCAGATTATATTCTATTGATGAGAAATTTTTCTTCTATTTTTTTTGAAGACCACTAAACTTCAAGGTGATACTTATCAGTCCCAGAAAGAAACAACAATCCCAAACAGACAAGATTTAAATGTTCTTTGTCCTGTAAAGAGAAAGACAACTATTGACCTTGTATTCCCCATTCTTACCGCTTTATATTAAGCAGTTCCCTGCTTTTTTGCTAGCTTTTGTAAAACATATTTGTCCTAGGGTGATCAGCCATAAAAAAACCCAGGAAAAGAAAGGAAAGCTATAAAACAAGGAGAATTCATAAGCAAGAATTCAAACTAACAAGAGTCTGGTTGGAGTCTGCAAGGAGAAGATTTAATATACACTATAATCATTATAAGTAATTTAACCTAAAAATATATTTACTTTAAATATATTTGCATTACATGCTCATCTGATCAAATGCATTCAAGGTTCCCCCAACTGTTCTATGAGAATAAGCTGTAATAGTTACTTGCATAGTGCAGAGTTTTACAGTTTCCAAGGTCTATATTTAAAAATGGGACTAGATTCATGTGAGAGAGGCACAGAGGTTCTGTCCCCTTTTTAGGAATGATAAAGGTACTTAAAACCACAAGGTGGATTGTCAAAAAATTATTGTCCAATATTTTAAGTTAAGCTGAAATTGCTGTTAATGTACCTTCAAATGTCATTAAAGTATCCCAATAAATTTATAATTTTGAACTAACTTCTCAATTCCACCTTGTAAGCAATCATCTGTTACTTTATTCTCAATATGTGTATGGCTTGGACCAAACCTCTACCATCTGTGTCAGTCGTGTTAATCAGCTCCCCACAGATCCTTGGCCAAGTGGTGCAGAAAGTTGATAGCCTTTATGACAAAGTCCATGCCCTTCAAGCGAGATTCCATTCATACTCGATATTACAAGAGTGCTCCATGGAGTAAGCATTAGTCTCTCTTTCTTTTTTACTTAAAAATAAATCAGTTTTAGAGAATTGCTACAAGTAAAAGGAACAAAATTCAGCATAGATCACAGGCATGGTGTATTTTGCACTTACATCAGTCAAAGAAAATACTCCTGACTAGCCTAAGTTTCTCTGCCTTGAAACTCTTGATTTCACTTGCAAAAGAGCTTGGGCATTAAGTACCACATAATGGGCACAAGTGGAGGACCAAGACCACAAACCAGAAAGTAATTAGCTTGATAGAATAGGTTTTCCCAGATGAGACTAAGTAGCCTGATCTTTTCATGCATGATTTGTACTCATCAAAGTGAGAAGTGTTACCATGGGCTGTTGTTTATTTTTATGGTTTTTATTATTTCCTCAAATCTTCCTTAAATGCCTCTGTCACTCTCAATTATATCTTCCTTCTCAAATATGACTCTTAATCTGAGGTTTTCTATTTAATTTGAGTACACTTAACATCAACTCTTTAGAGGCCCTGCTTGCTTAAATATGGTCAATTTAGCCTTTTAAAATTTTCTTCAGTAGAATAAAGCTTTATTTATAATAAAAGAGTGAGTGCAATGTGAATTTCCCAACTTGGAACAATACAAATACAGTATTTTAAATATGTGATCTCAGACTGTTGCAATTATGTAATAGCTCATTGCCCTCTCCCCTTCGTTACACGCAGATACCCCAGTCTGTGTAAGCAGGTTTGGCAGCAGAGTGACCTGCCCAGTAGGCAGAGTCCTGCAGAGTCTGGAGGCACTGCCTGTGTCCTGTCCTGCAGCTGCTGCCAGCAAAGCAAGCCCAGCACATCCCGAGAGTCTCCTTCCCAGGCAGACCCGGTATAGCCAGTGGCATGCAAAAGGCCGCCAGCCTCACCCACATTTTTGAAAATTAATTGAGGCAGAAGAATTTTGTGAGTGAGTAACCAGACCTGATCATAGCAAACAATCTTTCTGTGCATAAGTCCTTCAAAATTCCTGCCTCGTAATTTTTGCCAGTTTTAAAAGTTAATATGTGTATTTTCCGATGCATTTAAGTCTGCTTTCTGTTACTCTGCATCATTCAGAATGGTTCTTACATCCAAACCATACACTTCCACATATTAAAGTCATCTAAATGAATTGACAGAAATACACTTTAAGCTACAAATAGGGAGGTGATGTAGTGGTTAAATAAATTAGTAGAGAAACGCTGTTAGTTCTGCCAGTTTCCATGCATGCCTAAAATGTCTTAATCTTCTTTTCTTATCTGTGAGAAAATGAACTTCTTCCAGCGACAACAGTACATAAAAATTAAGTTGCTACCTTATCGGAGTATATATCAAGAATCCATATATTATATAAAAGTATCCAATAGATCCTTGCATGTATCAAAGTATGCAACACTGTTTGAAGATAGGACTGTTTGGTGAAGCAGAGGACTGGCAATGTGACCAGCAAGAAGAGATATTCTTTCAAATTAAATTGCTGCTTGAATAAAACTAAACAGAGGAACTTGGGAGTTACTCAGTTGAGGCCCTTGATCTATAGGCAATAATATTTTTTCAGACCCACATAAAGCAACACCTAAAAAGTTTTAATTTTTTTTTTAAGGTTTATACAGAACCTCACTGCCCAGATAATTATTTAAATCCAGATTAAAGCTATTTGTCCAGCTACTTTTCTCAGGTAACCCTTAGTTAAAGAAAAATAAGCATATGTAAAACTTATTGCTAAGATATATTGAATATAGGAAAATACTGTGTTAAATTGTGTAATGCCATAAAAAATGCTGTCAATTCATCATATGATGTTAAAGTGTGCTATACTAACAGCATTTCTACTTTAGATGTTATACTCGTTATACAAAATCCTTTAAATATAATTAAAATGGGAAAATTAAAACATTACATATTTTTGAAGTAAAAATTATATCTGAATAGGAAATCTGCGAGGCATTCTAGTCTCAAATAACTTTCTGTAAGAAATTCCAAATATGTAATTTTGTTCTGACTTGGAGTAAAAGTAAGTTCTGAACTGCTGAGTGGAAAATGTAATTATGAGTTTCAAACAGTTCTGAAGAAGAATAATTAATCTTCTTTTTTTTCCTCAAAGTAAGACTTAAGAATCTGCAATTTCAAGGTTGTGGTGTAAGCAGTGATATAACTCAGTTACTGTTTTTCAGGAGCAAGAAAGAATATAGATTTTGAGGAAGAAAAAGGCCTTAATTTCCTCAGCCAAATAATTTTTTGTTATTCCAAAGAACAAATCTATGCTAAGATGAAATAGAAAGGTTGATTCTAGACCTTGTCAATACAGGTTTCATGATGGATTATTTAAAAATGAATCGGGCAAAATGCAAAGCATTTTTTTTAAAGTTGGTAATCTTGCTTTTAAAATAACACTTACAGATCAGTAGCTCAGAAACTCAATATTTTAACACAGTGTACTGTGAAATCATAATGTTCCTAAATCTCATTACTGGAAAGTATCACTGAAATTCTGAATGCCTCAGGTCAAAGGAGAAAGTGATAAAAGCAGTAGAGGGGGACAAGTAATAAACTTCTTGCCTACATATAGCCAAGGCAATGGAACAAAATACTCAACAAGAGAGAAAAACCCTCTGAGATAGTGGGAAAAAAGCACAACACCTTAAAACTAAACAATATATCTGTACAGGGCTATGATGGATAAAATTAATGTCAATCTGTTACAAAATATGAAGTTTTTATAAATGACTATGAAATTGAACTGTTTAGAAAGTTTTCTTTTGTGTACACCCTTTTATATGTTAGAAGATTATTTTCATGTTAAAATACAACTGTGGTTTTTACAGCATTTAAAAAAAAAACCTAATTTGATCTTTGCCAGCAAACTGCTGTTTAAAGAATCTTATTGAAAATCTGCAACTTATTTTGATGTTAGTAGGTTATCACCTAAGTCTTGAAGGCATTCCTGGATCTTCAGTCCCACAAATGACTAAAACATTTCAGACATAAGTATTTTAAACGCAAATATATTTAATCACAAGTATATTTAAAGAGATTTAGGAGTGTACTTTTCCCTTGGACAGGGAAAAGCTTGCAAAGAACAAATCTAATTTTTCTAAAGGCCTGGACTGAGGGGGGGTTTAAAACACCTGCCAGCAAGAACAGCTTAAAATAAGTACATCCTTAAATATCTTGCTCAGCTAGAATTTCTAAAGCCACACATCAGGAAGCATTAGCCAAACAGCTGCTATATTTCATTATAAAGCCACTCCCTTTCAATTTTAGGACAAAGTGATTTTTTTTTTAGGGGGTGCTGTTGGGGTATTGTACTGAGTCCAGCTAAGTAACCTCACCATGAGTCTAGGGTCTGAGCAGGCAGAGAAGGAAGAGCCATCTTTCAGGGCACACCAGCCTTGAAAGACGTGGGTGTGAGTGGTCATGGGATGTGGAGTGTGAGTGGGCATCCACAATGTGTGCTTCAGTAGTGCAACACTTTCCTCCTCCCAATGCACATTTTCCCACAGACAGTATTGTAAGGGCGTGTGGAAGGAGAGCATCTGTTCCTTTAAGGGTTGGGTAAGGGACTTTCTTCACAGCAAGGAAGGACAAAAATAAAGGGAAGAAGCCACAAGCAAGAACATGCAGGGACCCAGACCTGACAGATGAATGATAAAGAAGGAAGTGATGAGACCTAAACCTGCTAGATATTAAAGGGATGACAGCTTGTGCAAGCAAGAGAAGGATTATTCCAGTGAGGTTATATAAGAACATGTCAATTGGGAAAAGAGGGGATAAGGGGGACACCAGAATCAAAATACACAGGGACACAGATCACAAAACAAACATGTAGACAACAACAAGAAACAAACCTCACCTGTCAGTCTAATCGACAGGCTATTAAGGAAGGCTCCACTTCTAGGAAGATCAGCTTGGATTTGTAACTGATAAGACTGTAAACCAAATACCTGGACTGGGAGGGGTGAGGGAATAGGGGGAGTGAATTCAGGGAAGAATGATGCGAGGGAAAGGCAGAAAGGGGTCAGCACAGTTGTCTGTCTGAGCCTTACACCTGATGAACACAGTCTGTCCTATAATTTTAATAATTCTTTTTTCAGTGATGTCTCTGAATAACCCCCCTCTCTGTGTATGAGCACCACGGAGACCAAGGACCAGACACTAATGAGACCTCTTTGTGTGTGAGTGAAAATTGCTGGCTGCTACTGGAGTCAGAACAGGGATACTGGTGTCCCTGGACCAACATCCAGTGACGGGGGGAACCTTCAGGAGCTGGATGGGTGAGAGTCTAAGTGTTGATGGTTGAAGCATGGCCACAGGTGTGCCCATGTGCCAGCTGTTAGACAGTGACTGTGTCTTCCACAGTCCTGGGGTGTAAACCTGTATTTGCGGGCAAACTAGAAGCTGGACCAGTCATCAAGTAACTGGGTGTCAGATCCAGGACAGAGTATTAGGAGGGTGAAGGATCTGTGCCAGTACATCTAGGAGACTTGTGAATGCGCATTGCAAGAGGCATGAGTGTCTGTATGTGTGTGTACGTGCGTCTGTGTCTGTGTGTCTGTGTGTGCACACTCGTGAGAGTTAAGCTGGACCAGCTGGAAGCTGTGGGAAGGGCTGGGATCTAGGCAGGTGAGCCAATCAAGCAGATGGATCATGCCAGTGGTTATGGGATCCACAAATATGAGTGTGTTTTGGGGAACATGGAGAGTATCCTGGGGTGCCGGCACTCGTGGCCTGTCTCAGACAGCTGAAGAGGAGTGGAACATGGCTATCTGGGCTTCTGTTTTATGAGCATCCTGTACATAGGCAGGATGAGGTGGCTTCTAGCATCCCTCAACAAGAATGAACTTCTGCTGTCAGATCGATGCAAGCATGACATTGCAGTGAGCCGAGAGCCACCAGGGCACCCTGACCCATGGTCTACTTTAATGCACAAGGCGGATCTCAAGGTCTTCCACCACTCATGACTAACCCACAGATTTACATCCTCCTAAGTCTTCTCAGTCAGGCAAAAAATTGTGACATCTAAAAATTATGTTTTCAAGGGTCCTGCAGAGAAAAACCAGACACCTAATATGAAATGAGGAATTAAGTTCCTAGCTCTTAGGTGTTGAACACAAAATATTTTAATGTTATCAATTAAACTAAGCTACTAATACTTCTCCTGATGATCATACCTGTATTATTTTTTCATGAGAATTCTAATAATCATTTACCATTTTTGGGGTCTGCTCTTTTTTTGCTTTGGATTTCATTACATGCTTGGATTTTACTGTAACTTAGTTGACTAAAAACTAAGTAACATAGCAAACCATGACATTATTAAACAAGTGGTAACTTATTACAGAACAATATATTAAAAGTGTACCAAATTATGAATAATTATGCAGTTATTAACTTTGCTTTTTAAAAACTATGTGAATAGTCATTTGGTGAAAATGTCACATCACATAAATTATGTTATTGTTCTGCTATATATTCTCTTCTGCTCTTAAAGAGCAGGTGAAGGTGCGCACCATGCATTTGCACAGTGTTATTTCTAAAGGCTTTAGGAATAATAAAAAACACAAAAAATCAGATTTCTTTTAGTGAGGTTAGACTTGTTAATGTACACAGCTCAAATGTTTCTGTGACAGCAAAGAAAACGTTCTTGCTTGTGTGGAGGTTGTAACAGATTTACACTATTAGACCTTACTGGAACAAAAGCAAAATTGACAGAGACAATAAAATGAATAATCCTTTTAAAATGATCTTTCACAACAGAAATTATGTTAAATGTATTATATGCAAAATTTGCAGATGAACATACTATGAGGGTTTTTTTCTGCACTAATAAAAGTTTTCTAGCCTTTCGTAAAGTATTTAGATTCTACTTCTGCATAATGTGAGGTGATGATCTTTAATGCCCAGTGGATGCTCAACATTTAAATGAGGTATGAAAAGAGTAGAAAAGTAAATATATGTTAAAAATTCATTTTTAATTCAGTCAAAGAACTGGGCAGAAAAAACTCAGATAAAGGGTACTTTCACAGTAGTACTGTGAAGAGTATGTATCCCAATTTCTAAGTATCCTTTCCATGGACTTATCTACTCTGTATTGTATTAAAGAACTTTAAAAAAAACCTGCTGGACAAAAGGAAGCTCAATCCATCACATTCCTACAAATTTGATATCAGGGATATCAAGAGACATCCAGAGGCTAAAGAGGGATTGCAGGTCATCAGGAGAACATCTGAAGAGCAGCACAGAGGAACTCCAGTCGCTCCTGACCATAAGACACATTCCTCAGGGGCCCAACCCAAATATTGCTATGGAAACACACTCAGCATGGGGAGTAAGCAAAAGGACTGAGAGACACATGCATGCCTGCAGAGCTGTCCTGTTATTGATACATGGTGGGACGGCTCCTGTGGCTAGAATTGATGGATACAGGCTCTTCAGGAAGGACAGGCATGGAAGATGAGGAAGAAGTGTTGCCTTCTCTATAAGTGCACAGATGGAGTGCATGGAGCTCCATCTGGGGATGGATGAGGAGCTGACTGAGAGTTCAGGATTAAATGGATAGGTCGGGATTAAGTGGAGGACAGGGACAGGTGACAATATTGAGGGTCTGCTATGTGTTGTCTAACCAGGAAGGCTGAGTAGATGAGGTTCTCTGTAGATGGATAGGAATGGCCTCTTGTTCACAAGCCCTGGTCCTCAAGGACCCTGACACTTCAACCACCCTGACACTAGTTGGAAGGGGAATACAGCAGGGCATAAGAACTCCAGAAGGTTCCTAAAATGTGCTGATATTAATTTCTTCTCCAAGAGACAAAGAAGCCAATGAGAAGAGGTCCTATGCTGGAACTTTGTCTGACCAGCAAAAAAGGTCTGTGAGGAATGTGAAGCTCAAGGAAACCCTGGACTACAGTGTCCATGAAATGGTGGAGCTCAAGATCCTTAGGACAGTGAGGGGGATGCACAACAAGCTCACTGCCCTGGACTTCAGGAGAATGAACTTAGGTCCCTTCAGGGATCTGCTTAGTAAACTACCATGGTATAAAACCATGTCAAGTAGAGGGGCCCAAGAAAGCAGATTAATATTTAAGGATCACCTCCAAGATCCCCTCCCATTCATCCCAACAGAGAAGAAGTAGAGCAAAAGTGCCAGCAGGCCTGCATGGATAAAGTAGGACAAACTCAAACAGATAAAGGAAGCCTACAGAGGATGAAGCAAACACAGGTAGCCTGAGAGGAATAAAGAGAAATTGTCCAAGAAGACAGGGATAAGGTTAGGAAAGTTAAAGCCCTGATGGATTAAATCCAATCATGGAAGCCAAGAGCAACAATAAAAACTTCTACAGGTTTATCAGTGAAAAAACGAAGACTAGGGAAAATATGGATCCTCCCTGGAAGGAATGGAAGACCTGTTTGCCCAGGACGTGGAGAAAGCTCAGATACGCAACCAACTTTGTGCCTTCGTCATGCTGCTCAAAGCATTCAGTGGTTCTTTGAGGGAAGAAACAATTAATTTAAATGAAATTTGTACACATTCATATGATGGCAGATTATGTTTCAATGTGATATAAACCGATGATGACACAAGTCATCAATAGGCTGTTTTTTTGTCACAGAACTGTCAGAGAAAAGCTGGAGTTACTGATCTCTGAATAAGAAAAAGGTAGAGATTCTGTTGCTGGGGAAGAATGGGAGGCAGCTGAAATAATTGTCATTGATGTATGTTTTTGCTAAAACAGTCATTAGTGCAATGAGAAGTGCCACTGGCAGTTTGTCATCATCATCTTTTCAACAACAACTCAATAAAATAAATTTGGAAAAGTTTCTTTGTTCCCACTTTTAGTCATGTTTTCATATTTGTCTTCATGGCCTTTTCCTTTTGCATCAAAGTTTAGATGATACAATATTCAATTCTAGAGAAAAATAAGATAAAATTTTTTTGGCCAGAAATGTTCTGAATTCTGAGCAGAGGATTCCCACTTACCCATTCGTTCATGCATATTGATTTTAGTGATAGTACTCATTTAATTGTTTATACCCTATCAATATAAAGAGAAAAAATTCTGTAATTTTAGTCATGGCTGTTAAGTTCAAGGTAACTTTACAGTAATATTTTAAAAAACCCCAAAAAACTAGGAAAACAATAAAGTCAAAATTTTAAAGAAAAGTTGTGTGTAAAATCTTTTCATCAACATGGCACCTGATCACTAGCAGGAGGAGCATGAATGCTGGATTTGACTCAAGGTTCGTGGAGAAGTGCCATCACTGCTCTGGGAGCAGCACTGGGGACATAAAGAAAGATCCAAGGACAGAGATCAGAAATTGAGGCTGAAAAATTCTCCACCTGAGCACAATGACAATGCAGGGTCAAGTATATGAGATATCATCACAGAAATGGTAAAGAGCATCAAGAATATGTGACAAGCCTAGACAAAGACTTCTGCAATCTCTTTCCCTAACTCCTTTGCAACTGAACTTCTCTGCCATCTCATACCCAGTACTTGATGTTCCCAGAAGTTTCCACCTGCTAGGCTGGAGCTTGTTACACACTGCTGTACCTTGTGACACACAGCTTGTGACACCACAGCTGTACCTAAAGAAGATTTTCTTGGCCTAAATAGGCATCTAACAGATTAATTCCCAATAGAGATTTAATTTTTTACAACAAAGAAACTAACTAGGCTGCATGTCGGTTTGACCAATTTGAAGAGGTTTCATGACCATGCTTTCACTACTTGTATTTGCATAAGTTCCCATCTTTCAGCATATCAATGGAAAATAAGAGTTTAGGTATTTCATTTATTATGATTCTAATCATATCACAAAATTATTTGTGTACCTCTTCTCTCTTCTTTCAAGACTCAAAGGTAGCAGCAGGAAATCCTCATGGAGTTTTGCTATTATTTCTAATTTTCTTCCTACATTAAATTACTTCCCATCCAAATTTGCCTTCTTTTTTACTCCTTCACATATCAGTGAATGCTCACAACTCACAACAAGAGCAGTGACATATTTGTTGAAGTCCTAACTCTACTTGCAGTTATGTGGTAGATTTTATCATCGCATCTGATTCAAAGCCCATTGAAAACAATACAGACTGCAAATTCCTTTTGTAGAGCTGTGTTTCAGTTTATTTTTCCTTGTGTACACTGTAAGGTATTTTTCTATAATGAAAATTTATTGTGCTTTCCTCTCCACACGTCACTTAGAAGTGGATGTGCCTCATTAGAGATCTGTAGATGTTCCAATTAAATCCCTTAATAATATAAAAATGTCAGGGTAAGTTCATGACAGCTATAAAGCATTGCATGGAATAGGACACACAAGAACAGCTGAAAAGGAAGGTAGAGCAGGTATGGAATTAAATGTGCTATTCAGTAAAACTGATGGCATTGCAATTTACTATCCACTCTCAAAAAACAAAAAGAGTATCTTTTGCATATAAGCCTGTATGTCCATGTACAAGTCCACAAGCAAATAAAAGTCTGCATAATACATGAATGAAAATATAATACTGAAGGACCTAGACATGTTTCTAGTACTTGTAGGATCTTTGGAAACTGAGAACAATAGTCTCTGGCTACTGTGACTTGAAAGAGAGTGCTTTCCACCTACATGGCAGAAGAAAGCCACAACAAATATTTAAACTGAGGCTAACAAAATTTCCTTGAAATCTGGGGAACCACTGTCATACACCCACAACCTTCAATGACTTTGGGTTAAAAAAAAATTTTCAGCTTATAGACTTGAATGTTAGTGGTAGGAGTATTGTTTTTAATCATATTAAATAGTGCTCTGACACCTTCTTGGTGATGTTTTTAAATTTTTTTTTTGTTTTTATAAATCAGTTCTTAAATCTGAAAAAAATACAAAGAAAAAATAGTTTAAAAATTCTCTCAACTTCAGTTTATAACAAATGATCAGCTTACTAAATAATTTCAAAGGAGACAATTGTCTTTCCTCAAAGCTTTTTAGCACTTATAGCAAGATTTGGAATCCCATTTCTAGAATTTAGTCCTTTTTAATGTTTCCCAATGTATTTTATTTTCTGTTTTCAGCAACTCAAGACACTATTACTAAAATAACCTGGCTGTTATTTTTGAAGGGTTTTTACACAAATAACTGTAGCATAAACACAGATTCAGGGCCTCACAAGGTTGTATGCTATCTGAATAGATTAGAATAACATTTTTCTTGCCTAAACAGGTGAAAACAAGTAAACTTTTTTTCGCCTATTTAGATAGAGAGAGAAATTAAAATTACTATGTAAAATAGGTCTCAAACCAAATTTTTATTTATTCTTTAGTTTTTCTGCTTCCAAGAGGCCCTGTGACTTGCGTGGGTACCTTTCCTGTGTGTATCTTTCTGTTGCAAACTTTCATCTTTTTGATCTCTGCCTGTTTCTCAATGCAAAAATGAGAAGACAGCTCTTAGAGCACACCTATAATATAAAAAAGAAGAAAAGGCTCAAGATACTCAGGTTAATTTCTTTCTATACTTTCCAAGTATGTCTCCACACTTTTTCTTCAACAGAAATTTTTTCTCCTACTTCAGACATGCCTATTCAAATGCCAATTCCAGTTTTGACCAAAATAAGCACTTCAACTTCTTTTTTCTGTTATGGAAGCAAAGAAAAAAGTATCCCAAGCTTGTCAATGCATGTCAAAACACAGGCTCTAAGCCAAGAGCTTGTATAAAAGCCTCAAAAGCAATAAGCATAGATACAAAACAATTGTGACAGTTTCTAAACCTGTTCTTCCCTTGCAGACTGCTATTTATGTCAGCTGCTCTGCTTCTGGCAGGAACACACAGTGGTTAAAAAGTGCTAATCATGCTGCAAATAAAAAACACCCTCTCTGAAAGCTGAAACAGGAAGTTTTAAGACTACATACTTTTGAAAATGACCAGAATAAGACTTAATTTGTCCTTTCCCTAATTAAATCACATTATGCATATATATCCATATCTCTCTCTCTACTTAATTTTCTATATTTTGAAGTATGCAGATTGTCTAAGCTCATTCTTATTCAAAAGTTTACCAGAACTTTTAATGGAAAACTACTTTATGGTCAGATGCTGGTGAGATTATAAATTTCAGCTGATGACAGTGTTGAATGTCTTCAGATAAAACAGGGAATGTGAGCCCATTACCAGAACTAGGATCAAGACCAGAGTTCAAATAGACTTTAATTACATTGAAATAGCTGGATTTTCTCAGATTTATCCACAGTTAAAGAAAATATGCTGTTCCCTGCAAAAGTAATTTTTGTATAAATGTTGTAAAAAACTTAAAAGTATCTGTCTGTCTTTTGTTGCCTTTCCTAGATGATGTGTCTTTCTAGTAAATCACACTGGGCATCACATTTATGACCAAAAATAGGTAGGTTTCATCATTTAGCAAACTTCTTTTTTTGACTATGAACACCTTGTAAAAGTCTCTTGAAATTAGATTTAGAATGTCACACCTCATGAGTTTTTGATTGTACTGAATAATGTTATTTCTATTAACTTCAGGAGAAACTAGAATTGTTCAGCAGCACCAGTTATCAATAGGGGTTTTAGAAAGGACCTAGGATTTAGTGCTAAAGAGAAGAATCCTAAACTTTAAATTGTTAGTCTGAACAGCAAATAAAGAATAAGTGTATTTTCTGTGCTTAGAACATCTGAAAAAGAGTTTGGGAAAACACATTTTGGTTTCTGATTTCTGCACTGACATTCTTGACCTTAGCTATACTAAGGAAAAAGTATTTCAATTCCTTGCTGCAACATGAGAATTTCAGTGTTTTCTATTCTCAGTATTTATCCTCTTGAGATGACAAACTCTCCAGGGCAGAATACAACTGTAACACCAGGTTTGTGCATTGTCTATGTATTATTGCAAGGTAAATAATGAATTAGATCTGTCCTAGGAGAAAGGGTGTAATCAAGTATGGAGCATTTGAATTGCTGTCTTTTGGAAATATCATGTTTTGATGATGAGAATAGTTATTACAGTTCTCTCCCTCACAGTCCGTCTGGTGCCCCAAACCATATGTAATTCACAATATTTTTGGTCTAACTTTAAGCATGTTAATTTCATTATAAAACACTTCATACATATTAAACTGTTATCTCTAGTATGAAAAATATGATACATAGATTTTGCAATAGATTGATATCATATTTCTAGAAAGAGATAAATTATACCACAAAGGAAGTATTAATTCAGCAATCCCTATAATTTGGATAAAAGGTAAATTAAGTATCTTTCATGTGTTAAGAGTTTCACCCAGATGAAATAGAAAATACAGGTCTAACTGTGTAGAGGACCAGACCTTAGCGTGTTTTGTCTAAAACTTTTGGAGTATTGCTACAGAAAAGGCGGTTGAAGGACAGGATCCTGTAGAGGTGGGGCAGTGCTGGCTGAGCCAGTCCTGCTCTGCCATGCTCAGTCAGCAGCTTTGATTGTGTGTCATGGCTTGTGAGTCAGCACCTTTGAGGAGTTTGTTTTGGGAGTTGAGAACTTATTGAATAAAATTAAGGGCTTGTTAACCACCACATTTTGTGCAAGAGCCCAGTGAGAATTTAAGGGCTTGTTAATCAACACCTTTTGAGTCCAAGCAGTGGGCTGGTTGCTGGAGTTACAGAAGACTGTATAATAAAACACAGAGAGCTCCCTGACACATGTCCAGTGTCTTTGTTCAGACTGACAAGAATTTATAATGAACATCACACCCCCCACTGATGGGTCATGAAAAACTGTAACAGGTGTTACCCCAGTAAATTGATAAACCTGCGTGTGAAACAAGCACAAATTGTGCATGAGCAAAAAATGTCTACTGTTATAAATAAGATTGAGTTGAATACGTCATTTGGATTTGGTTTTTATACAAATCCAGTTAGATTACACAGTTCATTCATGGTTATTCATACCACCAACCATGTCAGATATGAAATTTACAAAATTACTTCTATTACATGTGAGGGGTCATTTTAAGAAGGCCTCTGCCTGTCTTCTAATTATTTTCCTACAGTCCCTCTCAGTAGAAGATTATAAATCAGGATACAAATATTTTTAAAAGCAAAAGGTTTATAAAATCTACTCTGTTTACCATTATCTCTTGGGGTGTTCTCCTTCCATACTCCTGAAGAGAGTTTAGCCTCTGCTGCTGACCCTCTACGGACTCACATTAATCCTCTAACCACTGTAATCTATTTATTAAAGTACTGAGTCCACCTGCCTGGCATCATTAATAAATGTCAGCCTTGCATGGATAAAAATAGACCTCTGACTTTATGTCTATATTCTATTGCCTTCAAAAATTATTTCAAGTGAAAATTATATTCTTCATAACTTCCAAATGAAGGAAAATATGGAGAAAAGTTTAGAGGTAAAAGAAGAAACAGCAAATAATAATATTTTGTATCACAACACAAGTCAATATTTCTCACCTGAACAACTGAATTTTTCATAAAATACTTTTCAGCTGCCAGCAGATGTTAAGCTTGAAACTCTCAGTCCTCCAAAATGCTTCACTGACCTGAAAATCTCACAGACAATAGGTGACAATCAGAAGAGAAAAGTACAAAACATCTGCATGGGTTTTTTCTAGCCTTAAATGTATGGAAAAGCAAACTACATTTTACAGTGTATTATATAAGTATACTTCCCCCCCCCCCCCCCAATATGTCCATAGTGCATATGACAGGATTGCATTGTTTGTAAATTTGACCAGCTCAGTGCTGGTTTTGATGATTGCTCTCCCTCCATTTCCTCAACTTTTTAATGAAAAATTATTATATTGACATAGTTTCTATTAAGTAAAAAACAAGTGGAATTGCTCCTTGCTATAACATTTAGAGGAGATATAAACTTACTATAGAGCTAATAAAATAACACAAAATTAGTATAACTCTGTTGGTACAGTTTTAATAGAATGGAACCAGAACAGCTCATTCTCTTACCTGTAAAATTATTTCATTTTAAATTATTTATTTCACAGGTACACAATGCTGTGTCCTATCAGTATTTATATCAAATTATCAGTTTCATAAAAACAGCAACTCAGTATGAATTGGTTGACAAT
This sequence comes from Fringilla coelebs, assembly GCF_963513975.1. Classification (NCBI taxonomy): domain Eukaryota; kingdom Metazoa; phylum Chordata; class Aves; order Passeriformes; family Fringillidae; genus Fringilla; species Fringilla coelebs. Next base: position 69,731,112 of record NC_140028.1, read on the forward strand.
TTAATCAAAACCAACAAATTAGTGCTTCACAGCAATCCCTTTTTGGAATTCTGATTTCTACTAGATAAATAATTTGCAAAGTATATTTTTTTGCAGAGCAAATATATCCATATTTATAGTAAGAGTGAGTAAAACCAGAAAACCATGTGCTCAAAACCAATTTTTAAACAATTAATTTAGTCTCATAAATAGCTCCAGAGAACTACATCAAACACTTATTTTTCATAAAAAAGATCAATGCAATATCATATCAAGAAATAGCTGAATAGCATTTATTTTTCTCAACAGCCAAAGATTCAATCAATGTAATTAATGAGTAATTAGTTTTTGAGTTCATCATTATGTAGAGCTAAATTCTGAGAAATATGGAAACACCGTATGCCCCACAGGGGAGGAGGTCTCCCATTTAAAGCTTGCCTGTATTTCCTGGAGGACTTTAAGCCTCCCCTGAAGTAAGGCACTTTGCACAGCTGTGGAAGCAGAACATCCCAGCTCTTTCAGGGGATGCAATGTGTGTGTGTTGTGTATAACACCAGATCTGCAGCACTCAGGCCTAGAACGAGACCCTATTCCAAACAGTACTGTATTTCTCTTGCTCTGGGTGCTCTGCAATTTTTTGGAAGAAATCTTTCTATTGGCCCCAAGCAGAGTATGTACCACCTCCATCCAGCAGTGGAGAAAACTGCTGACCCTATTCTTGCTACTTTGCAAGCAATGTATGCTGAACAGCCAGGATTAGAGTTTTCCCAGGTATGCTAATAAAGCAGGTTAATAGTAAGTTCCTCAACTTTTTTTTTTCTTTTGAGTTTGGGATTTCACCATTTTGTTGAATCTTCAATATTACATAGTGACTGAGAGGATAAGGTAAAGATTTCCCTAGGTTTTATGATTCTATTCAGTCAGCTTCTTTGTAGTGTATATTTACATTTTTAAATAAATGAAATTTCAAAATTCCCTTCTACAAAAAAAAAAAAAAAAGTAAACTATAGGCAAGCTACAGGTTTTTTCTATCCAACCAGTAAGTTCAATGTCTCCCATGGCTTCAAATATTTTGTATGCAAAAATTGTGTTAATATCACCTTGTTGAGTCCTTAAAGCTAAGTCAGAGGGTTTAATTTGCAATAAAGAAATATAATTGCTCTCTATTTAGCAAAGGTGAGGCCTTTTTTTCAAGATAGTTATTGCTGTGGCTTTATTTGCCAGAGATTTCTTTACGCTCCTGTGGAAGCGAATGACAGGACCCATATTAAACTGCAACTCTGTGACGGAGAGAAATAAACTGCTTTACCAAGAGCTCCTGACTTCCCCTTCCCCAGTTCAATTCTAGTCATTTCAGCAGGGATCAGCTATAATAAATCAGCTTTGTGCTCATTTCAGCAATGGCAAACAATAAATCACAATAATTCTCTTACTGTTCAGAGAGATTTCAATTCTTAGGAGATTTTTAATCACAGCAGAGAGGCAAGAGTGTTAATGAGGTCTATAAATTACCTTTAAAGAGGGTAATTATGTCCAGTGTTGTAATAAAGGCTGAGACAGCTAATATCATTAAAGCAATTAAACACTTTTTTAGATTGTGAAGATAAATTTGAATTAAAATACTACTGTAAACAAGGGGGCTATTTATTATGGACCAATTGATTAGATAGTGGCCTCAGCTAATATTGCTCTGGCTTAAACAGGTCCTGTGAACTTCATTCAGATTTTGTAAAGTAACAAGGCTACATGTCACAAGTAGATTGTTAGTGCATTATCATCACATAAATCCATGAAGAACATCTTTACTTGCACTTTTAATTAGATTTTGTTGAATGCAATTATTATAATTTCTTCTCAGCTAGCTTCTGCTCATCTTTTTTTCTTGTCTAGATTTGTCCTTACCTTTCTGCTTTCTTTTCTGTGGTCTGCATTTCTAAAAAAAAAAAAAAAAAAACAAAGATGATAGAGGAACCTCACCATGAAAATTAAGTAAATTAAGTAATTAAGTAACTGGGCATTTCTGGATGTTAAAGAACAATCCATTCCATGGATGCATTATTCACAAAAACATTAGCATCAGAAGAGTTTTCATGATGAGCAGTCATAAAATCTGATTCCTAAAGGAACAAGTAAAGATTTACTATCTTCTACTTAAGGTATATTCAATGATAGGCTGAAATTAAAACCTCTGCTGCATGCATGCCTAATCACCCTTGATTTTGTGCCCAAAACTGAACTAATTTTTTTCTTATCCTCTGCCTTTTCAGAATGATGCAACACATTGCTTCCTTCAGCACAGTGGCAAGGTTCATTAGCAGAAGAGAGAAATATTCTTACACTAATTCATCCTGTAGATTTGTGATTACACTGTTTTTAGAAGGGAAACAAAGATTTTGACTTTTATCAGCCCAAAGATGACATAAAATATAATTTTCTGTGTAGCTGATCTAGTAACTCTAAGCTAATTATAAATTGTTTGATAGCAGGAAGCACATACCTAGAAGATGCAAGAGAGCAACAGCCCAGAAGAATGGCCTAGCCAGCTGTCAGTGGGCTAGTTAGGGAAAAAAAATCAGGAGAAATAACAAATCAAGGGGAACAGTGTGGTAGTGTCACAATACTTTACAGAAGACTTAAATATTAACATGGGGAGAGCAAGCAAACACAAATCCACTGGCCTAGCTCGAGAACAGAGACCTTCACTTATTGATGACAAACCAATGATTTAAGCAATCCCTGTCTCTCGGAGCTGTTCCCTTCCTAAGGTAGTGCCCAGACCCAGTCTGTGCAGCAGACTCTTAATTTTCTGGGATCAATGAATACTTAACTAGAACAATGAACTAGAGTTCATTGCTGGAAGAAATGCACTGAAAGGCTGGGTGGAGGATTTATACTGTGTTCCTGCATAAAATGGAGAGGAGAGAAGCATCATCTGCTAATAGTGCTTTATTCCATATTCATTTTATTTACCAATCTGGTTTTAAATGGTTCAGTAAATTAGTTCCAAAGAGTGTGGACACAAACACACCAATGCTGAGAGGTCCCTAAAACTGGAAAAGAAGTTGGCATTTAATAAATTTCTCTATTTTCAGTAATTTTTTTTTTTAATCATATAGTGGTTTCCTGCTCTGACTTTCTTTAATTTCTCCTCTGTCTGGTTTAGTGACCGCAGGAACACAACTTTAGGCTGACTCTAAGGTCCAAGAAGAAGATACACGAACTATGGAAGAATCGAATGAATCTTAGAAAACACCTGTGACCCTGAGTAAATACTGGATACATTCTTTTGTCTCCTGTTGTTTGCCAAGGTTACATCCAGCCTCTGTCAACATACTGGGGGATTTAAATGTTTTTTGCTCTTCTTACTTCTTTTTTTATATGCCCAGGAAGCTGCTGGACTGTGGATTACTTTTGTGTCTATTGTTTGCAAAATGTGCATTTTACTTGTACTGTAAAACTAAATAAATTCCTTTTCAAGATGAGATGTACATTTCAGTCCACATCTCAGTTTAATACCTCTTCTACATTTTGCAACAGCAGGATTATAAAAACAATACTGTAGGTGTTTTCAAGCCAACTTCTCCGTGGTTATATGTACATATCAACACAGTGTTAGCTTTTTGTTTTAAATGATTGCCAGAGGATATAATTAAGGGAAAAGAAACAGATATATCTCAAAGATATAATCTTAGTAGCTGTAACTGTAAATCAAAGCACAGGTTGAATACAAATGTCTACCTTTATCTCACCTAGTGTTTGACATATCAGTGAAGTACCCAAGGGAGAGATCTGGTAGCTGGGTACATCTTGGGTTTGTTGTTGCTGAAATGGCTCCCGAGGTATCAAAAAGTCTTTTTTCCCAGCCCTGTGATTGAGGAAGAAGTCAAGATTCCTCAGCTCTGGTTTTCAAGGTTGTTTATTTTCTCTTATGTAATACATTTTCTTTTGAACCTGCTGAGGTCTGTTCAGCAAGTCAGTTTGCGGCACACTGACCACCCTCGGGGTGGTGTTAGCTTTTTATACTAAAAACTATGTGTACTTTATTTACAATAATTTTCCAATACCTATCACCTATGTTACAGTCTGTCTCTATCCTAAACCAATCCAAAAGTGTCACCATCACAGCAGAAGATGGAGGACAAGACGAAAAAGAAGGAGGACAGGACACACCCGGTTTCCTCCATCTTGCCTGTTGAACCCCCATTCTAAAGCCCCAAAATTCTACATTCTCACCCGGTGATAAATTTACTATCATTCTACTCAAACCCTTGTGGCTTGTAAATCTTCACACAAAGTTGGTAATTGTTTCCATGGGCTAAGATCAAAGGCACAGGTGTTTTTGACACCGTGCCAAGGTCTCTGAGCCCCCTGCCAGGGTCTCGAGTCCTCCAGGGCAGCCAGAGGAATGCCCTGGGTTCTGACAGCTACAGACAGCAGAAAGAAAGGCACACATGAGCAGAAAAACCCTAAGTGAGCCAACCGCTTGCTCTACTCATTGCCTAGAAAACTGCTTAATGTTATGGGCTCCGAATTTAGAATTTCAGTTAAAGAGGAAACAAGTTTTTTCTAAGGAAAAAAATTGAAAAGAAACTAAGTTCAACCTTGAATTATCTTCTTAATAGTAAAGAAAAACAGGTGAGAGTAAATTATTTAGAAAATATATTTAAATTTGTTTTAAAAATGTGTGCATTTTATGCAATTGTCTAAAATTGCAATTAAAAATAGATAAATCCTGAGAAAACTGGATTTTCAAAAAGAAAATATTCCTCCTAATGTGTAAGAGAAGCATGCATTCTTTTTTTCTCTTTAACAGAGGAAAAATAATTATCTGATATTATTTGATTAACAAGGTAGATTAGCAACCACAACAATATTTCTTTGTTACACAGAGAAATAGTCACAATTTTGAAACAGATGCTTGTTTTTAGTTCCATTACGTGTATAGTTAAAAGGTAGCAAACACCTTACCCAAACCTCTTGACTATTACTTTTCCATTTCACATAATACCACAGATGTTTGAATGTGTCTCCTCTCAGGGTGAATTGTGGGAGGCTGCTCAGCATATCTAAAGATTCAGGAGTAGCTGCCCATATTTTTAAGTTTTCTCCATCCCTTGGCCAGCAGTTTCAATCCTATTTAGTGTGTATATTCAGGTGCCACCATTCATTAAACCCACCTGCAGGCTCATAAAACCTTCTGACTCATTGGAACTTAACAACATTATTTTAACATTTTTTTTTATGTGTTTAAGTGGTGGAGGATAAAGCTGTGAGTAGAGAAAAAATGTTGGGATACTCATTTCTAGCACCAAGTTATTACCTAGTCTAAAACTGACTCACCTGTATTTATCCACAGTATAGCCATTACTATAAGAAATTCACCTTACTTTGCTTGTGAAAAATCCAGAAAATAGACCAGTAATTAAGGCATACCATGTGGGCAATCAAATATTTAACTTTTTTAATGTAGCACATGTAAAACAATGTGAGACATTATTTTTATTCTTCTTCAGCCTCATCACTTTGAGGGTTAAAGGGAAATCTCTAGTCAAGGAATGACTTATGATGTCTCACAACAAGCAATTGTGCTATGCTTGAGTACTGCTTAGTTAGAAATTAAATTTGTGAATGCAAATACTGTGTGAAACAAAAGGTAATTGTAGGACTTTTTTCTGGTAATATTTTCTAATTGCTACCAGCCATCAGACAATTGGATTTCTCAGAGTTATAACAAATATAGCTCCACCTGACTTCCCATGTAACCCTCCATGGTCCTTCTCTTACTGGTGCATATATTTATCTCACCTAAATGTCCAGAGATTTCAAGATTTCAATACAGGAGTAAAGGAAAGTTTACTTAATCAAATTAGTGATGTTATGAAGGAAATGGTATACACAGGTTGTCAACAAATCAAGAAGTCTGGACTCAGTATATGTATATCTGTGTTTTTCAGACCAAAGGTGTTGATGTTTAATGTCAGCTAAAGATCATTTTTGTACAAGACCTGGACCTGAAAATGAACACTGGTTATTTCAGAAGAAGTAATCTGGAATAAGTCAGTAGCACATTCTTCCTAGTCACTAAAGTCAGAATGATCCATGCTCTAAATTTGAAGCTTCAGGTGGTTTTGAAAAGGAAGAGGGACTGATTGCTATATAGGATTTTCCATACTAAATCTGGCTATTCATCCATCCTTTTCTGTAATGTGCCTGAAGTAGTTACAAGTAACTTGTGGAAAACTCCTAGGGAAAGAAAGAAAAAAGTCCCAGGACACAATCCATCAGCCAGTGATGTACATTCAGTCACACCCAGGGTGATGTTTTGCAAGCTTCATTTGCTGTTAAGGTGCCCCTTATTTTTAGTTTACCTAAACTGTGCAAACAAATTCAAGGTAATTTATAATCTGTAAAAATTAGGTTTATCAAGCAATGAAAGCTATTTATATTTCAGATATTTTTTTATGGCAATCTTACTTGGATTTCATTTCAGCAGATGTCTGCTATCAGTCATGGACACAGTTTAATACTCACCTTGCCCAACCTAATGTTCAGGAATAGATTTCTGGTTATTAATTGCAACTCCACAATATAACAGGTGCCCCATGCATCTCACCCCATTTACATTCAGGCAGGCTGGTACACCTCATTCTTATATGCACACAGCACCAAAGCAATTACTGCTAAAAGCAGGTGTATTATTCATTGTGCTATGAAAAGTTCCCTTTCTGGTAGAAAGGTAATGAGTACTTGGAAAGACTAATGTTTAATAATATTCTGTTAACAGATCATCTGTTAGAAATACTGATTAAAGGAAAGAGTCAATGCCAGATCCACATTTGGTGTTCATTTGCACAGCTCTGCTGAAATCAATAGCACTGCACAGGTGTCTAAAGATCTGAATAAAAAGTGCTGACCTTTACACTGACACCTTGATCTCTGATCATTTGTGTGACTTTTCAGCTATCTCTTAAAATACATTTGAATTGCCTCAAATGATAGTTAAGGACATTTTTAAAAAGCATTAATTCTGAGGATGTGTCTCAATTACAGAGCTAAGGTTTGGATGCAGATACAAATCTTCCAGAATAATCACCAATCTTTGTATACCACACTTTGAATGAGAAAGTGCTAGAGGAAAAAAATAGATGACTAAGATATAGAGAATCTTATCCTAGAGGAGACTTCAAAGTGCAGGTAAAGTTAAATAAACAGCTTGATTCTCATCTATTTCTGTATCTGTAATGTAACACTGAAACCCTAGAGAGATTTAATTAATATCCTTATTTAGACCACAAGTTTCAGTAAGGTCCCCTGAGATGCAGGACCTGACATTGCTCTGTGTCAGTGCTTTGACTTCCATTTAAGCAGTGTGGAACGGGATGCAAAGGTGAAAGCTTGACAACAGTTCAGGAACATTATTGCCTGTATTTCAAAAGACCAATTTTCAGATTATTAAAATAGATTACATAGTTTATGAGAGGCCTCCCCTCTGATAACTGGCAGGTTAGAGTCTCTTGCCAATATCCCTCTGGAAATGGAAACAACGTGAAAGAAATAAAACCTATATTAAAATAATATAAAAATGAAAATTATGGAAAAATTGCTAGCAGCAAGCAGAAAGATTATTAAAGAATTCCAGGAATACTCACAAGATCATAAAACATATTAAAATGTATTTAAAATAATTTTTTTAATTTAAAATATTGTTTCAATTCCCAATGGAGTGTATTTAAATACTTAGCTACATTCATAGCTTTGCTTTTTACTAATGTATTCTAATGTGGCTCTAGATTAAAACATGACAAAATGCTGACCAGACTTCCAGATTTGCAAAGCTCAGTTCTAAATTGTGAGTGTCTTGGAGACAATTTCAGAAATACAAGACTGCACAAATATTTCTTGAAGTAAGGTTTTTTCTATGTTTTAGATTAAGGTGAGGAGGAAATTGAAAGTCCTTGATATATAGTTAGTTTTCTTTACCTCCAAACTTTCACTGATGTATATGATACCTATGGAGATGAGTAAAAAGTTTGGTTACCAGATGTGACTGAAATCCTTATAATTAAAGCATGTATCCATAAGAAAGTGAAATTCTTTCTCCAATTTAAACCAGAAATATTTGCAGTGTTGACCATGTTCCTTCCTGCCCTAGTGGACATTTATACTCAATGGGAAGGGCCTCAGTTTTCCATGTTTTCTTCTTATTCTTTTGCCAGGGGAATTTACGAGACATAAATCATTTTTGTGTGCCTTTATGCATCCTATTGGTCAAAGCCATGAGACCTTAAGATGGCATAAATCATTTTGTGGGTATTTATTCTCTTTATTGTTGAAAGCCCTGACTTTTGTACAAGTTCTACTAGTGACCTTCAAATAGAATAGATTTGCATGTCAGATTTTAGGGGAAATACAAAGTAGACGACAATGCTTCTTTATGCAGCATATAAAAACAAATATCCAGTGAGTCCAGAGGCTGCAAATGTTTTATAACACTGAATGGAATTACATGTGCGAGCAAAGTTATGCACATTCTGAAATGGCTTAGGATGGGAACCTAATTTTTCGAGCCCTTATTTTTCTGCTGGCACAACATATAAGCAATTCAGTCATTTCCTCACCTGTCTCTGGAAGCAAAGCTCCCCACCTTGTTCAGAGAGGGAAAGAAAATTCATAAGAACTGTCATTTGGCATAACTGAAAGTCTATTTACTTGTGTTTTCATTAACGCACACAGACACAAAAAATTTTTCTAGTTACACAGGAAATATTTCCAACAATTTTTGTGCATTCATCTGCAGACTTATAAATTTTCTTCTAACATAAATCTTAGGTCCTCATTTCCTTCAAACACACCAACAAGGTACCATGGCCTTTAGGAATAGGAACACAAGAAAAAAAAACATTTACAAGTCTATTTCTGCAAATTATCTTGAGTTCTAATTGCCATGTATTGCAGGCTGTAGCACAGTGCTGCCAACACCAAGGCTGTAGGTTTGAGCCCATATGGATCACTCACTCAAGAGTGAGAGATGATCCTTGTGGGTCCCTTACACTCACTTTGCCAGATGATCAGTATTTTCAGAGGTTTCATTGTGTGAAAATTTTTTTCAACACTATGCAATTTTGTCAAAAAATAATTCAAAAGTTTTCTAAAGTTTTCAAAAGTTTTCTAAAGTTTTCAAAAGTTTTTTGAGGTAGGCATCCAGTCTTAAACATACCTTGGGCAACATCTGACTTTGCATCAGAGATGGAAATTTGGAAATAATTATTATTAAACAATTTATTTTAAATAAATACAAACTAATTTCTTAAATGTTTGTGGCTCTCATAATTTTTCGCAAGTATTGTTAATGGCTTATACACTTTACAAAAATTTGGAAGAGGAACATCTGCCAACAGGTCAATGATTATTAGATGTACATTATTTGATGATATTAATTAAATTTCCTTCCATCAAATCCACATAAAATTAGCCTTCATATGAGTCTGTATGCCATGGCATTTTTTGCCCAGGAAGTTGATTTTGCTGCAGACTTAATTATTGGATTCAGTCTCACATCTATTAAAAACTCCTCATCTCTTCATTGATAAACAGACTAAGCTGTCTAGTGTTTCTCCAAAGAAGGATCTTCCCTACCTTGTTTCTAGGCTGTGGGACCAGTGTGGGGAAGCATCAGAAGTGTTTTAAAAAGAAAGAAAGCTCTCGGAAGGGACAGAGGAGAGAAAACTGCAATGTTTTGAAGGGAAAGGAAATAAAGGCTTTAAAGCTAAATGTGATGGAGAACAGAAAAGAATAGCACAAAAGAAAAGATGAAACTAGCTATAACATAGAAACAGTTCATCTTTTTAGTTGTCCTTTATATTTAAACTAAAAAATTTATTTTAAAAGCCCTAGTCAAGATTGAGCCCCAAGGTGTGGATACTTCTGAGTCAAATGTAATAATAGTTTGATTTTTCATTGAAAAAAATGTTCAGGTGGTTTAGCAAGGTCGTTGTGGTTTTCAGCTGATTGCAACCCAGAACACTGAGAAAGTGAGATAATTAATCTGCATATCAACACATGATGGTGTTATTGTGCTTATGAATCTCGGACAGTTTTTTCTTCATTGCATACAAATATTATTAAGGATGGCTGACACTACTAACCTTCTGGAATTTCTCTCTATTCTTTACCAAAATTTGATCATTTTTTAGTGAGTCCCCTGTGCAGCCCTTAGGAAGACCATGTCTGCAGTTAGCTGGCAGTTTTATCAAAAACCTTATTTAGCTTTCTAGAAACTGAGAGCAGCCTTCATCTGTGGAAAACAGCAGATGGCAAGTAAGTTGGCTGCCAGTAGCCAGGGAGATTTAAAGAGATATATAGATCCTGAGTGTAATTTACTGAGGACAGCTCTCAATGGTTTACACTAAAACTCTGTTTAAGCACAATTAATGCCAGAAGCATTGCTTTCACATGAGTGGGTTCTGCAGCAGCTATTAACATTATTATTCCAAAACACCAAGGGAGTAACACAGTACTCTGTGAGGAATGATGCATCTTTCTTATAGTCTGTAATTCTAGCATTTCAAGATATTAAAGATCGCTTTCAAGTACATTAACGATGTGAGCAGATTTTCAACAGCTCTCAGTGGCAGTTGCAGGCTGCTGACAGAGACACTGAAAATCCAGCCAACTTTGTGTGGGTACTCAACAGAAAATAAGCTATTCTGAAAAATGGTCATCAACTTTCAAATCCTGAATTTCTCCAAAAATTTGGACACACTTGACAAGGAACGAAGTTGAAAATTCAAAGCAAAGTATAATCAAAATTTTGCCTGTCCTGACTTTGAGATGGTATAAGAGTATTCAAGTTTGGCCTTTCTCTGTCATGATTCAAATACCAGGTTCAGACACATAGTGACTGGATGATTGCTAGAAAGAAGAAATGCTGAGCACTTCGCTCAAGGCTACAGAGGAAAACTCTGTACAAGAATCTGAAATTTGAAGCATTTATCTTTAAAACAGCCCTAAAACTAGCTTTCCCTTCTCCTCTCCACTTCTGTGTCAGCAGAGGTCATCTGCAACATAAAGAAGATGCTTTTAAACCCATTTAGAAGGCCAAATGCAAAAAGGTAATAAGTAGTATGTATTTTTTTTATAGAAAGATTCATACTCAACCAAAAAGATTTTTTTGACTAGGGTAAATGAGAGTCCTTTAGACAAAAATGTAGTACCATGATCATTACTTGACATGTAGAATGTGCCATAGTGGAGAAGAGTGAATAGAATAAGGGGGGAAAACACATCTTCTCTGTTTTTCTCTTTCTCGTCTTCTATTCAGCTCATTAGCTGAAGCAATGCTAAATTTTCACGTGCTTAAATTTTGTAAACATCAGACAATATAAGTAATCCAAATATTTTCTGAGTACTCAAACAGAAATGAACATTAGGAGCAAAGAATCTTTATAATGACTTGTAAAAATGTGCTCTGGATTCACCTCTTTCAGAGGACTGTTCACCACAGCAGCTAACATTATGACCACATGGTGTAGCTTAATAAGCAACACAAACCAGTAAGAGCAAGGCAGCTGCAGACAAAATGAGGGGATTTGTCCTTCCTACATTCCCTTTGCAGGACGCTTTCTTTCCAACATCAGAAATTTCTTTAAGATCTTACACAGGGTTTTTTTTTCTTTTATTTTTTTTTCCTTTGCCACAAAGGACTTCTAATACCTCTGCAGTAAAAAATTCTTTTAATATTTGTCTTTCAAAGCTTTGTCTAGTCCCCTTGGTGTATGTTTCATTGCACTTTTTTGTACCAAAATCAAGCAATGATGGGTCACAGAAAGCTAATAAAATGCTATATTCCCTGCTTTTTACACTGTGTGATGTGTGGCATATCCAAGCATTAAATGTCAGCATTGACAATTTAAGAAATAAGTTTCAATGGTGGTGCAGATTTTTTTTCAGAGGAGGATTGTTTTTCCCTCCTTTCCATATCAGTTCATGGCACTGTTTCCTTTATAATGATCAACTTTTTGACTGTCTTCAGGAACTGGGAACAGCTCATATTTGAAGCATTTATATTAGAGTGAGTTGAACCAATGTAGCTAAAATAACAAGAGCTGCCTAGATACATAATTTCTCACCCTTTGTGTTTCATTATTTTTCATTTCTGAAATGTTGGTGCACATACAAGGTCAGACTGCTGGCATTATTAAAAGAAAAAACTGTGCACGCAGCCCCAAAACTAACATTATTTCTAGTGCTATTTTCCAATTGCTCTGGAAAGAGAAAAAATTTCACAGCAAGACTTAACATATCCAGCTCAATACTGGACATCCACATTGCTATCAAATGTCATATAAACACCCTTGTTGTTGACATATCTTTATAAAAATATCACTTTTTAATAAACACAAAGATATTGTGAGGTGTAAATACAGAAGGAAAAATAAAACTTAGTCAATTAATAGTAGTAAATCATATTAGGGGCTAACAATGCAAAAACAAATTACTCACTTTACTAGTAAGCATATTATAAAACATTCCCATAAGTGTCATCAAAATTCAATCAGGTCACAGCTACAGGCATTAAAGGGCATCCATTGAGCAAGGGCATCCAGTTTAAAATTCAAGATGTATAATTTCAAAATGTGATACAAAAAGGGCTGGAAATTTGACTTCTTTGCCTGCTGTTTCCATGAATATTCCTGTGCAGTATAGCTAGCAATGCTTGCATTATCTCCAAATGAGTGGACTAGCTGACTGGGATACCTTCAATAGATTATACTTCCCCAAACTTGAGCTAAAGGGATGAGAATATTTTCTTCACATTACGACATTTTGCAGAAAGGAATTAATGCACAGCCCTTAACTGCAATCATTAAGCTTCTCTTTAGAGGTTCTGTGTCACTACAAAACTCAACTACATCTCTTCAAGAGCACATGTTGGCAAGCATACAGATACTTCCTAAAATCCCTTTGCAGGTGTTCTCAGACTTAAGTCACAAGGGAAAGCTACCAGCAAGGAGAAACTAATGAAAAGAATTTCTCCACTTTCATTTCTTTCTGAGCTCTTGAATCTCTTCAGATTAGGTTAGAGTCCACTGGAGTAGGATAGTTGTGTCAGATCAATCTGTACTTCAGTGAGAAGCAATTAGCACCTTATCACAGCATAAAACTCACAGCCTAAAAGGTGCTTTGTGCCTTTTCTGGGGATGTGTGCACATTTTGCTGCCAGCCTGTACTTTCCCATCAGAAACTGCTCTGGAAATGTCAAGGCATTCTGTTACAAGGCATGGCTTTGTGTCTGAAGTGTAATATCCATTAGTCCTAACTCATTCTGCCTCTATTCTACAGGAGGAAAAAAAAAAACCAGTTTTATCTCTGCAACCCATCTGGATCTGCGAGCCAAAGTTATAGTTGCCTTTGCCTAGTCCATGCAGACCTGCTTGCATTAATGCAGTATGTTTCTATGCTTCTGTACATATGCCTCTGTACTTGGAGGTACCAGATGAATGTTTCTAAAACTAAGATTACAAAGAGAAGTATCTCAGCTGTTACTCAAATTTTGCTCACAGTTTGAGAGCTGTGGAAGGGATCTGAGGAAGCAAAAAATTTTTATGCCAGTTTTTATGCCAAAAAGTTTTAAGTTATGCCAGAAGTAAATAAATATTTCAACCAGAAATTAGTTGTTCACTGGTTCTCAACAAACACATGCATCCAGGAATTAAATGTTTTAGGTTTCAGAGGCAATGAGCAGCAGTGAACTATCCTGATACCACACACTACTGTATCAGTGAAAGAAGCAGTGATGGACCCCCAAAGAGGTTGTGATTGCAACAAAAAGGAAAAGAAAAGGGAAAAGGAAGAAGAAAAAAAGAAAGAAGAAATGGGAAAACAAACAAACAAACAGGTGTTTTTTTAAAATTGTTGCTATGAAAAGAAGAAATTCCAGCACGTTTCCTACAGGTATTTAAATGAGTAGTAACTAAAGAACAATATCAGATATAAACAGGGCTTGGGAACCAACATTTACACATACACAAGTCAATTCTGTGAGAACTCAGCAGCCATTCAGATTTCTGTGTAAAAGAAATAGAAAAGAAAACTAAGCAGATGCAAACCACTTATTGGTCATCACTGAGATCCTTTGTAGAGCAAATCCCTGCAACCTGTGTACATTTGTTCATCAAACTAGTAAACTTGCCATCCATTCTGTGATACATTAATTCATTCCTCATTACCACATGAGGTGCAAAATTATGATAACTGTCTTCATCAGATATATTTAGAGTAAAATTATTTTTCTCCACTTCTTTCATTTTTTCAATTTTTATTCCTCTATTCTGCTTAGACAATTTTTTAATTAGAGTTGGAGAAAGTTGGACAGGAGTTTAAGAGAATGGCACATAATACTGTCATATTTCCTTAAGTGAAAGCACATTGATTCAAGAGCATTCACTGTTATTTCTCTCTCTTTTTAACACATATAGAAAACTAAGATGTCTTCACCAGGTTTTTTACAGATAAGTTTCTAGGACTCTGATGAAAATTTGAAACTTTATGAGAACATGAATTTTCCCTCTTAAACTCACACTTTCATAGATACAATAAGGTTCATTTTACTCAAACTCAGGAATTATTTTAATCATGATCTCTAGGAAGCTTCACACAAAAAATCATGAAGGAGAAGGGGAAAAATAATGTAAAATTGAGTTATAAGCCCTAGGATAAAACTAGATATGAACAAAAAGGATTCTTTGTCCTCACAGTTTTCTGAGATCTGTAAGTGTTCAGATTTTACTGTATCAATGAAAAATAGAAATTCTTTAAAGGAGAATGAAATTTTCCATTTATCATAAAAGTTCTATAAACTGCATAATCAGACAAAGCAAAACAGACATTTGTAATACACCTGGATTAGTCAATAATTTAATTCTAATTATGCCATCAGATGAGAAAGAAATTTAAAATCTATATTTTCAGCTATTTTTACAAAATTTCTGACACATTTTTATTTTCCTGTACCTCATCCCAAATCAAACCCTTTCAATTTGACCATTTCAATGCGAGCTGAGTGCCATAGACGGACATGAATATCCTGACTCATAGACATATATATTGCTTGTGAAAATTAATTCATTATAAACATTTACTTTCTCAATGGTTGTGTCTTTTCAAGATATATTTGCACATCTTTTTAGGAAAAAAACTTCCACTATTTTTACTTGTGTTACAATGAATTATTTATATTTCATAATCTTGGAGGACTATACAACAACAATATATTAGATGCTATCTTTGACCTAAAAGTCAGCTCTGTGACCTAAAAATAAGAGATTCAGAAGCCCATCAGCATCTTTACTAATCTTTGCCTTGAAATGTCTGTATATGTAAATGCATAGCTTTACAGTACTGCCATTGATGAAAAAAACAATAAAATGTTATGAAATTGTTCTTCCAAGAACTGAAATATTTTCATTCATTCTCAATTTTACATAACTCTCTCAGATAAACAATTTTCAAAAGGAATCTGCTTTTGTCTCCAAAATGGGAAATAAATATATCAGGAAGTTGGTAACTGCCTTTAAAAACAATGTTCTATCTGTACAATATCGTGATAGAGACAGAAGAGTTCATTATATGTCATTTCTTAGAAACAGGGACAATCTGCTTCTGTAGCATAATGAAATGTCAAATTTCTAATAGCCAAAAGGAAAAAAAAATTATCACTCTTTCTGTCTCTATCATAGTGAGTTCACCTGACTCCAGAATACTTTGAAATATTTCTTTTGAAAGAATAAACATTTACCAGGCAAAAATAGTAGCTGGTTTGCAAAAAAGAGCAGCCTACATTTCCCAAAACAATAAACTCAAATATCAAATAATTCTTAAACACATCTTTGGAGTAAGTGTTGTAGTTCACCCACTAAGTAATAACTATCATTGTGATTTTATTCTAGTCTTCTGGAAAGATAAATATTACAAAACTAGTGTGACACCGCAACAGAAACAGAGCCATACAGCAGTTCAACAGCAAAAGGTGGTGAATGATGCCATATCCAGTTGGTTCCTCAGGGCTCAGTACTGGGGCTGGTCCTGCTCAGTATCTTTATTGATGATCTAGATGAAGGGATTGAGTGCACCCTCAAGTAAGTTTGCAGATAATACTAAATTGGTGGGCATGTTAATATGCTGGAGGGTAGGAAGGCTCTGAAGAGAGATCTGGATGGGCTGGATCAATGGACCATGGCCAGTTGTATGAGGTTCAACAAGATCAAGTGCTAGGTCCTGCCCTTGGGTCATAACAACCCCGTGCAACTCTACGAACTGGGGGCAGAGTGGCTGGAAAGAGGCCCAGCAGAAAAGGACCTGGAAGTGTTGGTCAACAGCAGCTGAGCGTGAGCAAGAGTGTGCCCACTCAATGTCCATCTTGGTTGTATCAGGAATAGTGTGGCCAGCAGGATCAGGGCAGTGTTTGTCTCCCTTACTCGTTATTGGTAAAGGTCACACCTCAAATCTGGTGTCCAGTTTTGAGAGCCTAACTGCAAGAAAGACATTGAGGTGCTGGAGCATGCCCAGAGAAGGGCAGTGGAGGTGATGAAAGGCCTGGAGAGCGAGACTGAGGGAGCCAAAGTTGTTTAGCCTGGAGAGAAGGAAGATCAGGGGTGATCTTATCACTCTCTACGATTACCTGAAAGAAGGTTGTAGTCAGGTGGGGTGCAGCGTCTCCTCCCAGGTAACCAATGCCAGGACAAGAAGAAATGGCCTCAAGCTGTGGCAATGGAAGTAAATGTTGGACATCAGGAGGAATTTCTCCAATGAAAGAGTTGCCAGGCATTGGAATGGGCTGCCCAGGGAAGTAGTCGAGTCACCATCCCTGGAAGTGTTCAAGAAATTACTGGACACAGCACGTAGCGCTATGGTTAATTGAAAAGGTCAGTCAAAGGCTGGACTCAATGATCTTGGAGGACTTTTCCAGTCTGAGTCTGTGATTCTGTAATTTCTTCTTCATGACAAAAGAAGAGTTAAAGATTGGTATTTCTTTTATGACACAGATTGAAACGACTAATAAACTCAAGTTAATCAGTACTGGTACTTCATTTGACTGTGGAAGATCATGAAATCTCTTTACCGTGATATATTTGTAGAAATCTATATGAAAGAAGCTACCAACTTTGAACTGTTACAGTTGGTTGAAAACCTTAGATGACGGTTAGCACCATGAGTGTTGAAAAGAGTTATTCCACAGATTAGAAATACCTTGCCTCAATCTTTCCCTCTTTGTCTTTTACTTTTTTTTTGCTTTCTTGCATACTCTTCTCCCAAAAAATCTGGTTTTTTCTGACCTCTAAATTTTCCTGAGTCCCACTGAGTACAAGAAAATACAAAAAAATCATTTATTCATTTAAAGCTTTCCCTTTTTTAATTTTCCTTTACAGGGGGAGCAGTTTAAGCTCTTAGTTTTGTGAAAGATCATGAAAAAGTGTTTTTCATTAAAATAAGTTATCCTGTATTACTGTAAGCTTTGTTCCCATGAAATCCCATTGCTTCTGTGGCTTAAAAATATTCAAGAATGAGCAGCAATAAACTGCAAATCACAAAAATCATGTTAAGACTTAGCTTTTGTCCCCCCTCATATTTAATTAAATCTAGCTGAATAAAATATGCGCAAGTTTTGATATCTTCATTTTCTTGTGTAACAATTTGGATTTAATGAAACAAGGTCCCAAACTGCAGATATCTATAAATCAAGTAACTTTTGGCATTTTAAACCGGGTCCATTACTTTCTCTTAGTTTTTGCCATTGTCTCTCATTAGACAATTGTTTCCTGACTCATGCATTCTCTTCTCATGGCAGGTTTTTATTAGTCTCCGTAGTGATCTACATTTGCTAAAAAACTTCTAGAGTGATGAGCATGGAACAGGCTCCCCTTATTCAACACAGAACATGTTCAAAGTATGAGACACAAGCCCAAATGCAAGCTTTTAACATCATGCCAGTGATACCATCTCCATCTCCTTCTGTGGTTAATTTAGGGTCACTCCACCATGGTTTCTTAATGACAGCCCTCTCACTATCTATCACCACAGCCAAATCCAGGCCTAGGGGTCAATGAAATGACTGTTCTTTGTGCAGTTCCTGTAGCCAGAGTTAAGAATAATCCACATCACCTTTTGAAATATCTTAGATAAAACAACCAAGGAAAAATGATAAATACCCCAGGCCATGTGTCTGAGAATTTGCTAATACCACCATTTCAATACTTCTGCTATACGACTCTTATTCTGTATTATATGCATTTCCATTAACTTTCCACACTTTTTCCCTACTCTTATTTTTAAATGATAAAAACAGAAAGAAAGGGAATATATATGGCCTGATTGCCTGGAATTAATTAATTTGAAAAAAAATAAAATTACCTGCCTCCTCATTCAAATTAAAAACAAAATCAAACCTAAGACAATTGAATGTGTTTGCAGTACAGACATCTTTAACTCTCCTATCTTTTTATTTTTAGTTTCAGAATTTTTCTTCTCAAAAAAAAAAAAAAATCACTGTTAGCCAGAAAAACAAATTCTTCTCTGCTGTCATCAAAGAATGCTGCCTAATTTCACTCAGAAATCCACAATCTTCTTTTTTTTTCCCTCACCAAAGTCTTCTGAGATTCCAGAAGAACAGCTTTTCCTTCAAGCTCCCTCAAAGAAATGGATAGCTGAAATAAAATGTTCATTCAGCCAGAAACAGAAATATTTCTCTTTGGAAATGAAAATTTGTGCTGTCTGTCTTTGTGTGCTTCTTTTAGGTTTGTTAAACATAACTCTGCAAAACACTTTCAGCAGGCATAAACTTTAGAATACAATAAATCAAGAGTATAACAGTGGTCTCACAGCCTGAACATGGAAAATTATGTCATCCAGATAATGTAAATAGTTTGAAAATAACAGCAGACACAAGGAAGATTGCTGTGGAATATAGTTATAATTTCGAAGGGCAGAGATGTATCGTTTCTGCTAGAGGCAAGAACCTGAAAGTGATTTATCAATACCAAAGAACTCCTATGAAAGATTGTTATTTCTTCCCTCCATCAAAAAGCTAGTTGAAACAATTGTCAGTGAGCTGGTAATGACTTGCCCTGCAGAGACATGTCACAATGGAATTTGGTCTTTGTATCTCTCCTCCAATATATATCAGATTTTAATTGCTGATGAGAAAAATTCTATGGGTAAAACTGAAGAGGCCCTTGCTACATTTTCCTACTTTCCTACTCAAACTTTCTTACTCCTACAGGAGTATGTAGCATCTAAACCTATAGTTAAACTCTCTAATACCAAGAAATTAGCATTTCAATAGTACCAAAATGAAACTTTTTTTTCCTGGTGTTTTACTGTTCAAATCACTCAAATTATTATATTCCCATCAGTTTCCCCAGCACACACACAAATGGAAAACTTATTCAAGCATCTCTTTGATTGAGCAGCTATACACAATAATGTTTCCTCAGAATGAATGGGGCTATTTGCATTTATTAAATAATTTAGAGTATTCCCATTGCTAATCTAGCATAGGTAGGAGAAATTGTTTGATTTAAAATAAAGCAATAATACAGGTTTTTCTAAGGAATGTGTGACGTGTTGTCATGGTTTAACCCCAGCCAGCAACTAAGTACCACACAGCCAGCCTTTCACTCCCCCATCACTGGAACTGGGGAGACAATCAGAAGAGTAAAAGCCAGAAAGCCCATGGGTTGAGATAAAGATATTTTATAAGATAAATCAGAAGTCATGCATCCAAGCAAAGCAAAATAAGGGATTAAATCACTCCTTCCCAAGATCAGGCAGGTGTTCAGCCCTCTCCAGGAGAGCACAGTCCCATCAAATGTAGCAGTTACTTGGGAAGACAAAAACCATCATTCCAAATATTTCTACTTTATCTTTCCCCCATCTTTATACAGAGAGGATGATGTCATACGGTCTGAAAAATCCCTTTGTTCTTGGCGGTATCTCCTCCCAACCTCCCATGGATCCCCAGCCCTCTCACCAGCGTAAAAGCACAAAAAGTAGAAAAGGCCTTGGCTCTCCGTAAGCCCTTCTCAGCAATAACAAAAACATCTCTACATTATCAACCCTGTATTCAGCACAAATCCTGATTGGATTACTTCAAAAATGAAAGTGAGGTCTGCCATATAATTAGAAAATATAAGTATAATTGAAAATGGGAAAGAAAAGATGGAAAAGTATAATTGGAGACCTTTGTCTGTGTGGTCACAATAGGACAATAGGTTTCCTTTGTGCATGAAAGGCTGTTTATTTTAAGACAAATAATAATTATATACTATGCTCAGTTAGAGAAGTCTTGAGTCTCTTGCTGCCACATACACCCAGGTATCCCAGATAATTTAGACCATTTTTTCAAAGGATATTAAATTCGTCTTCTTAAAGTGATATGACATGTGGTTGGTCATTCCAGCATCAATGGAGAGAATCACACATTTAAAAGCATGGATATGTCCTTTACAATCAAAAAGTACATTTGGATGCATTTAATTTAAGCCCATGTAGTTAGCATGTTCTGATGTTCTATTAAAAACCTGGTACATAGGGGAAAAAAAGTAAGATGGCTGTTTTGGTCAGGATTGGTGTTTTTTATTACAGATATTTGGGAAGCACAACTTCTACGTAATAGATCAAACACTTTAAAAAAACCTATAAATGCAAGCAGCAAGGTATAGCTCTGAGCAAAAGAATCTGGGAGCAGAAGAATCTGAATAAAAGAAGGAACTAAAAGCTGATGACTTGTGGAAAAGTGCTCTGCTCCAGCCTCTAGTTTTTCAGCCAATATTAAGAAATATTGACAATATTGTCTTTTTACCTGTGGTTATCAGAGACCTGCCCTAATGTCCATTGATTTTTTCCTCCATTAACTCTGATCATCTTCTACAATGTGACCTAGCTGTCCAAAACCAGTTTGTTTACCATGGATAAACAGCAAAACATATGCAAAATACTTCTAAAATTAAAAAAAAAAGCTTCAAAAATGACAAAGCCTAAAAGACCAAGAAAAGGTAACAAACAAAAAATGAAGATAATGCAGTTAATATTTCTGTGAGCAGCTGCAATGTTCATCCTAGCATACCATAGAAATTATTTGACTCCTACATTATAATTTTTTTAACCACATTTGGGAGTATATATATATATATATGTATATATGTATATAAATAAAATATAAAAAATCATATAATATAAATATAAAAGTATAAAATATAATATAAAATATAAAAATATAAACAGTAGTTTATTAAAATGACTGGTTGATTAATGATAAAATATTCATAAATTAATTAAGCATAATTAGCATGAAAATATAGACATAATTTAGATGTTAATTAATTTTGTTTCCCTTATCTTACAAGAGCATATGTGACATGTCTTGCAGCAAAAGACGTTATACCAAGATGTCCTCTGGAATGTAATATATTTAAAAAATGACAGAGATGTTCAGAAATGCTTTCTAAATACATTTGTCATAGTAAGAACTCCAAAAGTCTGTAATTGTCACTATATTTGAAACAATGATGTGTATTAAAAAAAAGGGCATGAACCTCTGATTCCAAGTGATCAAGATAAATTTATCTCTTAACTTGTCTATTCAGTCCCCAGATATCCGTTACCCAGATGTACCCTGACATTGCTTTTGTCTCAAATCTTTCAAAACCTATCTCTATTGCTGCCCTTTGTGCATGGTAGTCATGGTAGAATAATGCTTACTAGAAAGTCAGGCCTCCTGAAGTGTTTACACATTCCCCATAAAGAAATTTGAAATAAACAGCACTTTTCAGGCAGGAGTTTAGAAAGACATTTCAAAAGTTAATTTAAACTGAGATGTGTAAATAAAGCAAATAATTTAGAAACTTCTGAGCTTCTCAAAATTTAATTTAAAATTAAAATCTAAGGGCAATAATGTTTTCAATCGCTTTTCTTCTGCAAAAAAGTCAACTGCTATACTTTTGTGAAGGTATCTACTGGCCTAAATTTCCTGAAAGTATTTGGATCATATTCTCATAGTTCTCAATTCAAATTACCAGATTTATACATGAAGGAGAGATGGGCAGAAAATAGATAATAATGCCATTTCATGTGCTCCAAACTGTCAGGTACCTGAGGAAAGGAAAGTTTAGGATAAGTTTAATGGGTAAAAATACATTATTTGTAGGTAAATTTTAATTAAGCATTTTCTCTAGGAGTCATCAGCGCTTTGACTATTCCTTGATCGCATCCTTAGTTCAGACACGGGTTTTATGAGAAATTCACTTTTGTTTGATGTCAGTTGTCCCACTAATATTATTATAGGTCTTTATGTGCTCAAATAATTGATTTCCATAAGAATAAGAAGTATTTCTTTCATGGACATTTTTAATTGAAAGTCCAACCAAAATCATGCACAGGAGAAAACACCGAAATAAAATAATCTTTAAAAGTAGCTTCATCCAAGGTATTTTTATACAAGTTGTAAGGAGTGGGCTATCCACCTAGAGAAGATTATCAGAAAGTGCAGAATGTATCAGTGTCCATAAAAATAATTAAACTTTAGGGATGGGAAAGTCATGGATGTATGCAGCAGCACTGCAATGTATTTTATATTCATGCAGACTCAAAACATGAAATATGGTCAGAGGAAATATTTCTTTTTAACCTTGAGGTCTGAAAAATGATAATTCAACTTGATAACCATTTCGCTGCACACCGTATTAGGCTACAAGCCAGACATTTAATACTAAATGAGGCCATATTTGCATAAAGTTGTCAGGATTGGGGTTTTTTTCAAGATGGGGGTTGGAAGAGCATGTTCCTAGGAAATATTGTATATGCAGAAAGAAAGAAATATACGTAATATTTTTAAAGTTGATTTGAGTTTACAAAATGTAAAGTACTCCAAAAAATGTCCTTTATCAACTACTGTTCTTTCCTGAAATGTTTGAAAGCACATTTATTTGTGCTATTCTGGCTGAACAAAAAAAGTCAGTGTTAAATGGCACTACTTTATTTCCTGCTATTTCATAATGATCTTTTTTCTTATCAATCAATGTTTCCAAAAAATTGCAGTTTGATAGCAAGGAGAGCTCCGAAAGTCATTTTAGATAAACTACCAAAGACAATTATTAAGTGCCACAAAATGGGAAGAACATCTGAACACAAAAGTGGCCCTTCTGATATAATTTATTACAGAGCACTTAAGAAAGTTAACATGAAGGAACATAAAAATTACTGCAATTGAACAAACTAGTGAACCAGCAAATATAGCATTTTCTCCCTGACAGTGACATGAAACAAAGACTTTGAACTATATTCTTTCTATTTCCTTCTCCTTCTTTTTCTTCTCCTTCCTTTTCCCTTCCCCATCCCCTCTCTTTTCACCGGGGTAAGTAGAAAAACAACTTAAGGGGATTTAAATCTGGTTTATTTATAAAATAAAAATACTTATAAAATTTGTTTACAACGATTATGAGTAGCAAAAATTGAAAAAAAAAAACCCCTCTATTTAAAATTACCATATTTAAATGACCAGAATTTTATTTTTTTCATTTTAGGAAAAAAATGTGTTATGTAGTATCAGGAAAAAAATTTTTTTTTCAAATCTCCAAAAACTTGAGAAAAATGGAAAAATTGGTCCCTGTTTAATGTTGTTGAAACTCAAAGTGAATGCTTCAAATTATTCGGAATTTGCAAATTAATTTATATTTGTTATATATATCTTGATCCCATGAAAATTTAACAATGTTTAGCATAATTATGAATTAATACCACATATGTATTTGATAAGATGCATCATTAAAATGATAAATCGCTTGATGCATGAACATTTTTAGATCATGGAAGATAGGGATGAATGAATTATAAAACACAAAACTACAAGTGAGTGTAGAAAAGTCCTGACTACTTAAGGATACAGAAAATACCTTGAAGAGATTATTTTATCTTTTATGGAAAATTATGAAAAGACATTAGGCCAGAATGAACTTTTTTCAAGTACTACTCTTGACTGTACTCATTGAGCTTCAATCTTAATATTCTCAGGTCTAAAAAGAGTAGTGTGGTCCAGGTACACCTGCTTTCTGCATTTACATCTATCATTCCTGTAAGTTTACAAAGTGTGACACCTCAATCATTGTGAAAATATACTATTCTATATATTATCATCTACTCCAATTTTTTCTTTTTTCTTTCAGGACAGGGAATAAAATCTTGAATTGGGAGGACCAGGTTGAACAAACACTCCAGAAAGGAGATGGTCAATCAAAAATTAAATTGAAAAATCCAGAAAATTTGAAATTGAGTGACTAGAACGAATTGTATTGAGATGAAATTGGGTATAGAGAAATAGACCAAAAGTTGTCAAAATTATTCCCATTGAAATCCCTAAAATCGGGAAAGAAAGGTAAACAGACAGATAGAGATGTAACTAAAGAAATTAAATTTAAAAAACCCAAAATTATATGATGTGAAAGCAAGGAAAGCAAATGGGATGACATGAAGTACAGGAACATGGACCGGAGCTTGCCCAATTGATCCTCATTGAAATAGCTAGATTTCATTCCCTTTCCTGAGAAGAAATTCTGTTTTTTCAG
The DNA here is from genome assembly GCF_963513975.1 of Fringilla coelebs. Lineage (NCBI taxonomy): Eukaryota > Metazoa > Chordata > Aves > Passeriformes > Fringillidae > Fringilla > Fringilla coelebs. The sequence continues at coordinate 69,755,705 of NC_140028.1, forward strand.
GGGGGTCTAAATGACTCAGTACCCATATTTTGACTATTTTTGCTGTTTTCTTGATCAGAATGTAGCATCAGAGCCCTGCCAAATTATCCTGCATTTCTCATACCAAAAAATGTATTTTAAATTTCCATCTTTATGGTTCTCAATCTGTTCAGGTCTGTGATTACTTTCTCTTCTTTTTCTGAGTCATTTTTGACTTCCAACAGCAGTAAGCAGCTCTGTGTTTATTCCCTACCCAACTTGTTACAATTCTTTCTGTTTCAGATATAAAACTTTCTGTTTCCCTTGGCTTAAGACCTTTAAGGATTTTGCATGTCTTTAACACTTTAGGAAGTAATATTTCTCTTAGGAAAATTTACAGATAATTTTAAAAGAAGATGAAGTTCAGCCCTCTGGAAGCCACTCTACATGAACAAAGATTGGGCTGAGATCAGGTACAAGACAACTTAAATTAAAATAGATATACCCCTTTAAAACTTATTCTGGTCACTGTGTACAGCTCACTGTTCTGTCTTTCTAAATTGTCTTATTGCAACTTATCTACAAATGTATTTATTTGCATCTTCATTGCTACTAAATCTTGTTGCCTTTTCTTTAATCAATTTTTATGCTTCTCTTCTCTGTCGCCAAAAGCAAATGCCAATTTAGATATTCTTCTCCTTGCCTCTTTATTGCTGTTTTTCAACTATTTGTGAAAAAAATTATTGCCATGGCTTCCGAGAATCACTTTAGAAAATAGTATTTCATGTATCGCCAAATGATTCCATAAGATAATGAATATAAGGAAGAACTAAAGGGGAGCTGCCGTATCTCTGGGTTTTCCCAGAAGCCCACAAAAAGATTTAAATCAATAGGCTGCACTGAAAGCATTTATGCCTTCCAGGGTTGAATTATGATATTATAGAAAGTAACGGAACTGTTACCATGGATAAACACAGAGATTAATAAACTTCCCAAGTCAGTAACTCTTTCTGCTGTGGAAAAATTTGGCATAACACCATTGATGATTAAATTCAAAAAGACTAAAGCCCTAACTTCTGAACATCTGATGCAGGATCTCTGAAAATCACCTGGTTTTCACACAATGACATAGTCATTTCCTGAAAATCACTTCCAAGAGTGCCCAGATATTACCAGACCCCAAAGGTCGCTTGAGGGAGAAAATCTCAGGCTTTTCTGTGAGAGCTAAGCACACAGCAGAACACACACCAAGCTCTTAACAACAACCCATGCAACCATCACATTAAAGTCTGTCAAAACCAAAATTATGTGGGGAGTTCCCTGCACCTAGATTCTTGTTCCCTCATGAGCACACACATCACTCCTTGTGAGACTGCAAAGTTAGAAATGACTAATCAGAAAAGGCATTTGATTAAAATAATAATATTGTTGTCTGAGAAAAGAAAATTAATTTTGGACTCCTAGGTTTGGCACTCTGAGTGCCAAATACAGGACCATACAGAAAACAAAGACTTCACAATTAGTACTTACACAGACATGAATGAAGCTACTCATGAAATTCCCACTGATTAGGCCAGGCTGGGATATTACAAAACCAGGGCAATATCCTTTGGATTCACATTTCCCTAATTCATTTTTTACAGTGAAAACTAAGTCTTAGTAAGTAAAGTGAGTTCTAAAGAGAAAAAATAATTTCTTCTGTAATTTCCAATAAAAGTAACACACAGAATACCACACACAAAGTCTACAGTGTGGCTAAGGTTCAATGTTTCCCATAAAGTTCAGCAACAATTAATTTTAGAATCAACATATGGAACATCTGCACAAAAAAACCTATTTTTCCCCTTGAAGGAGTAAATACAGTATTTTAGAAACTATGTTTCAGATAAGTACATGCCATAAGCTTATATTTTATGCAAGATGAATATATGTATTTAGCATATATTGCCTGATTTTACAGCAATTTAACACTTCATATGAGTACAGGCTTGTGTTGTAAATTTGTACCCAATTTGTGAAAGATTTGTTTAACAGATAATGGAAGGAGGAGAAACATTCTATTATAGAAAATGAGTCTGCAAAATAACAGTATCCTACAGAAACTCTGCCTAGCAGAACACCTAAATCCTGTAATTTCTTCTTTATTTATTCATAGAAACATAAGAATTAGAAAAGCTTAACAGAAAGTGCTGAGACGAAATGCATTAAATATATTATCTTGCTTTAACCCCGAAGAAACAAACCCTGAAGAGCAAGACAGGCTTTCTCATGGTTGGACACAGTTGAAATCACTGACATCAATGCCAAGTGAAATCAGACACACTCTTTAACATCTGATGCTGATTTGAGTAAGTCCAGTCCAGCTGACAAAGCCACAGCTCTGTTTTACTATTAGCCACAGTTTTAGTATAGTGTGTGTACAGGAAAATATTACTTAATTTATCTTTCTCTTCAGTACAGCTGCAGCAAATCTTCCTGAGACTCTCTCCCAGAGCTCTCATCCTCTACCAACCACTGTTCAAGAGCTTCAGGAATGGGAGCAGATCACCACAATTCCAGCTACCAATATAAATGCAGATATACAAGGAGAGTTTCAAAATCACCAGCTGTGCTCAGTATTGGTGTCAGTCCTGTTTAATATCTTTATTGATAATCTGTATGAGTGGATAGACTGTAGCCTCAGTAAGTTCATGGACAACAAACGCTAAGTTGCTGCTAGAGTGTAGAAGGGATGTGGACAGACTGGGCCAACAGGCCAAGGCCAAAGGCAGGAGGTTCAGCAAGGCCAGGTGCTGGTCCTACACTTCTGTCACAACAATCCTGTGCTGGGGGAAGAGTGGCTAGGAAATGGCCCTGCAGAAAGGGCTGAACATGAGTCAGCATACGGCCAGGATAGCCAGATGGCAAACGGCATCCTGACTTGTAGGAGAAATCGTGTGGCCAGCAGAATCTGTGATCATCCCCCTGTACTTGGTGCTGGTGAGGCTGCCTCTTGAATCCAGGGTTCAGCTCTGGTCCCTCATTACAAGAAGGACATTTAGGCGTGAGAGTGAGGCCAGAGAAATGGCACTGAAGTTGATGAAAGGTCTGGAGCCCAATTCTTATGAGGAGCAGCAGATGGAGCTGCTTACTTGCTTAGCCTGGAGAAAAAGCAATTCAAGGGGGACCTTATCACTGTCTACAACATAAAAGGCACTAGGGGGTCAGTGTTCCCATGTAACAAATGACAGGACAAAAGGAAATGGTCTCAAGTCGCACTAGGGGAGGTTCACGTTGTATATTAGGAAAAATTTCTTCACTGAACAGGTGGTCAGGCATTGGAACTGTCTTTCCAGGAAAAAGATGGTATAACTATCCCTGGAAGCATTCAAAAGTTGTGTGGTTATGGCAGTTATGAGCAGGGTTTTGTGGTGAACAGCAGTGGTCCGGGGTTAAAGTTAAGCTTGGCGAATTTGGAGGTCTGTACAATTCTATAATTTTATGATTATGAGCAGCAGTGGAACTGCCAGAAAGAAAGTGCTTTTAAAGGTGAGCCAATCATGTTGATATAGTTTGAAAGATATTTCCTATCCCATTAGGTTCAGATAGTTTTCCTTTAGCTCTCTCTTCTTTGTTTGAATTTACTGGACTTTCAGACACAGCAAATGTTAAAATTATAATAAAGAACCGCCAGAGATGTTAAATTTGAATTTGCAAATACAAACATTTGGCCTTTTATATCCCTTCAGTCAGAGAACAATGATGTACCACATGACTTCTAGGTCTAGTTAAAATTGTGACTGCTTAACACCACAATGGAGGTAAAAATGTATAATTTTATTTTAGTGATAAATAATTACGGGCAAAATTATTTTTGAGGGGTCTGAATTTATCCTCCACAGTATGAAAAAAAGGATGTGTACCAAGAGACTGGCTGATTTAAAATAAGACTATACAGAGATAGTTATGTTGACAATTGCATTATATTCAAGACATACTAAAGTAATTGAATTATTTTTATGAACTACAGAAGGTTTTGGATAAGAACTTAATTGTTTAATTTCTTGGTGCATTTAGCAAACAGTTGAGCATTTTTGTTGTAGAATGATCTTAGGGAATTGGGATATCGGTGAACCAAAGGAGGTAGAATTTTTAGATAAATTACCTTCTATGAGCTGTTTGTCAAAATTAGCAAAATCCCTGAATCTCTGTGGTTTCCCAGAAGTAATAATCAGCCGTCATCTGTGTACAACAGGTTTTATTTTCAGCTTTCAAATGTAAACTCCACATTTTTAACAACACCTGCTGCCTACTACTAAATGTATTGCCACACAAATGGTACACTGCATACTGCAATTCAGGTTTAAAGAGTTTCAAGACTGAAATGTCAATTTAGTGTCTGTTCTGCATCATATGCAGGACTGAAAAATTAAAGTCAAGGAACAGATACTGAAAGACTATCCACTGAAATCCTACATAAATAGTAGCGCTCACTCCAACCCTGCTAACACCTGAACTGAAATTAATACTATATGAAAGTAAGGGGAAAAAAAGCTCCTCACTTAATATACCTTTCATAGTCTTCAACACATAAACTATTATTTATGATCTATTATGTATAGAGCAATTTTCAACCTTTCTGTGATTCATGCTTCTGAAGGAAATTTGTAATGTTGGAGAGTTCGGTTTTAAAAGTTCATCTTATGAAGACTTCTATGTAGCACACATTAAATTATTCCTCTCAGTCACTTTTGCAAGTTATTTCAAAGAATGGGTAACTCCCTGAAGTCTGTGGATCACAGGCTGAAAGCCAGTGATCTGTAGGACAGTTGTCAATGATTAGTGAGATGGTTCGAGAGTGTGTGCTTCTACTTGTGCTAGCTGTGCACTAGTGCAATTATGAGCCTGATTTGTTTTAAAGGGCAAGGGAAAGAGGTATTTTTGTTTAGGAAGCCAAATATCACACAACCATTTGCTCACTCTAACCCAGTGGGGTGGGGGAGAGAATAGGCAAAAGAAGCAAAATTTCTGGATTGAGATAAAGGCATTTAAATAGGACAGAAAAGGAAGAGAAAATAATAATAATGATTAAAAAAATGTGAAAAACAAATAATACACAGTTGCCTACCAGTCTCTGATTGATGCCAAGCTGGTTCCCAAGCAGTGGGCCACCACTGCCTACCCCCTAGCCCATTTCTTTTATTCAGCATGACACTATATGGTATGGAGTATCCCTTTGATCAGTTTGGTTCAGCCATCATGATTTCTTGTGCACTCACAGCCTACTCCCTGTCAAGGCAGCATGGGAAGGGAAAAGGTCTCTGACTTAGTGCTACTCAGCAATAGCTAAAAACTCAGTGTGTTATCAACCTTATTCTCATGCTAAAGCTAAACAGGTACTAGAAAGAAAATTAACTCTATTCCAGATGAAACCAGGACAATGGGATCAATTCTAAATTAGGAGGTTTAGTTTTTTGCTGGTTCTTTGAATCTCAGTGGTTAAAGGTACCTTCTTATATAAGAGACCTGGCAGACCCTGAGAGACTGGGGGTATGGGGTGAGGAGGTGGGGAAAAGTCAAAGGAAAAAAGCATTGAACTTTTATGTTTGGGAGAGAACTGTGGAATTTCAAGTTTCAAACCAAAGATCAGCCTTCAAATTCCCAGCCTACATATATTTTGCATGGAGTTGTTCAAATTAACAGGAAACATTATTAAAATATGGTACATATTATCATGGAAAAATTTATCTATCATTATTTTAAAGCAATAATAAAAGAGATGACTGATGTACAGAGCATCAGAGTGTATTTTGATAGCAGGTCAAAATCAGTCTAATTTTTCCTCACTGAAAAACACTAAGAAATCCAAGTCATGCAAATAATTTTCATTACAGTTCACTCAAAGTTCACAGAGATCCCTGTTCAGTAATGCAGATAAGACTCCAATAAGCTCCAATGAGAATGGAAGAACTACATTTCTCTGTTATCTATTCTAGACGAAAAGGATGTGCTATCAGATCTGATGGCATCAGCAAAGCCACGGGAAAATTCCAGAAAATATACCTTTGCTCTAATTACTTTTGAAACATTTCTATTCATTTTAACAGAAACTGGATCAGATATTTTGTGAAGAGAATTATACAGATTAAGGCATCTGTTGGTTCCTCCTGCGTGGTATTTCACCAAACTGAAAATTATTGTGCAAGACAGGGATCAGAGAGAGAACTAGTTCTTCAGAACAGCCCAGAGTTCAGTCTGTGTATCACAAACCCAAATGTCATTGTACATAATAACTGTGTGAACACAGACTGCAGAAAAAAGTCCCAGCAAGTGCTATCCCTCACTGAGTTGCTGCTTCTTCTAAATTTTGTGAAAACTATGAGAGAAAAGACAAAACAAATTATAAAATCACACTTCAATACTCATTACAATGGATACAAAAGCCATGCAAAAAATCAATTAGAAATTAAACTACTGAGCTGTATATAAGGACGTAATATTTTTCTTCTTGTTTCTTTTATTTTTTTCATGTGAGTTATGGATAGAGACAAGCTGATTTGCTTGAATACAATAGTCATCTGCATTTTCATGAAGCACAATGCTTAAAGACTATAACTATTCTTTCCACTGCCATAATAGATGACTGTAAAATATAATTAAATGACTCCTTCAAAGCCATTTCCTTAAAGAAGGACAATTGCAACAATAATACACAAACACCTCATCCTTACTATGACAAATATATTCATCTACAATACATTGTCCAAGAGTCTCTTTCATTGTCCTCTGAGTTTCTTAAATGCCAGTGCTGTGTTCTAAGTGGTTCAGATTTATGTAAGAGCTAAAATTTTAAAGCCCAGGGTCAAGGACAGGTCTTACCAGTTCCCTTCCTGCTGCATGAGGTTCTGTACCCCACCACACCAGTCCCCACCAAAAGCATTCTATGGCAATTCTAAAATTTTGACATCCAAAATACTTTACTTCTTGGAAATACTATGTGAATACCAATCAGAATCAACTGAGAAAAAGTAAGGTTACTTCAGCAAATTTCTTGAATTCTGGACACTTTTTTATCTCTGTTCTGGATGTTACTGTGATATATACTAATGTAACATAGTATTACCAATAGGTAATATGCAATATAAGGTTAGAACAATATGATGTTACCATGAAAATAATATCTGGTCTTTTCCATTGAAAAATAAGGGAAGGAAATGGAGGAATTCCTGCCAAGGAGGAAATGAGGATAAATGAGAGCACTAAGTAGCATAGGCCTGGCTCTTACTGTAGCCTATCTGTCAGACCAGATTTCCCATGTGTCTGTAGTCCATCACAACCATTCAGGGTGCTCAAAATTATACTTTCTATAGCCAAATAAGCAGACATCTCTACTGATAAATTACTTGAGTTTTGGTCTCTTCCTCCTGTAATTTCCACCCATCCTAGACTCCTTTCCTCCAGACATAAAAGCTGTTCCATTAACATCAAACTGAGCACTGTGACTACCATGTTTCCTTCCCTGCTTGGGCACTATGAGTATATTCTCTTTTCCTCCAGTGGGGAAGCAGATCTTCAAACACATCAATCAACCACTACTGAAGCAGTGAAATCAGACTGTCAGAAAGGTGAAGAAACACTGTTCACTGCCTAAGACTCTTCTAGGTTGTGAAGAACAAAATCTCATTTGTTTTTGTACAGCAATTGGTAGCAAAACCCTAAATGTAAGTGGTCTCTTAGAGGCACAGTAGAGTGGAGACCAAATCCAAGGCTCAGGGCAACCACCATCCTGTGGTTAATGCTGAATAGACAGAATATTAAGTTATTGGTAGGTAGCAACAACAAGCAGAAAAGTGGGGGTTTTTTGTTATTATCAGCACCTACATTCTTAAAAGCATCCTTCATTACCAATATCAAGGCAAAGTGTTCCTGGGGCCATATTAGCTGTTACCACCAAGTTGGCCAGATCTGTGCCCCAGAATGTTACCCAGGCAGAACCACAGTCACACTTCTTCAGAACTATGGGATTTTGTTAAACAATAGTGAATATGACTGCCTGTAAAGACAATCTATATGAGTTCCTCTTTTTTGAAGAATTTAACTCTGTGTGCCTTCCTGAAATAATATATCTATAACTTTTTTCCTCCCTGAATCCAAAGTTAGACACTTAAAATATGCCAAAAAGTATCTGTAGGACTTCCATTGGCTGGGAAGACACCTTAGTGAGAATACCTTCAAAGAAAACAACCATGTCTTTTTGATTAAGAGTAGGCCACCTGCCTCTTTTCTGGTGGATTTTTGTCCTCTCAAGGATGCATTGTAGTTTTCAACTGGCAGAAGCTGTCGCAGGTGATGAGGAGCAGCCGGTTTGGACATTTTGTGATGGCAACCGCCATCAGCAATAACATACTCAACACTTTCCTCTTGGCACTTAAGCAACATTTCCCTAGGCATTTTTTGATGTTGAACCTTGTAATTCTGCCATGTATGTAGTCACAGAGAAAAAAAACCAGAGTGCTAGTCAGGGTAATTTGTATGACTAGTTTGGTTTCTCTCTGCTCACAGATGTGAATAGTTTGGAGCCAGGGGACTGTTATGCTTCCTCTGCAGACCTTCTCCAAGAAAAATTTCTGATAAGTTTACATAGAAATCCATACTAACCCTCTGTGATCTGTATAAATTTCTGTATAAATGACACATTTTGGTTCCTTCCTCCTTCTCCATGAGCAATTCTCTATCTGTCCCTTTTAATTACTACTGTATTTGCTTGTTACACCTGAAACAAACTTTAGGATATCGAAGAATGAATTCTGGATGATTATTTAGAAAATTCAGCTTTAACTCAAAGTAATTCTGCAATGGCCTTCCCTTATGCTCCTTAAGACTATCCCCCATGTGACCTCATTGGTATTTATTTTTCTCATGTTATTCAGCGCTGTTGCCTTACTTATTCTGCACTTGATCAAAACCAAACAAGCCCTCTGTGTGACTGGCAGAGCTATCCTATTTTCTTTATAGTTCCCAGAATTCAGGGTGAGATAAGTATATGCAGCTGCAGGATCTGCATGAGAGTCTGTCAGTCACTGGATTAGATTGAACATGGATCCTGGAGAGGCATCTGAACAACACTGACATCAGAAATCTGTTACAGAAAAACATGGCAGAAGAGGCAGCATTCTTTGCCTAAAAATAAAAGAGAGAAGTCCCAGCTTGGAAACAAAGTGCAAATAAGGTGAGTAAAATGTCAGGGATGCTTGGATATCTGCTACTTAGTGGTTCACAGCAGGAATAGTGAATGATCAAAAAATAAGTTGCAAAATAAAACACAGTAGAATAATAAATAAAATTAAAAAACACACAAAGAGTTCTAGGCCATTTCTTCTAAATTTGTTTGCTTTTTCAATGTCTTTACATTTCAGTGATAATTCTTAAATCTGCCCATTGGGACACTTGCTTTATTAGGTTCTAATATGTTTATGTCAGCTTATCCTTCAAATGTATTCATATTACAACTACAGTATTCTAGGAATTTATTTCATACATTTATAGATGACCATGCATCAATCAGCTTTTACTTCCAAACTCCTTCTTGATCTCTCAGTTTTATCATGAAGCTGCTAAAATGGTCTACTTGGTTGAGTCACAAGGCAGCATAACTATTTCTTAACAAGATATACAAACTGTAATTTAGTTCTTCATCTAGATCTATTCCATCCAAAGAAATAAAATAAAAAAGAATCCATCACTGGGAATACAAGTAAGCAATACAGAGCAGCCCTAAAAGTGTTATAATTAATATAACAAATGATGGCGGCAAAAGGTACTTTTAACAGCAGGTAATAATATTGATGAGATTAAATTGAATTAACCTTGAAAATACTGTTGGTATCTAACCAGCTGGCAACACAAAGCCCACCAATATTGTTAAGTGAATTCAGGTTAGCTGGATCTAGCCAGCTGCTTGGAAGCCTGATCACTGTCAAACATTGGTTACTCAGCTCAAACAACACTTCTCAGAAATCCTGTAACAATGCTCTGAGTGTCGTCAAAAATGACTATCAGCAATTATTTAGGATATAAATTCCTATATATGAAAAGGAGAATGCTGAAAAAAAGCTTCATATGAAGTAGAAACATTAAATTAAATTTGAGGATCATGCAACACCTTTAAAAATATTTTTCTTCAAAAAATAAGGGGTTTTTTTGCCTTTAGTTTCAGTTTTATTTGATTTCATATTAGTTTAAAAGAAACTATTTTCAATTGGAAAAAAGCTGTTTAATAGTTGAAATAGGAAATGTAGGAATGTTTTTCTATCCCTAGAAATCACCCTATTTTATAGTGTAGTTCCATTTTCAGCCACTTACATCATCCACAATATGATGAAATTTAAATTCCTTATACTATGTCTTAAGTAGTTCCAAGCAAGTCCATCTGGTTGTGTATTTTGCCATTACTTGCCTCCTGCAAACATTGTTTTTGCCAATAAGTCATTACCAGAGTAGTTTAAAAGAAATTTCTTCATTTACTAGTCATAAATTGTATTCAGAAAGAAACAGGAACATAGTAAAATGGTTCAAAATGTAGGCAAAAACAGCTGGAGGACAATTCACGATGCTAAGTCTGTGTTTTCAGACATCTGTGCAAGTTTCCCAGGGTCTTTGTCTAATCTTCTTGGATGCTGAACTTTAGCTGGATAAGTATGAATCTGACATTTTTACCTGTCTACACTAGACGTGTACTTAATTTGGAGCTCCAGTATTTAGTGCAAGAAAAGCACCCAGTAGATATTTACAGCAGAAACTGAAGCTGAATCTTGATTTAGGGAGCTGAATCAAGAGGGACAGTGAATGGGAAAAGATCTGCAGAAGGATGACAAAATAGAGACATGGAGAAAAAGAATAAATATGAATACATGGTTCAAGTCTCAAAGCATACCACTGACCTGAAAGTTAGTGTAGTTAGTTCTATTTTAAAATATATAGCTTTTAAAAATAGAGAAAATGAGCAAGCAATAAATCCAAGAGGATTATCTGATGGGAATTTGTCTGGCCTAATGTTCTTGCTAACTTGAAAAAAACACAGAAAAGCAAAAAAATTTAGTGGTATAAGGGTGTCCTTTTCTTCATACATATATTTCAAATGCAATAGGAATTTATCACAGAGTAGGTAGACTTTCTATGAATAAGGAAATACACTTTCTTTTTCTGGGCACCTCCAATAGCCCATGTCCATTTCTGGAAGCAACAGATGACGCTATCTTTGCCATTTTCTTGATGCTGCTTGCAAATTTTATGCTACTTGCCTGTCCTAACTTTAGGACAAGGACTTTAGTGCCAAGTACTTGTGTGGTGAGTTTTAGTATGTTAAAAGAATCCAGTCCCCCATCTCAGTAAACAAAAATAGCCTTAGAAGTTCTAACAGCTTGACTTGAATGTATTTTAATCACATTGAAAATTCTAGTATTTTTAGTGAATACATTTCTGCCCACTGCTGGAAGTCCCACTGTTCCTGGAATTTCAACTTCACTAGGTTTATCAGCAAAAAAAATGAAAACAACAAACCAGCCTATGAGACTGGATGTATTGTTTCATTATAGATTTCTGATGTACCACTGAATGGAATGAATAGCTGGAAAAAAAAATAATTACAGTGGCAAAAAAGTTTCATTTGACTTTTAAAAATTATCTGGAAAGCTCCTATGAGCAACAATGACCTTAATATGTTTAAACGATACTTAACTTTGATAAAAAGGGATTTTTTTAACAAAATAACTTTTGCAGCTTTTTGAACCAGTTACCATGATTTTCTTTACATGCTTCAACTACCACAGAAAAAACAGACTGTGAGCTCATTAATTGTTGATCAAGATTTAGCAATTCTACGTAGAAAAGTATTCAATGGCTCATCCTTGAAGAGGTTAAAATGTGAAGACAGAAGAAAACTGACTTAGAATTACATAGCGCAGATGTTCCTTTGAAAATTTTGACAGGATTTGTGATGCTCTTAACCAAGTTTCCATAAGATATATGAAGAAACCATTAAAATTATAAGCATTGACTGCAGGATATTTAGATTTATTTGCTTTACTTGAAACGAAAGTAAGGAACATAGACCCTGCATTCTCAAAGGTACTTAAAACCTTAACACTCCCATGCTGCCTAATCCTTCTGTCACCAGGACATGAAAATGAGCCTTGCCTTGATTAATATTCTATTAATCCATGACAAAGTACCCATATCACTCACACACTTAGTCTCTCAGCGAGTTCCTGTGATATGCCTCATTAACTGGATTACGCGTTTGATCTGATCGCTGTCGTATCGTTCTGGTGACAGCCAGCGTGCCTCATGCTGGACTGTGCAGTGAAGTGTCTTTATCAGAGCCAACCCTTTACTGCAATGTCTCTTTGAACCCTCTCCTCTAATGTAAGAAAGATTGCCCAAGGTCAAAATGTTTGTGATTAAATGTGAAAGTAAATGTTGGTGTCTTGCCTGAGACTAATAAAACAAATTTGACTAACCTTTGATAGATTTTTGAGATAAAATAAAGATGAAAAAGTCTATGCTGAATGATTTTTTTTTTTTTTCATTCAGTAAAAAAACCTATTTTCATCTCTGTTGGTTTTTTTCTTTATAACTTCTGTAGGAACTTAGGGCTGCTTAAAGGTAGCATTCTTACAGCCCTGACATGAAAATTCTCAGCTAGTTACAGATCAGAAAAAACATGATCAACAGCTGCCCCATTCTTTTCTCATAGAGAACAGCTCCTCCAAATGGAGTCTAATTTCCCACTGCCTGGGGCTGCCGGCTCTTCTTTCATCTTACCAAGAACTCAGTCAGCTTTAAAAGTACAATGACTTTTTAGCTTGTCTGTAGGGCAAGTGGATCAAGACCTTGAACAAAAACCTTTTTCTTATTTTTTACCCTTCTTCTGATTCTCCTTTAAACTTTAATTGCTTAATAAGATGTTGATTTTTATATACAGAGAGCTGTATTTTTAAAGGAAGTCTGACTTTAGAAGAGGGTTAGAAAGCAACTATGTTCCTTTTACCTAAAATGGAAGAAAAGACTTCATTACTGAGACATTTTGTCTCCCCAGTATCTGGATATTACAGTGGTTTCTCAGTGGAGTTCTAAATGTTGATATTTTCAGAGGAAGGATGGTTTAGATTGTCTTACCCAGCTGATTCTGTCAGGGTGAAAATCTATCCTCAAAGATCACCCTTGGTAGTGGACAAGCAGTCTATTCTATTGTTTCAGTATCTTTATCATAAGAAAGTGCTTTTTAATATTCAATCTTACTACTTCCCACAGAATTTAAATCCATTAATACCAGTCTTGACTACTGGGGGCATGGAGAAGAGATTGCATCTTTCCTCTTTTCTGTAGTTTCTGTATTATATGTTCTAATCCAGCTTTAAGTTACCTTTGGAGAAGAAAGGGGAAATATAACTGATATTTACTACATTATAATTCTGCTTAGTTTAGATGGAGTATTTTAGGCTACAAGTAAACATCAGTATCAGCTTGGCATGTTGATTGAGAAAACTCATATCCAAGCATAGCAGTTCCCAACTTCAATTCAGATAGTGTGCAAAAATCAGTCTCAATTCTGAGTCTATAGCTGTCATTCAACATATGAAACATAAAACTCTCTACTGCTCTTATCCATAATTCTCTTCACTTTTGCTTTCATAAAAATAAGAATTTTTTTTTTACTAGCTGGGATAATACTGAGATAAATAAATGCTGATAATACTGATTTCCTGACTTCAGCTCTGTGAACTTTTCAGAGATCATCCCATGTAAAAGAGGTAAGATGGTGGCTGTAAGCAAATCCCAGCTTTAGTGTTCCATTGTACAAGCATCACCAAGAGCCTGACAATGCATCTACTTCTTTTATCATGCATTTGATGCTACGGGACCAAAATTTTAAGCAAATAAAGCACCTACTTATCTCTATAGGAAAGGTCCACTTTTTATTTCACACTTCAAAAATATGACTGAAAACCTCTAGCTGAATAAAATCTTTTCTGTAATGAAGTGAAACCAGAGTGAAACTGCTCTAATAGTATATAACACACTGTTAGTCAGCAGCTTGAAAACAACCCTCACTGCATAATATAAAATGTAATTTTTACATGGAAAAGTTATGACAGCTTCTTAAAAAGCTGAGTAAATATAATCTTTTATATATCCAAAATAAAAATTAACTGAGTGCTTCAAGGTAACAAAAACTACTATTTGAGACCAGGACCAAGAGAGGTCCTGGGTGTTTTGAGGTCAACAATAAAAGTCCTGGGGTCTTGACTAAGCCAAATTGTCTTGACTGTGTCTGATTCAAGGTGAGATCTGACGGATCAGTAAAGCATGAACTAATGTGCACAGAGACAGATGGTCAGTCACCAGCTTGACTTTGATCCTAACAAAGTGTTGTTGACAGCATAAGAGGATTTGTTCTTCATTAATAACCAGCTGGACAGAGAGAAATTTTCTTATTTATACCACATATCATACAGGTTAATCAGCCCTGGAATACATATAGATACCTTCCTCTGCCAGAAAGAAAATTATCTTGGCCAGAGATCATAGCCAGAGAGATCAGAAATTAATTGAACTTCATTACAGTATCTAAGGGAACATTGCTGATTGCCTATGTATAAAAATGTTAATATGCAAGCCCACTAGATATTATTACTAATATACTGTAAATCTAAATCCTGAGCAATTCTTTGTCTTGAAACTGAATTCTTGACTGAATCCAGCAGGACAAAAATGTCTGTTTCAGTGGATGCATGAAGAGCAAAAATTTTTTGGTTTCAGTATGTCAGGTAAGATTTGTCTATATTGTTGCATGTTGCAGCAAAAAAAAAAAAAAAAAAGGACCATGTGTGTAGGATGATTTAATAGTTGGTTTTAGAGAAAAGTCATGGAAAGTAAACTTCTCAAAGTAAAGTTTGTCTGTGGAACTGATAAAGCATCCATAACAAAAAAAATTTATGAAGAATTCTTTATAATCAATTATAGGGAAAGTCTAAATGTGATTAAGCTTATGTGGTACCATATATCTCAACCACAAAAACATTTATATACTACATGTTAGGTATTGGACAGATGATAAATGTGAGACAGAAAGCAAAAGATTATCCTAAATTTTACCTGTTGTTGAATCAAGTGCTTTAGGTTTCCAGCCTAGCAAGTCCACTGTGAAGGTTTACTTCATTCCCACGTAAATCTGGATCTAACAGGATCCTCTATGTCATTTTTAATTAGATGAGGTTGTTATTATTTTTAAAAATTATCAAGGCATTACATTTTATAATCCAGAGTGACTTTTATCTAAGAAAGAAGAAAAATATATTGAAGGACAATTTTCATTATTTAAATAGTTTATTGCAAACATTTGATTTGTAGCAGATTTTCCAAATCTTACAGTGGAAATTAATATGGTTTACTATGAATAAACAAAAACCAGTTTGAATGCATATTATTTTCTTGGGTTTATACATAAGAAATCTTTTTCTTCTGCTTGAATAAGTCATTCTATATTGGAGACAAATTTAATAACAATATCTATACTTGTGTTCTTTCTACTCCTAAATCTCTTAGGCTGAAGGACAGCCCATTAGCTACTCCCTCCATCATTAATGTTCTACCCTTTACATGGTAATTGCATCTGTGACACCTCAAAATTCTTGTTGGGAGGACAGGAATTGGCCATTGCCTATTCAGTGTTTGAATTTGTATTCCTTTTTTTTTAAACTTTGCAATGCTAAAGAAATGCATTGGTTAGCAACATTCTGGAAAGCAACTTGCCTGCCTCATTAGTCTGGATCCAGTCAAGGCTATCCAGATCATGTTCATGATCATTTGTGAAGGAAAGGAAGTCAAGTGTGGTATAACTAATAACAATTTTGAATAGATAAGGTCCATGTAACATTCAATAAAAAGACATTTTCTTAAACTTCTCTTTTTCTTGAATAAGAATTAAACATAGCCCTAAATATAAATATTTGCTAAGTGTCAACCCAAGTGAAACCAATCTGAATTTCCACCCAAAAGCTGAAGCAAAATTCCAAAGAGCCCTTGTCCAGAACACAAGCAAAGACTGTGAAGCAGGGGATCATTGGTCATTGCAGAATTATGTTCTATTTATGAACAGAAAGGGCTTTACAGTCTCAAGGCTCTCTCCATAAACTTGTGTGCAATCACCATAAAGACTGGCACTGTGAAGAAACCAACATTTTAATAACTACAGAGACATAACTGAACTGAACCACTTGGATGTTATGCTGTGAGGATTCCAGGAGATGCTTTGCAGTCAAACACCGCTTTACTGTTTGCAAACAAAAGATGGTATTTTTGTGCCAGAATCAGATTATAATAGAAAAATAATGAAAAGTCGTTCTAAAATTTCCAGCCTGGATAGTTCTGTCAAGGTCTTTGAACTGGTGAGTATCCTGTCTCACCTCAAGCAACCTGGCCTGAATTAATCTACTCTCTGTACTGAAAATAATCTCTCCTTGCTGAAAACATCCTCAGCAGTTAACACTTACTATGGTAACAAAACCAATTAAAAGTAAATTTAAGAGTCAGGCTTCTTTTTTTTCTGGTGCTTTCTATTTTGTAGTTGAAGGAAGCTTTGTAAATTCTATATTTCCTTAATTCTTGCTTATTGCTTTTCAGGAAAGAAAGGGCTGTTCTTATGTATACTTAGAAAAGATGCCACTGAACTTTACAAAACACTCATTTTATATAAGCTTGCTTAGATGGTTAAAATTCTTTTATTCCTAAATGATTATTTTAATAATCTGAATGCTACTCTAGGGTTAATTTCTATTCCTTTTTTCTCTTTTCTATTTATGGTTTGCTACAAATCGATCATCAAATGCGAGTAATGAATACATTAATTTTTTGGTCTAAATATATGCATTCAAAATATATAAATTTTTCATCCTCATAACTTTAAGTTCATTTAATAAATGAATTTGAGTTCAATACCATGGATACTTCTATGTCTGTATGCAGGCAGGCAATATTGAGCAGTGGTCATAAAGCACCTTGTGTCACATTAGTCTCCTGTTTTCTCACAATAAGCTCTTCTTTATTTTGCATTCTTCATTTTTGGAAGCCATGGGCATCTGCTGGTATTTCTGAAGTGTAGGTACTGACAATGCCTTTTTTTTATTTTGGAGAATTATCTCTGCAAAATCTCCCTTTCCTACTGAAAAAGGCCTATGTATGTCCTGTGTTCACTTATCTGAATTTCCCACCTAGTCTGGACCACAATTTTTGCATCATCATGTTCCTGAGTCAAACCTAATTCCTCTAAAATATCTGCCTCTCTAAGAAGAAGATTTTTTTGGCAACTTATACATACACTTCTAAAATAACTGATAAGTTATTTTTCAACTTTTGGGTTGGCTGAAATTTCTTCCTGTGGTTTCTCTGAGTTTTAAAAACATTTTTAAAGAGTTATTCATCAAAGGTTACAAACAAAGCTTTTTGTCCACTTTTCTCTTGATTTCTCAAAACAGAAGAAAAATTTTCTTTAAATTTAAACACTTGCAAACCATCAAAATATTAATTATGCAATTGTTTGGAATGTTATAGCTTCTATAAGGTATTACTATATCATCGCACACATTCACTTATACCTTCTGCCTAAACCAAAGGCTGCTTTCATATTTCAGGTGCCACTTTTTAGACAGCAGACATTTAGGATAGGTGTTACCAGATGGCTCCTTTCCAGACATGGAATAGTGTGCAGCAAGGGAACTGCAGCTCCATCCTGGATGATTGTTCACACCCTGAAGATATTCTACTAAATAAAATAAAATTAATACCTTCTCATGTCTGGGAATATCTCTTTCAAGACACCCAATTATTGAAGGAAGAGCATGATTTCAAATTGTGTGTGGAAATGGACTACTGTCTTGCAGAATCGGTCCTCTGCTTTTGGAAGAATAGATCTATATTTATCATTTTGGCAGTTTTCAGAGGCTTATTTGGTAAAGGGACTTTCTGACATTCTACTATACATTTAAATAAGTTTAATTCTCCAATTTTCCTTTTATGCATACATGCACAAATAGATTTGCATACACATACAAGGAGTTTTGGGTGCCTACAGTAGAGAAACAAGTACCACTAACTGCAATGTTCCTGAAGTTTTTTATGCATTTTTTCAAATTGGTTTAATCTATATGATGGTAATATGCTCAACAAATTTACACAGAGCACCCAGGATGGATTTATACCAAATTACACTTAATTTCAAGATGTAACAATTCTGATTAGCTACCCTTTGCAGCATTGAATTATTTGACATGCAAGATAACAAAGTGTCCTTCTATTATTTATTTATTATAGTATACCCCAGCTGGCAAATAAGTAACATGGAACCACTTGTTCACTCTCCATGCCTCCCACCCCAGATTGGAAGGGAAGAAGAATCAGAAAAAGGTAAAGTCCATGTGTTGAGCTGAGAACAACTTAATATATAAAATAAATGTTATTAATAATTAAATAATAAAAACAACAATTATAATGAAATAGAAATGAAAATAGAAATTATAATGAAATAGAAATAATATTGAAGAAGAAAATGGAGATAGCAAAACGAGAGAGGAACAAAACCCAAGAAAAAACAAACAATGCTCAATAAAATTGCTCACCAGTCATTGGCAAGTGCCCAGCCTGTCCCTCAGCCACTCACAGCCAACACGCCCAGTTTGCATTCTAAGTGTTCTGTGATACAGAATATCCCTTTGGCCAGTTTGGGTCAGCGGTCCCAAATATTTTCAGCATCACATATCCACTTGATTCAGCAAACTGAGGTGGTCAAAAACATCCACTTGACTTTTAACAAATTGTTCTTGTAAAATTATTCATTGAGCATTAAGAGCATGTCATGCTTCACTGAGTAAAAGTACAGTGATCACTGCATCCACTGACCTTTCTTATACCTTGTAACATGCTGTAGCTTATTTCTTTTATTGTTCTTCTCTCACTTTTTGTAAGGATCATTAACAAATGCATGTTTCCACGTGCACTGGCTATGCACTGACTTTTTCCTTCAATATTGGTTTATTCCACTTTAAATGCAGGTTGTGTGGCTCAGGGGTCCACAAGTGTATATATTGCTTTCCATAGGGTATATTACCCTTACAGTCACAATGGCACAGTTCTGATTTTAATTTGTGCAACCTTAGAAATTTACAGCAAAATGGGCCCAATTTTCATAACTTGTAGGCATGCAACATTGACTTTGCAAATGATCTCTGAACTAGAATTCCCATACTGACGAGCAACCTCCCCAACAGCCTTTTTGATGTTCCAGTCTAAGAATTGCACCTCATTTCTAGCACTTATTTCTTTTCCCATTTCTTACTTTTTGTGCAAAGGAAACCAAACTTGCAACATACTTGACAGCAGACAAAACCCTAAGTGCTGATCTGTAAACAATCTGGATTTAATGTTGGTTCACATAACCATAATCTGTTTCCCAGTGGGCATAGCTTTAATTTTCTTTAATAATTAATGAAGAAGCTGACTTAAAAAAAACCCAAAAAACTATAAGGATCATTCAGCTGTGTCTTGGTTCTTGGTCTGCATGCCAAGAATTATAACTTGTCCATTTTTTTTTTCATAAACAGAAGCTAATAGTACCTTTTATTTTCCAGTTTAAAAAAAGAAGATAATTTACAATCTATCTTAATTTTAATCCTAATTTGATTCTCTTCCCACAGGTAGACATTCACTTAGTCCTGTCTAATATTTGCAATAAACAAGAGAGATGAATGACAGATTTTTGTATAATTTCTTATATCACTACAACGTATCTTCAGGCATTATTTCATATACATGCTGAGAAAACAAGAAATTTTATGAAATGACACTTTGAAAATAAATAATTTTAGCGGTATCATAGCATTCAGGTATGAGAGACAATTTAAGGTTATCCAGCTAACTCAGTCTTGATTTCATTTTTTGTCACGTTTTCTCATTTTATTAATTTGATTTGTTGGCATTAACACTTCATTTTGTAGCTTCACTTTGTGCAATATTCTGAGCATAGATGTTCTTCTTTTAGGGGGTATAGAGCAAACAGCTTCTGGCACTGTGAGTACTGAGGACTCAGCAGGGCTGTGTGACAACAACCTGATGTTCCTCAGCGCAGTGTAAGAGAACAGCGCCCTGTTTCTACCCTGGGCGAGTGCCAGCAGGAGAGGACACACACTCATCTCGGCTATCGGAGCTCCTTTGATAGCAGCATAAAGGAACAGGCATGGCAAGGACCAGAGTGCCCCAAGGGTCCTGACTGAGACAGGCAGACTGAAGATGCAGTGCCTAATTAGAGAGCAAACTTGCTTAAGTCTTTCAGAGTCTGCAGGGAATATTTACAAAATAACATTTTAAAAGTCTGAAAACCCAACAGAGTTGGGACAAACTTCAATGCCAGCTGAAGGCATTTCATTAATTTGACCATTCCACTCCCTCTTTGACATTTTTCAAATCCCTTTTTCACAGGATGGGAGGTTGTCAAGAGATTTAGGGACATTAAAACTTT
The DNA here is from genome assembly GCF_963513975.1 of Fringilla coelebs. NCBI lineage: Eukaryota > Metazoa > Chordata > Aves > Passeriformes > Fringillidae > Fringilla > Fringilla coelebs. Next base: position 69,776,211 of record NC_140028.1, read on the forward strand.
AAATTTTTTTCATGTTGGCAAGAAAATATTTTTCTCAAACCTTCCTGAAACAGTTTAACAGTAAAATTATTTTCACAGATATTTTTAAAGCTATTCAGCTTGAAACAGATTTGCTTCCAGAAAAAGTATAAATATTTAAAACCTAACAGAATAATAAGCAAACTGAAAATAGGATCTCATAATTGGAATGTCAGCTAGTTTTCTACACTTTCTCATTAACTGATGTCCTTCCTATAACATTTTTTACTAGAGTGAAATTCAAAGAATTCATGGCCTTCTGAATTGCCCTAAAAAATGACGTAGGTTTAAACACATAAATGTACATCCAGCTGGGGAAGTCCTATGGTTAGTACCCTAGAGAAGAAAATAATTCTGGCATTGCTTCAATAATAGCACTTCACATTTCTCCAGTACTTCACAGAGAAAGCCTCCAAGAGTTACACAAAGCTTCCAAGAGTTTTAATAGCTACAATCTAGGAGCAGATTTGCATGCTTGAAAAGAGAAAAGCCATTTTATATATGGCAGCATCTCACAGCCTGGGGTATTGCCACTGCTAGTAATCCCACTACCCTGCAGTCAGAGTATTGATCTGGGTAATGCACTCTCCATATTTATCTAAATAATGGCATAGTCTCTCTAATTTTCTCAGACCAGCAGCCTGTCTACAGTGCTTTATGCCCCAACAACATTTAGTTGTGGTAGCCGTAGAAAAAACATTAAGAATTTTTTCAAAATAGAATATGGCTTAAATTCTCTTTAGACTCTTTTAGCTGTAGAAGAAATACTCTCATTTTCACACCTTTAGTTTTGCTTTGCAGATTAGCTGGTTGATTCACATACAAATTGGAAGAAAATATCAAGAGAACAACTTCTTCATTTGTCTCTAAATGAAAATATGCTCTCCAATATATAACAGAAAACAGTATAAAAAATTTACCAATAAATAAATCCGTGCAAACCAGGAGGGCCTGAGCCTGCTTCCACAAAATTAGTTTTATATGAGTAGAATCTTGGCTTAGCGCATTGAATACACATACTGATCGGCAGCACATAGAGCATAATCTTTCCTAAGTTTTTTCCTCTTACTTCACAACCTATTTCAAGATTCAGGACAGGCTTTCAAGAAGAAGCCGTCCCTCTTAATGTCAAATCATCCTTGGCCTCACAACATGTCTCCAAATTGCTAAATGTTTTTTAAAGGATGGAAAAATAAGAATATCAAATATGCAGGAAGCCTCTGTTTCGTGATATATCCTGCATACTGTGAATCTGCAAGACAAAGCATAACAAATAGACTTGAACTATGTGGCATGTTATGTCTTCATAAAGGAAGCCTGCCTTTTCACCCAGATAAATTAGGAAGAAGACAAACACCCAGCTTGTAATAACAATAGCTGGAAGAAAATTCAATTTGTACTACAGTGAGCACACTAAGCTTGAAGTGTCTATGCTGTTTTTGACATTTTGGGAAGGAAAAAAACTCAGACATGAATAAAAAATCTCAATGATATGTGGATGCACAATATAAAGTAATGCACTCTTAAAAGCAATTGAATCCTCTAAGATTATCAAGTGGGAGAAAAAAACGGAAAAGAAACAAAAGCAAAGACATAAAAAACAAGTGAAAATAATAACACTAATAATCAACCCTACAGTTTGCCCACTGAAAAAGATCTTTCAAAGCTGAACATAGAGACTACAAGAACAGGCTCCTGGATGAGAAAATAAAATTAAGTGTAACCAACTTGACCAATTTTGTTGGTATTTATCAAGCCATCAAGCAACTTAACAGTCAAAAACTACTCTAGAAACATATTTAAATAATATAAATATGCATTTATATGTGACATGTAATTTTTATTACAAGAACACACAAATAGAGATAGAAACCTAAATTTTGAAACATAACTGCAGATATAGTACATAAAACAATTCTTGTCCCCCCCTAATACTACGACACTCAACATTCATGTATTTTACTTAGGAAAGTCTGCTTTGATTGCAGTTCTAGAGCTTCTGCTTCCAAATAGTTTCCTTCCAGTTTTCACATATTAGATAACTGCTGTTCTCACAGGTGCTGGCCCTTTTCTTTCCTTTCTCATCATCTTTCACAAACCTACCAGCTCCTGAGGTGATGCTGTCCCATTATTCTGCTGATGTGTGTACAGGAGTTATGCCCCAGCCCTTGGTAAATGAGCTGTGACACATTGACTTCTGCTGGCAGCCACTGCTCCTGATGAAGGTCACGCACCCAGGAGGGATGTCCTTATGATTTAATCCACCATATGCTGAGCTCTGAACAGAAGTGCTCCCCACACATTTCAGTACCAGGTCCTCCTGAAGGTAGAGTGGATGTCAGGTAAGGTGGCCTACCTTGGCCGCTTCAGGAAAGGAATAAATTCAGGCCAGGATAAAGTGCCAAAAAAAGCCCAAAATAGCTGCTACACTAATGAGCTGTACTTTGGATAAACGTGGATCAGGGCAGTTGTCAGTTTAATCAGATTTAGTCTAGAAGTTAGCAGGTACTCTAGAAAAAGTAGTTCTTTTTCTTTTTTAGCTTGTTGTGCTGGCTTTTTAGCTAGCTCAGGCAGTGTGTACCAAGCAAACATGGCACTGCAAATTGAACAGAAACCTTTTTCTGGGTGCTAGCTAAAAGGCAAAAGTAGCAAACATGGTCTACAAATTACATTAGATGGTACACAGGTGCTTATGAAATGCTATAAATACATTTTATAGAACCAGTGACCACTTACCTGTTCTAAAACACTGTTATGAACCAAGGCAGAGATAACAGCTTAAAATGAATAAAATATGATTCAGGATTTTGTACCAGTCTCCTACATAAGTAAATTCTGAAAAGACCTTTTTTTCATAAAATACAGATTTTTTCTCATTCCAGGCTTTTTTATTTGTGTTTTGATGAGGGACAGAGCCAGTGTTAAACAATAAACATTCTCTTATGCCTTCTGATTTCCACACATACAAAAACTCACCTCTCATATTTTTGTTCTATACAAATGCAATGGCTTTGAAGCAGCTATTCTATTTTTATAGAAGTCTGGTCATGATTTCTGTGTGCATTTTATTGGGCCAGGATTCAGTATCTGGTTGATGTACCAGAGCTGGTCTCTGACAGCACATGAAAAGGAGACATATACATTCTATTTAAGGTAGACTACAACTATGTTATCAACTAATGAGGTTCACTATCATACGTGCCATCTTAAAACAGCTGAGGAAACCTATTTCTCTCTGTTCAGTTAGGAACCATGGTGAGTAAACCAAGAGCTTCAGCTTCATAGGAATTTTGTAGAGTCCAACTGATTTCATGTACCCGAAAATTTGCTAAATCAAGACAAATGTAATTTTTACTGTTCCCTCATAAATGTTACCTGTCTCCCAGCTGGGATTTTTGTGTATGTGATTCTTCAAATTATTAGACAAACAAGCTCTGTGTTTTTATAAAAAAATTTCTAGTGAGATTGTTTCTTAATGGATATTGGGTGTCTATTCACTAGCACATGAAAATTGAGATCTGTCTCTATAATGAAAATCCTTTAGTAAATCACTGCAGATCCCACCAGTGGGCTCAGCTTTAACAGTTGCTCTACTTAGTGGTCTGGTTTAGTTCTGTATGAAAGATGTTTTCCACAACAGAGAATCTCAGTTAAACAGGAATGTAAAACCGAGGGGGTCATCCTCAATTTTATCACCTTAGTAATTAATGAAAAAACTGAGTTGCATTTTAGGACAGATGCCTGAAGCATCCTACCTTGTTTACTCATCCATTTACTCCCAATACTACTGAAATTAATTTTTTTAGGAAAAGGAATTTCTGTTATAATACCTGTTGTGTTTGGCATTTGTCTGCCCCACCTTGCAGCAGCCATCAGTTCATTACAGTGTTGTGGCATCAGCTGTTGCTGCTGTTGGCACCCACTCAGCAGCACAATTGCAGTAGCTACAACAGGTATGCTGGGTGTGATTGCCACGTGCCAGGGGTGTGATGGACACGGGTGTCACAGGATGGGCACATGGTTACCATGTGGTGGGGCTGTGACTGGTGTCTGCTGGGCACACAAGTGCCAGAGTGGTGCATGACTGTCATGTTCTTGCCACATGATGGAAACAGCTGTCATGTGCTGGGCTTTTGACGGGTGTGTCAGGCATACAGTTCTTGAAGCTTGTGCTGTGACCAGCTCCTGTTCTTTAGCTGAACCTGCTTTTTCTCTGCTGCTGCTTAAGATGACCCAGAAGATTTTCTAACAGTTCCTTGTTATTCCAGCTTCTTCTTAGAGGTTCTGCAGTTCTGTAAAAAGGAGATGCTCTAGTATGTTTTATTTTGTCTCTAAACCATGAGAGAGGTCTGGCTCAGTTTTAACCACCACAACAACAACCTGCACCACAATCTGTGACTGCTTTATAGTTGACAGCAGATTTTCAAGCCAATCTGCTCCCTTTTTCCTAGGCTGTGACTTCTGTAACCTCATTTCAGAAACTATTGTTCCAAGATGAAACTATTGCTCTTTTCCTGGCACACTTAGGCAAAACAATTTATTTCCAAATTTATATTGCACTTTAACAGACTATGTCTGAAGAGAACTACTTGGAGAACTCCAGGCAGCATGTTCTACAAAATCTGGTGCAAGTGATCTCTGACCTGTGGGAGAGGAGTGGTGCCCCAGTGATCACCTTTAGCAAGAGGCTGGCAGGGGTGGACATTTTATTCCCTGAAAGGGTGGTCAGGAACTGGAACAGGCTGCCCAGGGAGGTGATGGACTCACCATCACTGAAAGCATTTAAAGGATGAGCAGATGTGGTACCTAGGGATGTGTTTTAGAGGTGGACTTGGAAGTGCTGGATTAATGGTTTGATTCGATGCTGTTAAAGGTCTTTCCCATCTGTAATTATTCTGTTTCTGTTACTTTGGAGCAGAGGATTTACCTTCCCACATCTCTGCTGTGTCCTGCTTAACCCACCCCTGGTGTCACACAGGGCCTGTGGGTGACACGCTGTGGGTGACAAACACCATGCAAAAATGCAAACTCCAGCAGCAGGGAGGCTTCAGCAATGGTTTGTGTGTGCATCAGTGGTTTTGGCAATCTGTTTCTGGAATAAACTATTACCAGCTGTTTGTCTATTTAGAAATGATCAGTTTGACAAATGGTGGCTATAAAATGAAGACTCCTAAATTGCTGACCTTAGGAAGCCCAAACAGTAAATAGCTTTAGTTACTATCAAGACTGAGGACACTTCAGAATAGACACAAATTATATTCACAAATCGTATTCGCATTCACAAAGATTATCCATCAGGAAGTGAAATAAAAATCACCTTTTTTTCCTCTTAAAATTCAATACATTCAGAGAATTTGCAGCTTTATTTATGGAAATAAAAAGGAAAATTATTACATCAACACTAATATTTCTCTATGGATTGTTTACCAAAAGACTGAAAAGCCAGTAAAAGTACCTCTACTGAATTGGAACCAGATCCCAGACTAAGATTTAAGCTTTCTGTAAATGTAAAATAGACATGAACTTTTGAATCTATCACAGTTCCAGGGAAACCACAACTGTATTCATATTTAGAGTGAGTTCCCATTTATTGTTCAGTTTGCTGTTCTGTGTATCTCCCACATTATTTACCACAGCTGGTATGACTTTATTAAAGCATGACTTTATCAAGTTGATGTGGTCCAACTGTTCAGCTCACAATTATGAACTGCTCAGAAATTGACTTTTCCCATCTTTCTTTATTATACCTACAAGGGATAAATGATTCCTTAGATTTGATAAAAGTCCTGTGGTTTAGTTTGAGGACAATATTTAACAGTGTCTACTCTGACACTGCCTACCTAAATTTCCTGAGGGTTTCCAAATGTATGTTATTAGTTATGAAGATGACATAAATGGCAGAGATTATATACAATAAACTGGCAGAAAAATAAGACCTCAATGAACAGCTGAGTGATTGCACTTTGTAATTCAGATGGAGATGAAAAACTGTATAGTAATAAGCATCTAAAATGACAGGGAAATGTGGAACTGTACTATCAAATTTTAAAACAAAATCTTCTTCTTCTTAAGGCCCACAACAATCTTTTGTTTTTTTCTCTTTAATGAGGAAAAAAGGCAGAAAGAAATATAAAAAGAACTATCATTTACTTCAGTCACTTTTCAGTGTACGTGCCAGGCAGCCATGTATCCACAGCAAATCTTCTAACTTCCATGACTACAGGTGACCTGAAAATTTTGTTTATCATGAGAAGCTATGTATTAATATTAACCAATGTCTAACTGCATGCTGTATTTTTTCCCCTGTATACATTCCAACATAAAACTTTATGAGAATCTACTGAGGGTGTATCATGTAAAACCTCAAGACTTAATATTTTATCCAGGGATTTACTAAGTACATATCCTGTAGTACATGTTTTACAACAAACCCAAATTCATTAATGAGGCATTTTTATGTGTTTCCTTCTGTTCTACTGCTGAATTTGAGATTTATTGCACATAGAAAAGTCAGGTGCCACCGAAATCAAACATGAGACATTTTTAACATTGCTGTCTCTTCCTGCAAAAGACTTTGCCCTCAAGAAACAGCTACAGTGATCACATCCTTCTCTTTAGTGAGGAAAAACCTGAGTGGGGGAAATAAAAGGTATTGCAGGCTACTGTAGAAATAATGTGCAAAATCCATAGGACACTTATTGAAGCATGGGTTTTTTTAAGTGCCATCTTATATGAGCAAGGCCAGTCATTCACACAGGGAGAACTGGGGGTAGATCCAAATCCTTTTGACAGAAGCCAGCCTTAGATAAAGGATCACTACAATGTAATATGACAATGCTATATATATGACGTAAAGAGGAGCCATGGGTGCTTTTGGAAGAAAAGTCCTGATCTGTGAAACCTTGTCATCCCTTAAGTCCTCATGTACTCTAAAGAAGCTCTTTTGGAGCTGTTCTGAAGAAAGTTGAAGGAAACACATGGTTACTTGCTTGTGAGTCAATCCGTGCACACTCTCTGTGGTCCATCCTCAAAGGAATTTTGTCTCTCACCTACTACCAAACACACATGAATTACAACTTTTCTAAGCAATATTTACAACTTGGTCATTGTTATCATCTGAAAGGAATGGAGAGAGATGCCTCAAGTTACTCTAAATTGAGTCAGGCATTTTGGAGAGGAGTAACAAGTTCCTGAATAATTGTTGGAATAAAAGTGTTCCTAAGGAGCCAGAGATGGGAGGACAGCGACATAAAAAAATTGAAAGAAAAATTGTGAGACCAAATCAATATCAGTCTCCTGGATAACTGATGATTACTCAAAACACAGAAACTGCTGCTATTGGCTTTGATTTGTGCAGTTTGTGGATTTTATTTTTTTAAGTCAGCTCATAGAAGGTGACCAATTCCAGAGTCACCCTCAGGTGACTGGACAACACTTTGTCAGTTGCTTTCAGAGACCTCTGCAGGCTTTGATGGCTCTGCCTTTGAAAAAGCTGTAGCTGAGATACTCTTCTTAGAAGCAAAAGGCTCTGCAGAACTCAAAACAGAAGATGGAGAATTGGCTATGATTTTTTTCTGTTTGTTCTTGCCAGTATTATATAAGGACTGGGGGTTATTTTTTCCCCTTAACAAGAATCTCTGATGTTATAGTAGTCACTGATTCCATCTTTGATGTTATTATATCTGCACTATGGTGTGCTGTAAGAACTAAATAACATATTATTGAGTATTTTTAGTGTTAAGTGAGCTCAATTTATTATGGAGCCCTTTAGATTTAGCTGTATAAATTAGGGATGCTTCAAGACTCAATGTCTCTGGGTCTATGATAATTTAGCACCTGCTGTTTTCTTATAATGCTCTAGAGTGTCAGCCTATGTACCTAAGAATATATTTGTAGTTTCATGTACTCCAGATCAAAAAAATTGTGACATTTATTTAGTCATATGTAGACACGAAATATCTGAATCAGGTAAAGTTAACACAGTCTTAAAGATTTAAAAAAATGGCAATTTCTTTTTGTTTCAAAAAGCTGAAGAAAGAGGCTGCACATTAAACTAAATAGACAAAAATCCATGTATGCATCAAGATGAGTATTTTTGTTCTTAGATAAAAAAGCAATAACCAATTAAACTGAGAATGTTGAATTCCTTTTATTTTTGCTTACAGTCCAGAGAGAAGATTTAGAGAACAACCATTAACTCAGCTTTCCATGAGAGCACGATGCAAGAATCAATATGCCAGCACAAGCCCAATGCCTTTATACAAAGCTAGCAGGACTGCCCATGGAGGCATAGTCCTCCACAGCAGGGAAGAGATCCGAGCTGGGACCTGGCTGCTGTCGGTGGATACGGCTGCCTCAGCCATCTGCAGGGTAGCAGGGGCTCTGTGAGCAGCTGCCACGTTACATCAGGAATGTCTCAGATCTGGAAATCTCTGGGTTTGATTCCCACTGTTTTCGGGTGTCTGGACCATAGGCCAAAGTAGGCATGTCTGCTTCCTGCAGCTGTTGTTCTCCATCTGAGCATGCTGGAATTCTCAAGCTGTACAAAACAGCAGGCTTTTTTTGTGGAAGGATAGCTATCTTATTAATTTAATATAGGCAGGGTAAGATTTCTGGGTGATATAATGGGAACACATTCCTACCTAAAGATCTAGTTAAAAAAAATTATGGTTCATTTATTTTATTTGCTTTGAAAGAAAAACATTTCACCATTTTAATTTAAAAAAAGAAGATAAAAGAACCCTATTCACTAAGAAAATTTCTTCTCAAGCTTAAAGAAACTCACAATCATCACTGTGTAATTGTTAGTCACTGTAATATCCAGAGATACTATAACTGTGTCACAGTAGGATTTACTAGCATATAACTACTGTATCATCCCTTTGAAAGCTCAAAACCTGTGTACACATAAATTATTCTAATAAGTGGCAAGTTGACAGGGAACATCTGCTCTAGCTGGTGAATCCACTAATGCGATCCACCTGTCACTGTCTGGGTCATTACATAACTGCAATTCTGAACTGCTGTAATATTTTTGGCACATACACAAAGCTCCAAGTTGCACTAACAGATTGAACTGAGGTCCAAGATTAATATACCTTTAAAAAAAAAAACCAAAACATTTACAGTACTCATTAAGGCCCCTGGGAAAATACCATGGAAATTCATTTCAGCATGATTTGGAGTAGTTTTTTTTAGTTAGAAGCATTTCAGAGGACATTTCACTATAGTTGCCATAAATAATAAGAAAAGTGGGGGAAGATAGTTGTCATGAAGTATAGATTCAGAGATTATTTTAGAGCACCAGTTTTTACATTGTGTTTTTCTAGGTGTCTTTCTGTTTATTTCCACTTTACTTTCTCCATATCAGCCAGCCTAGAAACTCGCTAAAACAAAATGCCTTTAGCAGTAATGTCAAGAATCAGAACTTAATCTGAATTTTTATATGAAATATTTAGATAAACCAGAAATAACCTGGATAAGATTTCACTACTTTTACCAAAGCACATAGTCATGAAGAAGGTAAGAGTTTACCCACCATAAGCCTCTAAAAACAGAACAGTATGGTTTAGGTCCTTTATGTCAAATGCATATTAGAAAATGAAAGTTCTCTTTCACAAATGATGCTTGTCATGCATTTAAAAGGTGAAAATTCTGATAACATTTCTACATATAGAGATTACTGTTATGTCTGAAGAGATGAACAACAAATCAGCATAAAACTATTAGCATATTTAAGTTGGATCATTAGCCTGAAAACTGGAACATGTCAGTTTCTATTTTAGATGGATAGTGATTATCTATCACCAACCTTTGAATGATGTTCAACATACAAAAGGCTTTGTTTCCCTCTTATATGTAGATGTAATTTAGTATTTAAATGCATTATCAACAGTACAGCTTCACCTGGGATAACCATGGGATGTGATACTTCACCTAAGTGACGTGATACTTCACCTAAGAAATGCACAATGGCCCAAAAAAATTTTTCCAATGTTTTTTTCTGTACTTTTATATGAGAGAAAACTTTGGAGAATCAAACCATTTGAGATATTCACATAATTATGTGGAAATGGGTCTGGAAGGAACCTACAAACATCACATTCTCCATGATTAAACTTTTCTATCTAATTATTCCTTGGTTCCTAATAAAATCAATTTGAACAAATAAAAGGAGTTGCACACAAGTCCTTCTTAAGATCCTTGGTGTGCCTGAATCATCACTCTTTGGTAATCAGAGGTGTACAATTTTTAGAATTGATTTTCTAATATAGCAGCAATTATTTATATTTAAATGCAGCTTTCTTGTTTTGAGCCAGTCATACTTTTTCTTTTTAACTTGAAATGTCAGGTCAGAGTCATGGAACCCCATTTTCTTGCATGCAGAGATCAGGTATCCATCTGCATTTGAGACGGGTGCTTTGCAAAGGAAAGGAATTCCAGAATTCTAATCTAGAATCTTTTATCGGATTCAGTGGGATGATTCTATGACCTGGCCTATGTATTTCTGGATTGTACAAATAAGGTTTTTGGAGGAGAGAGCCTTCTCAGTGCTCTGAAGGGCTTGAGTGCTCTAGAATTTAAAATGAATTCTTAGTTTTCTCTTTTCCCTGAAGAATAAATGCCATAAAATGTGTTTATATACAGGCGATACTAGTCCTCTATTTTCTTTATAATTTCACTGTGATTTTATAAATTTACCTTTCAACTTTTACACATTGAACAAAATATTTTTTGTCACTGGCCTGTAATGATGAAATCTTGGAATCCTGTCATTTTCTGGTAATTTTCCATTTCCAAACTGTACAGTTCAGAAATATTTTATTTGACTTTCATTGATAAATCAATGAAAAGGTTGTTTTTTCTGATGTCCCCGACCATATAAATAAATTTTAATATTCTCAGTGTGCTGTCAGGGAATGGCCATTTTATGCCTTCTGCCTGGAACATAAAAACAACTAGGAGAACGATTCGTTATTTTGTTCGGGCAAAAAAATGTTGTAATGACATAGAACAGGTACTTCACAAATAAGAGAATGAATGCACTAAGATAAATCCCAGCAGAAATCACTACTGGAGAGCTGCACATGTTCCCTCACCCAAGATCACAGTTAGCAGAAATTCCAGTGTAACCAGTGCAGACCTGTTCAATGAATGAATGAAGAAAATGGGAAAAAAGAATGTATAATGAGGCCGCACATGAGCTGAAAATTTCAGAAAGCGTTTTTTCCCCTGTCACAAATGAAAAAGTACAACATTTGTCTCTGTCTCACTCAGCCTCAGTAACATTGTGGAGCCAATGTCTTCCGTCTGGTAGCACAGCATGTGTGAGCCACTTAAACTCCCTGACTTACATGATGGTACATCAGTCTCGCTGTTTAACTGCTCCACGCAAGTTGTTATGCATGCAAACAGCCCCCACAGTAAAGAACACCTGTGAATTCAAGCTACAATCCTAACTGACTTCAAAGAAGCACTATTTAAGCAAAAATGCTGGAAAGAATGGAACTTTGTCACAAGGATGAAAATAGTCCCTATCAATCTGACTCCTGCCTGCTTTATGTTAAATCTTTACGTGACTTTTGATAACCTCAGCTACAACATATCATGAGGTTGTTTCTGAGGTAGATGTATCTTCTCTGCAGACACCTCAATTGCAGTTTTCTATTAGTTCTGATCCCTAGAAATTGGACTGAGGTCCCACAGCCTTTTGTGTTTCATTTTCAGTAGTTCTTCATTAAAAACTTTATTTAATTTTATTTTAATTTCAACAAAGATAATATCTTTGACAGAAATGTACAATCTTGTGTGTTTCAGTATTTTTACTTAGCAACCTGAACACCTTAGATGTCTGTTAATTATAACACCTAAATGATAACTGCTATCATCTATGTTCTTCCTGCTTTGAGAGGGTTTCAATCAAGCCGAAAAACATCATTCAGAAGTGTACAGAGTTGGTTCTCCATAAATCTGGATGACACTAAACTTTTTCAAAGCAAAAAAGCAGATTTCTTACCTGAAAACAGCTATTAAAAGGTTTCTATTTATTATCCTGATTTTTATTATAAATCTATAAAGCAATTAATGTCTAGATCTATAAAATAATGAATGCCTGTCTCCATTATGCACTTTATTTACCTTTCAATAAATCAATTATATATATTAAATACTTAAATATCTTTAGTACATTCTGTAACATTTGCAGTGATTGCCAGAATTGCTTTCTACATACAAGGCAGCTGCATAGTGTCAAAGATCAGAAAAATTATTTTGGTTCCCAAAATTATTGTGAACCAAAATCCAGCATGAGTTTCTTAAACAGAGAGCCATATCTGTGCTCTCTGTTTAAGAAGTTTTATATTTTCATGACAGTTGTAGATGAAGTTTTCTGACTAGAAAATTTGATGCAGTAGGATTGAGGACTTAAATTGATTGCACATTAGATATTGCCACAGATATTTACCTGAATGGGATTTCTGGGTATCACCTTAATTGTTTTGACAGGGTAGTGATTAATGCACATTTTTCAGCAACTTTTTGAGCGCATATGATGCTGCACAGTGAGGTGTGCTGTGACTGATACACTGAAGTCACTTTCCAAACTAAAGGAAGCTTCTTTTTGCACCGAAAGGCTGCAATGAATAGACAGAAATGTTATAGCTAAATTGAAAATTATCAGTTAATTCCATAAAATCAAATAGATTAAATGATTGTGATATTAAGAATCTAAAACAACCATTTAAGCTGAAAAGTCTGCATATACAGGTTTTTCTGTATAAAGTAACAAATTATTGGGCTTTATCTCCTTTATTGTTCTGAAGTATGGTGTTTGCAGCATGCTCACTTCTTTCAGGCAAGCTCTGAGCATCCATCTTCATATTATAGCCCAATTTATTTTACAGCCTACAATCTCAGACTGTCTTAGCATACACAATAGTTATCAGTGGCAACACTAAATTCTTGGAGAATGAGAAAGACTCAAGGGCAAAAACACCTTTTGCAGGTAAAGAAGACTCCTGGGAAGTTTGAGGTGTCATGGAGGGTTTGGGTGCCCTAAGGGGAAAACACAAAGAAGAGAGTCTGAGAAGAAACACATAATCTTTCTTAATCTCAAGAAGATGCTTAGCATTCATTTTTTTTCTGGCAGGTCGCCTCCTACAGTTGAAAGGAAATACCAGCCAAAATTTCTTTCCTCTTAAGAATATTTTCTGGACTTCCTATTGGTAACTAAGCTATTGTTTAATAATGCCCAGGAAATTTTTTTTTTTGCCATACTGTAGGATACTTCTCAGTTACAAATGGAAAAACAAAGAGGATGCCAAAATAATTACTTGTGCTCAACATGGTATCTACAGGGAGAAAACATCATCTTTCATTTGTGCTAGGACAAAATGCAGATCCTCTTAAGTATCTGTTATTGATTACTTTCATGCCACAGTGATTCTAGCATTGTTTAGCAAGCACGTCTAAACTATTATGTAAAGATAGAAGGGAATAAAAACCTGCAGTTCACTTTAGCATAGATGACTGGTTCCTGTGAAGCAATAAATTTAGAGCATGAGTCATACAATAGACCATTTCACAATACTGGTTCTTCTGCAAAAGTTTGATTGTACTGTACTTCATATATAGGTGATAATATAGAAAGGTACTAAGTGTGGAAAGTAATAATTGAAAAAGTAAACATAGTAATACAATATAGAAAGCCACACACTAAATGATTTTTGAATAACTCATAATCACTCAACTTCAGAATGTTAAAATTTTTTGATGTGGTGTCTTTAATCTTGCAGCTAAAAAGATAGTTCTTTAAAATTCTGTTTTATCTAGCAAAACCATCATTAAGTGAGAAATCTGTAAATCACACAGAAAAGGTACCGTAAAATACCTTAAAATATCTCAGATATTTTCCATCAAGAATATTATATAGATGTGACTTCAAAATAAATTACAACAAAAGTTTTTCTGATTAGGGTGTTTCATATGATGAGTGGACAAGACATTTGATCACAGCACAAAAGAACTTTTACTTAAGTAATGATTGAAGATGTGCTTTCAGTATTATTTGAAACCACAGTTTTTAAATTTTTCTATACAATATTCTTTGATATCTCAAGAGCCTTGTTAAAGGAGAAAATGACTGGGAAATTGGAGATAAAGACACTGAATGTCCTGTTCAAAAAGAAATTCTGAGGAAGATGTTTTTACTTTAATTCAAAGACATCTTGGAGAAAAATTGTATTACTAGCTCTGAATTTTAATAATGAATAGCCATGCCAGAAGCTACTTTTGTCCGTTTCTCTTGTTCCTGGCTACCTTGCATAATTCTGAACCTTTCAGTACATCAAAGTGAATATGAAATCTTGAAATACAGTGCATAATCTCAGTGTCACTGCTTGATTTTAGTAATGGAAATACTTCAACCAGACATTTCTGTTGAACAAAGATAGCAGGAAAAGCAAAAAAAAAAGTGTTCAAAGATGTTACCGGAATGATTAAAATATGACAGGAGTGAATCATGAGTCTTTACTGGCTTTTACAAACTTTTGTTCTGTAGGTGTCATTAGTAAATAGCTCAGATTTTTTTCATTATCTTCTGCATGGATTACAGAAAAAAAAGCCCTCAAACCACAGAGTTTGAAAAAAATACATCATTACCAAAAAAAAAGCAAAATTAAAAATTAAAAAATAAAAAACCTAGCAAAACTCTCAGAAGGGAGTTACACTCTTTAGGTTTTCTGAATTTGTAAAAGAAATGGCGAAAACAAAGATCCATAAAAATTCCCATTGTTTGGTTTTTTTCTGGAGCTTATGAAAAGGAAGGAAAAGAATGAAAAACACCTGTGGGCACTCTTATGGCTGTGGATTTGTTGAGGTATAAACTTGGCATGAATCCTATGATAATTTTATGTGCCTACCTGAGTGTCTGCCTTATAGCCCTACTGAACTTTCAGGATTTGGTTTTATGTCCGTGCAAGGCTCGGGAAATGGGGTGGGGGAGGAGTCTAAGGGGTATCCTAATCAGATATTGAGATTGCTGAAGGCTTCACATGTACTTAGAGCACCCAGGCCCAAGATGCTCACATGTATTTAATGTCTGTGTTCTTTTCTAGTGCAGTTTCCCAAAACAGTGCAGCATCTGCTTGGGAGAAAAGTCCCTTCGGTAGTATGGAACAGACCAAGGGAATAACAAAGCCCTTCCTCTTCAGTTGTGAAAAACACTTGAGCTTCTGCAGCAGGCTTACAGTTGCAGAGAGGGGAAAAGGGTCAGATACAGATTGCCAAAAGCAATTATCCTGAAATTATATGGAAGGGAAGGGAAGGGAAGGGAAGGGAAGGGAAGGGAAGGGAAGGGAAGGGAAGGGAAGGGAAGGGAAGGGAAGGGAAGGGAAGGGAAGGGAAGGGAAGGGAAGGGAAGGGAAGGGAAGGGAAGGGAAGGGAAGGGAAGGGAAGGGAAGGGAAGGGAAGGGAAGGGAAGGGAAGGGAAGGGAAGGGAAGGGAAGGGAAGGGAAGGGAAGGGAAGGGAAGGGAAGGGAAGGGAAGGGAAGGGAAGGGAAGGGAAGGGAAGGGAAGGGAAGGGAAGGGAAGGGAAAATTGTTGACCGTATTTTGAGAGCTGAATTAAGACTTTATAACCTAGAACTGAGTTAAACAGCACTACAGAATGTCTTTATGCAGTTTGAAAATATTTTGAAATTTTCTCAAAATGTTAACTCTTTAATGTTAAAAACAGCATTTTCTAGCAAAATCTGACTGGCTAAGCTTGGAGGCTGAGGACATAGACATAATTTTGAACAAATATTTTCAGCACACTGTGGAAGTGATAGTAGTCACTTCCACAGATTTTAAAATACACAGATGCCTCTTTGAATCCTGCAAAAGTATCATGGCACATAAAAATTATCTCTAGCATTCAAAGCAACTGTGTTTTTCTGTCTGATTGAGTCTTCAGTAACTAAAAAGCCAACTACATAAGTGTTATAATTTTACTTTCCATTCAGTCCCTTTATAAATTTCTTTTAAAGTTTGGCTATGTGCATTGCTTTGTCAGGAAAAATATCTCCACTTCAGTATTTTATCTATAATTAATGATGACATTTGCCTTGATTGTTGCCAAGTTTATATTCCCTAAGAGATGGAACAAAGCACACAACGTATGAATTATTTATACTTCCATATGGAGGCTTATTGTTAATACTTTCTCAGTAATTCTTAAGCTTTGGATCTTAATGAGGAAATGCAGATCACTGGTGCATTTAGTTCAAAATATAAAGAGCAGAATGCACCAAAGAGATGAAAATACTCTGATACTTCAAAAATGAGCAATAAAGAAGCCTTTCTTCCTGTCAAAATTGCTGTGACAGCTCTCAGAATGCATCTATACATGAACCTAGGTACACCTCTCTGCCATGTAATCTTCCTTTGAGCAATGAAACACTGTCAACATTTTAACAGGTAGTTTCCATAAGTTTTAGAAAAATAAAATCTCTGTTGTCCAGTGGTATCCCTGAAATTTCAGACTCAAAATCATGGATCATAATCTATAATCTATAATCTACAACAGGTTGAAATGAGTGATAGGATATAACTCTTTACTTTCTAATTTAAAGCCCTACCAAATAGGTCCCTTTTTTTGGCATTTTTGATCTGACCTTTTCTGGAACTTTGTACCCTCAGGCACGTATTGTCACTCTTGGGACTACCCTGTATAGGACCAGGAGCTGGTCCTCAGTGATACCATGGGTGCCTTCCAAGTCAGGATGTTCTATGATTCTATGATTCTTCCACTGCTTTCTGTAACAGAGATTAATTTTTTCCCCTATGTTTTCTGTTTTTCTTAAGTTTATTTTGTGCTTTTTGTAACCTTTTTGCACCTTGAATAATTCTTCTCAGCACAAAATGAAGATCCTCTTTTGATAACTGCAGATAGTGCTCCAGTTTTTCTTGCTCTTAATAGACTGTCATAAATCAAAGTCTGCAATCTATAAATTTGTGTTGGGCAAACACATGGCTTTGCATGCAGTATTGCCTGTGTGATTTCATCCATCACACTAAGCAGTACAGGGTAGTGATTTATTGGAATAGGGAAACCAAGTAAATTCCCTGTCTGGACTAATATAATCATTCCCTTGTTCTGAAGGCTCAGTGATTTCGTGGTTAGTCATTCCATCTCTTTTCCCTATAAATGCACGCAGTTACCTAAAAACCCAGCAACCTCATATGGTACATATTTAATTTTTTATGAAAATATCTTCTTCACTTCCTATGACCAAAACTTTGATCAGGAAATATTCATATCCTACATATGAGTATATGCCTTCCTCTCTGCATACCTAGAAGAGTGAATCCATAAATATGAGAAAAAACAACTGTACTCCATTGACAAAATAAAATTTATTTAAGTAATGTAAATCAAAGGAGCTAAACACAAAACATATTGTACTGAAAACAGGATGATACTCAGTTTTGCCTTTTTAGGAGAAAATTGGGAGACAAATGTTATGCACATGGAGAACTATCTAAAGACAGCATCATGTGCTTTACATATCCTGTTTGATGTGTGCAGTTATACTACTTGTATCTCCACATAAAAGAAGTGTTGAAAATGTTATGATGCAAAATCTGTTAAATAAATTTAACAAAGAACAAGAAAATATATTAATTTCTGAAATTATTATTCCACTAGATACAGTCTCCAACTTCCTAACAACACAGGAAGGTTCAGTAAGAGAGTATTAAGAGAGTATTTCTCTGTACATAGTCTAGCCTCTGAAATTATTTTCTCTTTAACCTGTCTTGAAGTGGCTTCATATAACTCACACTGGCTTTCATACCAGCTGTTTATTCCTCATAAATACTTTTCCATTTACAGCAATAAAAAAGGCAAAACAATTAATTGTTTCATATAATAGTTAAACTATCTATATAAAAACATTTTTTATTTCAGTTTTGCATTCCATTGAATATTCTCTTAAAAGTTAGAAAATATTACACAGTGGGAGAATTTAACTGCTTAGCTTTATGAATTTCAAATATTCTCATCATTAAATGTGTGGATTTCTGTATATTTTTTCAGTATATTTTATGTTTTTGTATATTTTCTATAAAGTTAATAATAGTTGATTCCTAGATAAAGATTCAGGAAAACTAGTGATCAAATGATGCATGACTTGAAATTAATCTCTTCCCAATCTCAGTTTTCTCCTTGCAAATCCATATCTGTTGGAAAAGCAGAACTGAGACTTAACTAGTCAAATTCTGCTGCACATTGGTCTGCTCTGAGAGTCAGTCACTCCCTGAAGTAAATTGATAATGTAAACCCTTAGCTGAGTACCATTAAAACGTAATCAGATCATTATAATTTGGAACATTAGTGCTCTCATCAAATGAATGTTCTTTTGAAAACACATCAGGTATGGCCTAGAATCTCTATTTTGCTTCAGTTTACAAACTCCAAATGCACCTGTTGGAGCTATGGCAGTTTGGATTGACTAATTGATAATGCTGTTGTATATCTTTCCCTATAATTCTGTATTGAAGTTGGGAAACTAATGGAAGCAACAAGGAAGCAATTGTTTAGTTTCCTGGCAGCACATTAACTTTACTACATGAAACGGTTACTAACATGAATGCATCACACACTTTTAGCAGCAAATAAGCAAATAAGAAGACAACATCCAGCATCTTTTCAGTCTTTAAGGATAAAATCAATTTGATTAATAAGAAAACACTTAGGAATCCAACAAGTTAGACAAGGTTTAGCAATCCCCCTGTGACTTTTGCAGTGCAGCATTACAGGACAACCTTAAATAATAATTAATTGAGTTGAAAAGAAACGGTGCATTTTAGAATGCATTTTATTTTCCTCCCTTTTATGCTTCAGCCTACAAGAAAATTGAAATCTCTATCTCTGGCAGTTCTGTGGCAGACTTCCAGCTTAATCTTAATGAAGAAGGAATTATTTTTGACAAAGTTCTGTTCTCCAAGTATCCCAAAATCCTCTAATTCATTTACATGAGGTAGAGGGGAAAAGAAAGAACAGAAGGAAGAGCAGTGAAACATTCAAATATTACTCTAAAAGGATATAGGAAAGTGTTCTATGGAAGGAAGATATGAGTATTTTATAGCAGAAAAGTATAGAAGAATAGTAGAAAAGTATTTCCTTAAATGTAATGCTTGAAAATTCACCAATTTATTCTTATATAAAGCTATCAAATGAATGATAAGTGAATTTCAGCAGTTTTGAAAAACAATTGAGACTGGGAGGAAGCTAGACATATGAATGATTTCAGAGGAGATAAAGTTTTTTTCAAACTGGTAACTGGTATTGCATCCTATCATGAAGCCTTTTTTTATTTCCCAAAAGCCTCCAAAATGCAAGTCAATAGCCAGTACAAGGAAAAATTCTTGTTGATATTTAGAAAATTTCTTTAAACTGATATGAGGGCTATTGGTTTCAAGCAGGACATTATGTAATCTTTCCATTATATTTACCAAAATCTTCATACTACCATGTGTTCCTATGAGAAGTTATGGTAAAAACTACTGTGACATCTGTGTTCAAAGAGCATTGTTACTGACTGAACCAAAGCAAACACAGATGCCTCAAGACCAAGAAAGAAAGAGTTACATCTCTTGTTATCTTTTATGTATAGAGGTTGCTATTCTTCTAATTATGTATTCAATATAAACTATATATGAGCGTGTATAACTCCAGAATATGAATCCCCCTGATATAATAATTAGTGAGACCTCTTAATAAAGTGCTGGTAGAAAACAATAATGCTAAATTGTGGTGGTTTAGATGGAAGAACAGCCACTCTCCCACTCAGATGCATGCTCACTCTCCTCCCCAGTGTGGTAAATAAAAAGTTTACTTCTCCACAGACTGCAGAGAGCTGTATGCTCCACTATGTCCTCTTCTAAATGCTACAGAGGAATATTTTCTCTGTCATGGAGAAACTTCTCCATGCTTTTGATATACCCTCTGTTGATTCACTCATTTTATTTCCTTCTTCTCTTCCTGTGAGGTATTTTCTGCCCTTTCTTACATGCACTTTCCCAGGAATGCCCCAAATGTGTCTGATTAACTCATCCATTCCCTGTCATGGATCTGTTGCAGTGATTGCTGGCACTGTCTCCAGCTTGGGGCAGCTCTGGCCATTTTCCCACAGAGACCATCCCTGCAGACCCACTTCTTCCAAACCTTGCAATCCACACCAATACACTTGGTTAAAGACTCCAAAATATTGTAAACATGGTTCTTCATCCAGCCCTTTTTAAATCTTGGAATTTGTAGATTTTATCCCACAGGAACATGAATTGCTGAGCCACATTTGCATAACACTCATGTATAAAATTTTTTTAAAGTCCCAAATTAAATAGTAGCGCATGGAAATTATATCTGGACTTTGAATTTCTCCTAGTTTTACTAATGTGTAAACTTGGTAAAAATATAACATGTTCAGTGAGCTAAGCTTAAACTTTGGCAATGACTAAGTCAGTGTTAAAGGAAGAGTGACAAATACCCAAACTTCTTTTGCAGAGTTTTCTCAGTTTTCAGTGGAAAAGAATGTTTATTTGGAAAAGAAAAGCTGAGTTATTCAGTTATTCAGATTGTTCAGGACATGTTTATACCACTCATTTTCAGATTATTCAGAAATTTCAAATTCACAAAAAACATTCATACTATCTGCGATACAGTTAAAATTCCTTCTCCTCAGAAAAAAGAAATCCATTGTAATGATTCTCCTCTTCTCCTAGGGAGACTGTTTGGTCTGGTTACTATCCAAGTGCAACATAACCAGGTAGCACGAATTAAAATAAAGAGTTGAACTACAGGCAATTTCCAATTTACTTCTAGACAGGTTTGCTGCCAGCTTAGTTTCATGATTCCAAAGTTTATTTAAAAAGCATATAAGGTACTCAGAGGCATCATATAGGAAGAGGGAGGTTTGACAAACCTGAATTTCCCTCTGTAGACTTTGGAATTTTCTGAAATTCCTCTGTTTTTGTTCTGATGAATTACTAGTTTTCTATGAGGAATTTTTAAGTTGTGATATGGTAGAGATCAAAGAATTTTTTGTAACACATGTAAATGTAATTAAGCATCAATAACCTAATTCATTTTTTTCTGATGTCAAATAAAACACAAATCTAAGTTATTTCATTAGGAGTAGAAACCTCAAATCTTTTCATCAGGGTCAGCTATGCATTTAGTGATGTTTCATAGAGAAAATTCTAAATTCCAAATCATCATAAAATGTGATACCATATATTATTATTTCAGATTCATTCCCTTTGTTCAAAAAATTAACCTTAAATAATCATTTTAATTGCAGCCTTATGAATTTCACTACGATTTTCATGGAGCCAAACAGAAAGGTAACCTGTCCTGACACATTATAACCCTTAATATCTGGGATATCATAATGACATCAGATTCATTTTTTTATGGTGTTCCGTACGGTTTAAGGGAAAAAAAAGTCTGGGTTAAAATTAAGATTCAAAGATGTTTTTATTGTTCAATATTCTCCTATTAAAGTAGGAGATTTATGCACAAAACTTCAAAATGTACAAATAAAATCTACACATTTTAAAAACCTACAAACCTATTTAAAAAACCTAAAAAAATGATGCATTAAAAATTATCTACAAAACTATCAATACATCTACAATGAGGAAATTAAGAAGAAAAAATATTACATGGTTCGTCTACTATAAGTTTTGCATGAATCCAGAAGGATAGTTCAAGTTATTTGTAGGTGTTTGCCATTTCTTAAGGTTGGAAATGATGAAATTTTAATTTTCAAAATAATATTTTTTCATGCATTTTATTCTGCTAAAGTATACACTTTTGATTAAACTAAGACAATAAGAATGCTACTACTTTGCAAGTGCAACATTTGAATATGCCCATAATGCAGAGAAGAGTTAGAGTCATAGAGAGGTTATTAACATAAATTGCAATTATGAAACTGATTGTCATCATTTATGACTCTTTTCAAATTACTTGACAGATTGTCATGGGAAAATGAGTTATGCAAATTTATTAATGTTTATGCAAATTGTTTGACTTCAAGACTGAAGTAAGACTATGGATCCAATCCCCTTCAAGTTGTACCATGAAAAGCAAAGGATACTCATTTCACTTAAACTTATTTGAATTAATCATGGTAAAAACAAAATAATTTTATTTCTAAAATTGCTTTGATTGGAAAATGTTCCTGAGTCATACAAATGGAGCAATTAATCTAGCAAAGTATTACGTAGGCTGTGAGAGATCATTTTGGATGTGATCATGGACACATTTTGACTTAAGATCAGGAACTGTTCAGAATGCATAAAAATGAAGTAGTTAATGAGGGGAAATTGGAGAAGGATGTTATGCTGTACTTCTTAACTGCATTTTTTTAAAGTCTTCTGATTGCTTGTAAATTTTGATTTAAAGTGCTTTACGTAATCATGTAAATACTTTGCAGGCTTCACCCAAGCCAAGTTACTTCTACAGCTGTTTTGCAGATTTAGACAGGAAAACACGTCAGAATGCATTTGAGACTTGACCACCAGCTTTTTAACGAACTGAAAGTTTGCTCATTAACAAATTTTTTGTACAAAATCATAAAGAAAACAAGTTTTAAAAGTAAAAACCAGTTGGTTTTCAAGCCTTCTAATTGAAATCATAAACGAGGACAAATATGTTCAGTGGGCCAATGAGTAACATCTACAGATGTTTCTGTCAAGATATGAATGAACTTTGATTTCACTATTAAATAGAAACATGCTTGTTCTATGATAGGTTTAACTGCTACATAATTTCAAGAAGACCATTATTCTTTCACCATCCAGAACAATAAAAGGATGAGTAGACTCTGTAAAAGAGGACAAGAGATTGCCTGTTCAGACTGATACAGAATGAGAAGTAGTGAGAATATTCCCAAATTTATTTATGCTTCCAGCAAGCAAGAAAATCCAAAAAGAGAATTTAAGCATGTCTCCAAAGAGCAGCTGAAGTGTCTTTTTTTTTTGTCCGTTTGATTGCTCAACAAGAAGAAAGGAGTTTACTCCACCTTTAGCCATCTATGTGACCAAAGAAATATGCTAGGTCTCTATTTGGATCTACTTGGGTTCTCTTTTTAATCAGTACATCTGATTACATTAGTACATCTCTTTTTAAACAGTACATCTCTTTTTAAAAGTAAAATGTACTGTTTAGCTTTATGATTCCTCTCTGCCACTACTTGAGAATTACCTATTGCTGGCCACTGCCTCAGTAGAGACATATGACATTTCAGGGCACTTAACCATAGGGAAAATGATCAAATTTGTAATGAAATATTCAGTTATTTAGAAGTATACACAGACATACCTCAAGGACAGTAATAGACAATCAAAAGCTTTTTTTCTTATACTAACATGTACAATGGGAACCTGCTTGGAAATCAAAAATATAAAATAATAATCTGCAGTGGAACTGACTTTGATTTTCATATAGAATTCAATTTCAAACTTTTGCCCATATTTATTACAGGAAAAGAGCATCTGAAGTGTAAAGTCAATTAGCTTTTATTTTGTCTGTCACCACTTATTATTCATTATGTTATACTTAGAAGTCTCAGCTATATTCTGAATCCTAATTTCCCTGTATCAAAAGGCTGAATATCAAAAAGGTAGAGAAAGAAGTAATCTGAGGCCAGATATGATAGAGACCTTCTACTCCTTAAAATCCAAGATACTAAAATTGGCAGCAATCTATGCAGGGACAATGATATAAAAAAGTGTTTAAAAATTCTTCTGGAAAACAAGGTCCTATAGACAGAAAAAAAACCCCAAACAAACAACCTGGTTAGCGAGGAAAATTATGCTTTAGTAATCAGGGCACAGAAAGGTAAGAGGCAGGTGAGTCAGACCTGGAAAATGTTGTTAAAACAAATAAAGATTCTTCAGTATACAGAAAAAGTTTTAAAAGTAAAATTACTATGAAGAAAGTTCTGAATAAAGATTAAATATAAACTTGATGTGGCACTGAAAAAAAAAAGGTTAATATAAAAATTTTCAAAATGATGCAGTTCTTTTTGGGGGACAAAGAAAATGAACTTGAGGACAGTAGGAAAACAGAATCCACACAACAAAACTGGAAGGAAAACTAAAAGAGTTAATGACCCCAAATTGGCTGGGACCAAGGATCTTGTCCCCCAAGTTGTTCCATATCTGAGACATGAAATAGTAGAGAATCATAGAGTCCTTTTGGTTGGAAAAGACCCTTAATATCATTGAGTCCGACCACAATCATAGCGCACCCAGCATTCATACAAAGATTTTGGGTTTGTTTTTAATATCCAGTGAATAGTAGCTATAGCACATAACAGAAAGTAAAAAAACCAAAACAAAACAAAACAAAAAAATAAATGAACAAACAAACAAAAACAGGAAAAAAAAAAACAAACAGAACAAACCCACCATAATTCAGGAGAGAATTACTTAATCCAAACATCAGAACTGCTGATATTAACTCAACAATGTGCAAGGCATTATAACAAAATTTTAAGTCAAGAGCAACTATGATATTGAAATTAAAGCAAATTAGGTGAGATATTAAAGGTCTTAGCAAAGATAATCTGGCAACTAAAGTTCCTAAATCAGAGAAATACAAGAAATAAAATCTAATTGTACTTCATTGCATGTTTGTGACATGAAAAACTAGTAGACTTGGAAAAGACAGAAAGTAATTGTGATGGATGAGAAGCTACTGATAATAACCAATACCCTTCTGGGAAAATATTGTCATAGAGTGAGATTCTAAGAAAAGTTGCCATTCAAAATAATGGGAGATATCAAATGCATTTTTTTCAATGCCCACTTTTAATAAAAAGATGGGAAAGCACAAGTGTTTTTACAAGAGACTGTCATATCACAGAGAAAAAAAAATCCAAAGCCAGGCTTTCTCAATAATTATGGTAGTAGTAATAATAATAGCATGTAGCTCAGGTTAAAAACTGTAAAAAAATAAAAAATGTTTACATGGATCATCTGAAGGAAAGAAAGTAATAACTTTCAAAATAAGAATAAATGAAACATTTTGGCCTGGTAAGAGAAGCACTGAAAGATGATATATGTACTACCTATGAATATGTGATGGTTGAGAATATAAATATCAATGTTAGGGCGAGCAGAAATTTACAAACATGATCAAGAAAGATTGCTTTCTGACTGCAATTTTAGATGGAAAATTGAGAGCAAAACACCCAACTACTCTGAAACTTAGCTCTCCACATGACACTATGCAAGAGGTTTCTATTACTGAAATATTTCTTAGCCTATTAACATACTCTAAAAGGCAGTAGCCTCAAATCTAAAATTACTTTCATTATCCAAGAAGATAAGGAATGAGAACCTGGAGGGATGGAAAAACATTTTTTAATTCTGAATCCATTTACCTAGATTAGCGTTCTGCTTTTCCTTTAAGCTGTGTTCTCTAGGGCAACTAGGACTCTTTGGTAGTGGCACCTTTCCTGCTCGGCTAGCTCCAGAACAAATACAAGTCTCACAGGAATTTTGAAATACCCAGAAAATTTTCAGATTTTTTTATTGTGCAAATCTTTTGGCTTTTTTTTTTTTTTTTTGTTCTGTTTACTATTTTCTAAAGATAGTATGATCTTTTCTACTAGTTTGTTAATGTTAAGTCTCACCTTTTCTCACAGACTGTCTCCTGTCCTGCCCTTCCCTGGTGTTGCTGCGCTCATGATGGGACAAAGACAAGCTGAAAGCTTTGTAGTGCTTGCAGCAAAACAGCTCCCCCAAATGGTATCGTTTACCACGAAGATCCCTCAGGAAATGCAATTTAAATACATTAAAATGCTTAATTATTTGATAAAACAGACCTTCATAGTATGTATGACTTTTTATGAGCAAGTTGATTTTTTTTTTTTTAATATTTCTGAAAACCCTGCTGACCTCTATTGAGATGTTTTGGATATCCAGATGTCTACAGATCGTATTTTGGTGCTGCGGGACCTCAATCATGGCTGACACTCAGAACTGTAAAGATGTTTGGTTGCTTTTTGGACCTTGAAAGACAGCCAGGATGAAAAGCATTTGTGGCTGAGAAGTGTTCATTCTTTGTTTCTTTGTTAAAGCAACGAACAGCCATATAGCTCTATAGCTGTAGAGGAAATGCTGGGTAGTACAGGGGAGGATCAGAGTACAGAAGGGAGCCTGTGATATCCCAGGGATCTTGGTCTTCCAGTAGGGTGAACATGACAGCAAAATGAAAAAGTATCTTGACCTGTTCATGGAATATGCTTGTTCAACCAAAATTTTGTCAGCAACCTGAAAGTTGGTTGCTTTTATTTTTTAAAGGTTCTTCATTTTGCCCTTCAAGCTCCTCAGTAAGTTCACATTTCATATTGCTGGTTTCTTAAAGACCTGATTATTTGTTAAAAAGTATGACATACAAGGTCAAAATGAAAAAATATAAACAAAACATAAGTTTATCACATGTAATTCCATGTAATTATATTTGCCATGGATTTTCAGTTCATAATACTAAAAAACAGACCCCCAAAAGTGTTTTGATGCAATATACAATTGCAGATTTCTGGATTTATTTTTTTATATATCCCTATATGTTTTTAATTTGCCATCTGATCATTGGGCCTGTAGTTGCACGTTTTCCAGCTTTTGCCTACCAAAAATAATGTGGGTTTCATTATTATTTATTTTTAATAGTCAAACTAGTCTTCTTTTAGGGAGGAACTCCAGGGGCTGATACTTAAGACTACCAAGTGACCTAAGACTTACAATAAAATTCAAGCAACACTATGCCCTGATTCATACCTTTTTTGCTGTGTTGAAATAATTACTGGCAACTCACAGCAAAAGTAGGTAAAATACTGCAATAGAGGAGAAAATTTAAGGATACAATATAAGATTACTAATTTATTTTTAAAAGGAATTTATTTACAAAAGTGAAAAATAAAGCTTTTATGTTTTGAAGTTTTTAATTATTTATTAATAGTCAATGGGTGTTGATTTCTACTTTTAGTTTAGCAATGAAAGAAAGCCAGACAGAACAATCTGCAATTTCAGTTGCTTCAATAGCTCCTATTTGCAAATTTTGTCAGCAGGTATATTTTTTTTGAGCATGAAAACAGGCCTTATTCACAATTACCTGTTTGGAGATATCTCTAGCTATTTTGTGTATCAAGGGGGTAATCATTGGAAAGCAACAAAGAAAGTCTGAAATGCACTGGACAGATACAGAAAGTTCTGTGGATGTGTGAAAATAATAAAGTCAGAGAAACCTGTAATACTGAATGACCCCAGCAGAAACACAGCCAGCTTTACCCCTATTTAATATCAGTGGACTTTGAAATTATTTCATGTAGACACCTTGCAGAATCAGGTCACAGATTCATCAGATTTTTGAATGTCACTGGCTGCATTAGACATATTTGATAACATTGCGGTTCACATCCAGCAAATATGCCAGCTGTATGAACAGTGGCTGAAAAAAATTGTCCTTTCTAAAAGACCCTGGAAATACAAACACTGAACAGCAAATATCCACCGTGTGTCATTTCTCTTCAAAGCTGGCAGCACTTTGCATTTTCAGGGAGGTTATTTTTCCCAGTAGTTCCATCCTGACCAAATGGTGGTGGCAAACAAACAATGAGCCAATATCATCAGAAGGAAAGGCTGGCAATAATTTTAACTGTTTTGTTCTCTGAGGACTAGAGACCAAGTGAGGAAATGACTAAAATCACTGAAAACCATATTTATCAGTGTCAGTGCTGAACAAAGCATTGCCTTGTGTTTCATAACAGATATTATTAACTCACTGGTAAGGAACAATATTAAATGGAGTACAGGCTGCTCAGCTTTAACACCTTTGTAAATATGCATTCTGCTCTCTGTGCATCAGTCATGGACATCCAGCAGTCTTTGCTAACAAGAATACAGTTTCACTATGATGAGAATGATACCTTCAAATGAAGCACTTAAAAATAAATACTAAAAGCAAAAGGATGACAATGTAAACTTTTTAGAAGTTAATTAAATTATATTCACAAAAAGCCTATACTTTCAAGAAAAGAATTTCAGTACAAAGAGTTATGACATGGGGCTACTAAGGTAAGCAAAGTTATAACCAATAACACGTCATTCCAATCAAGTCATTCCAAGGCACAGTAACCGCAAGCACATGACTAGATTAAAACAAAAAAAATAATATAGAGAAAACATAATATAAAGAACATTATGTTTAGTATCTATATGAAAACTATGAGGTCTTCCTCATAGGTTTTGAACTCTTAAACCTATCCTTGTATTTTGAAAATCTCCGTATTATCGCAAGGAAAAAAAATAGAATTTGTCCCTCTGTAGTTGGCAATATTTTATCAATATTCTGCATAAACAAGTCCTACTTTCCCTGTTCTGTTTCTGGTATTTCAGCAGTGTCTAACTAATTCACACATCTCCATTTATACATCACTTCATTTATACAGTGGTGTATCACTTTTAACATATAGCATGTCCAAGATAGCATGCTTTTCCACATCTTGCTTAAAAATCCATCAAAACTGTGTCACTTAGGGAAGGATATTTTTTTTTCAGTGCCAGAGGACTGCAATGTTTAGTGACCTTATCCACTTAAGAAGTCATCTTTAAAATTGCTTTTTCTCCTCTTGGCATGCAGAGACCTGGCTCATACCCTCTGGCTCGCAACTCAAGGTTGTGCAACCACGGAAACTGGTTTTAGCTATCAGAAGCAGCAACTGCAGAGTTACAGAAAAACAGTAATAGATTAAAAGAAGCATAAGCCCTAGGCCAAGATTTGCTAGCCTCACAGCACAAGGCATACAAGATCCAGTGGAGGGCAGGTGCTAGACATACCTGCCAGCACTTTGTAGATACCAGACTGGCCAGGCAGCTGGACTGGGATTTCCACCTTTTCACTGCTGCCCTCCAAGGTGCAGATATTTCTAGACCTCAACCTACACCCCAAACCCCACGCTGATCCACTGGTTGCTGAGGCCATGGTGAGTTTGATCACAATAGTTGCTTTAAGCTCTGTTGTGGGAAAGAAACCCAAGGAAAATGTATGAGAGAACAAAGCCCATCATCTTGTTCACTGAGTAGGAAAAATTCATAGTTCCTGAAAGAGAAAAATTTCATACTGATAAATTGGTAGGAGTTCATAAGGAATCAAAGGAAATGACTGAAGAAAATAAGTCTTGGTTTTAAACGTGTCAATATCAGCTTGGCCAGTTTCGTTATATGAATTTTCTTTTCCTGCATATTTAGGATATTTGTATTTATTAATAATTCTACTCTTCTGTTTATTGATTATCATTGACTATCTAATTTTGTTTAACAAGTAGAACGCAAGATATTATAGCTTGTTCATAGATATCTTGATATTTTGTTTTTATTTTTTAAGTAACGGAACTCAATTTATCCACTTTAGGAAAAGTTTCCAGGAGCTGCTTCCCATAGGAAAGACCCATCACAAACAACAAATCTCATAATACCTCTTCCTCCTTGTAACAGAGAGAGCTAGTCAGGAGCAATAGAGAACAGATATACCCAACACTTAATTAAGAGCTTTTTATTTTAAAAAGCAGTAAAAAATACAGTGTCAGAGTTTTTTAATGCTATTTTTTATTGTGCAAACACAGTAAAATGCTATACAGCTTAAACCTGTTACATATGAGCATAATGTAAGGAGAAGAAATTATTCTGTGTTAGGTGATTGCATTTGAATCACAGGCCTGAAGATAGATCTCTTCTCATTTGAAAAAATGAAAAAGGAAATGAACAATGCAATGGCTTACCCAAGATGCCTTTAGGTTTACTTGAAAGCTAGATGTTTTGAGTATCAGGTGTTTTGTATGTTCATCCAAATGTTCTTTACAATTTTTTCATTTGGCATACAAATTAAAATTGAAGATTTAGTTAACATTAATTGACACGTGTGTACTTCACTCTTTC
Source organism: Fringilla coelebs (assembly GCF_963513975.1). Lineage (NCBI taxonomy): Eukaryota > Metazoa > Chordata > Aves > Passeriformes > Fringillidae > Fringilla > Fringilla coelebs. Next base: position 69,806,219 of record NC_140028.1, read on the forward strand.
CCATTAAAAAAACCCAAAAAGCAAAAGGCTACTGGAGGTATGATAACCTGTGAAACTGTTTATAAAGCACTAGTTGTGCTTTGAAATTCTATTCATGAGCTCTCAAACTTTAAATTTGCCCTGTAATACTACATTTGTCCCTGTGAACTCACATAAAAATGACAATTTGACAAATGTCAGCACAACATAACTTGATAAACCTGTTTAAGTTCTGTGGCACACAATGACACAAAAGACAACATTATATCATCCTAATTTCTATATTTTTTCTCTTCTAGGTTGATGCAAATATTTATTTTTTTTTAGTTCACAAAGTATGAAAGTCTGTCTTAGATGATGTACCATTCTCAGTCTTGACTTCTTAGCCTATGGCCATTGTTTTGGAGTCCATTTTCAAAGAATATTTAAGGAAGCTAGCATTTTAAATTGTAGCTGATATGAAATTTCACAGTGAAATGTCTTTGAAGACTTAAATATCCCCTTTTATTCTGGTTTTCTAAGAGATGGTATGAACTCTGCTTTAGGGCTCAGATTGAAGCTCTTAAGGATTTAGGATGGTCCTTCTTGCTAGATTTGTAGTAGTTTCTGGTAGGGACAATTAATGCCTCTTATTCCCACGGAAGTCATAGCTAGAAGGGATATCTGTCCTCATCTGCATCAGGACCTTGCACAAGTTGTCAGATGTTGAGAGATAGGTGAGATAATACAAAGAAATGAAATAAAGATGAAGTAGTGAACTTACCAATTATTGCCAGCACCCATGGCAGTTCTGTTACTAATAAAATCAAATAGAAGTAGCAGGGGAAACTCATACTTTCACAGTTGAAAATCTTTGGTGTCTGGTGTCTCCTGAGAGACAAAGCATCTACAGCAATAATCAGGATGGAAAGATTAAAAATAAAGCATCACATAAGCAGAAGCATACTGCATACCTTACCACATGGGAATGTCACCACACCCTTTTACAAAATGTAGCTTTTTCCAATTACTGTGAGTTATAGCTGCTTAGACACCAGATGTGCAGTCAGAGAGGTTAATTAGAAATTTTTCTGTCTCTAGAACCTCAGTAACTTGTTTTTCAGTAACAGATGAAAGCCAAAAAAAGTACATATTGGGTTATTGCACTGGTAAATTGGTTCAGAAAGATAGACTGGGAAGTTTAGTATTTCTATTAGAGCACTCAAAGGTAGCCAAATTTCTCTCTTCATTTCCCTGCCTCCTGCCTTGACACTGTACAGAAAGGACATGGAGATCAAATTTTCAATGTTGAATTCTTGATTTCTTACTGCTGGAACAATTCTTGAAGATTACAAGTTCATGGGGGGCATTTTAGGAAGAATGATGACAACTATGGGGACAAACTCATACAGTTACTCATACTGTAATGGCCTAGGAAAGAAAAATCCCATGGTACCAGAAATGTAGGCCACTTGCATGCAGACCTCCATATCTGTTAGTGAATTTCATCTTGCAGATCTAAAACCTTATTAAAACCCTGAGAAAATAGGGTCTGAATCAACCCTGAAACCCACTGTCTAAAATAATTCTGTTATATGAGGAGCTCATTCTTTCACATTAATGCGTAAATGAGTCATGGTCTTGGTGGATAATTATTTACTAAGATCATCCATTTAGCAAAATTGGACATTCATAGCATTCAATACAACACTGTGTATCAACAAATCTGGGCTACATTGAATTCAATGCTGTTGACCAAAAGATCAAACTTTCATTCATGTTTTTACACCCTCTGCTTCTTACCAGGCTTAACAAGAACACACCTTGAGTAGGATACTAGGTCTGTTTTAGAAGTTAAATGCTTCAGTCCATTTCAAACTTAGGTAATATCATACCTCTCTTGAGAGAAAAAAGAAAGTTTTACCACTCAAGTTGTCCATTTCTTCAATTGTCCATTTAATTAGCAGCAGAAAATTACAACTTTTAATTTCCCTTTATCAGGAAACAAAGAAACAAGCAAAATCAACAGGAGCTGTTGCAATATTAGTCTTTGTAATAATCAGAAAAATTGTAAAAATGTATACAAAGACATGCTATTTCTGTTGCAACAGCTTGTGTCTCAGGGTGATCAATCCCTTTGTAAAAATGAAACCACCAAGACCAGGTACATATTTTTCACCTCTTTTTGATGAATGTAGAAGAATGCAATTTGTCCTCACTCACAGATTAATTAGATGTGTTACATTCAGCTGTATTTGGATTAGTTACCTGAATTATGTTAAATATTCTCCTTCTGTAGAATTGAATCTTCTAATAGTCTACTATGTAGTTAATGCTTCCATGATACATTGCTCTGTGTGTAAAATGAAGAACAGCAAAACTACATTGGATAAAATTAAAACTACTTTTCTTTTAAGTGTGATACTTAAATTAATTCATAAATTGCTTTAGGAATTTCATAAGTTTTAAATAAAATTAAATATCAATTTCCAACACCTGTTTTTTTTTTAAGGAGGATCCAGAAGAAAAACAGCAAATCATCAAATCTTTAAAATCTGTTAGTAACTAGATTACCATTCTTTTTTTTTTCCTCATACTTAGAAATATTACCATATATTCACAATCTTTGTCCTCTATATTACCAAGTACTGGAAAGTCATCAAAATTGTATACAATATGCTACTTCAGGCAAACCAGATAAATTATTTATTATTTACTCGAACAGCCCCAGGCTGTGGCTTGACATTTCAAAATATTTAGCCATGGTAATGACATGGGATATTTCTATTCATTCCTCTACTGAGACTGATCTAAAAATAAATTAATCCATTCAACATTCAAACTTTCCCTAGTGACCAAAACTTTTAACAACCATAGCCTTGTTCTTTAGCAAACCTTTAATATGTGAGGAAATAAATAAGAAGCCACAGTTGCAGGCTGTGCCAGCACACAGGGCATGTCCTACTGCAGAATGGGCTGTTTTTCATAGGTGTGCTGTGCATAAACACACAAATGCATTAGAGGAGACATACACAGCCCACTTGAGACAACAGGTACATGTCCAGAAAGGTGGAAGAAGAGAAGGAAAGAGAGGGGCAACATCAAATATTTTCATGAGCAGAAATTTTACTCAGGCTAGTGTTGCACTAATATGAAATTTTATATTTTTTTGAGTTTTTTCATCATGACGAGTGAAATGAGATTTCTGGAGAAAAAATTGTAAATTTTTTTACGAATGTCTAAGGTGAAAACAGCAGGTTGGTGCTGTATTTTTTAGTAGTAGAGGGTGGCATCATGGGAAATAGATCATCAAAAGCAATGGAAGTTTGAGTTCTTGTTTGTGAGCAAGATTCCCCTGAGATTTGCAGCAGAGGGAGAGCAGACCACGTACAAAGCCATTTAGATATGTCAAAGGGATCAGAAGAAACTTGCAACTTGGCAGGAACTGCAAAAATTACTTCATACTAAAAATAGAAAAATTAGATTCTGAAGGGCAACCAAGAGAGGATCCCAAACACTGAGCAAATGAAAAAAATTCAGCTCACTGGTCTTTAATGATTGGATTGAATACTGAACCTGGACCCCAGCTAAAAAGACATCATTCATGTCCATGGCTAATTAAAAAAAAAAAAAAAAATTCCAAATTGTAACTAAGGCAATTTTATTCAGGAGCTATAATTAGATACCTGTTATTGTTTTTCCAGAATCAGATATTGCCACTTTACATTCTGTTGTTATTTTCAAGTTTTGAAATTACATAGGTGATCAGCTAATTAACTGCAGAGATAACAGGCAGTTAGCAAATCCAGTGCACTATATTTACACAGTGGATTTAACATCAAATTCATGGTGAGAGCAATTCATGCGTCATTCACGCACCACTAAGTTCCTTTGCATTTATGCAGCAGTTGGTTCACTGCTGACTGTGTCCAGGGCTTCCCTGACTATGAGGAGGTCACTGTCTCTCAGACTGATGCTCCATTTCCCAGGGTTGTCTTTCTGTAAATACACCCTTGGTATTTAAAAGACCGCTGTAAGCTCTCTTCATGCTGGTGTCTATCTATGACTTTGAAATTGTAACATGGTTGGGAATTTACGGAGACAAATTCCTACTTCCTGAACTGCACTGTGCATGTTTAAAGAATAGCCTTCTGTCTTCATATGTTTGGTCCTCTTGGATCTGGCACAGTGCTCAGATACCACAGTTAATGGTACTGTTCAGCCATATATGCCAGGTTACATTTAAGTTTATTTTAAGTCTTGGAACACTTTGGTGACAAAACAGTTTACTTTTCCATTTCAATCCTAAGACTTGCAATACCTGTATGTAAAAAAACAGTATTGAAAAATATATAAATAAAAAAAAGAAAACCACCAGTGAAACTACTCAAACTGGGGTTTACCTTGGCTTATATATTTTTAAGTGCAAAAATCAGAATATCAGAATGGTTATAAAACTATTTCAAAAATTTTATGCTATTATTATTTTATGACTGAATTTAAAGCAGGTATAGAGGGGATATTTGGGTTTTAATTTTGTTTCCAGAATCTCAGGCACTGTATTTTATAACAGCATTTTATGCTGCATTAACAGAGTTTTATGCTGTATTAACACCATTTTATAGCATAATGGAAAACAAATGGGTACAAAAGACAGGTAAAATGGAAAATAAACTGTAAAACTTTTTTTTGCTAGTTCCTGTGCTGTACACTGATAACATTACCAACAAAACAACAATGGCTTTTCAACTATCCTCTACTTCAACTTAATTTTGAAATGAGCATTTACTGAATCATATATTTTTATATAATGGTAAAGAGACAGACTGGGATCCCTATTTTGGAGCTGAAAGCTTTCCAGCACAAGCACTTAAGCTTCATAAATTTAATTTGGCTTGATTCTCTGTACAAAGTACAGTATATTATAAAAGGCAACTATCAAAGGTTCAAGAAAGTGAAAGAAAAGAAGAGGTAAGAATTTGCAGCTAGTAAAGGAAAATATTACTCTTCAGCAATTCAAATTAAAGAGGCTTCTTGTTATGCTTTCTGATTTTATTGACCTTTTCCTCAAAATGATTGTGTTCTCAGCTGGTATCTTTTACAGCTTTAAACATTTTTTTTCAAGAAATGTTCGGTGGAAAACTGTAAGAGTACTCAAAGACGAGAGAAAAAAACAGGCAAAAGGGAAGATAACATATTTTGACTCTTTGAATTTGGAAAGAGACAGAGAAAAGCAAATACAAGTCTTTAAATGCTAGACACAAGAACAGTGGTAAAATGAAATTATCTGGTATCTAGGTAGATAGTAAGTAGGGCAAAACCAAAAAAAGCTAATAATGCAAAACCAAAATTTAAATACAAAATAAAAAACCCCTACTAACTGAAAAATCTGTAGGAAATTTAATAGTTTGAAAACATCATTAACTTCATCCTAGGATCTTTAAGAAGTTCATGAAACATGCTGGGAATAAGTGTAGTTGCAGTTTGCTATGATTAATTTGATTTTGCTTCCCATGGAGAATAAACAGAACTTGGTGTTGAACTTTGAACATTTTTCTCCTGCTTGGTTACCTTCCAATTAAACCAGTTCCCTGATTTATCTCACTGTGCAAGCATTCAAATCCTCTTGCCCTCAAAAGGCTGGGGTAGCAGACACAGAAACTGACTTCTGGAAGCAGGGAATTAAAATAGATACGTTTAGAAGGGACACCAGTAGTCATCTGGTCCAATCTCCCTGCTCAAGAAGGGTCATCCTAGAGCACTTTGCACAGGATTGCCACGTGGAATTGCTTCCTTTGGCAGATCTGCTTGGCATATGCAAATGAAAGATATTTGTAGAATCTTGCCTTCTTCTCACATAATACCGTGGTTCATTTGGAAAGACTTTTTTTGTTGACAGCAGTAATGACATGGTCCTGAGCTATGTTTGAAATTCCTAGGTACAGTAAAAACTTGAATATGAAAATAAGAACATGCACTAAAGTGATTGAACCTCTACACATCCTGGGGATATGTTAGAACTCATTTTAAATTTCACAAACTCAGGAAATTTTACTGGTTTCAGAGAATAAACAATTAATACAAAAGTCATTTGTCAGATTTCTAAACAGGTCATTTGGTAAAAAGACCAGAAGGACTTAATTCCACTTATTTAATGTCATGAAAAAGCAGAAATCTCCCATCAAAGCAAATCCTGGTTATGGGCAAAGAGAAGAATCAACTGGTATATATACATCTATCAAGAGCTTTCAATGAGAACAATGTTTACTGGGGGCAAAAGGCAAGAGTCAGACGGATTTATGGGATTTAATTGCATTTTTTTCCTCTTGTGTTCCTAAAAAAGGTGATTTCCAACATTTAATTCTGCTATTCCATCTCAACCAGCTCTCAGTGACTAATCTTGTCTCATCAGCAGCTGTCAAGACTTCAGAATTTTTGGGTAGGCTATTGAAGTGTTTGACATCTATACCTACTATTTGCTACAAGTCTTCTTCAAAATTTATTCTCACAAACCAATTCATTCCACATAGTTAACACCCTTCTTTTTGTGGTTTTATTGCCTTCTGCACATCTAAATATTCACATTTTCTTTCAATTTTATTTCTCATATAAAGGGCAAGAAAAACTGTCGACTTTTTCATTAGCTGCTTTTCAACTAACATAAATCCCACTCTGACATTTTTACTCTACAATCATCCATGTAGATGGGAGCTGTCCATGGACTTTGAGGATTTCTCAAACATATAAAGTAATTTTTATGTCAGAGTTGCTTTATTTCAAGAATAAATTTCCAAAGGTAATATATACTAAATAGATGCTCTCTTAATAGTAAAGCAGATTCATTTAAAACAAACAAACAAAAACCCCAACAAAACAAACAAAAGAAACAAACAAAACCAAATCAACCAAACAATCCCTAACTGGTTAGGATCTGAAAATATATGAATGTATGTCATAAAAATCAGCTACTGTACTCATATAGGAGTCATATTATCATTTGATTAAAAGAAGAAAATAAATGATCCATAGGAACACATTTTAGGATTCTATATTAACCATTCATGTGCACAATAATGAAAATAAAACAGCATTTCAAGTTGTCCAAGGCCTTTGTTTCCTAATTTTCAAATTCAGTGTATGACAAGTAATAATAAAGAATTCAAAGCAAAAAGGACAAAGAACTGAAAAAGAAAAAGTCTCCAAAGACAGTTTTGAAAATAGCAGCACATGATACTTATAATTTACAATCTGGTGAGAATTTTGCAAATTCTAAGCATTATTAAAAAACATAATTTATTTCAACAGAAAAAAAGAAAAAAAAATTAAAGGATTCCAATGCAAGTGTAAAAAATTACTAAGAACATGAAAGAATTTCATATGACAGGAATGCAGATATTTGCACTGTAAATTCAGAAGATAAAACTTGATTAAGGTATACAACATAAGATACAGTATACTGAGGAAAAAATAGGTACTTCTGCATTTCTGCAATACAAAATTATAGGAATATTCAACAAAACTTAAATCCAGAAAAGTCAAAATATATAAATAGAAATATTTTTGTGCTATGTTAAATTGCTCTGTGAAATGTGATGAAATAATTGCAAGTCAAGAGTAAAATAGATTTTAAAAAGCACAGCAAATATGTCTATAAATAAAGAATGCTTATAATTACCAAAGATCATCAAGAATTAAAAAGACAGTAAACCATGAAATAATTTGTTCTGTAGGATGTATACCTCTTCTCTGATCCTCCTCTTTTATTTTGTGGTGAATGTAGGAACAAATTCTCTTACATCATATGTATTTAGTAAATTTCATGGCTCACCATGGAAGTACTGGATAAATTTCATTCAAATATATCAAAATACACACACTTCTGATTAAACTTGTCCAGTCCTTAACACAACTCCAATCAATGGGATTTAAAGAGGTTCAGCATATATTTAGTAGATGCAGGCAAATTCCTGTTAACGCCTCGCTAAATAAATAGGGAAGAGTTTTGAAATTGCTGCCCTTGTCTTTTAGAAACACACACGCGCACACACACACACACCAAACCCACAGACATTTTATTCCACTTTCTCCTCGAGTGGGTCTTAAAAGAGAACCACATGGCATAGTCACAGGCATATTTACTAAAACTGTTTTTGCAAGTTCTTTTACAATGTTTTATTCAATGCCTTCGAGTGCTGAAATCTGCCAAGAAGGAAGTCTTGTAAATGCCTGTAGTACAGTAACACTGATTGCCAATACCCAGAAATCAGGAACAAACCATAAGGCAAATATCAGAAAACAATCCCAAAAAACAATTATGAGTGATGAAGCAGCAATTTATATGTAGTAAAAAATCACTACAATTTAAACTTAGATGAAATACATGTGCAGTAATTAAATAATTAGATTCTGATATTGTTATTAATGTTCAATCTTTGAAACTTATTTTTCATGTTACTTTCAAATCAAATAGATCACTTTGGTGGACATGTCAAGAGATAGGAGAAATACTGATTTACTGGCATTAAATTGTTTTTAATAAAAAAATTCAATCACATTACTAAAAATATTAAAATTCCTATAGGGCACGGTGAAGGCAATAAAATGATTGTTCAAAAAAAAAAAAGTTTAACAACTTTAATAATGATCCATACTAAATTAATAACAAATACAGTTGAACATATAGAATATATAATTTACTGATCTAATTTAGTATTCTGTTTCTATTCATGGAATGTCTGAGAACAATTTATAGGATTATTTAATGTACATTATCATTATCTGGTTTTAGTCAATGATATTTAAAGGTACTCTTGAATCTGAAGATTGTCATCAGATTATGATTAGGAACAGATATTTTTGAAAATTATTGCTAGTTCTTATTGTTCAAGTGGTAATTAGTCATCCCTTGTATTTGCATTAATTTTATTTTTGAACAAATCACACTGTGACACAGCTCCATTCCTTGACGGGGCTGTTATTATTTCCTAGAATCTGTGTTCCAATATGAGTCTCATAAAACTAGAAGGTTCTATGCACATGGTTTATTAAGTCTTACATTATTTCTATAAAGCAAATTAAAGGTCCCACACACAATAACTTTAAGATCTCAGGCGGGTCTGAGGACTTGTGCCTTTTCTTTTATTATTCAGCCTCTTGTCATGTTCAAGGAAGAGCTCTGCCCTCTATGGCTGAACCCTCTGTTGGTGATGCAGAGACTTCCTCACTTTGCCTGTTGGATCCTTGTTTACTGCACCTTTTTTCCTGCCCTTTATTTCATATTCACACTGCCCTTTGTGTATGATCTGTCTCACTCAGAAGATTTTGACAGCTCATTCTGTGCTACATGGTTTGCTTTAACACATGGATTTTGGCTACCACTGCTCCAGTTCTTAAAGACTGTAATTCACAGTGACCTAAAGGCCTGCTGATCTCCAGGAGGAACATCATCTGAGGCTTCACACTGAATGTCAATGCATCCTTCCCAATACTGTAAATATTTTTCTCTGAGCTGCCCAAGGGCACTGCTTGCATTAGTGTTTAAGCTCAGCACATACCTCAAAAGAACTGGAAGAAGGGTGTACATGCAGGATGAGAAGTTTGCAGTGTGTCTATACTATTGAATTTAATTTGGGAAAGGATATAACTTCAGAGAATGGACATTGGTTTTCATATGCTTTTAAAAAAAAAAAAAAAACAAAACCAAAACCGAACTGTTTCTAAACATGCACCAGCAATTCAAGCATAGGCACGATAAAGCTGGAGCATATGGTCCCATGTCTTTGGGAAATTCTCACGTTCTCCCAGAGCAATATCCTTGGTAAGGCTGAATGCTTCTAACATTATCCATAAAATGTTATCAGTCCGCTGAAATTCAGTCCAAGTTTGATGGAATTACATAAGTCCACTGGAAACTGCGGCTCTAACACAAGGGAACTTTCAACATGGGTATTGGGACAGGCCCACAGGAAGCCAGAAGCCACCCCAAACAACAGTGCATTTGGAAGGCATATTTCTGGGAACTACTGTTTCTAATGTAAACTAGAGATACAACAAAATCCATTTGTCTGTTAAATGTTTCCTTCTATATATGTAAAAACATATATCATGCTTTTATAGTAATATGTCTTAATATATCATGTGGGTAAAAACACAAGTAAAATATTAATCTATAAAACTTCTTGTCAGCATGGAACATGTATTTATGTTATTATACAGAACATATAGTATATATAAGTGTAAATTCAGTTAAATTTAAAAAGGCAAAATCAAGAGTTCTGTTGATCATGCCTGCTAGAAAGATGACAGGAAAACAAATCCGTGAAAGGTGGTAATGATATTATCCAAAGCACAGTATCATAATACTGAAGAATCCACAGATAGTGAGTCCATGTCCTTGAATTCTTCTAGTGTTCTTTAGCTGAGACATAGTGCAAGATACTCATTTTTCCTGGAGCTGAAAAAAAGCCAAATACAAGAGAGAAATAAAAGACTGGAAGAAGTGTTAAGCAAGTTGCAGACAAAACAAAACAGGGAGGAGATGTTGACTCCCTTGAAGGCAGAGGCCCTGCATAGAAACCTCAAAAAATTAGAGGGCTGGGCAATCACCAACCCTCTAACTTCAGTTAAACAAGGGAAAGTGTCAGATTCTACACCTGGGATGGGGCAACTCTGGATGTATGGACAGACTGGGGAAGGAGATGCTGGGAAGCAGTGCTACAGAAAGGCACCTGGGGGTCCTGGTTGATGGCAAGTTGAGCATGAGCCAGCAGAGCCCTGGCAGCCAGGAGGACCAACCCTGTCCTGGGGTGCATCAGGCACAGCATCACCAGCTGGGCAAGGGAGGGGATTGTCCTGCTCTGTTCTGCACTGAAGCAGCCTCACCTTGAGTTCTGGGGGCAGTTTTGGGTGCCACAGTATAAAAAAGATATTCAGCTATTACAGAGCATCCAAAGGAAGGCAATAAAGATGATGAAGGGCCTGGAGGGGAAATTGTATGAGGAGCAGCTGAGGTCACTTGGTCTGTTCAGTCTGAGGAGACCACACCTCATTGCAGTTACAGCTTCCTCATGAGGGTAAGAAAAAGTTCAGCACTGATCTCTTCTCTGTGGTGACCAGTGACAGGACACAAAAGAATGGCCAAAGTTGTGTCTAGGGAGGTTTAGTTTAGATATTAAAAAAGGTTTTTCCACCAGAGGATGGTTGGGCTCTGGAACAGGCTCCCCAGGGAAGTGATCACAGCACCAAGCCCAAGAGAGTTCAAGAAGCATTTCGACAACACTCTTGGAGCCATGGTGTGACTCTTGGGAATTGTTCTGTAAAGGTCCTGGAGTTGGACTCGGTGATCCTTGTAGGTTCATTCCAGCTCAATTTATTCTGTGATTATATGAATTCAAATAAACACTAACTTTTTTACCCTAATTAGTTATGAAATTGGCTTATATAAAAGTTATCCACTAGTCTTTAAAACTGCCTGAGCTTAGCTACTTAACTCTTCCTGAGTTTTAATAGGGCTTAGGTGCATAATTCTATTTAATCCCTGATAAACCTATATGACTCTGATATAATATATTTTAAACATTCACTACTTAGAAAGGCAAGCCAAAAAAAAAAATGAGGTTATCACATTAAAGAACTTGAGCTCACTGCTGAAGCTAACTTACATATTCCCATGTCAATGTAGATATAATAATGAACTTGAAGTTAGGGAATACTAATTTGCTTCTGAAGAACAATGCTTAATTTTTAGGAAAACCTATTAATTCAGGCATTATATCATATTTAAGTATTGGTTATATTCAAGTAATCTGATCAGACCTTTATACTAGTCAAACATAAGCTTTGTTGTCAATGATTTCACTACAGCAAAAATCCACAAGATCAGAAAGCTGTTCTCGTCGTGAAAAACTAGGAGAGAGACAGTAACTTCATCAATGGTTCACACCTACATCAAATATGCTATTTAAGAAAAGAAATCATATTTATTCAGGTCAGATAACAAGAATATGGAGGCTAAAACAATCTCAGTCTAAAATACAATTGAATTTGGAAGAGCACCTAGCATGAAAGGTTATTTTAAAGGCAAATGATAAACTTAATGATTCTTAAAAATAAAGCATTTAATTTTTTTTCTATCACTACTGTTTTAGTGTGGAGGTAAAAAATGAAATTATATTAATTAGGGAAAATAAAGAACAAATATTATGCAGATATTTTTGCTAAAATTACTACTTCACATAGTAGAGATGACATTGTCCTAAAACAGCATTATTGGGTTGTAAAAGTTAAACTTCGAAAATTAAGGCTAAATTATGGTTTCTGGTACAGCTCCAATTGTGTCCTGTGCAGCTGAATTATGAGGAAGATTTTAATTATCTGATCACACTCATTTTTAAAAAGGATCTTTGCCACAGCTAGTGCATAACCTTCTCTAAAGAAAGAGTAATTAATTTCTTTCTGGATTTTCATGTGGTGGTCATGACAGCAGGAGGTGAAGGCTTGATGAAAATTATTTGTCTTCTTAACATTGCTATTTCTTCTATCTTAACATTTGCTACATTTTGCACAGCCTTGTTCCTGGAAAAAGCTGTATTGTTCTGAGTGAAACTAGCTAAGTATATCCTGAGGCAGACACACAGCATGGAAAAATTCATACCTAACTTTAAAGTTTTACAAAGTTATAAACCACAGAGAAGAGGATCTTTTAGGTGGAACTCTCAGAAAACCTCCACAGCAGGTACCACAAGCAATTTCCCTATAATATGCCATTACTCTCAACTTGCATCAATTAGTGTCCATGTAATGATTTCAGTCTTACTTATAAGAGTTGAAATCTGTCAGAAAAGCTTGTATTTGAAAACAGATGGGAAAAGGCAGAAGGTTAGGAAACTAGCCTATAACTGAAACTAAGCAGAAAAACATATTGATGTGAGGACACTGGAAATCCAGGCTTAGAACTCAGGGAAGGGAGACCTATATTGCCTAGGCAAGAACTGGTAACAAGCTTGCAGCAGAGAACTGCAACTCAGAAAAAAAAAGGAGACAGAATGGTGGAAGAAGTAGGCTTGGCTGGGAAATCTCAGAAAACATAGTGGATAATAACCTTGTTGGAGGCAGAAATGGAAAAGTCAGATCAAAAGTTAGGGAAAAGCAAAGCTCAAAGGTCAGGAGAAAATCACTTAAGATAAAGTGCATGGAAGAACATGCACTAAACTCTCCTGATAGAGTGTACTGGGTCTGAAGCAGAAAGACTATACTCAGGGAAACTGCTTTCTTTCAGGGAGATGTTGGCACATCCTGTTCTCATTTCATGGGTATATCAGCTTTATTGATTCTCTCTTTATCTCCATGTGATTTGTGTGTTAAACATGAATGTCAATGCCAACATACATTTACCATCATTACAATAAAGGGAAATCCGAATAACTGCACAGTCACATTAATTCTGACACTTGTATTTCAACATTCTTGAGTTTACAGTGGCGATGTTGTTCTTGTAACTTAGGTTTTCATCTGTTATTTTTTCACTTCAGCTTTGGCTCAAAACAAGGCTAGTTGTTTCCCAGCAACATTTATAAGGCCATTTATAGATTTTTATGAAGATTTTCATAATTAAAACTTGCCCTAAAACTCTTTGGCTTACAGCTAGTTTTTAGTTTACAGAGTTTTAATTTTTTTTTCATTCTTATGTTTTCTGAAAATGCCACAGTCATTCTCATTTGCATTATTTATACTTTTCCACATTACTTTCATTTCTGTATTCTAGTTGTATTTTATTTGTAGTATTTATACAGATGCAATGGACTTGGCTTTATCTTCACAGTATTTAAAAATACATATTTTTATGTACTGTAGTTATTTTTATACCCAGTAAGCATTAATCAATGCTAGGTATTAGAATGAAATGAGAATCTGAACAAGTGTCCAGACTTTTCCTCAAGGAAAAAAAAAGCTTTTACATACCCTAAGCAGCCCTGACAGTTTTGGTTCTTCAGTATATTTGCATTTGTCTAAAGCAACTGTAAAGCACACATCACACCACTAAAGACATAGAGCTAATATATACTGAAATATACGCTTTATCTGTTTCTACTAGCAGCTTCCATGGGTTTAGTTTCAACTATTTCCTTATATTTGCATCTCACATACAGTGAGGATTTTCAACTAATAATGTTTTTAAATCTAGGCATTAAATATGTTTGCTTTTGGGGCCCTTTGTAATAATGGACATTTTGAAGCTTGAATTGCACCAGCAGAATTGTTGCATTTAAAGTTTCTTCATCAAGTGGGTAGGGAAACAGTTCTCCTGTTCTATGATGTCTTTCAAAAGTTATAGATAGATATGCAAACATGCAGGTACAATATTGTGCATTGACCCTGGCTATTGCACTATAATGCCCCTTGTCACCTGGGGAGGGGAGAGAAAATATAACAAAGGTTCATGGGTTGAGGTACAGACAAGGACACGTCATTCATCAAATACCATCAGTGGCAAAACAGCTTGAATGAGAGATATTAATTGATTTTATTACCACAAAATCAGAGTAGGATAAAGAGAAGTAAAATAAATCTTAGAATACTCTTTCCTCACCCCTCCCTTGTTCCTGGGCTCAACCTCCCCCTTTGTAGCAGTGCAGGAAGATGAAGAATGGGGGCTAAAGTTCATTACATGTTATTTCTGCCGTGACTTGGGGAGAAGAGTCTTTCCTCTGCTCCAATGTGGGGTCCCTCCCACGGGAAACAGTTGTTCACTAACTTCTCCAGTGTGAGTCCTTGCTATGGGCTGCAGTCCTTCATGAACTTCTTCAAGGTGGGGTCATTTTTCCATGGGATGCAGTCCTTCAGGGACAGTAGATCCCTGACAGAAGCCTGCTTCATCATAGGCTTTGAACAGGGTCACAGCCCCTGTTGGGCATACCTGCTTCAGCATGGATCACCTCCATGGACTGCAGGTGGATCTCTGCTCCACTCTGGATATCCATGGGCTGCAGGGGCACTGCTGCTTCATCATGTGCCATACCACAGGCTGCAGAGGAACCTCTGTTCAAGGTTCTGAAGCACCTCCTCTCCTTCTTTTCCACTGACCTTGGTGTCTGCAGAGTTGTTGCTCTTGCATAGACTTGCTCCAGTCTTCTCTGGCCACAGTTACATCTGTGCAAAAATAATTTTTTTCATTCTTAAATATGTTATCACAGAGGCCCTACTATCGCCTCCAACTGGCTCAGCCTTGGCCAGCAGTGGATCCATCCCAGAGCTGGCTGGCATTGGCTCCGTTAGACATGGGGGAAGCTTCTGGCAGCTTCTCTCAGACAACACTCCTGTAACCCCATCACTACCAAAACCTGGCAATGCAAGACCAATACATACACATAAATAAAAAAACCAACATCATGATTCAAGGGTCAAAATTCAAGTTACCTTACTTTAAGCAATTAAATTAAGTTCTTATCAGGAGACTAATCCTGTTCAGTATACTAATAAAAAGGGAAATAAAAGGAAAAAAGGAATAGGTAATGATTTTGTGGCTTGAAAGATTCAGAACATATATGATCAAAGCCTTTCTTGTTGCATCGGTTACCAAGTGCGATTAAATTAGGGATAGCAAGTGCTTAAAGTTAGGCAAGTAACCAATAAACCATGCACTTGGACAGATAGTGGGAGATACACTCTTATCCAGTACTCATTTCTTACAGGATTTTTCTGCACACTGAACAAGAAGCTCAGTTTTTTTCAAGTTGTTTCCAGAGAATGAGTTTTATTGTTTCTGTTTTTCAGTTGCAACATATTTCTGAAATGGTATGGGTACAGGCAGGTGAGGTGGAGGTTTTTTTCTATGAAAATACTTCTGTATTCTTTTCACCATACTTCTCATTTTTATCAAAGTAATGAGGTGAGCAAAACAGTAGAAAGTCATCAGAGTTTGCACAAGCTTGGAAAATGGAGACAACATTGATTGATAAAAACCAGGGTGCGAGACAAGACAGCTATGAGTTTGTCATTTATTTAGACACCTAGAAATACTATACTTGTTAGTCATTAATTTGCTCACATGGTTCTTTAAAGTGTAATCTCTCTATATGTTCTCTCTCCACTTCCTGTGGTCTCTATTTATTCCAACAAAAGAAAGCAACCTAACTGATTGTTTTATTCATGAATAAAAAATGTACATCAGTAAGGCTGCAGCTCAGAAGGAATATGCAATTAATTAGCAAATAAAAGAGTAGTTTTCTTGAGGGCTAAGTAATTTAAATGAGGTACCAATAACTTAGACACTGCTCAGCTCTTGCTAGCAGGCTTTATAATGAAGTTATGTGTGTATTTAAATATTTCTTACTAATTGTTGCCTACATATAATGAAAATTGTCTGCTTTATAATAGATTAGGTGTCAGGATAACTGATCTAATCAAATTAAATTAAGATTTCCCTACCTAGCAATGTATGTGTTGTAGCTGCTGCAGGAAGACTAAGCAACAATTCCCCGAATTTTTGTGTTTAAGGCCTAATCTTTTGGGAATTCATGCTAGCCAATAAAAGTTATCTATTCTATATTTCAGTCATCAAATCCACAGCCTATAAATATGATTGTTAATTTATGCAATTTACCACTTGAATTTACCTAGAAATCTGTGGCATAGAATGCAAATAATCTTTCAGGCAGTATTACTGAAGTACAACGGATATGTTTCCCTGAGTCTCAGAATTTGTTTTTGCAGATGCCACAGATCTGATTCTTTGAGAGCCCTATTTTAATCACGTACACATGAGCACTGAAATTAATGACTGCATGGGCCAAGTAGGATTTTTCAACCAGCTGCTCATATTTTGGCATACCTGCATGTCTGAGATTAGAATTAAGGTCTAGGTATCTAAAACTGGGCTTTTACAGTTCTGCAGACAGGAATAGAAAAAGAATGAGCTCCCAGACAGACACTACTCTGTCATTCTAAAACAAGAACTGGTTAGTCATTTTTTTTGCCCAAGACAAAGTGCCCTAAGGCTTTCAGAAGGACATATTACCTACTTTTGTTTGTGTCCAAAGTCAAACATGACCAGTGGAATCACCACGAAGTGTCCCAAATCCACAGCAGAGAATGAGGGGTTTTAGTTTAATACTTTTACTCCTTAGTGACCATTATCACAAAATCAGAACTAGAACTTAAAGAATTTGCCGTAGACACCAGTTTTAACCTTCTCTCCCTGGGAAGGAAAGTAAATTCCCTTCTTTTTTTTTTCCTATCTCCTGTCATCTTTTTCTCAGCCTCCATTTTAGATAGTATAACCAGTATTCCCTGTCCCCACTGAACCACACAATACACTTCCTGTTGTTTGAATTCCCCAAAGAAATCTTACTACCTTATATCAGGTATTTTTATCATCACCATTTTCTCTATCATTTTTTAAAGCAAAAAATATCAACGAAGATAAGAAACATACAGTACCAAATCCCCCCACACAATTATCTCCCTACTTGTGAAGGCTATAGAGAGGAAAATACCACTGCTAAGAGGAAATATCTTTTTGTATTTTTGTTATGCAACTTTTTTCCCTACATTAGACCTAAATTGTCTCTGAAATACCAAATGCCTTATTGATTGGAAGGGTCACAGAGAAGCATGATGTGAATTACTAATATTTTGCTATGATAAAGGTCAAAACCAGTCTTCTTAGCTTATATCAGATTCTTTTTTTACATTCTTCAGGGCAGATCTCAGCTGGAGTAAGCTGCCCTAACTCTAGGAGCCTTGATAATTTATCCTAAACTGAGTAGTTGACCCTTGGTTTCTAAACACCAAGCTTTCCAAAATGGAAATAGAGAGATAACAATTATATTAAAGAACAGAGGCAGTTGAAAGAGAGAGTTTCTGATGTGACATTTCCACACTGCTACATTAAATTTGCAATGGAAATAAAGCAGAGTAGCAGCTCTTACTACCTTAGGCTCTATATCCATTAAATGTTATGCACCCCCTGCAAGCAGAGATGACACCTTTTTGCTATCTGTCAAAATTATTCAAAAAGGGGAAAAAAATTGTCTGTAGCTGCAGAGACTTGTTTGGGTTACTTCCATAAGCACCTCCCACAGAGTGTCAAAAGGACTGTGGGACTGCATCATTAAAGACTCTGCCCTCTTCCCACACCCACTCAGCATTTTTAATATCTCAGAGAATGCATGTTTGGACGAGCTCTCCAGTTTTAGACTGTGGCTCTTAGCAAATGCAAATGCAGCAGACAAAAGAAATTTGGGAGAACTGGAAACTGGGCATGGACAGTTGGAGCATTTTAGATATTTTTAATTTATTGTTTTAATCTGTTAATACTGGATATAATATTCTACTTCAAAAAGAAATTTGAAACCTAAAGGGAAGGGGAAATTAAAGGTATTTGTGAGTTCTCATGTTCTGGCTCATTTTATATACTATTCAACCAGTTACAACTGCAACTACCAATGCTTGAAAAGTTTGATGAGCTATGTCAAATTATTATGATTCCCTTATCCTGTTACATCATAGAAAAGATATGCCATTAGGATAGTATATGCAACACTAACTGGAAACTACTGCTATTTTCCTCAGAAGAAAGATAATGTTTATGCTCTAATGTTGTAGACATATTGAGCTCAGAAGAAGAGTTTGTATTAAAAAAAAGCAGTTTATGGTTTTTAATGCAAAATAGTAGAAAATAATACACATGCTGCAACATGACTTCACAGGGAATGACTTTGCCCAGGGAAAATTGCAGATTACCTTATTTTTACTTTTTCCAGATTACCTATTTAGAGGATTACTTGCCCTACCCCCAGAATAATTTTCCTTTAAATGAATGTGGAAGTTTATGGAGTGAATGTTGTAGTAAGAACAGGATGGTAAAGCTCCATTTTTTAGAATTATTAAAAATTTTAAAGTGAGTAGAGGGAGCACCCTCAGACACAGGACTCAGTCCTTTGCTCTGGTCTGTATCCTGCTGTCCCTGGTCCTGAAAGGGCTCATTCAGATCTTGTGATGCCTGTTTCTCTTCAAAATGAAAATAACAAGGACAATGTATGTGATCATAAACAAAGGATAAGAATTGGAAAAGAAACATGGATTTTCCTGATATTTTCTTTTTATTAGGATGGCTAACGACTTCATCAAATAAAATATTGATTTTTCTGATGACAAATCCAAACAGAATCCTATTTGAATTCAGCTTAACCTAATTGCTATTTATCTAGCATTAAGGGAAAAAAAGGCAAAAAAGGTTTTCCAGCTTAATGTACCAGAGCCCATGAAGCTATTTGTGAGCTTGACTGTACATTGAGGATCCCTTGTGAGAGACAGACATCTGCCAAAAAAAAGAAAACAAATGTTCAACTGGCTACTTTTTCTTCTACATATGCCACTTTTTCTTTGACTTCTAAAACAAGGAAAAATAAATGGCAACACAAACAGTTTTGGGCAGAGTACATCACTGAATAATATTCTCTAAGAATATTTTGCATATGTTATTGATGCATCTTTTATTATGCACAGACTTATTTTGAGAAATAATGCAGGAAATGTACTGTATACAATGAAGGTTTTCATGGTATCCTACAAGGGGAAAACACCTTTTCTCCTTACATTTCTAACATTTTGGATTTCTAAGATTTTGGAACATTTCAGACATCTTAACTTAGAGACATAGAAATATAATCAAATGCAAAATCTGAATAATTAGACTGTCTAGGTTGACATTGACCTTCTACTATCATAAACCATAGCATTTAATAAAAGTAATATGTCAGGTATATTAATAATTTCATATTTCACGTCCCAAAGCCAAATTCTATTTCTTAATGCCTATGAAAATACAAAAGATTTCAACTAAACTATTATTTATCCAATTAAAAAATAACTTATTTTTGCAAGCTGTCTGATAATTAAACACAAAGCATAAGAGATGCAGGGACAGTACATATACAAAATGTACTGTGTTAATTAATAAGATGAGTTTAGCTTTAGTTATTCTTGTAAATACCTCAAAGCATATTCATTAGTGATTTGCAGCATATTTTGCAAAATAAGCTATTTTTATTCAAGTGTGATGCAACAGTTCACGAGGGCCAACATGGTTAAAACATATTCTGTGTAATGATGATGGAATCATATTTCTCCTCAGTCAGCAATAGATGCAAAAACTACCTAAAAAAATTAGAATTATAATTAGGAGCATAATTTTAAGTTATGACATTTGCCAGGTTTATACAAACTCACATTTTTTTCTCTTTTTTCCAAAAATGAAGGAACAAATTTTGACCATCTGAATTAGGCATGGTTTCGGAATGGGAAACAAAACAAAAACAAACAAACAAACAAAACCAGTTTGAAAACTGAGTTCATTAAGCATGAATCAGTCCCACAGAAATGTTTAGGTTGGAAGTGATTGCTTGAGATCACATAGAGACCAACCTAATAGTGAAATACTATTTTTATTCTGAAGAGATATTTTTAATTGAGGTCATCACTGTAGCTGCTTCACACAGGCTAAATTGTGTACCATTGCTTTAGATTAATATTAGGCTTTTTTATATTTTGTATAAGACTATAAAAATTTGCAGCTAAAAGATATTAGAGAAATACTTTCTTTAGAACACAAAGAGACTAAATATGGATTCCATAATAATCTGCAATTTCCATAATAATCTGGTTTTTTAAATCAATTTACCAAGAGTTGTAACAATAGATACAAAAGGAAACCAGGAAGGTAGAAAACAATTTTCTCTTTTGAAGAAGAGCTCGCAAGTTTTCCTATCCTGTGGTTAAATTACAAAAGTCATATTCTTCAAATTTGTCTGCATTCTTATTTCAGTTGCAAAACTTTTCCATATCTGTGGTCAAAAATTTCTTGAAAAAATTGCCCATGAGTTTCCAATAGTTTATTTTCCATAATATAATGGATAACTCACTTAACAGTGTCTGTGGAAAAGCTTGTTCTTTCAGAAGAAATATGCATGCAACTGCATATCATCAGGAGACACTTCAAAGAGGAAGACTTCCTTTATTTCCTGAACTTAACCAAATTACTTCCTGAATCTCTACTCCAGAAAACTGACCATAAAACAAAAGCATGTCTCTTCATAAAAGCTTCCTTCTTACCTTAATGTCTCAGAAGAGCTATTGACATTGGTTTGTGTTTTTAAGGTCTTTTTAGTTCGACTCGGCAGTCCAATTTCTAAAATCATCCATTCAAATTTCTTATTCTACAGGTTTTTCAGTCTAAAAAGCTGATAAATCTGAAACTAAGTACAGTAAAGGAATAACAGTGGTTTTCGTTACTTATGACTGTTTCTGCATGAAACTGCTACTTTTTTTTAACAAAATTACTTATGTTGTATTCCTGTTTGGAGGCATAAACATGGATAGCTAGTGAAATGTTCCTTAAAAATCCACTCATCCATCTCAACTCCCAAATTCCTTTTGGTTTGCTATTTTTTGTTATGGTTCTCAAGGCTCTTACTAGATAGCAAAACAAAAAGAAAGGAAAATGAAAATACCCATAAATGTTCTACACTGATCTTAATATAATAATTTCTTTGTTACCTAACAGTTCATCTTCTATCTGGGCTTTTAAACAGCTTTTCCTTAATTCAAAAAGAAAAGAATTTTCATGATGGGTAAAATCTGTGTCAGTTGAAAAAGAGTACCTAATTTTATTTTTGGGGGGCAGGTATTTTAGATATTTTCTGCTTAATGTATGGGCTGATTGTATCTCCATTTTACAAATGGCAGTTAAGACATTACTATTGGTGGAAATGCTTTAAAAATCACCTCTTTTATCCCTTCTACCCTGCAAAACCAAATCGAAAAAAAATGCTAATCTCTCCTTTTCCCCGCATTTTTTTTTCATGCTAAGCTTTATATACCATCTAGAACTTTCTACCCAAAGTCTTCTCATAAGACTGTCTAATGAGTAAAATTTAAAGGGATTTCTGTGTTCCTCTGTGTCCATGAGAGGACTACCCTAAAGAGTGTCTCAAAGTTTTCTTTAAAAAAAAAAAGCTTGAGAAAATATTCAGTAACAATTGCATATTATGTAGAGAATTCACAGCAAAATACCACACTTTGAATCTTATGAAAAGTCCATATTAGTAGAAGACAGCATGGCCTCTGAAATTAGCAATTTTACTGACAGCACTTTAGACAAGAAGCAAACTTAGAAAATATTGTATTACACTTTTATTCTTCAATCTGAAAATTGTCTCAAGTAAATCCTGACAGTGACTTATCATACAGTATGTAAATTAAGCTAGAAAAACTTTTAGAAGCAAATAATAAGTGTAAATACATTTCATTTGCTTGTCTGAATTTCAGAAAGCTCTTTGACATTGAAGATAAGCAGAAAAAGCAAAAAGCATATTTTGTATCATTAATTTCTCTTACCAAATGTTTTCTTTCTCTTATCCTGTCTCTCCAGGTAATAATTTGAAAGCCAACACTTTTTCCATTGTCGAGTTGTTGCTTTGTGGCCCTTTCTATCACAATAATTAGAGGAAACAACCTTAGTAAACTAGCTGATTGCTCTAAAAACAATCAAAGCCATTTAAAATCATAACCACATTTACTTCTATTTTGACTGTGTTTTCTCACTTTAACTTAATATACTTTATTTTTTGAAGGATGTAAAATTGGAAGATTTTTCAAAAAATCCTGAGCAGCTGAAATATCATAGGCTGAATTAGAATTGTAAATGCTCAAGTTTTTTTTTAAATGGAATAGCTGATAACATTTTTGAGCCATTTTTTTCACATGGGACATTTAGAATGAATAATTTGTTAAAGATTATAATTTATAATGACTGATCAGAATATTTATATACTGTGGCATAATACCATCAATTTTGACATTTGGAACCTTGTATGGAATAAGCAAAATAGAACATATGTCATAATAAAAGCGTAATTGAATTGGCATTTAAAACTTATCAAAGTATTTGCAGCATTATTTATTATGCCCAACAGCAATTTAGTACTTTCATAATGGAATGTTTGGAGTACAAGACAAATTGGAGTCACTGTGACAGAGGCCTGTCACAAGCCCTATGACAAAAGAGTGTGACAATTAAATGTACTTTACGCAGGTACTATGACTACCACTCAACTCCAAATTGCTTTTTGACTTACATTTACATATGGTTTTTATGTGTTTTGTACAATACATAATCATCATATATTAGTGGTAGTAGTAGTAGTAGTAGTAGTCCAAGTATCATTGGACTACTTTAAGGTTTGGGCCTCCAAATTAGACCAAGCTGATTTTCAAATATATTTAACTTCCGTAGGTACATTTCCATAACATAGGATTGATTGTTGAAACTGAACTTCGCATTTTGCAAGTTAATGCTTTCTGAGGTTTGGGGACCATTCTAGTCAATTTACCAAAAATTGATAGGATGATATTTCTAATTATTCACACTTTTCCTTGAAAATTTCCAGTAATATTTGTTGATTAAAAGAATCAGTAGGAAAACATAAAACATATAATATTTCTATAAACCCTAAAGATACACAATTGCAACAAAGTATCTTTTAAAGCCATAGTTGTTCTGTCCACACTCATTGATTGATTATCCTTCACCATTCTTATTTATCACAGGAGACTTGCTGAAGGATTGTGCTGGATTTCCAGGTACTTTGCACTGAGGCCATATCAGAGACCACAGCGCATGGGGGACTCTCTGTTAAGCAGCCTTTTTGATGTTTCCCTTAATTAATGTGATTTTTAAAATATTTTTTTAAGTAGTGAAATTAAAAGAAGATAGATATCCCTTAGAAACTGCACAGAGACATGGTGACCTCAGGTCTGCTTATTTAGGTGGACTGAAAACTGGGAGTGGGGAGGGCAGGTAGGACAAGGTAGAAGAGAAACTGTAGGTACCACATGCATGATGGTTTTTTTCCTTCCACGTATCTTAGACAATTTGCTCATTCTTTTTTTCAGCATAAAATACACTTGGATATTGGACAAATAATATAAAATATATATTTATTATATTTTATGTATTTAATATTAAATATAAATATGTCCAAAATTTGGAAAATAATATAAAGGATCCTCAAAGAATTCTGTATTTTTTATAGACTTTGGAAATACAGACATAAAGAACTACTGGAAGACTGGCATAAGAAATTTTAAGTGTTGGTGAGGACTATCTAAATAATTCTCCTTCTTCCTGACCCAATCTTCTAGGCTAGTCCAAGAAGGCTTTCACCACAAAAATGACTGCTGAGTTCATTCAAGCACCTGCTGAGTTAAAGTCAGTCACTTGTTCAAGTACCAAAGGTGAGAGAGCTGCTACCTCTTAAAATTGGCTTGAGAAAAAGCAAACAACCCAGGAAATGGGAAGTTTTTTCTCTTTTTAATTGTAGATCAGGCCAAACCTCTGAATTTTAATGAGATAATTTTCATGACCTTTAAGTGAAGCTAGCTTATAAGCTTTGAGCGCTTGAAGTTTGCATATTATTCTAGATATAATCTGAAGTATATCCTGGAAAAACTAAACAGAGAAGAAAAAGCTAAATCAGAAGTCTCAACTTTGAGTGTAAGGCTCAGAGTTAGGAGGGTTATACCATTCTAAGTTATGAAAGAAAATGTTTTTTTTATACAAAAGAGACTGCCCCCATTGACATGCACATTATGATTAACACTGCTACCTCTGATGAAAGTGCTCATCAATTAAATATATTTATGTAAGCCTAAAGAAACTTAAAGAATACTCCAGAAATGTCCATCATTTCATCGTCCCAGTAACAAAGGTAATCAAAGTCCAACAAAAAGCTGAGATGCCATGTCGTTAATACCTACACACACACACACACACAAGAAAAAAAGGCATATTATTTCCCTCCAACAGCAAGGAGCAATGACTTGGAATTATTTCCATTTTTATTTTATGTATTGAATTTCAATTATTTAGCCAAACTAATCCTGAAGTCACGGGCTTACTACTTCCAATACCTTTTAAAGACCTCCATCTCAAATTTTCTGTCAATTCTCTGCAGCTTTCTTCTTCAGTTTGGATCAGACACTGATTTAATCTCTGTTTCAAAGGCAACAAGAAATCTCCAGTTTGGCTGCACTGGGGAGAGTGTGGTCAGCAGTTCGAGGTGATCCTCCCTCTCCACTTGGCCCTAGTGAAGCCACAACTGGAGGACTGTGTCCAGTTCTGGGCTCCTCATCACAAGAAAGACAAGGAAGCACTGGAGAGGGTCCAGTGGTGACCACAAAGATGATTTGAGGTCTAGAGCATCTCTTTTAGGAGGAGAATCTGAAGGACCTGGGTCTGTATAGAGAAGACTGAGAAGGGATCTCATCAACCCTTATAAATATCTCAAAAGCAGATGGTGGCAAGAGGATGGTGACAGACTCTTTTCAGTGATTCCCCTTGACAAGGAGCAGTGGCCATAAACTAAAGGACAAGATGTTCCATCTCAGTGTGAGGAAGAACTTCTTTGACACATTGAGGGTGGCGTAGCTCTGGAACAGACTGCCCAGTGAGGTTGTGGAATCTCCCTCTCTGGAGACATTCCAAACCTATCTGGACACATTCTTGTGTAATCTGCTCTGGGTGACCCTGCCTTGGCAGGGGATTTGGACTGGATGATCTTCAGAAGTCACTTTTAACCTTAATGATTCTGTGAATCTCTGAAAATGCTTCAGCAGAACATTTTTTTGAAAGATTTTCTGTTCATGCAGTCCTCAATCTTTCAATCCTCATTACACATAGAATTTAGATCTTAGAATCTTTCTAAGGCATCCATTTTATTTTTTTCCATAATAAATCATAGAGACATAAATATAGTTATACTGAAATCCTTCTGTGATTATAATTTGAGCCTATACTTAGGGGTTTTCCCACAGTTTTGTTCAAATATATTTTTTTCTAACTTCTTTCCTCTTATTTGTGTTGCCATTGAGGGAAAGAGATAGGGTTATCTTAAACCTGTTTGGGCTACCGTCTGAGTGGATTTCCTTCTTTTTTTTCCTGCTGGTTATTACAGGTTTTCAGGGTAGACTTATCTCTGAATTTTTTAGGCTGAATGTTTGAAGTATGAGATGATATCCTTACAATATTTGTTTCTTTCTTAGCTCACAGTCAGTGATACGAGTTCACAGCTTCATTATTAAAGCTAAATGCTTTAGTTAGAAACTCTTTCTGTTTTTAAAATTGTACAAAATCTCAAAAAACAAGCAACCCAGATGAAAACAACAAGCAACTCAAGTGATAAGAAGATTTATAAAATCAACTGTAATTTCTTAATTTTAAATTTCAGAAACAGCTCATCAGACCAGTACTAAGCACTCAGCATAGGTTGCTGTTAAGAGATTTTATCTCTTGCTGAAGTGTCCAATAAAACACAGTGAAATTGAAGCTCATGGAAGTAGGCCTTGATCAAAACTGTTGCTCTGGATTAAAGCTATGTTGTACTTTCAGATGAACATAAAGCAGACAATGAATTCTTATGAACCCAAACCCTAACAGAAACAATTAATCTACCTTTTCTTTTTTATTTCCCAGTTAATTAGAAATAGGTTTATAAGGCTATGAAATGAATGCATTATATTTTTTAGAAAAATGTGGATATACATCCTTGATTCTATCTGAATGCATCTGCACAATATTCTAAAGGCAGAAAAACATCTCTTCTCAGGAACAGACTAAAGGTAAAGGTTCCTCATGAATACTTTGTAAATTGTGTGCCACCACAACCACAAAATTATAATGAAAACCAATTATCTTTGTTCTGAATGATACCAGAAAATACCTTGTAGAATAACAAAGATGTAGTCAGTGGTTAAGTCTCTCCTTACATTGCTCTTTTGAAACTTCCATAGGGTACTTTTGAAACCTTAAGATGTACTTTGGCATGTAACTTTGAGACCAATGCTGTGAGCCACAGAATCTGGAATTTTTAGACCAACCTGTGGAAACTCTCAACAAGTCCACAATGTCTCACCTGTATGTTCACTACAACTGAACATTTACTGTATTATGTTGCTAATCATTTTCATTTAAATGCACTTCATAAATGCCTTTGAAGTACCTTTGTGCAACAATTTTGCTCTTGCCTACTGCTCTATTTGCTCTATTGATTATTGTGTTGACAAGCCGTCTGCTGAGTCCAATGGATCTTCTTGGGGGGAGAGACAAATTTAGGAACACATCAGCAAATATTTCAGACAGCCTTTAAGTATTAATTTTATTGTATCTAAATATTTCTGACAAAGTGGATTACTTCTAATTTTTAGATAAGATATACTTTCTTTAAAATGGCTGAGGAATTTATTTGTTTTGTTTTTGACTCCTCCATGAGCAAGGTGTGAAAGGAGAGATAAATACTAATTAAATCAAGATCTCTGCATCATTAGGTGCAGGGTATGTAAAACTCAAAATAAAAGCAGCTTAAGTGACCTCAGAGTGAAAGCACTTTAAATAAGCCAATATTTATTTCTCCCCTTCTAACTGTTACATGGGACAGAAAAATTATGCTGTTATACTGACATGTTTCACACCTAGAAAGAATGAATCTCAACAATCAGCTAATGTGATGACCCTTAAAGTAGAAGTGTAAACTTGGGTTAAAGTAGGCTCAGATCCAGCAATTGCAATTTAATGAGTATGATAACAGTTGACCCAGTTAAAGTGAGTTGCTGACTAATTTCTTCCTATTACTTACAATGGCTAAATAAAGCCACCACTAATAATTTAAATTACTTTCAATTAAATGCAAACACAAGGAAGTAATCAAGTTATTATTTTGATGGAAAGAAAAGATTGTCACAGATGTCAAAGTCATTTAAAGCTAAGTATTATGGAGATACAAGATACTCCCCTGAAATAATTTCTGAAAGGAAAGAACAAATCCCAATTCTGAATCCCTGTTTTTTTAATACTTAAGTCCCATAGAAAACTAAATATCATATATTTTAAAAGCATGTTTCACACTTTCTATACCTCATGGTATAAAATCTATGAAGACTTACTATTATGTTTCATAAGATTATGGATATGAGAAAGGTTATCATTATTCAAAAAGTTATGGGGCAGAAGCAGTTCAGGTCTTCATCCACTGCTATCCTTAGCTTCCACAAATGGAAACCAAAATAGAAATACTTTGAGAAATTAATATGATTTTGAACAGCACAAAAGAAATTACTGCCATTGATGACTTTTCTAACAAACTTTGTTGACATGATAATGCATACATATCTAGCACACTCTAAAGCATACCAGCCCTGGTAAAAATGGTAAAGATTAATTAGGTAGACAAAAATGCTAGCTGGGATGTTTTGTTTTAATTTAAACATGCATTTATGTTATAAATGCAAACTTGTATTTTCAAGCACATTGACTTTCATCCTTACATTTTTGTTGGCAACAGCCTGACATTAAAGTTATCTCATGCATATGAAGCATAACTCTTTTCAGTGTAATACTTTTCAGAGGACAAATATGACTAGTTCAAGATTTCTGCAGTTACAAGTAATGACTATGGGAATGCTTAAAGAGACCCTTAGGTTTCTTCTTCCCTAGATTAATTTGTAAATTCCATATTTAAAACTGCAAAGTGGAAGATATATCGTACCCAGATGGAAGATAGAAAAATCCCAGATAGGAAAAAGGTAAAGATTGACACCATTAGTGTGTTCCAAAATGTAATGATAGCCCAGGAATGCTGCAGAATCTCTGTCCTTCACTGTATCCAAACATAATTGACGAAGGCACTGAGCAACCTTCCCTGACTGAGGCTGTTGTGAGCAGGAGCTTGGACTGGACACCTCTAAGGTTCTTTCCCAACCACTGTATTCCTGTGGTTTTTGAATGTCAGCCTCCCTGCCTTGCCAAAATTAGAGCCACCCACAGCTTGTGGAAGTTGGCCTTTGTTCCACCACTCCTTGCTTCCTTTGTTCCAGCTCCTTGCTTCCTAGAGGCTGGCTTATCTCTGACCCAAGGCACATCACCACAAGTCTCATGGGTGTGCTTTGTCCTGCTGATCACAAGGCAGTGGCACTCTCACTTTCTATTCTTTACCTGCCCAAGCCTCACCCCTTTGTTATTTTATCTCTTGGTTAGAATTGGGTAATAAAAAAATACTATTTAATGTGAATGCACAGCCTAACAGTTAGCCAAACTATTGTTTGGCTTTTGAGAAGGAAATGACCCATGGAATTTGTCAAAACAAGGCTGCTTTGGTATAATTCTTTGCACACTCAGTACTTATAACTCACGTAATTGTGAAATCTAATCTTTATGCAAACATTAAAAAAATTAATTTTGCCTACTTCAAATTCTCATAAGAAACTCTAATTCCTAGCAGCTTGAGATAAGGGGTAAACTAGCCTGAAGAAGTCCCAAAACTGAGTTTCTAGGTACAAGAATACCATGCAAAAACAAGAACTCTGATTCAGATGATTTTTTAAAGAGACTAAAGACTTCTGCTCTGCTAAAATTATCTGCACAAAATTGTTCTTTGTGTGGCATTATATACAAAATGTTTTTTCCTGTAAGCATACCCAAACCACACACATTTATGCTTTCCATTGTAAGATGAGTTTTGCCTTGCATAGGTGCTTATACCCAAAAAACAAACACACCTGTAATTCTACTAGTGTCTCTAGGCAACATACAGCTGTAATAGGAAGCAATTTGTCTAAAAAAAGAAAGATTTTCTACTATAATAGTCCCTATACCTGAAGGTAATTCTTTTAGACTTCAACAATTATATTCATTTCACTGAGTATGGTGAAACTTTTTGATTCCACAGACAAAAGCACTTTTTCTGAAAATAACATTTCGTAGTCTTGTACAGTTTACACTTCATCAGAGTAAAAAACAGTGTAGTCCAATTCCAGCTGAACCAGTGAACCAATTATGGAAGCACATTATGAACTGACAAGCTCCTATAATAGCATTCCTAGCAGACAAAAAATGAGATAAAATCTAAATTAGTCACAGCCTTAGGCTTTCCCTTCACAACTAAAAGGCTACTAATGGGGAAACCAACAGAATATTACCTGATCCACCTGTTATTTGGTTTTGGTTTTTCTTCTTTTCAAATAGACTATCTCCATTAAAGGTAAAAAAAAAAAAGAAAGAAGGAAAAGAAAAACAGAGATACTTGAGGCTGAACCAAATTCACCTGACAAAGAAACACAGAAGAACTTTGTTAAATATAGATGGAATAAAATAGTACTGTCTTTTTGAGATAAAATAAAAGGGATAAAACACATTGGATCTTGATGGTCAGTAAGTAAATTATAGGCATGTAGTATACTTTTAAACTGTCTCAGACCTGTCAAAACACTTAAGACATATATACTCCTCTTTTATATTTTTAAGGAAGTCCAGACATTAAGTTCTATATCAATGGTAAAAAGAAAAGTAATTTTATTTTGCATAGAGTTTTTTAAATAGGTCTAAACAGTGATTCTAGACCTTGATGTAGAGCAGACCTTCTCCCCGACACAAATCTCCTGTACCAGATAAATCACTCCCACTGAAGTCAGTGAGGTTTCAGTAGTGTTGATGCCTTGAGAGGCTACCAGGAACAGAGGCTGGACACTTTTAAAGGAATAAAGTAGGTATTTATTAAAAGGCTTTCAAAGGATATACCTTGGGCATTACAAGAGCCCAGCCATGGCTCTGCCCAAGATGGACCCAAGACGGATGCAAGACAGATGACCAGCCATGAGCTTTTGCACTTTTATAAGTCTTGGTCCATTTACATATTGGGGCTAGTTGACCAATTACAGCTTCAAGTTATGAAGTCCCATACTTCCACTTTTCTCTCCCCAATTCACAGTTGTTTACACTTTTTGGGCCCGAAGCTCTAATGGTGTCCTTGGTTCTCAGGCTGGAAAAGGATTGTTTTATCTAAGTAAACTTAGAAGAGAACTTGCTAACACTTTAAATGAAGTTCAGAGTCACACACTACAGCAGTACAGAACCTGGAAAATGTGGAAGCTAAAACTTAAGGCATCAGTATGGCATAGCAATGTCAGTGCTGCAGTAGGTTCCATAAATCTTACTACAGACTTCACTAGGGAACTTTGCCATAGGAGAAAACAGAGAGTGAAACTGTCTCCTTACATTGGCATTACCATGATGTAAGCCATTTTTTTCTCTGAGACTGCCAAGTAGACACCAAATGGAGGGAATTATCACTTCAGCATCTTGTGGAGAACACCAAAGCTTTATCTCTCTTCCGCTGTGCTTTTTTTTTGGCTACTTTGCTTTCCAACTGCCCTGGCTGGACTGGACAATATAATTCCCACTGTTCAAAGTCCCCTTGGCCCTGACACCTTTATTTCTGCTGGCACAGCCTGTGCTTGACTAGAAGTTTGGAATCCACCCTCACTTGCTGATATAATATGTCCCCAGAAAACCTTCTTGCCTTGATTATTTCATTCATAAAATTGGGATCATTAGGGGATTCCAGATATCCCATTCTTGGAAACACGGTCTGGATGACAACTGCTGTTAGGATAGAAGGCTAAACATAGGGTGCATGACCAAAAATCCAAAACTCTTTGAGAGATAATCATCACCAAACTGATCATGCTTGAGCAGAAGACATCCAGATTTCAGAGCAAGCAGAGAACTTCCAAGAGGCCTTTGACAAAAGAAATCAGCATAAAGAGATGTATAAATGAGGCATGAAAATCTGTAGCTGTGGGTAGATACACTGGAGTGGCAGTGCCTGCAGACATGGTCTGACTGAGCATTGCCAGCTGTCTCCTCATTGCTCTGCAACCCTGCAAAGGGGTACAAAGGAGCCCTCCCAAGGGTGCTGCATCTGGCTTGGTGCAGGCAACATGTGAGACCCTCATCCTGAGGTTCCTGGGGTTGTGGGGACTTTCTTACTGTTGTGTACATTGGCAGGCTCTAAAGAGCAGCATGAGCAGCAGCTGGGCTGGAAAGATTTACAGTCATGTAAATAAAATAATATGGCATCATGAGAATAAAAATATATGGTATCACTATTCCTCCCTGAAAAGGGGAAAGAGGCCTGGAACACAAGTGTGGTGAATGTGGGAGAGATGAAGGTAAAGATTTTTGGGGATTTGTTTTATAATAATGTTAAGAAATTCATTGTCTCAACAATTTTAAATGTCTAGTCTAATGATTTATTTGTTTCATTACTGATGTTGAATGCATAGTTCATTGAATGCCAGTTAATTACCAGTTTAAAATTAACCTGCATCTTGCTTCAATCCTGATTTGAATCACACTAAAGTAAATATTATTCTGATTGTATGGGTGAAGCAGAAGTTATGAGACCAGTAAGAAGTAAAGTGTCCTGAGACTGGTACAATACAGAGAGTACATTACCTACAATTCAAAACCTTACCCTCTGTTTTCCATACTTGTAGATAAAATCAGTCAGGAATAAGAGAAGTAATTTAAATTAGCTTGTTCAGTGCCCCAAAATGGTTGACAAATTCAAGATGTACTGACTCCACAGGTTTGGAAAGATCATCTCCAGACACATGTTTGTACACAGAATATTCCTTCACAAGGACAAAGGCAAGGAAAGAAAAAAAGAAAAGGTTATTAACAGGGGTGAAGACATTTTTCTCTAGAGACTTCAGCTACTCCTCCACTCCCCATAAGAAGAGGCTGTAAAAGAAAACTGCCCAGGAACATCATGAACAACTTACAATAGACAAGAATTTTTTGAAGTCTTTAACTAATCATGCAAATAAAGTGGGGTTATTTTTTTTGGTTTATTTTGCTTTTTGTTGTTGTTGTTGTTGTTGGGAGCCAGAGGGAAGGCCCTTAACTTCTTCACTGACCTCTCTGAATAAGCAAATGAAGTCTGGATGTCAAATGACAACAGCCAGTTTTAGAAGACTGGAGAATGTCAGGGGACCTCAAAGACACAGCTAAGAGAGTACCTATCAAGAAAATTGGTCAACAAACTTCAGCAAGAAAATAGGGGATCAGAGACCTTTGGATCCAGCAGATCAAACTTCTAATTCATTAACCCCTGTGACCCAGTGATTAATATATGTAAAATATATATCAGCTGTGTTCTAGATAGGATCAGACACCAGTATCTACATATGGGCACAGAGGCATAAATTTGCCATGTATTTTTAATAACTTTAAGTAGTTATACCTACACATATTATCATGGATTTTCCCATCCCCCCTATTTAAGCTTCATAATGCTAAACACACTGTTTATCACTAAAATTATAGGCTACTCTGTCAGTCTCCCTCATCTGAATCTGTAGTGGTGATACATTTCATGCACATGGTGTAACCACTGGGGATGGTGCTGTTCTGGGCCAGGAGATGGACTCGATGATCATTGAGGATCTCTTCCTACTCAGCTTATTCTGTGATTCTGTGGTTGTGTGACAGTCAAATTTTTGAGTGTTAGATTAGTCTTGCTAAAAACTGAGTTTGCGAACATTTTGATAGGGCACACATTAACCTACACTCTAATGTCCAGCAGTATTACCAAAATAAAATAGAATAGAGTACAGCTCATAAAAAGGTAGGCTTTGAACTGTAGACTATAAATTATCTATCCTTAATTTGTTTTTGTTAATTCCCTTTCAAACCCCAATTTTCTTAGCAATAAGCCTGACACCTACTCACCACCCCTCTCAATGTACAAAATATTATCAGTGTTTTGAAAAATCACCAAGCAGCTCATTTAATGTTTCTTTCAAGTAAATATGTGATTTGGTAACAGCTAACATATAAGAAACAAGACTGAAGCTTGATAACAACATGATGAAAGAGTAAATAGCCTGTGGGTACAGCAATAGAAAAATGATTTATATCTCAGCAATCCACGATGAATTAGGAAAGAAAAATGCATTGGAAGTCAGCATGTAACAGTGTCTGGAATTGGAAAGAAACATGATAAAGTAATTTACACTGGAATACATTGACTAAGTCTCTCTGTATCAGGTCAAGCCATCTCATTATGAAATGGAGTACATCAAAATTAGAACATTAGAAAATTTGATTGCCCCAAATATCCTACTAAGCTATTTGCCTCCCACAGTCTTTTCTCTCCACTAAATTTCTGAACATTTTACTTCATTGTTCCTGTCCCTCCGCCTGCATAACCTATTTCCTCATTGATCAGTACTGCCTACACCCAGGATTTTGCAGCACCTGGCAGTCTCAAGATCAGACTTCTGAAAGTCCCTTAAAAGGTCAGGGGCACAGCACCACTCCTCTGTATCCAGCTTCAATAGCTCATTTAGGAAAGGTCATTACTGTTATGAAATAGAATCATGC
This sequence comes from Fringilla coelebs, assembly GCF_963513975.1. Lineage (NCBI taxonomy): Eukaryota > Metazoa > Chordata > Aves > Passeriformes > Fringillidae > Fringilla > Fringilla coelebs. Next base: position 69,840,453 of record NC_140028.1, read on the forward strand.
AATCTCAAACTTTAAAGCCATGAGAAGAATAAAATCACTGCAGTTTGAAGTTAAAAAAAAAAACCAAAACACCCAACAAACAGTGATGGAAGCTGCTGAAAGCATTTTTAAAGCATTTAAGTGTTGCAGAAAAGGGAAAATCCACTTTTCTAGTTAGACGATGGATAGATAATAAGTAAAAAGATGGGTGCAAATGTACTTTGCAATAGAATCTGTAATTCTGCTAAATATAACATTCAGAAGTGAAAAAAAAAGACCAACGCAACTGCTATTAAGAACTTCTGAAGAGATTTTGCAAACTTTTACCATCAACAAAGCAAATTTCTTAATTGGGGCAGTAAAGGTTAGAAGTGGCAGATTTATTTCTGATACAAGGAAGTAATAACTTTGGAGAAAGATATGTGGAATGTTGTTAGGCACAGGCTACAAGGAAGTGGCTGCTGTGAATATGTAAGTATCTCTATATTTAGGTTCTTGAGCTACCTTAAAGCTATAGTAAGACCAAGTAGTTTCTGACTCAGTGGACTCGTTCCACTTTTTCTGACTTGTTGGATAAATATTCTGCTGGCTAAACAACACTGAGATCCATGCCAGTTTCCTTGAAAGCAATAGCTAGTCCTGGCAAAAAGAAAAAATCAGAATTTGAGAGTACTTTTGTGACCAAATGTAAAAAGGGGGAATTGATACCAAAAGGGTTAATTCCATTTTCACTGTGCTTAGGAAGCTTTTAGCATGGAAACAAGGCATGCAAAAACTGCTTTCAGCAAGGACAGTTGGAAAATAAGAGGAAGATATCTGGCTCAAGAATGCGCTGATAGGCAAAACAAAGGACTGAATCTCTGGGAGCTTGGGGTGGGATTTATGGTAATGGGTAACTTGAAAATGCATGTAGCAACTGTATAAAAGCAACACACTTGTAAAATTACACATCCACATAAGACTGGGTGTATCCCCCAAGGGACCTCAAGCCTGAATAAATGAAAGCTCTTTAACACAGATTTAGCTTTGGATAGTCATATTCTGTTATTTTGGACATTTGGTAACACTTTTGACATACAAGGACTTGGAACTTGATCTTACTTATAGCAGAACTTGATACAAACCACAGTTTATAACAAGGCCTAAATTTGTAACAACATTTAGAAATAACTTTCAGATAGTTTTGGTTTAATTTGGTTTAATTTGGTTTACTTACTTCCTCAGCAAGAAAGATTAAAAAAACTGCCACTATAATACTTTTGTTGGTTCAGAGTTTTATAGGATTAACCTTCAACACAGTGTATCTTTTTAAATCACTAAGGTTGAAGTTATCTGTCTCCTAACCCTTGCTAAAAAGCCAGGTACACTAGCTGTATTAGCTATTTTTCTTTAAGAACGACCTAGCAGAATATATTGGTCTATCTTAAAATGGCAAATGCCTTACTAGCAGTGAAATGGTCACCATATAAAAGCATAGCAAAACTCAGCACCTGAATGCAAGTGATTTTCTACCTCACAGCTTTTTCAATATTCTCTAGCTTGCCCAGATGTGTGAAGTTTCTGATGGACTTGGGGCATTAATTTTGTGGTGAACCTTTTTGTATGATCTAATCGCTCATAGAGCTCTAGTAAGCACAGGTAGGTTACTTAGGTTACAAAAGAGAACTCTTCACACAGCTGTCATGCACCAGCACATCAGCAGTAAAAGGAGGACTGCCAATAAAGAAGTGGGAGAAACCTTGCTAAACTAAAAAAAAAAAAAAGGTGACACCAGTGGAATGCATAAGATAATATAATTCTCCTTAGAAATGATACAGAACATTTGCTTCTACTAAAGCCTATCTGTATTCTAATCAATAAATTAGTCTATAATCATTATAAAATAGATTAATCTCTTCAAATATGGTCTAAAAATTGAATATAATTTCAATATAGAAATATGTAATTTATTAAACATCTTAAATATTTTAATATATCCAGCTTGCCTTTGTAGATTGTAGTGCATACAAAAGATTCTAGTATGGGATAATTAATTTTTCAACATACTCTTAAAATTATTCTTAATTTATAAAGTATTTACTAGAATTAGTCAGAACTGGAGTGCTGACAAAGAAGAAGATAAGTTATATTTTTCATGCAGATGCAAACTTGGATCCCTATTGAGAGTGCAATGCTAAAACCAGGCTGGTCAATCTTTGTAGAAAGTATTTTTCTGAAGATATTGAAATATCTCCTTGATCATTGAATTCTTCAAAGGGCAGTAACATACAGATCATTCAATCAAAATAAAGAAGAGGAAAATCATCTCAGATGTATACTGTGGTAGGAACATCTTGTAAATTGCTGCTTCTGTCCTACTTCTAATACGCACTTTGACATCCTTCATTCAAGACGAAGGCAGGAGATACAGAACTAGCCAATTAACCTTAAAACCACAAAAATCTAGAAGGAAACAAGTACCAGCAAAGCTTAAATTTCAGAGATAGCATTACTTGTGCATTCTTGAATGCATCTTTCAAATGCAAAGAGCTTCGGAGCAAACTTTGTTCCATGCTTCCTCGAAGTAAAGTATTTTTAGCTGCCTCTTGTACCCTGACAACGGATTTAACCTACCAAATTACTCAGGTGTTATGTTGTTACCTCAGCATTGCTTGCCTTTGATGAAAAACAACTTGGTGCACAGTTTGTACATTCCTAAAATACATCTTAACCTCCCTATGTGATAAAATCAGGGCCTGAAGGGTAAAATAGTCATTGTTTCCTCACACACAGAGGAAGTCATTTTAGTTCACAGCATTCTTATTTTCAGTGGACAGGATGTAGAAGAATAATTTACTGATACCTTTACTTACATCCCTGGTTGAAGTATTTCACTCCCCAGAGCAGGGCATATAGTATTTCATAAAGCACAAATGATTTGATATTTCAGAACACAGTTCTGCGGCTGCTCAAAACTATTTTGGGTACTTGCAATAAATAATTCTCCTATTCTGTGACAACAGAATAAATGATGGCTTAGAATCAGTTTTGCACTGCCTACTGCTTCAGCTCTGCCAGAATACACTGTTAGAATTGAATTTCCTTGTTTGTATACGGAGTGAAAAGGTAATAATTTGTCAAATTGTTGAGATCAGGATAAGATTTTAAGGTCATGCATTCTAGATTAAGTTCAATTTGAAAAAAATAGAAGGAGAAGTAGTCATATGATTACTTCTCTTTCTATATGACAGTAGACAATTTCTGACAAATTGGAAATGGAATATAAATTTTCCAAACCAAAGTTACGGAACAGTAAGGAAAGATAACAGTTTTGATATTGTTCCATGTTGCTTTTACAGTAAATATTTAGGGGATCTTTCTCTCAGGTACATGTGTTATAAGTGTTGCATGTATATTGCTGTTTTTGGTTTTTTTTCCAAAATATTTTCTTTGTTAAATTTGAATTTTTTTTCTGCTGCCTGTCATGGAAAATTCACACACACCAGTGGATGCTTTTCAAGCCCTGTTAAATTTGAATCAGTCTACCAATTAGATTAGCCAAAATACCTTAATTTAAAACTAAATTCCATAGTTCACAAAAACCAAATTTCCATAAACATAAATCTCATCTGAGCTCTCAGTTATACCAATATACAGGTTTTAACTGTCCTTCTCTTTTACTACTGTTTAAAAAAAGAGTGACAGAAACATTGGTCTTCATTCCATATTTCACCTCTAGTTTAGAATGGTATAGTTATTCAGGCATGACAAATTATCAGTGTTCATTAAGTTTATACACCGCCCCTAGTTCTTTTCTTGGAATGACCCTGGTGTGATTCTTTCACAAAATGTAATGTCTGGACTTTGTTCGTAATTTCTCCTCAAATAACAATATTATACTAATATTAATTTTTCAGCAAAGGAAAGCTGGTTTATCCTTATCAGAGTTAAGAAAAACTGCTGTAATTATAACTCTGCTGTTGTAGTTAAGCAGATGTAGAAAACCTACAGCTCCTCCCAATGATCTCATTGACAGTACAGTTCATAGGTTTTTTCACATGTACTCAGAGGATTTCAAAACTGCTCATGAACTTTTGATTGTGATAGCAAATGGTGGTGGGGTACACATAAGAATCTCTGTACTCATATGTGAATAGAAATGCCTGTGACACCTGACTGACAATATTTATTCACTTTATTTTAACAAAACCACAAGATTTTATTCCTGCTCTAGTTCCCATTTTTAGCATCTCTTAATATTTACAGAATTTTTATTCACAGTGAACCTGCTGTTTAGGATAATGAATCAACCTTGTTTAAGATTGCATTTCAAACCAGAGTGCATTTTCTGGACACAGGAAATGAAATTATTCTTCTGTTACAAGTATACAAGTACAACAAATTCTTTTAAGGCATTAAATATTATTCTTCCTATATTTAAGATATCTTTTCACTCTATTTGAAATTAGGATTTCAATAGTATTTTAGTCTTGTAAGTATTTATTTGGTTTTGATGCAGTTTCTTATACATATTTCAATCTGCTCTTTAATTTGAAAGATCTTTCTTCTTGGAAAGTTAGAAGAATCTGAAGAAGAAGAAAGACAAAGTGAGATCTGGGATTTTTAAAATATTGAAGACCTATGCAGTATTATTATGTACTGGTTGATATATCATTACCTCTAGTTCCAGAACTGCAATGACAATTACTCTCAGCTTGTGGTAAAGTAGAAAATAAGGACATTTGGAGCAGGCATGGAAAAATGAAATAGGACAATTACAGAATTAAATGAAACAGAGGAACAAAGAGAAAATATATTTTCAATAGAATTTCAGTAAGGTGATTCTTTGTTGATGTTTGAAACAGTGTAGTGCTAAAAAGAAACTTTGACATACATCAGGTAAATAAGACCAGGATATTATGGTGCAATAAACATAACTACAAACAAGATAATGAAACAGAAAGGTAAAGAGAACAGACAAGAAAAATTACTATAAAATTGAAGATTTTCAAATAAATGTTGCATCCATTTGTTACCACAATTAAAAAAAAAAGAAGGTGTATTTGGACCAATCCATATTTTACCCCTCCCCTCCCTCTGACTTTTTAACCCACTTTTGACATGGTACTCTTTGAAAATATTTTCACCAGATCTTCTTCCAATATTTCCAGTCGAGGAAATATTTGAATAGGGCATTTTGTATTTTCACCTTTCTGTGGGTTTTTTCTCATTCTCTTTTTTCCGTTTTTCACCCAACTCGCAGGCCACTATTCTCAATGTTTATAAAATTATACTATGTTATTTTATATCAAATATACAGAGCATATACACATACTAGAAATATTTGACTCTTGGTTCAACTACACTATCAAGGCTCTGGGCTTTTGAACATAGTATTAAGAAAAAACTATCTGCAGGAATAAACTTTTTTTATAGAATACTATTGGATCTATATGCAAAAAATCCTGGAACTAGCAAATTTGGCTTTTTTGTGACATTTCACTCACTAAACTGTGAGGAATAAATGCACCTTCTATAGAGAAGGTGTTTTCAAATTCACAGTTCTGATCCTTATGCTCTTTTTTCGTGTTTTATTCTTCTCCCCAACCTCCTTTAGTGTATTTTGTACTTCCTAGAAAACAATTACAAGAAATTAGAAAAACAAATGCTCATGGAAGCAATTCTTTCTGTTGAAATTATGACATTATTTTTCATATTTGTTCAAAGAAGCCAGGATATCATTTAAAAATGATAGTATAGTTGTCACTCATGAGATTATGTTAATGCAAATATTTCCTCCAGTGTTATGGTTAAGTTTGATTATCGCACCTCTCTGAACTATTCCAAACAATCAGCCAAAGTTATTCAGTGCATCATGTCTTATTCAACATATTTAGACTAGATGTTATTCTACCCATTCTCTTTATTTTAAACTTTCCTCTCTAATAGCAGTCCCTGTTGAATGCTTAATTATTAAAAAAAATTTCGATTCAAGGTAATTTTATTTAAATTACTGATACTGCAAAGTTTTATCCACTAGTTTCAAAATAATTTAATAATTTCAATATTAGAAAGAACATCACTGTAAGAGATGTCTGATGACTTTGGGAAGATTACAGCATTCAATACAACACATCTTGCATGACTTTACATCTGAAGAGCTGCTCTGGATATTTGTAGCTGATAGAGTTAAAAATTTCAGTGATTCAAATGACCTTAGCTTCTGTGTCTCCAATACATTCTTAGTCTGCATTAAAGCATTTTGTGAGAAATACTGCCTGTTAATACTAAAATAATATTCAATCATTAGTATTGTTGCTCAAATGTGTTAGAAATGTACAGAAATATTATCTCAGATTCTAAGATCTAAGAAAAATTTAACAGACAACCTGGATCATTTTTTGTTGATTTTTTTCTCTTCCCAGGATACCAATATCAATTTCTTGGAATGGGGTTTTGGCATGCAATTACTTACCATTTTAAAGGATCTTTTTGTTTGTTTGTTTGTTTAATTTGAGACCTCCAAGATAATTTTTCTCCCCATTCAATGTTTCTTTTCATAGGTAGGGTTGAACAGATGCATCTTAAGGCTTCACTGAAGTACTCTTCAGTGTACTGAATTAGTACACAGTACATTTCTGGCATGCATATTCAAGTATATCAAATTATAAAATACTTTCTATAAATACATATATGGGTAATTTTAAAATCTGCTTCCCAGACAGTAAAACAATCATTTAAGTACGTGCAAAACACAAATTCAGAGAAGAAATAAACATGGATGCAGTGAATTGGTTTCAGAACTGGAATGCATATTCATCAGCATATTTTACGATATTCAAACATCCTACCATTAATCTTCACGTTGATGAGCTGTCAGTCTGTTTAAAATCTGTAATCATAAACCCACTTATTTACATAGATGGTATCTTATGCAGTGTAAGTCTAAGATGGCTCCTGTATTTTTATATTTCCAACATTGCTCTTAAACTTCATTTGAAAGAAATACACTGAGAAATATAGTAAAATTAACAAGGCTCAAATTTTCTTTAAAACCATTTTTGTAAAATGTTTTTGAATCAGGTCAGCTTAATTCTAACAGGCCACCTCCAAAAAATCCACAGGTTTGCAGGTAGACAACACTCTTTCTTAGACCTTCATGTCTCTAGTGGCTGTACTGTCTGTTTTGAACAGCTTCAGTTGGAAGAAACAACTAAAAAAGCCCCTCATACAATGTGAAAGATGAGGACAGACATATAGACTTAATGGGTGCCATGGGTAAATTTGATTAGTGTTCCTTCCTAAACTAATACCTTGTCAGATTATTGGTAAATTCAAGCCTAGCAGAACTATTCTGCATGAATACCCTAATGGTAGGGCATCTGGATTCCTGTTATTAACAATTGCAGTGGCTTATTTATGACCCAACAAACTCAGCAAATGCCAAGCAACAAATAAATAGCTTCACTGCATTTAGTATCACCAAACTTTCAAAATTTATATAATCAGTGGAAAATATACCAGGGAAAATCACCAAAACAGCAATGCTCCAACCTTGCAGAAACAAGATTAAGTATTGAATTTTTGCATGCTGTTGAAGAATGCCTAAACCCTCCTTTCCTAAGCTATATTCCTTCCAAGGAACAAGCATGATAAAAAATGAAAGTGAGTCATAAGTTTAATTCCTTATCAGCTTGCCCCTGTAATTATGTAGCAAATATTCTTTCAATCTTGCTCCTAGGCAAGCCATTACAAGAGAAACACAGTCTGAGCAAGAGAAGAAACCAGTGATCAACTACATACTGAAGAAACTGTTCAAAAGGCTTCATCAGCTTGAGCCCTGCTGCCTACTTGGAGAGAGAAACATAAGTAATCAGACTAATTTTTTCCTCAGGTCACCAGCCCTTGTGCTCAAGCAAGACAGTTCTGATCTGGGTGGGTTGTTGCATTTGAAACTTGAAAACCCAAGCAATCCAAGCCTTGGATAACAATTTGAAAATGTAAGAAGGAGAATATGGGATAAACGTACAGAAATGGAATCAATCACTGCATTTCTTAGAGTGCTTAGATTTGCTTGAACCAATCATAGAGTACTAGATGCCTCAGATTCAGGAGAAACATTGAAAAGAATTTTTCACTCACTGATAGGGATTTGTCTGCCAGTAGATTTGTCTGCCAGAGAAAGTCCAGTAGCTGGAGTTCAATATTTGAAGAGACATATGTTTAAGAACAGTTTTGGTTGGGTTTTTTTCTGTTGTTGACACTTCAGTAATGGTATTCCAAGGAGTTGCACTGAATTTCTCCTTTCCATGAAATCCTGCCATGCGCTGGATCTTAATGTAATCTTGTGCCCTTGTGTACCACAGATTAATTCATAAAAGTTCAGGAAAAAATCCAGCACAGGAGACAGAGGTTTACCTTGAGAACCACCAACACAAGGTCCGGCTAGGACTGAATTTACCTAAAATGGAAAGATATTTTTACAAATACAAAGCTTAAATTTCCTTGAATTTCAATGACAGCACAGACTAACAGTAAAGGTACTTTTCTCTATGATCAAAACTCATCAGAGAACACTTAAACAATAGTCAGGGCTTCTCATTACTGGAAAGGTCATATTTTGAGTTGTATTATTATTACCAAAGGCAGTATTAAATGCAAACATATTAACAGAAAATACATTTTCTCTCTGCTTCCAATGATAGAAATATCAATTAATAAAAAGTGCTTTCATTAAGTATGTTATCAATAGTTAACATTACATATGCCTATATTAAAATAGTGTTGATTCAAAAGTATGTGCTTGCACTTACTAAGAGGAGTAGCACTTACAAAGAGGAGTAACTATTCCCACCTTTTTGTCTATAAAGGTGATGCTGAACATTTAAGCTGCAGCAGAGGAAAGGTGATTACATTTTGAAAACTAATAATGTGCAGCTTTAAGCAACTAAAACAATTCTGTTGATATTTATTATTTGTTTTCTAGAGTTCTGTATATTCCACAGTCCTTTTTCAAAACTGAAGACTATTTACACCATCTCCTGAAAATATATACACATAATTGGAAAGATAAAAGAAAGAATTGAGATTTTTCTTTTATGAAGGGTTTTCTCCTGTGTATAGTCTTAATTTTCCAACAGCAATTCTTAAGAAGAAATGCATACAAAAATCCCCACAAGCTTTTTTAAATTCACATGTACACCTGTCTCTCCATATGCGCAACTATTGCAGCTCTAAAAATAAGCCTAGACAGAGCATTATTTTAATGCCATCAAGTAAAAAAGACATCAGCCAAATTAACTGTTTGTATCAGTAGATGCTGTTTCCTGAGAGCATTTTCTATGTGACAAGTCCACGGCTCAAGTGAATAGAAGGGTTAGTTTTTATTTCAGAGGTTTGTGCCATAGGACTTGTGTAAAACAATAGACTTGGTTTATACAAATTCCCAGTAGTGTTTATAGCCATTTTCAGAGGACTATCCACACAGGACGGTGGGAAAAAAATATACTTTTCACCTAACTAATTCTGCTGTGGGCCATCTGTTACTATCTGATCTGAAAGTGTCAAGTTCAATATTTTAGTACTGTGGGCCTGAAGTACTAAATATATTGAAGTAGTTATTCTTGAGCAATTTATTTCATGCACTTCCTGATCCTAATCCCTAAAAGCAATAACACTGTCTCTACCACTTTAAGCACAAAGAACAATGTTCTCAGAACCCAGTGCCTCAAAGTCATTGACATGTGTGATTTTTCCTTTCTTTTAAAAAAGGCATGGATCTTTTGGTTCACACCACTGTTCAGGTCTTGCAAAAAAACAACCTCCAACAGGGATAAAATAGGATAATTTGAGCTGGCAGCTTTAGTATCATGGCTAAAAGCACATCCAAAGGAAACAGCCAAAGTCCAGCAATCTCTCAGACTGGGTAAAATATATGTGTACTCTTCATCTTTAGAGTATACAGTACTTCCAGTTTTACCAAGGTATAAAATAAGTCCTGTAATTCAATATTACAGTTAAGTATAATTAAGTATATATTCAGGTTATCAGATGTTTTTCTCACAGCCTAATTAGAAGATTTGAAGATTATGTACCAAGAATATTGCAGCCTCCCTTTCCCTATTCAAGTTCATGATTCACCTGAAGGAAAAGGTTTTTTCAAAGAAATGTTTGATAAATCCTTCTTTCTGGATTATTCCTTCAATTGAATCTGTCTATTTTTCTGATTTTTCCTCATTTCTACTTTCCAAATTTTTTCCACTATATAACATGTAAACTGAACACCCCACCATGCAGAGATCAGACCTTATAGAATCCCTGCAAAAATGTTTGTATCCAGCAAGCACACATTAGTGCCTACTTTTATATCCAGCAAGCATTTGAGGGAAGCAGCTAAACTGGACTGATTTAATTCATGTAGGATATTGCAAGTACTGACATAAGTACAACTTGGGTGATACCAAGGGCTTAAGCACAAAAAATATATAGAGTAGGATTTTTGCTTATTACTTCATAAACTGGGGGAATTCTAAACTTTCTCATAAAAAATTAACAAGATTTTCTGTACTCACAGCATAAAGAAGCATTACCAGAAAATGCAGAACCTCCTGATGGAAGTAAAGGTCAAGGCTCACTTCCATTCATCTTGAACACTGTGCCAAGTTCTCTACATACCGTAATTCATCAAATAATCTAATTAACTTGTTTAAAATTATAATTAAGTTAGGCATACTTAAGGTCATGCAATTACAGGTCTGTGGAGAGAGTTTTACACCAACAAAGCCACTGCAATCCAAATGAAAAATCACATATTCTCTAATAACTCTCCGTTCCCAGACAGCTATTAATAATGCTTTTTTTATAACCAAGTTAAAAGGCAGTTTAGTTGCTTTGCAAGTGCTGTCTTGTTCAGAAATACCAAATACCACAATTATTAACTCAGGACAAGGCTTCTTGATTAGAATTTGGAATCATCACATTCCAAAAACATAAACAGTGTCAGGAGATGTTGTGGTTTCCATTTCCTGCTTGACTGCTGAATTCACAATGATTCTGTGTGCTTTATTTGGTTTGTGGTTTTCTTCTGGTTGGTTGCTTGGGGGTTTAGAGGCTGTGTGTGTGCGTGTGTGTATGTGTGTGTGTGTGTGTGTGGTTTTTATCTTTGTTTGTTTCTTTGTTTTCTTCCTGGCTAATCCTTTAAATTATCCACTTCTTACAATATGAGAGAACATGTTTGTTAGACTAGATGTTCTTAGGTTATAGCCTCAAAAGAAGTGAAGCAAAAAACTCCCAGCTCATCTAATAAAGAAATACAAAAATCTTCCCAGTCCCTGAGCTGGATAATTTCACCAATATATGATCCTTTACCTATGGTGAAGATATGCTGCAGTTCCTAAAAGGGATGGAGTTGAGTGGCATGAAGCTGTTTTGCCTCTTTGCTTTAGGCAGAATCAGCTGAGCTGAGGCATGGCAAGACCAGAAAAAGCAGACTAATATCTGATATCAGCAGATATCAGCAAAAGCCTTGCTGTGTCAAGAATTCTATGTCCATACAGGTTGCCTCAGAAACAAACAGAACAGAAAGGATGAGGATATGGTAGCAGCTAGAGTGTTGAGCTTAATTTTGCCTGGAAATGATTTCCAAATTAGTTGGGGTTGCCTGCTTTCTTCTGTTAATTATCAGAAGATTTTTTTTTCTTCACTAAAGTGTGTCTATCTGGTTTATCTGTCCTGTGCTTTGCCCTAATGTCAGACAGAAGCATAGACATACAGTCATCCAGAAGGAAAGGAAAGATTATTCCATGTCGGAAGTTTCTAGTTAAAATGAAGAGTGTGGGTCTGAGTAGTTTTCTTTGTATGTATCTTTCTGAAAGCTAGTATTAAATTCACCATAAAGAGATTTTGTGAAGCACTCAGAGTAATCACTAACATCAACACATACCACAAGTAATATAAAATTGTCCTTTTCTTTGTAGAATATTTTTTTTCATATTTAAGGAGATTTTTTTCAAAATAAGTTGGTCTTGCATTTTTAAAATTAAGAAATAATATTAATTTTATTTAATTTGATAGTAATGAGACCAAAAAGGTTTAAGATGGTTTTATATTAAACTCAAACACTAGTACTAATGAGAAATTACCCTTAATACAACCTACCAGTTAGCAAACATAAAGATTTCTCTTTTTTTGCTATATCGACGAGCACTATGTTCACATCCACAGGGCACCTCCCTTCAGATCAACTCATAATTCACACTTTTATTATGGTCTCTGTTGTAACAGCTAAGGTGCAGATTTCCAGTAAATGAAAAATGAAAAAATGCCACATATTAAAACTCTTGAGTATCGCAGCTCATGCCACGATTTTGTTCAGCCATAATTCTGTCCAGACTGCACCCTACCAATATTTTAGTGACTCTCCTGGGCCTCCAAGAGGTTCATCATACAAACCAGAGGTTTTTGGGTTAGATTTAATTGTCTTCACTGTGGCTGGTATGGGGCTGTGTTTGGGTTTGTGCTGAACAGAGCGTTCATAACATGGAGATGTTCCTGTTGTTGCTAAGCTGGGCTTACACAGAGCCAAGGCCTTTTCTGCCTTTTGTATGGCCATGGAGGCAGGGAATTTGCTGGTGCATGGGAGGCTGGGAGGAGACACAGGCAGGACAGGTGACCTCAGCTGACCGAAGGGACATTCCAGACCATGTGACAACATGCTCAGTATGCAAAGTGGGGGGAAGCAGGAGGGAGAGGGAGACATTCGGTGTGATGGTGTTTGGCTTCCCAGGTAACCCTCTTACATGGCTGAACACCTTCCACCCATAGGAAGCAGTGATTTAATTCCTTGTTTTGCTTTACTTGTGTGAGTGACTTTTTTTCCGCCAATAAACTGTCTTTATCTCAAGCCAGGGGTTTCCTTTTACCTTTCCTGTTCTCTCCCTGAACCTGCCAGTGAGGGAGTGAGTGGGGGCCAACACAGGGCTTGGCTACTGGTGGGAGTTAAAGTGTGGCAGAGGGTCACTGAAATTCATCCTTTCTAATGCTTTCTGAAATGGCATTTGTCAGCAGAAAGCCGTGTAAACTGGTTCACATATGAATGAAATCCAGGAAGCAGCAAACAACTTTGTATTAAAGCAGTAAGTAAATTCTGTCCATCTTGTCCCTGGGACCCCACACTACCTGCATGCCTACTTCAGTGCAGAAATACTGTCATCACTGAGGTATTTACTTCAGCAACAGTATATTTCTTTGGAAACTATTTAAATGTTTTGTTCTTATCCCTGAGATCTTATAGAAGTGTTACATGTAGTGTGCAGGTTGTTCAAGCACCGATTACATGAGACACAATAAACATGTGCAGCAGGTTGGGTGGTACTTGCAAAGGTAATGTCAGGCCAAGTGAGATCTCTGCATGAAGAAACTGCAGGAAGAGAGGAATAATGCCAACCAACATCAACAGGCTAAAGAAAAAAAAAAAAAAACAAACAAAACCAAAACCACACAAAAACTAAGAGACCACCTAACCAAGCAAGCAACAAAAAAAAAAAAAAAAAAAAAACCCAAAAAAAAAAAAACTACTGTTTTCCATTTACACTGCAGTGATCTCACCTTTGAGGCAAAGACCGTGGCATCAGGCGCTGTTAAAGGGTTTCAGAACAGTATGGGGAGGAGTCTCAAAGGAAAACTTGGAATCAGCAAGTGCAGCAAGATTAGCAGCCATAGCCCATACTGACAATAAAACAGTTCTGGTCTACCTGATGGATCATTCAAGGCCATATTATCTAGAAAAGAAATTTCAGCTTGCTTCCTATAATGTTCTAAAATGCTAGTATTTTTCTACTTGGGATGTAGAAATTATTATGAGCAAATTGAAATAATGAAAACCATGGTATTCTCTATCCTTTCTGTCAGATTTAAATTTTCTTTCATTTCAATTTCTTGTCTTTTGTCTTTCTATTTCCTTTTTTTTTCTCTTTACTTGGTGTTTGTCTTTTTTCTTACTCGCTGTTCAATTTCTTCATTTCAGCTTTGGTCAACAATATTACAATAGGTACTCATAGCTCAACCTCTCCAAATGCATCACATAGCTGAAATACAGCTTCAAATTGCTCCAAGGAATCAGGAAAACAGAGTGCTCTCTCTCTTTATATGTCAGGAGCATATAAGCTGGGCATCAGCCAGCGTCAGACAAGAACATCAGAGAAGTCTTGAGAAAGGAACAGACTCCCTGCAGGTGTTCTGATGAGGCTTTTAAGATTTTATTTTTGGATTAGCCCTGAGAATTTCAATATTTTGCTAATGAAATGCATTTTTTTTTCTTATATTATTGCAAACTATACTGTATTAGTAAAAGGTATATAGCTAAGTGTAGAAAGGATGCATTTTTCTTTTTCTTTCAACAATGTTATTTATATAAAGCTAGTGTAAGTAGGTGGGTTTAAAAAAAATGGACATACATATACTTTTACAGAAGCAATTAACCATGAGTTTCCATAGCTTTATGATCACTTCATCATGTATTTATTCAGAGGACAGAAAATAAAATGCAGGAAAACAACTTTAAAAATCTTTGATTGGTTAAAAGATTATGATCCTACTTTAGGTATGCATCTTGATAACACTGCATATTTCTTTCCAGGATTCCAGAAACATTAAACATGGCTTCATGAATGGTGAAGCTTACCCAGAAACACACAGTCCTAGAAAACATTTCATAAGCAATCTAAACGTGAGTGATGTGGCTACACACAGAGCTGTAGGACAAAGTTCCTCAGCAGCTGTTAAGATATCTACCCCTTGCACTCACATGTAAGGAAGCCTTAAAGAAACCCAAAAACTCCCAAATTCCTCCTTCCTTTCCCGCCCTCCCCTACAAACCAACAAATTTCTTCCAAGAAAAAGTTTATTCAGTATATTCAGAGAGTGTTAAGAGGCAAACAAGTTTTCAATTAAAAAATATACCTCCACCACCTATCTTAGTTTGGATTTCTGGCGTAGATGTGTCAAAGAATCAAAGGATCATAATTTATCATTATTTAAAAAGTATCCAACAGCCAGCAGCACAGCAGTTGAAATGTTTATTCTCACTAGCTTTTTTCATGGACAAGAATAATTTAGGTACTCTGCACCCCCTCGGGATCTTTTAACACCAATAAAAATATGTTATCCAAACACAAGAGCTAAAAGACAGCCAATTATATTTAACAACAGGACTGCTAATGTTCCTAAGTAAATTATTAGTCAAAAAACACTAGTTTATTTTATGACATTTTGCAAAAAGAATGGCATTAGTTTTTCCATTTCAGATCAATCATTCCTGCTATTGGTGTCAAATTAGTGCAGTTTTAAAATTATATTGGTTTGCTTATAAAAGCTCTAGATATCATACGAGGTAAATTCCCTTCCTATCTATTTTCATTAATAATCTAAAAGTATGACTGGTTCAAATGAATTAAACACAATTTCCTCTCCATCCCCATCCCCAAACCAGTGTAATCTCAACTAATAATCTAATCATCTTCAGTTATAAGACAAAAGGATGGAAACAACATATTTTGCTGGTGAGTTCCAGAATGCCAGAAATATTTTTATCACTAGTACCTATCTTCAAAAGACAAGGGAGAAACAGGTACAGTTCTAAGCTAAACTAGACCAGGAAAACCTTGGTTTGCACCAGGACTGGAAATGAAAGGAGGACATGTCAGAAAAAACCCACAATAGCATATATTTAATTCTCCACTGACCTAAAAAATTTAATTTTTTAATTTTATAGATTCAGGAAACATTAATGAAAACAGCTGATGGGCTGATAAAGAACACCAAATTTTGGGGAAAAGAACTTATTTCCTTTCCTCTTTATTGTGACATGTCTAGAACTCATTTAATGCTTTGTTGCTTGGGGCTTTGGGGGGGTGGGGAGAAAGTTTTGTTTTGTTTGGTTGTTTATTTTACTAGTAAGTGGCAATAAGTAGTTTCTATAAGATTTCAATTTTCACTTTGATTGTTCACAAAAATCTTGTATAAAACTAAATATCTATACTATAACTTGCTGAACATCTATTTTCTTCTGGATCCATTTGATCCAAAAGTCATCAATTTCTTGTGAACAGCATAAGGTGCCAAAGAGCCATAAACTCAGAGCCCTGATGATCTGAAAGTGATTATTATCAGCATCTGATAATTCAGGTGACTGCTGTAATATCTGACACTGTTAATAGTGAGAAAGTAAAAAATTCACTCTCATTCAGATCTGAAGCCCCCAACTTTTATTGTCAGCTCTGGAAATACTTCTGAGCGGGACAGGTTTCCTACAAAGGAGATTAATTTCAACTCAGTGGTTCTCAATATTTCAATGTAAATCTTGAAGTCTGTTCAAGGTGTCGTTTCCTCTCTATGAAATGAAACCCAATTAATCTTTATCAAAAAGCATTTGATTTCTCTCTGTATGTATATACCTCCCATATTTGTTCAATCACTCTTTAGAACTAGCAGGGAGCATGTAATTCATGCAGCCATCACTAATGGGGGCAAGACTGCCTTAAGTTTGATGGCTTATGAACAGGACATGCAGCAGCAATTAAATTCATACAGAGGGACTGAGAGAAAAGACACCATGGAGGGGAAACAAAAATCACTGTGGAAATGTAGAGTCATCAAAAAATACATACACCATTACCATAAAGTAGCTCATTTTACAGTCTAAATGATTTTCCTTTCTGCCACAATTGCAAAAATATTTAACTTGTAATTGAGAGAGAATACTCACTGCCTTCAGCCCTTTGAGCACTGAAGTTACCAACCTGATAAAAGCCAAAACACCCATACTAGAATTTGCTTAGGCAAAAAAGATGAACTCAGGGTTAAATGCTATGTGCCCTCAGTACCCATGGGGGTGTGACAAGAAATCTTCTGAAGAAAGTATTTCACAGGCATGGTTCTGTCAAAACCCATCCCCTTTCAAAGCAGTGGATTACAGTCCCAGGTACACTCTATTTCATGTCAGAAACAAATTTTTGGCTACATTTATCTGATAGTACTTCTCCCACACACCTGTAAGCACAAACCGTATCACTAAATGAATGAGAAATAGACTAAAATCAAAAATTGAAACTGTGCAACAACCTCACTGAACTCAGGATGTAAATGAAGTCTAAAAACCATTTAAATTTCAGGAACCTTTGACTCCAAGGATGCACCTACCATTTCAAATGAACTAGAAATTTTTAGGAATATCCTTTTAACTGATTATAGTCTTGACGTGACTTGATACATTGTGGGTCATAAAATCATAGGATGGTTTAGGTTTGGAAGCAACCTTAAAGATCATCTAGTTGCTCCCCTTGCCATGGGCAGGAGCACTCTCACTAGACCAGGTTGTTTAGAATCCCTGGCCTTGAACACCTCCAGGGATGGTATATACACAACTTTTCTGGGCAACCTGTTTCAGTGCCTCACCACACTCAGAGAATAAAATGTCTTCCTTTCTAAACCTATTCTTTCAGTTTAAAGCCCTTTTCTCTATCACTATAGGTCCTTGTAAAACATCTCTCTCTACCTTTCTTGTAGGCCCCCTTCAGATTCTATAAGACTGCACCAGGGTCTCCCCAGTCGCTTGAGTTCTAATTCTTAAATGTGTCCCTAACAATTTCCTTTTATTTTGTTTTGACAACTTCTGAGAAGTACTCAAGGTACCTGAAATGATAGCAGTTATAATATTATTTCTCTCATCATCATCTAATCCAGTGGGAAAAGGAGTGGGAGGAAGCAGCACGCCTGATTTATATACTCTACAATTTTTTGCTCCACCAAAACCTTTTGTGGAAGTTACAGCACAGGAACATGACTCCCTTGAGCTTTTGTACCTGCAAGCAGCACAAAAACAAATGCACTTTCCACTGGATGTCCAGCACTTTTAATCCAAGACAGGGCCTCTGGGGTACCTTTCCCAGAACAAGGAAGAGACTCTCAAAAGTGCCTGCTGACTGTATACAGACCAGGATCCAGATGGAGTGATCTTATTTCTGGACATACTGCTGCCTGTTATCACCATTTCTCTTCAGAACTTCACACATTCAGAAATATATGTTGGCATGTTTAAATGAGGTTGTTTTTCTGTCTATTTGGCAGTGGGTAATCCTATTTTGTTTTCATATGTCAGATAAGACCATCTTTATGTTTGAGGATTCCTGAGGGGTTTTTTGATTTCTCAGCATTTACATGTGCAATAAGAATGTTTGTGCATAATTTCTTATGTCTGTTTGTCCATTTAGAAAGCACACATCTCTATTGAAACTTCACTTCTTTCTCCTCACCCAGGGAAGGGCTGCCCTCGCTGTGTCGTTGCTCAACAAAAAGCCCCTACTGGGCATGCAGGATTCCATCATGTAATGGAAAACCCACAAATGTCCAGATCACCCTGTGCACAGTCTATTAATTTACAACCAGACTTCTAACACTGAGGTAAAGCTGAAAGTGTGGGGTGACCCCTATGCTGGGTGAGCAGGGACCAGAACAAGAGGATTTTCTCAGACACGTATCTCCTTGACCAAGGTAAAAGCGAGTTTTTTCCATGCAGTTGAAAACTCAGGTTCTTCCTCTAAATCTGTATTTTATTGAGTTTTTCATCATGTGTGGGGAGGTTAAAATAATTTCCAGCATAAAAGATATAAGCATTTTGGCTGTAAATCACACAGTATTTAGTCCAAAAGCTATAGAAATAAATTGGAAACATAAACTCCAGTTGATCAGAAAACAGACAAATAAACCTATAACCTGAGAATTCATATTGACTGAGTAAATCTCCTGACTAGGAATCAGCATGGCTTTGCTTTTCTTTCTGGCAGGATATTGAGACGGGAGGACTGACTTTTCTCTGAATATTTTTTAATTATATAACATGTATAATCAAAAGACAGTAGCAAATCTCTAGTTTCCCATTTACATCTCTGAAAATGCCTTTTTTTCCCTTCCCTGGTCTGCTATGTAATGTCATTTAAATAATAAGACTCTTCTGGCCAAAACCACGTGAGCAACAGTACCAATCAATATTCTTATGTTTTAAATAGCACAGGTTAAGGGACTATGACATTTCCTAAACATTGTGCCTCTTCTTTAAAAGCATACTTTCATTATAATCAAACTACACTGCCCTGATACCATTCTCTTCTGTCCTCTGTATGTTACAAGTTTTCCACTCAACCATCATGTTAAATAGTTTTTGGAAGAGGTTATATGAAAGATAATGCAAGTACCAAAATGATTTTTTTTCTCAGTGTGGGTTTTAAAGCAATCAGTCTTGCAATAAACAAGAGACTCTCTTGATAGGAACTGTTAGTATTTGTCAGGCATATTTCCCTAAAAAGAGTTGACTTGATATTAATAGCAATCTGTCGTTCTCCCTATCAATCAGGAGTTGCAATCAGCCACAAACACACCCTCTAGTTCTCCTTCAATCAGGGAAACGGCGCAGAAACTCAACTGCAAGTATTTAATAAATGCATAAAGGGAAAAATCAATCAGCAACTGTTGGGGTCACACCATGATACCTTTGTTTAAACTAGAATTTTTCTTTCTCTGTGAACAGTTTTATCATTTATCAGGTTTGTCAAGCATTAGCACAGGATGCCTGGATGAGTCACCATCTGTGAAGGAATTTGAAAGATGTGTGGATGTGGCACTGAGGAATATGGTTTAGTGGTGGTCTTGATAGTGCTGGGTTAATGGTTGAACTCCATGATCTTAAAGATTTCTTCCATGCAAAATGATTTTATGATTTTCTGCAGGGCTCCATACGAGGGAAGGAAAATCTAATCTAGGGCCATCATATCCAGGGCTGTGTGTTTTGGGAAGTTTCAAGTCCACAGTTATTATGAAAAAGAGAATCACTGTTGAAACAGTTACCACTTAGCACTAATGAAAATGTATCTCTTTTTTCCAAGTGCTTTCTGGGAATGGAAAAGTAGGTTACCTGTCAGCACTTCCCAAACAAGCTCTGCAGCAAAGCACCAGAGCAGACTCCCCATCTCCCAGCAGTGAGGTATCATTAAAAAAACACCATGAATTTTAAACCAGGAAGCTTGGGGTTTTTTTGAAGAGCTTAAGACATTAGCAAAACAGATTGTTTCTCCCAATGGTATGTTTAAACAAGCAAGGCACTTTCAAAGTGTTGCTGCGTAGAACAGAATTTCACTTGTGCATGTGTTTGCAATGCCAAATACAAGCTTCTGAAATTATCCTTCATTATCAAGGAGAGACTTTATTAGGTACTACTAAGGCTTGTCTCAGGACCATATGCTTTGATTCCCCTATGGCAAATTTCATCCAGAGACTGAAAATCCTACAACATATTTGTAAATTTTTTCCAATCATAGAGTTGTTAAGGTTGAAAAGGGCCTCAAGAGAAGAGAGTCCAACAGCTAATCCAGAAATGCCAAGTGCACCACATTAACCATAGGTCTAAGTGTCACATCCACACATCTTGTTACCTCCAGGGATGGTGACTCAACCTCTTCCCTGGACAACCTGTTTCAAAGCTCAAAAACCCTTTAGCATTAGTAGAAATCAATTATTTGGGGCTTTAGAAACAGCATTAAATATTTTGGGGGTAAAGATTTTTTTTTTTACGACCAGGAAGATTGTCTTAAACCACTGTAATAAATTCATACTTGATAAATTACATCCAAGAATCAGGAGAAATATTTATTTAGTTTGTCTGAAATATAAGATGCAGAACCTATAACCTTGACTTAAAGTCCTCAGAGATCCTTGGGGATCTTTCTATTGGCTTTAATTTGGAAAGTCCATCTTAATACTGATTTGATTGCAAAATTTGTGTAACAACAGAAATATGTACATATTCCTTAAAAAAAAAAAGTATTTTAAAGTCAAAGTATTTTAAATCGGACAATTTT
This sequence comes from Fringilla coelebs, assembly GCF_963513975.1. NCBI lineage: Eukaryota > Metazoa > Chordata > Aves > Passeriformes > Fringillidae > Fringilla > Fringilla coelebs. The sequence goes on from NC_140028.1 coordinate 69,861,317, forward strand.
TGGATTGAATTCTTGACAAATGCAAGGTAGAATTGTTACTTTTAAAATATGGCTACCTGCAGCACAATTTTCTACTCCAATTGTTGCCTGGTGAATTCACTGTCCTACAAAAATACCATCTAATAAAGATCTAAAGCATCTAAGCTGAAGTATTGTACCTCTGGTGCCATCAGAGGATGTTATTCTTGAGCTAATTCATTTTGTGACATCAGAACAGGAAAGCAGTTTAGCATTCAAAGTAAAAAATATGTTCTTCAGTAACCTTGGAAGCAAGAGTAGAAAGAGTTCTAAACTTTGAAATTGTCAAAAATTGAGTTAGGGTAAACCATAGAACAGTAATTATCCAGAAGAACTGTGGAAGATGAGTTATAAATTGTGTGTATATATATATATATATATGTATATGTATATGAAAGTGTATCTAAATTAAAAAAAAAATTGAAGCTAAATTTTATTCTACTATGAATATGGCAATACAAAGTTTTTTGTGTTTAATGTTAGGTGTCTACTAAGTATAAATTCTTCCTATATTTGATACTTCTTGAAAGCTACTAATGGCCTTTCTCTATGTCAATTTCAACTACTAGTTAAACAAATAGTCTAGAAAAGATTTAGGATTTAAGTTGTTTTATTACTTTTGAGAAAAGATACAAATGCATGACAGAATTGTCATTAAATAATGGAAATATACCTAAAAGGGAAAGAACTAAAAGCCGGAAAAGAATTTTCATATGAGCCATCAGACCCAAGTAAAGTAGATTACATTGACCTTTTAACATTAAATACCAAATCTTAAAAATATCAGAGTAATATTGCTTTGATACCATGCTAACTAACTGACTTTCAAAATTATAAGTATATTTAGTAAGAAATGTAAGCCTCACACTTAAGTATCAATACAAAATTATTTCAGTTCATATTTTGGTCAGAACATCATCTAGATCCTTCATTTCTTTATTACCTATAAATCATAGTAATCTGTAACTTAAGTCAGTCATGAAGCTGTTCTGGTAAGTTATGATGAGCATATTATTTTGAAAACACTATATAAAAAATACAATAATTTAAGAGCTTATTTTACAGGAGTCATGAAGGATGACTTATTCTACTTCACAGGTGTACTGTTTTACGAAGACATTAAGCTATTCTGCACTGCTATTTGTCTTTCATGTTTACTTTTCACCTGCTAGGCAGCTAAGAAGACATTTGTCTCTACCCTTGCTTTCCTTGGCTCAGTGTATTACAAAAATCATATGTATTATCAATCATATGTATTCAGATATTCAAAATGTTTATACTTAATTCTGAGACACAGCATCTGAAGTTCTGGATGTAGTGGCACCACTGGGAATGAACCCTGCTCCTGAATTGGGAAAGTACCTGTAGCCTCCCCCACTGCCACTGAAATGCTCCAGCCTGACAACAGAAAGAGGCAACAATGTCACTTTACAGGCTTGTAATACTCCACTGTGAGAAAGTTTTATTCTTAGAATGATACCCTTTTGTTCTGAGGCAACTAATGCCAGCTGTGCAATCAGATACTAGAGACAAGTCACAGACATATCAAGGTGATTGTGCCATATCCAGCAACACCTGAACACAGGGGAATAATTATATTCCTTTTATAATGATGTTCTTTTGAAAATAATTTTTAAAATTGTCATACTTCAGCAGCTTTAAAATAGCTCATTTATTAAAAAGTTGTATCATATTTCTGTAAATGATTACTATAATAAATTCTGTACACTTGGAGGACAGTGTTATCAAAAGACACAGAATGTAAAATAAAATATGGTGATTGAAGTAGGAATCAAAGCCTATGAAGTCCAGTAAAACAAGATCAACATTTAATTAAATTGGATTTCTCATTCTGGAAGTGAATGATAAATAGCATTCATTTATTTTACAATGCTTTAAATCATGACACATTCCCATATTTATATTGTCATCAAGCATGTCTAGACATGGTTGCAATGAAGTTCTATGTTTTACCCTTTTAATTAGGGCTTTCTGCTTTGCTTTGGCTAACAGCTCTGGCAAGAGTAATTTACTATAATCAAAATCAAACATATGCATGAAAGTTCAATTAGAAATTTACCGTCTTTGTGCAAATAGAGTTTTTGCATTTAATAATACTGGAACTGAATTTAACTTATTGTTTGTAATTTCTATTAGAAGGATCCAATTAGTAGACTGCCAGAAAAGTTACCAAATAGACAAACTGAGAACTAATGACTGGTTTTTCATGGAGTCAGTAAAGACTGAGTTATCCTAAAATAGCCTGCATTTTTAGCATGACAAGCATCTAGGTATGCATCAAAAGTAAAAAGAAATATTAAGTTTCTATCAAATTCATACCCTTCATGACCAGAAAAGCATACTTTTTGTTCTATATTCAACATTTTCATACTGGAAATTTGCAACTGACCCCCGCTTTTGTCCTCTTCTTTTTTCTTTTCCATGTGTAGATGATTTCTTTTTAACTTTCTTTGCCCCTCAAAACCACAGAAAAGTCTCAGAATGGTATAAACAAGTCTGTTTCACCCTCATGCTCCATCCTCATTCACTCAGACTGCTGATAGTAAGCCAAAACTTTGGACACACAAAAAAGAATCTCACCTTTCAGATGTAGACTGTCAAACTAAATCAAGTGTCAAGCAACACTTCCCACAGGCTGTAAACACCAGGAATATTTGAAGAAAAGGACTCCTGGAAAGGAAACAAGCTTTGATTCCTCCTGGAAAGAAACAAACTTTGATTCTTTGCCTTTGAAGCCTGATCCTTTCAGATGAAGTTACTACAGAAGAACATTCTAAAACAAATCATGTTTTGTAAGAGAACTCAATGAATTCAAACATCTTGGGCAGGAAGAAACCAGATTTTAATGTAACAAAGGGTTTTTTCTTGTGACAAGAAGGAAACTGGAGGTTAAAATGAGCTTGGGTTACCAAAACTGTGCAGAGCAGTTGTGTGTAAGTTGTTGGTCTTTGCTGCACAGTGGATGTGTACCCTTGTGGTTGTACTTACCACTGTGTTTACTTCAGTCAATAACAGGAAGTAGATCATTTCAGGACAATTCTTGTAAAAGGAATACAAAAGAAGGACTCTTCAATGGAATATATTCTCCAAGGCCATCTCAGCCAGCTTGACAGAAATTTTTTACAAGAAGAAACTTTAGGATCAAATATATCAGGTATTTTCTACAAGATATTTTAAGCCTTAGACAAACAAAACAAACACCCATTTGGTGGCTGACAATTTAAAAATTGACTGAAAATCCACAATGGAAAAGTAAGGACACAGTTTATTTTCACAGTTTGTGAAAATAGTGTACACAGAGATACTCTGTACAGAAAATGGAGGGGACAAAAATGAGAAGGTTGAACCTTCCTGTGAGAAAGAGAGTAGCTGACGGTAATGGAATTATTTCAACCAGAATTACGGAGACGTCAATGGAAGTTTAAATATCTCCACCACATTTTTATGTCGACATGCTAACACCTCATCTAGAATCATGTACACATAATCTTTCCCTCAAGTCTTTTGTCATCAATAACATAAAAAATATGCTTATATGTACAAAATCTTGGAAAATTTACCTTTATTCTAACTTCCACACGTGCGTGTCTGCATGTGTGTATGAACTGTATGCAATCTTTAGTCCTCTTTCCTTGTCTTTTCCGATATCAGAAATGTTGTACTTTGAATGATTAGTAGCATGTAATAGTTGTGTCACACTTTAAAAGGCAGGTGTCCTCATTTATCTGTTTCAAACTGAAAAAAGTTCATTTTTTACTCTAGGGCATCTGTCTGGAAACATACCAGTATTTTTCTGCCAAAAAGCTCAGATATCCTAGCCAAGTTTCTTCTGATTGTGACACTCTGTTCTAGCAGCTCAAACCACACACTTTGTAATAGGCAGAGCTTGGTGGTGATAACTTTAAGCTCTCTACCAAGTAGTTAGGGGCAGGCCTTTAGATGCAGAAAATCATTCATTTTCCTAACAGAGTCATGTGGTTGTGACATATGGCTTTACATCATCTAAATATTTGTGTTGCTTTATGACTTTTTAGACCATACACAGAACTGATCAAAATATGGAAAAGGTTCATAGAAAATTTTACTTTCTGGGTCTTTCAGTCTGCGGACTGGGAAGTTTTGAAGTCAAGAAAAAAAAAAAAGACACTTAGTGGAAAAATATTGTGGGATGAAGCCTACCCAAAGTTGGTGCTCAGGTATGTAAAACCTTGATTACACAGGTGTAACATGTTTGATGATTCTGGTGTGTCCTAACAAAGCAAGCAACATTCAGGCAATTGCTGCAGGAAAGCCTTTCTCAAAAGTTCTCTACAGTATACACCCCTGTTTAACTATTCATGACAAAGAAACAAGGATGAACAATGATGACTGAAGAATTTTTAGATGCTCATACCACGTTTGATGATGGCAACAGCTGCTTGGTTTAGTTATGGCAAAAATCCAACAAGATTTGCTTGGGGTTATCAACAAGTCTGTATGCCAACCACCAAGATTGGATATCAATTAGTGGTAGAAATATCAACCCCTTGGGAAGGTTAATGTCCAAGAGTGAGCAGAAGGCTGAGCCAAGTCCACTGTGTCTAAAGGGCTGGCTGACATCTAGGAGCCAGACCCATCAACTCCCTGAAGCAAGTGTTCTCTTTCCCCAGGTCCATGGTGCTGGTTAGTGCTACCACTGTGCTGAAGTCATTTGATGGTTTATATTGGTTTTATGTCTGAGAGTGTAGAACAGAAGTTACTAAACACATGATAGACTCATCCCACTTTTTCTATATTACTATAGAGATTTTAGGTTACTGAGAGTGGTAGTTCTGTTCTTTTAGCTATCTCAGTCCTAAACTCTCCCATGGCTAAATCAGACCTTCATGCCTCTCACTCTTTTTTTTATACCTTTGGAAAATTTACATCTTGATTGAGTGGCATAAAGTATTAATAATCATAATATTGACAGTAATTAAATATTTCATGTCTGTGCTCTATTAAGACATTACCCCAGAATTTTATGTCCAAAACTCACAGTTCACCTTCATCCTTAGGCCAAATTACAATATTTATAACATGATATAACACTTCACACTAAATAAATTTGCAAAGAGAAGAAATGCATTGTATAATTTTAAGGTGAAATGGAACTAAAAGTATGTAAAACACAGAGGTAAAAATCTGTTTTAATAACACATACCCTTTTCTTGTAAGCTTGTTATTTATAATTTATCAGGATTAATTATTCTTCTGTTGCCTCTGACAAGGTTACATAAACGATGAAACGAAAGATTAAAAGGTGAAGACAAACTTTCCTATAAAGCTATTTGACTGTTCCAAACTTTACAGCTTGTATATGTGCAGAATAATTGTATGACACAAGCTTTATTTGCTCATTTGTTAGATTTCCTGTTTAAGAAAAAACCTGAAAAAAACCCAAAAAACTCAAACTAAACCAAACCAAAGCGAAGCAAAAACAAAAAAAAAAAAAACCCAAACCCAATTAAATCCTTCAAAAATCAAACAAACCAAAACACACAAAACCCAATCAATCAAAAAACATTTTGCTATATTCAATATGACAAAGCCCCTAGAGGGGGGCTTTTTGTTCAATGCATGTCACTGAAGATGTAACAGTGACTGAGGAAACTTCTAAAGAATTTCTTCTTTTTCCGTGTCACTTTCTTAGCAGAAAAAGGGAAGTAGAATAAAATTAATAGAGAAAAACAGGTAGCATAATCAAATCATTACTTTCTGCTTCTGGAAACAACACTGACTTTATTCATGTCTGACTGGTTTACAGTTTATAGTCCTTCGTGATCCATTTAAACAGTTTATGAAGTGCAAAGTTTTTAACCTAAAACACAAAAATATAAATTAATAAGTCAGAGCTGGTGAAGTCTAAATATTCCCAAATATATAGACAAATCCATATTTTATGGGTCATTTTCATGATTATGTGGAATTAAGAGGTCAATTATATCCCTAATTTCTTTTGAATAAATTTAGTCTTAGTTTTAGATGATTGTAGTTTCAAGCAGGCATCAACGTCTTGCATTTTGTTCAGGGTTGCAATGCAAGTGAGTAAAGAATTTCCCAAGCAACCTCTTAAAGTATTGTAAAATGAAACTTTCTTGTTTCTATGCAGACATCCAAAAATTAGATTAAGAAAAAAACAGCTTTTCCTGATATTTTTAAAGTTCACCTTTTTTATCCTAGACAGCTGAAAAATGCGGTAATTCAAACCATGATGGGTACATTGTGCCATGCATATCCCACCTATATTATATTTTACAGCAAGCACGATTTTGTGGTTTTGTTATTCTCTTACTCCAAAAAAAATCCTAAAATATCTTAAATATTGCTTCTTATATATTCAACAGAGACGTACAGTTCCTACTGAAAATATGCTCCAGATTTGCATATGGATGTTTCAACTCCCTTTCCTCCTGGCACAACACGCTGTGCATGCACAATATTGAAATTTAACAGTAATATGCCAAAGCATTTCATTCCCTGGTAATTCGTTTGCAACAGTGAGATTTGTCTGCTTACCTCTTTGGCATAAATCTCCAGCATTAACAATTGTTATAACAGAAGAAAGAGCAAGAAAAGAGCCAGTTTGAGCCTCTAAACATCATACATTTCCAATACACAGTGCACATATTTCTTAGTTATTAGAATTGACATGGTGTGTGGGACCTGAAGGATGTGTTTGCAAATGAGTTTCAGAGAAAGTTGAATATGTAATCACAGTTATTTATGAACTTGCTGCACCAGAACTCTCTTGTAGTAATATGAATGGTAATCTTAGTCAAAAAATGTCACTGATACAGTTCTCCACAAGAAGCCTCTCTAATGTAAATGTCTTTGTTAGCATGGGGGATAGGAAAGAAGGAACATGACAAACGGGAGTTTTTGGTTATCACAGCTCCCAAGAAAAACATGAAAGGAAGAAGAGTTTTTACAGACACAGGCAAGAAAAAGATGCTAAAACTCAGGTATTCAAATTACCTGAAGATATTGCATATCTAACTACGGCCGTAGAGTAATTCTAAAATAAAAGTAAGCACAAATTCAGGGTCAGAAGAAAACAAATGTAACTAACACTATGCTTTAGTATTCATGTTAAAACCTATGGAAACATAGATAATTCACTGACAATTTGCATCGGATGTGACAAAGGTTATTGCATTAGACTTTTCTTGCTCCTTTTGAAAACCATTTCCAAAGTCATCACCATTTTTTACTTCAAATAACTTGCAATTTTCTTTAGTTCAGAGAAAGAGAGGAAGAAAACTTTTCAAAATTGATCCTAATAAGATTTACCTGCAAGAAATTCAGAGGCAACTTGTTACTGATTTTCACCAAAAAAATTTGCACAAGCCCTGTGCTATATGCTATAAAACCACAGTTAATGACAATAATAACTAGTGACTACTTGCTTGTGTTTATGGAGTAAACCTATCCAAAACATAATTAATCACAGACACAGGATTAAACCTTGTCTCCTCTTAACTTCCATTCTTGACTTTAATCTCTGCAAGCCAAACACATTCTATTATTACAGTGACAGCTGTGATTGTTGTATTGGAACAGTTCAAATAATTGTTCAGAGGGAAGAAATTATGGAGATTCTCTCTCCCAAATTTTGTTTTATTAACATTGCTTGATTTGCAAAGGTTTGTGGCTCCCTGGTTCTGACTCTCAGTTTACAAAGCGCAAAGATTAAACAGCAGTAGAGTAACCCAAGAAAGAAGGAAAGTTGATATATTTGCTTTTAGAGGGGCCCCTAACAAGCTATTTACTCAGCTCCAGTAAAAGCAGGAAAGCATTGAGTTCTACTTTCTTTGAATAGCTCACAGATTATCCTAGCATTCAGCAAGAACTGGTAGCACTGGCTAAAGAATAAAAAAAGAGTTTTTGTGTTGTATTATGACAACTGGGAGTTAATTTTGACTTTTTTTTTGAGTTGGAATATAGCACATAGGCAGACGTTGTATGAGATTGTCAGCTAAAAAAACTGAAGTCATTAAAAAGAGTAGAATGTGGGAAACAGCTGTATCAGTGGGGACAGGCAAATGCAATGCAGTTGGCTCTTTTCTATTTATGACTTTGCAGGGACAATAGACAGGCTCAGATAAAACCTTTTTTTCCATTCTGCACTGATGTGTAAAATTCAAATTGTGATTCCTAAAGTTAGTATAACATCGTTATGCGCATGAAGGAAAATCAGTAAGTGGAAATTCTTGGGTTTATGTTTAGGTATTTCTTCAACTTAAACTGACCTTCTCACAATGTGAATGTCATGGCTACATTCCTTTTCTCATAATCTCTTGCCGGTAGGTATTTTTATCCACCCTTTCTCTCTGTGATATCATATGCATACAAAAAATTTCTAATTTTTTTTCTTTACAGTGTTTCCTCCTTTTTCTTCTCCCCTCTTTGCTATTATTGTATCGATTTACTGAGAATTTAATGGAATTTCTGTTTCTATCTTCTCTTTACTTAACACACTATTAGCTCCTTCATCAACTTTTTCATTTTCTTCTAGTCCTCAGGTAGTATATCTCAGAGAGCTTGCATTTTTATTTTCATTGAATACTTGCTTGAATGCAATCATACCATTTACAACAAAGATTTTCCAGAGTCTGTATGGCCAGAAGTGTATTATTGAAGAAGTAATATTTTCATCATGTTATCTTAATATTCTTTGCACAAATGCAATAAGATAACCAATACAGCCGACCTGCCCATATCAATAACAGTTTCCTAAAGGCCCATTTCTGCATGACAATCTGCAGAATGTCCCACAGTGAGTTTCTGTTATTATCTGATTATTACGTTTATTGAGACATATTTCTACCCAAATTAAGGTGCAAACAAGACCATATGTTGAAGTCAATAGTATGGATTTTATTTGACAGCAAATATGAGGTAGAGAGACAGAAAGGAATAGAAAAAAGGCCGGGTAGAGAAAGAGAATGTCAGACACAGATTAAGAAATAAGATAATCACCCTCCCTGTGGATCCAGTGGCATCCCATTGATCCTTTTCTGGTCTTCTCAGGGGAGACAGGAGGGGTGGGGGCATTCCTGCAAAATATATAGATGAATACACAATGGATTAATATATATGTTCAGGTATACATGGGAATGTCCAAGCATCTGCCCCATGGGGGAACTTTTACACTGTCTTTTGCATCAAACTCTGGATCTGTTGGAACATTTTGGGTCATGTGCAGTCCCCTGGTGGAAGGCCTCAGAAATGAGCCCATGGGGCACTTCAGGTGTCTTTGATAGTTTATGAAAACTTCCTAGATATGACAGCTGCCCCTCACATGAATGTCCCTCTTAAATGTAAAAAGCGAGGGTGGAAGAGGGGAGTGACTTCTAAAACTGAGCCAGTTTTTGTGGGGAAGGACTCTCCAGAGAGTTTGCTTCTTATCTGCATTGTAGCTTCTGGTGATGAGGGTTCACGACTCTGAACACAGGTTTCACCATCACACACCCAAAACCTCTCCTCATTCTCCCCCTTGGTTCTAGGGAGAAAGTGTGTAAACCCACTCTCACCAAACTAACATGTGGGCTATGGCCTCTTCATCAAACATGCTCAGAGCTGATTTTCAACGCAGCTGCTCAGTTTGGCTTTCCTTGTGAATTCATTCCTCTCCCCCAGGCTTATTTACTCCTTCCTAGACCTGAGATAATTGGACAGTAGTGCCGCCTTTATCTTATCTCAAATTGGCGTCAGGTGGCTTAACTCACTGTCCAAACTTCCATCAGAAGGCATATTCAGGAGGGTGGGCTTTGGTGGTCTCAGATCAGTTTTTTGCACAGTTTGCTACAATGAGCAAAGTCCTTCAGTGATTTTTACCATGTTTGAGCCATTAACCATTTCAGTCTCCCACAGTTCCCTCACCTGCTAGAGTGCTCCTTTGCTGACAATATCTTCAAGAACCCTGAAGCAGGGATCAGGCCTGTGAAAGGTGCAGGCTTTGCCCTGCTCTCTCAGGGTTATGGATGGGACACCATGTCTCCAGGACAGGAGATGGATCTTCTATCACTTCACAGCAGTTGGCCTGGCCAGTGTCCCTGGTGGACCTCATGACCCAGTCAATGGCTTCCAATTCCCTCGATTTATTTAGAGACTGAAACTGTGCCTTTCTTGCTCTAAAAATATCTTCACATCAGATTTTTTGTTACCATGATTACTCTGTCTTGGCTTATACTATTCATCAGGAATAAATACAATCTGTGAATCAAGAGGTCACAAGAAATTCTTTTATTATGAGATACAGACTATTCCATCCAAAGTCAGCTCTGCATACATGCTGAATATTATCTCATATATATCAAGGAGAAAGAGCACTATGATTTTGTGTCTTTTATGAGCTTTGATTCTTTTAAGTGTTACCATACGGGGACAGGGGTGGGGGAAAAGTTTTAAACATTACCTTCTGATAAAAGGGTAAGATAGGCCAATGAAAGCAGGACATTTCAGTGGCTTCTTTACAAGATAAGAGATGCACATCTGGAAAGATATATGCATGCACAAAATTCAAATTCATAGGCATGAGGGGAAGGCATATTACTCCACAAATGCTCGGAATGAACTCACTTTGGATGATGGGTTATTTGGCCACATAATGGTACAAAACAGCAAATCTCAGTAACTTTTGCCTGCAAAAAAACAAGCTCTAATAGCAGGTTCAAAATCCTATGCAAATACATTATTATTATCTTTAATATCACCATGAACTGAATAGCAATTGATATAAATGAACAAAAGAATTTTACATAATAAGAATTATGAAAGGTTTTTATGCTTCATTGTTTTTTGTCATCATTAAACATTTTTTTACTATTTATATGACAACACAGGTATGAAAAGTGTGTTTCTATAAAAAGTTGAGTTGAAAAATACTCTTTCTGAAAAATGTGTGCTTTTGAATTTTCTCCAAATAAAACATTAATTATTCTAAATTGCAAATTTATTGATTCAGCTTTTGTACTGTGGGCCACACAGAATACCACACAACTTTCCCCCACTGTCTTTCTTCTTAAAGTTGGTACATCTTTACCAAAATGCAGCAGCCCACAGTATCACAGGGAATGTGATGTGATCATTGAGAACTTTAACAGAAATGCAGCATGAATCATGGTCCCTCAGAAACATTATGACAGCTTTCAAAATGAGAAATGTGTGTCTCTATAGACAGAAGTTGAATTATGCATAATTTGTAACATTTTTATTGCTTACATTATGATTCACTGTTTGCCATTTGCTCTTTGAGGTCCCCAGTATTCTTTCTGCTTTCTATCGATGTTTAAAAGTTGTAGGCATAAGTATATGGGCTGTAATACATACCAAATATTTAATTCAAAATATCAAACACACATTCATAGAAGCATCTTTGTTTGTACACCAAAGCAATCAATAAATGTGCTAATGGTGGGGGAGGATAATTCTTAAAACTAATAACAGAATGATTAGCAGCATGTAGATTGGGGAACCATTTTTTTTTTGCCATAATTTCCATCCCTGCTATTCTTGTTCATCACAGAGCATCACTTCTCTCACAGCAAGCCACTCCTCTTGAGGCTGCCCATAGGCAATAAGTGCTGATCTGAGCACAGGTTCCTGCTGAGTTACAGGGACCTGAGTAGCTTTAAATCACCTCAAAGTAAGGATTATATAACACTGAACTTAATATTTTTCCATGCTTCAGGAAGAAAACCCTCACAGAGAGGGACAAGCAGATCCATCCCCACCTCACACCCCTTGTTACCTGCCAGGCACCAGCTGCAGTTTGGCACCGCACACAAGCACAGGGAACCTTCCCTGAGCTGCTTCTCAAGGGCTGCCTAGTCCTTCTACAGAGAGATAACCAGAAAACACTCACTCAGTGACAGAAAAGTTATTTACAGTCAGTAAGTGGCATTCACCAGCTCCAGTTAAAGCACATGGAGCTTGGGCATCAGCTGGGCAGCTGTTGGCCAGGTGACAAGGGCTGAAGTGACACCTGCCCACAGCCCAGTTCCCCCTCTGCCATCCACACCTGCCTGCATCCCGATTTGTCCTCTCAGCTGCCCAAGGGACTGCCAAGCAGCTTCTCAGGCATTTCCCCCACCAGTGTGAGGTAGCTGTCCTGGTGGCCTGGCTCCCAGGCTGAGGTCCCCCCGGGTCTGCCATGGCCATGCAGGGATGCCACAGCCCCAGTGAGCCACCAGGAGCCGAGACACACACGGTGTGACACGGGCAGGGCCATGCATGCAGAAAAACATAACGCTCCAACCGCGTCTTCTTCCACCCCTAATTACTTGATCCTTAAAAGGTGACAGCAGCACATTTTCCCTTCCTCCCTGAACACAGATGCACTCCTTTTGTATACAGAGTTGAAGGTTTTTTTCCCCCCCACTCGCATGACATAGACTAATCTATTAAATCTCAGACTACTGTGTTTTCAAGTAGTAGCATATTAATATACTGGATTTGTTTAGTGCCTATAATAAAATCCTTGCAGTGTTCTGATAAGTACGTACAGGAAAAACAGAATTTCTGGACTACAGCCATAGAGAATGCATATTAATTTCCATTTAAAAGCAAACAGTCAAGATCCCTTTCAGCTGATCTGAGGCAAGTTCTGACTGGCCATGTTCATATGCACTCATCAGAAAACATTTGAATAGATACTCAGCTTCAAAGTCACATGATGAAAGATGAACATTCACAGTTGAGTCTCCATGAATAATCCAAGAGAGGCCCATTTTCCAGTCCTCCAAAAGAAGAATTTCACTGAATGTAATTGTCTGGACACAGGGTTCACCTGTAGTTCTACAAGAGAAAATATTCACTAACATCACGGTATCTCATAAAATGAGAGTTCTCAGCACCCTGAGACTGCAAGATAAACAAGGCACAAGAAAGTGTGCCCACAAATGGCACACGTGCCAATGTGCTTTGTGCATAACCACAGCCAAAGGAGGGGTTTGAAATTTTCCATTACTTTGTTTTCCAGGAAGCTCTCTTTTAGCCTTAAGGCTCTGATTTCAGCTTTACCAACATGTCAGTATTTGAAAATATAAGCAACATAAAAATAAATATGTTGATAAATTCACCCTTTCTTCTTGGCTTTTCACACAATAGTGATTTTGAGCAGATTAGTAGCATGCACAGATCAGAGGAACAGTCTGTATGTTTTACAGCACTTAATATTTTTAACAGATTTTATGTTCAGTAATGTTATGAAGTTGCTAGATATTGATCACCAAAGACACCACACTGCACTTTGATTGAAAGAAGTCTAGAGGGAAATTCAGTATTTACTATAAACAAGACCATAATACAAATAAGTAACATTTTTATTTCTGATATTTAGTGAATCTGATTTCTTAGTTTATTGTCCTGAATTCAATCCCTTCCAAATATATTCTATGAAAAATACAACACATTCTTTTTAAAACTGTAAGGTTTTTGGTAGTTTATTTAGGATTGATACTAGATTTTAAGTTTTTGCTTTAGAGTTCTACAGCTAAAGAATAAATTTTTGTCTTCCCCTCTCTCGCCCGTCAGGCTCGAGATATTTTTCCTGCATCATCTTCTCTGAAATCACAGAATGATGAACAATCATTAAAAAAGAAAACCTGCTGAGAGACACACTCAGCATTGAAATTTCAGTCTGAATACTTGAGGCTTGGCAGTGTTACATGCATTTTGAAATCAGAGAAGGAATTAAGCATTTTCTTGATACCAAGAAATGACATCTTTAAAATAAAGTCTTTCATATTTTTAGCCCTGGTCACTTTTTCATTGTGATAGCCAAGAAAACAAACTTTTCATCTTGTGACATTTCAGAAAATAGGAGGAACTAGCTGTATTAAGATCAAATATAAGGAAATTCACTGCAGAAATACCTGGTGCCCCATCTTAAAAATGCATAGCATTGTGGCCACAAATGAAGAAGAATTTTGCAGTTTTTCACATATGATATGTCTTGTAGACAGTGGTCTTGTTCAAGACAAACTGTGTACCAATAGAGAAAGGCAGTGATTCAAGGTACATGTAATCTCTTCCTACTCACCTCTTTCCCATCAACTTTGAACTCATTTGCTAATATCAGACACATTTAAAAGTATGGCAGAAAACAAAGAGATTATTGTTTACCATGGGAATTTTCAGCAAGATAAAGAACATGCAAATTAGGATAACCTCAGCCTTTATACAATAATTTTGACAGCTGTAAATCAACTAATTAGGAAGTGTACAGGCACCACAAATAAGTCTTATTGTATGCAGGGATGCCAAGGTGTGTCTTCTCTCTTGTGCAGTAAAAGAGAAGGAGGTATTCTTTGGGGAAGTTTTGAACCAGGGAGATAGGATGCCAAGCTCCATTTGTTCTGCTCCTGACAAAACAACCTGACGGTATATCACATCATACAGAAAGATGAACAACACAGCAGCCTCTTTCAGTACATTTTCATCACTTGGTATTTATACCTCTGCCTCATTCACATCAACAACATTGTACCACACAGCTTCAAGTCTCTGAATCAGAGCTATCTCCGCTTCCCACTCTTACACACTTTATTAAAAGGCACTTAAACTGAATGAGTGTCTTAAAAACTTGATATAACTTGATTACTCACTACAATCCTCAGAGACAGCTTTCCAGAGCTACACTGTATTTGAAATAAGCATGTTTTTATGGTACCTCAAGTCATAATAAAATCAGTTCTCTGTCCACAGGGTTGTATAAATAATGCTGAATTCTTTTGCCATTCTATCTTGCAGAATACGGATTGAAAAGTAGGTAACAGCTTTTTAGGGAAGGACATTACTGCAGGATTTATGGAGAGAACAGAAATGTACAGAAAGGAAGCAGCAGGATGGGAGATTCATGATAGTTCTGTAAGCACAAGATAATTTAGTCTTGCATTCTGCAGAGTCCAGAGCAATTTCAGTGACTGAACAATGCAAACAGACAGAAGGGCCTCTGGACAGTTATCAAAAGAAGTTCACAAAGCAATATAGGATCATAGCCTATATGATTTGTTAAGTCAGCACATGATGAGTCTGTAACATTCTTGTATGTCCAAGCAGCCCTTACTGGCCTGCATTCCCCAGATGTATTTGTGCACTTCTTGGCTGAGATGTACATTCCCTAGCCTTAGGCAGCAGCACTCTCTGGATCTTAAGGTTGCCTCATTACGAGTTAGTTCTTTGTTCATTGTCTTACAAACATTAGATTGTCATTCAGCTGACAGGACTGCAGGGATATTTGCTGTGTCCAGTAAAGAAAAACACTCAATGTGTTTAGAATAGTGACATCCTTTTTTATTGTCCTCAGTGCAAAACACACCTCTGCAAATGCACATATTGAATAAGTACCTGAAAAGATAATAAAGAAGCTTCTTTCTTTCTAAACTGATCAATGTTCTTTTGAGAGAGATGTCAAAAACTCACTGCACAGAACAAGAAAGGATCTGACAAAGATAATTTTGTCTAGGTAATCTGCAAGAGCAATATAGTAGTATCCTTATCAGTTCAAGCCTATGATCTCCAGATGCATGAATATAAGGGTTAATGGCTACAGAAGTTTATCTACACATATTGACAGAGTTATGTAAGTCATAAATTTTAAATAGCTTGCTGCTTAAAAAGAGGTATCCACTAAAGATAAGCAGAAGCCTCATCTACAAGTTTCCCTTGAAATATTGGACCACATATTGTTTAAATCTTAGATAATACAGTTCACAATGTATAGATTTTTCATTAATCAGGATCTAACATTAAGGCAAAGAAATATGCTTATGCTACCACAGCGGTAATTCCTAAATGATAACTAAGGAAGATATATTAATATGTTTGCATTTCACATAAACCTATTATAATTTACTTATAACATACTATAATCTATATAAACACATTCTCATAAATTTGGTTTCAAACAGAGCATTGATTTAATAGCATCTTTAGAGGAATGATGAACACCCTTTTTTCCTTTGCTCTCTGACCACACCTCAGGGTAAAATATATGAAAGTACTAAGGAATACACTATTATTGTTACTTCTTCTAGTTAATAATTTCTTTATCCTGGGCATTCCTATGTCTGCCTTCAGCCACATACCAAATTGAAGCCGAGTATATTCACTGAAGCCCACAAGGAAGAAAGATTTGAGACAGTTGTAAACTGCAGGTGTCCTTGTTTTAGCTGGGATAGAATTAGTTTTCTTCCTCACTGGTGGTAGAGTGCCATGTTCATTTAGCATGAGAATAACATTGATAACACACCAGTGTTTCAGCAGTTGATGACATTGTACAGCCACTGGTAAGGCATCACTCACAGCCTTGCCTCACTTAAAAACTTCAGCACTAAAAACCACCCAACCAAAGAACAACCCACTACCCAGCCTCTGTGCACTGCAAAAACATAGGTTTCCAGAATTGACATATTCCCTTGTGTAAAGAGCTGATACAACACAGCTCAGAAAATATCATCCCCATCTGTGTGACACATTATCATGTCCAGACTTTGCAAATCTGAGTGGGCCTGAATTGTGGTGTTTCCCTTGCTGAGCAGGAGATCTGGAGTTTTCATTAACTCCTTCCCTTTCTTTTTCCCACATTCACCAGTGGAGCAGTGTAGAAGTGCAGCACATTTATGTCTAACAAGTTAATACCATACAGCAGTACCTACATATATCAATCCCTTAACATCAACCTTATGTATGTGCAAATATTCTGTAACACTAAATTACTTATATAAAGAATGCATCGTTCTGTTATAAAGACTATTAAAACTAGCTTATAACATAATTGTAGTTTTTCTTTAGTGCTCACCTTACAGTTATCATGTGAAAAACACTTTTCTAGTATATTACAATGGAAGACAAGGTTTTAAAAAACTGGTAAATGCCCCTTTTTTGAATATATATGTTCATTTTATTATAATTTATCAATGTACTATCAAGTAAATAGGACAAACATTAGAAAGATCAATACATATCTTATTGAAGAAGCAGACTGTAGAGATTTATAGTTTGGGTTGAAAACACCTTGTGCTTGACTAAAAAAAATAAAAAACTTTAAAAAACTCAGGCACGCTTTTCTGTCAGTTGGTGAAAGTAGTTTCATACTTATCTCTTGTGCAATTTTTTTGTATGTGAGAAAAAAAAACAACCTTGAAACAGAACTTGGACAATTAAATGAATTCTAAACTCTCAGAAATTCAAAATCTTCCTAAAAGAAATGGGCAATATTAGAGAATTTTCAAAGGCTTACCTTATGGCACTGCAGAAAAATTCCATTTCTATTCAGTTTTAAGGATATTTAAAATTTCTGTAACATCAGTTCAATGCAAACGGTCTTAGAAATCAATCAGAAAAATTAATATTTATTTTTATTTCATTTAGATGAAAGCATACATGCCCAAGAGATTGGAAGCAGAATGTCACAACCTGCCTTTGCACAGATCTTTATTCAAACTGGAGATCTATATTGTTTCCTTCCCCACTTGTAACCTCTCCTGTCCCCACTTGCACAGAAGAAATGCATTTCCTCCAGGTGTCTAAGATAAATATTTGAACATCGGTGTTTTCAGAAGAGTGCAGACAAGGATGTTATAGGAATAACTATGGAGAATGACAAGGGTTGATAGGGCACAAGACAGAGTTTAGAGTTGCATGTAAAATATGGTGAAAAATAATAATAGGGGTAATGATGGTTTTCCTAAATATCCAGGTAATCTGGCAATGTTGTTGCTATTAAGATTATTTTTTCTTGAAATAGCTAAATCTCTCCAGTTTGAATAAGCCTTTACATGCCATCTGGCAATCTTGATATTTTAGTATCTTTCTCACATATTTTTTGCAATTGAAAAAATAACACTTTGCAAATTAAGAGAGAGCCAGAAAAAAAATTATGCCCTAATCAGGCCTTTGTATTCTACTTGCCATCACTGTCTGTGCCCTACATTTTCCTGCTCTCTAGCTGATGTGTGCAGCCCTATTCCAAATCACAAATAATTTTAAAGATCGAATTTCAGTATACTGGCAATTTCCGTATGTAATTCCATATGGAAGGAAGCCAAGAGTTGTAAATATTAGAAGAGGGTGAACCACACAGATAGGTACAAAAGACAGGTACAAAAGATAGGTTAAAAAAAAAAAATCAGACTTTAAGATAGTATTTGCTTTTTTGCATATTGTCATTTTGGAAATATTCTTTTTTTCCATTCTCAAACAGATGGCAAAAGTTGAAGACAATGTTCATGAATTAAACTCACATAAGTAAGATCTGATACAGCTGCACAAAATCTCTGACTGCCTTTGTTCTGATCACATTCTCTGTTCTGCTGATGACTATTGACAAGCATGCAGATTCACTGGAAAAATAGTTGTGCATTTTAAGACTACACCGTATTAGAAAGTTAGAACTGCCAACTAAACCTTCCTAAGTTATATTTCAGAGTAACAGGCCAACCCAAGAGTGCTCTACAGTGTTTATGGGTTCTCTCCTAGTGTGTTGGTCTGCTCTCAGCCTGCTGAGAATCTTTGTAGTCTGCTGGAACACTAAAAAAGGAAGAGATGGTGCCCTTCTGCACAATAACTTATTTGGAAACATAATTTCACCATTTTTGTTCCTGTTTAAAATACAGAAATAATGTCATCATATTTGTCTCTGTATAGTGTATATCCTTTAAAAAAAATTGCTAAAACATGCAACACCTCACTTTATGCTTAATATATCAATCAGGTTTCAAGCAGAACAGATTTTAAAAACAAAAACAATAAACAAAACAACGAAACCCCAAAACAAACAAAGAAACAAACAAAAACCCACAGCCAAGAACAGCCCCACAAAAACATAACCCAAAGAAACAACAAGCATGCCAATAGAAAACTAAAATGTACAGATATGCATGGAGGAAAAACCAGGGAAGTACAATAACAAGTTTTGAGAAACCTGCTTAGGATAATATGTCATTTTATTACAAGTTGGGTGCAAATCTGTGCTTGAACAAAAAAGCCATAGAGGAACCACCATATGACAATCTTCTTCCCACATTTATAATAGTATGTGCAGTCAGCTAAAATTCACACATTTACATGACTACATAGTATTTAAAAGAGTGGAGCAAAGGAATAGCAAATCGCATACTCTGCCCCCAGCCATGTCAGTCTGTTACCTACAATGAATTCTGGAATACTAATACCCCAGTTTGCAGTAAACACATCAAATAAAGAGCTACTGACTCCTTCCTATGTCATTTATTCTCTCAAGATACAAGGGACTTATGATATGTCCTTATGCTTTGCCCTATCCTCCCCAGTTGAATGCTTTTGCAATTAGGTCACCAAGCATTTAAAAAATCCAAAAAACCCTATTCTGGAAAGGAAAAGGTTCATCAGTTTTTAATCAACTCTGTTCAAAATAATCAAGAGCAAAATGTACCCCAGCTTTGAAAAATGTTGATGTTTTCCTGTAGGAATTTATTGATTTGCCATTCTGAAGTGACTTGCCAAACAAAGAACATTTATTTATTTGAGCTTGATTGCTAATGAAATGATGCCAATGTGATTAAACTAAACCAGTGCTGCCTCTATGCATTTATGAAAATCCTTGAATAACTTTTAGGACAGTTGATGACTTCAAACAGGTTTGACAAAAGCAACAAGGAGACCCAGTGGCTGTAAAGATCCTGCAACTTTATGGAAAAAAGCCACTCCTAACACAGGACTTATACAGCTCCTGACTGCAGTTAGTCATCATTTTCAGGTCCTCCTTTCTTTAACTGCAAAGCCAAAGGAGTTGTCATGCAGCATAAAAATAGATATTGTTTTGTTTTTTTATTTTATTTGAGCATGTAAAATTAATATCCTCTTTTATTGAGAAGCATTCAAAAGGTCATTTTAGTGTTAATTTTGGTGCATGGCTCTGTTTAGAAGTCAAAGAATACCAGACTTTTCTTTAAATAAGTGGGAAGAAAATTCAGGCCATGTTCTGCTCTTAGTTTTGAGCTGTAGAAAAGCTGACAAGTAGAAACAACTTTAAAGCATCCCCACAGCTGGTGAGGACCCCGTTCTTGCATTCACAGCAGTTCATTTAACCCAAGTTGGCTGAAAGAACTGAGAGGGTGCAGAGATAACACAGAGGCAGATATAACGTGAGGCCTCTTCTGCAAAGAGGTTGCTGCAATGGGTTTATGATGAGAGAGACAGACACACCTCTGTTTGAGATCTCCTCTGATGTGTTTAGGGGTAGTAATAGTGTTAAGAGCAAAGCTTAGAAATATTCAGAATCACTACCTGACAAGCTGAATCCCTGAATCATTCCTGTGGCCCTGTGCCAGAGTTGCTCCAATCAGACCAAATGGTTTTGAGGGCCCAAGTATCAGATCCAGGGCTGAGCAGAGGGAAAAGTTCTGCTCCCTAACTTGTTGACAATCCTCCTCCTCACGCAGCCCAGGATGCTGTAATCATTCTCTGTAGTTTGTTACAGTTCAGTTCTTTCCTGGTGTCTATTCAAGAATCTATCTAATGGAAAATAAAACCGTTCCTTCAATAAAAACAGAAACACGTTATATGTTCAGACAGAGTGGACATCTGTGTAGAAGAATACACTTTGTGCTGAAGGTTAGCTGCTAAATAACTCAGCAAGGTTGGGGGAGGGGGGGTGCTTATGCTCCACTTTGAAATGCAGCAACTTCACTTTGTTCCAGCAACGAACAGATCACAGCTGGAGCGAAGCAGCCATACTATACCCAGACAGCTGCAGTCACCATGGAGTTCCTTACAAAGCATAAAAACCTAAAATTACAGACCAACAAATACATCTATATTATCAAATGACTCTCAAGTGTTGGGGTTTTTTGGGGAGTGCAACTATCTCTATACTTCAGGGTTTTTAATAATTATAACTGATACAACTTTATTATTAGAATGAATAATTTTAGGCCAATCGTTACAAAAGCATTCTATATCTAAAATGGTAGTAGACATATTTTTAGTCCCAAACCCTATCCCATTTCAATGCTAATAAGAGAAATTCTTCTTCCTGGATTTGCCACACAGTGTGTGTACATCTATAAATGTTCATGTGAGGGATAAAGCTCTGTGAGGAATAGGAAAGTCTGGATTGATTGGCTTGCTGGAAATTCTGCTTTCATTTGTACAGCTTCTTACAAAGGTAAATCATGACTGATCCCATAATTCTGTATTGAAAGGTCCAGCACTGCTCACCTGAAAGAAAATGAAAACTGCCCTTTTTCTTTTATCTAGACACTAGATACCACTAATAATGTATCTGCTTCAATGCTCTTCTTTCTGTCATCAATGCAGCAGAACAGCAGAAAAATAAGATTTTTATTAGAGGAAGATTTTTTTCACTCACAGATAAAGTGAGCACAGAATAATTTCTCCAAGTTCTTAAAATTATTTCATAAAGATTTGAGCTACCTATGTGAAGGCAGACACCAATCAACATTTTTTTTTAAGGTTTAATCTTACCCATTATTTTTTGAGGCAGTTTTGCTGTTTGTTTCTTTTTAATTTGAAAGACAAGATACTTCTAGAATAGTTAATACTTTCATGACTGGAGAGAGATTTCAGGTGACAGATTACACAGACAATAAATATTTCTGGAATTTCTAACTGCAATGGACATTCCTCAAGTGAGTTGTGAGTAATGTAATGCCTGCATCAATATTCCATGTAAAAATCACCGGAATTGCATTATTGATTTTGCTAAATTTATTACCATTCTGATAATTCCAATCCATTGCCTTCACAAACAATTTTAAATGAATAGCAAAGATATATTCTAGGTAATATGCTTCTGGGAGATTACTATGCTTCTCAGCTGGTTAAATCCACTCAGCCTTCAGTGTGGAGCTGCAAACACTTCTAAATTGTGTAGCAGTCTTCAACAGAAATCATCAAGAGTCATGTCTTATTGCTTTCATAAAATGTGGTTTACACCTCTCTGAGTAATTGAATTTTGCTGGGGTTATGGGCAGACTGCATATTTTTGTGTGTGAAAATACTATACAGTCCTTAGGAAAAGGCAGTTCTTTCTATTGTAAGGAGACCAATCAGAGATTACTTTGTGAAATTTATGCTGGACATTTTTCACTCCAAAATGGTAATTAACAAGGAGATGAGCTTTTCTAGGAGAGAAAAAAAGTCCCATAGACTTATAACTGCTCTTAGAGAAGTTTGGAAATGTTTGCTGCATATTATATAAATATCAAGTTTCTAACATACTCTAGCACCAGCATAAGCATAAAAAACCCCTTCTGTACTGCCAAAATAATAACTATTACAAATACTACTACTACTACTACTACTACTACTACTACTAATAATAATAATAATAATAATTATAATAATTTTAAATTAACAATTGCTACAGTGATATCAAAATCTGGCACCTGATAAACATCACAAATGAAAAATGAATCATGCCAGGTGCAATAACGAGGCTTTCCCTAATATGAATGAATGCTAAGCACTAAAAAACATCAAATTTTTCACAGTTCTGCACTAACATACTTGGAAGCAATAAATGATGGATAGATAGGTAGGTAGGTAGGTAGGTAGGTAGGTAGGTAGGTAGGTAGGTAGGTAGGTAGATAAATAGAAAGATAGATAGATAGATAGATAGATAGATAGATAGATAGATAGATAGATAGACAGACAGACAGACTGATTATAGGTATCCACAGTTACAAGTAAGAATGAATTAACTAGAAAACTAATGGGAAAAACTTCATCACAAATGGTAAGGACTAACATTTCAGTCCAACCTGTGACAGTCAGCAGTCAATACCTGTGAAAGATCTTTTGCTCACTAATTTTACTGGGTTATGTTGAAAAACCATGACCCACTAATTTTTTTGCTCAGAAAGAACAACACAATTTTTGCTTCATACTTAACGTTTTTGCCACAAGAAGGAGAAAAGAGCATTCTTCACAGAAAACTGTAACAGCTTGAATAGCCAGCTGTATAAAACAAACCAGCACTGTATATCCCCTTATAATTACAGTTCATCTTTAAATTAAAAAAGTCATTGACTTAGTCCTCGCCCTCATTTCCATTAGGCCAGGCAGTTTAATAAAGTATCATTCAGCAAATAAATTGTATAAAAAGCTACAATGTATTTCCATAAGTCTTAAGTGCAATCAAAGCTGTCATGCTTACAAATGTTTATATTGCTACTTCCAGGAAAAACCTTAAGATTTCATATATATTATCATTGATCTCCATGTCTCCTTGAATATTGCCCTTCCTCAGGCCAGTGTTGCTTGGAAGGCTGATGCAAACTGCTAAAGTAATGCACTGTCATTGACTTTGATAACAATACTCAAATAAAGGCAAAGTTTGCATGTTATGGAAATTTTAAAGAATTCCACTTTGTTCCAGAAATTACAAGAAATTTCTCTTCCAGCTTATTGCCCAGTCATCTTTTTGGAACAGAAAACATGGCAGCAGCTACCAGAACTTTTAAAAATTATGATAACTTTTATATTATATTTCAATAGAAATTTATAATTTAATTCCTCTTTCATCACTCTGTCTTTCCTAAAAAAGCAAATTAAACCCCACTGGAGCAGGTTGAAAGCAGATAAAAATTTTGTAATTTTCAATTTCTTAGGAAATCAAGATTCAGTGATTCACTGATGTTTAAATAAAAATCAACAAGATAGTATCAAGATAGGTATTTTATTTTGCATGAGCAGTGTCTCTGTGTGGTTCTGTTTCCAGACATCTGAGACTGATTAAGAATTATGTGCATGAAATCTGATAATTTGCAGACAAGAAAGGGAAAAATATTCTTTCATATTTTTTGTCTTTGTTTTGTTTTGTAAGAGTAGATGGAGATGCTGCAAGAACAAGAAGCACAGAAATTATGTCCTGGGGACCTAAGGGGGAAAAGAGTCCTCTTTGCCTGGCAGAAAAGCAGAATGCTGGGATTCAAAGCAGTTATAGCCTAAGCAGACATGCTGGGCAAAAGTCAAAGAAATTACGGGAAAGGGAAGGGAAAAAATAAATCCAAATGTCGCATCTCTGACCAATGACAAGAACCTGCCCCATCTCCCAAGATCACACAGAGTGTTCTTTTCAGTGGTGTGACTAACTACCCTCCACCTGATCTACTATGGACAGCATCTCTTTAATTGCTGCCAAATTCTATCTGGGGAGAATGAAGACAGTTTTGTTTGGTGTGGGTATCTCTGGGTTTTGTGCAAGTTTTCTACACAAGCAGCACAAGCAGCAAGCAAGGATCATCAGGGAAATTTCTAGGTCACATGCAAAGCTAATGCTTCCAAGAAACATGAAACAAGACTTTTTTTTATTTTAACCTTTTTAACCTATGCGAATCAACTCATGTAATTTAAGAAAAAAATTTAGAATATTCATGAAAATCATAATTAGGAAACAAAACACTCACTAAGAGCAAGTTTATAGAAGCAGAGCTCATCAAATAGACACTGTCCTGATTCTAGAACAGCAGCGAGGAATTACAGAGCACATTATGCCTGTGCAGGGCCTAACTATACAGAGCAAAGACAAATAAAAAGTCTACAAGCTCATATAACCTCAATATGAATGTTCATTTGAGGGAGTACTTGAGGAAAAACTAGCTACCTGTTTCTGCAATTGAATATATCGAGGCATTGGCTCTTAAATTCAGTTTTCTTTTTAACAGTCGCATCTATCATGGTGCTCTAAGGAAACATAAAGCTATCTTTTAGTTGAACTATTCTTATGCAGAGAAAGCCTGGAAAGAAGCCTCAGGCAGTGACAAAAAATTTATACTTCACAATAACCTGATCAGTAAGACATATCCAAGGAAAGAGAGCAAACTAATTCTTACAAACTACCCTTTTTCACAACCCTTGCATAAAAGTACTAGTTTCAAAATATGTTAGGCACAGCAGCAACTGCCCTTCCCCAAATTATTTGAAAAATTCAGGTATGTCAAAGAGAAAGCAAGAAAAGCAGTAAAAAATATTACAAAAGAGCCAAAATTCCATTAGCTGCATGAAAAATGCAGTTCTAAAAATGTGGTGGTAGTATTGCATATCTCTGTATATCCTAAAAAAAAAAAAAAAGAAAATTCTAATTTGTGAGTTAGATTCCCATTCTATTTTCAAGACAAGTAATAGTACAGAGAGGAAAATGCAGTAGTCTTTGGCATTCATGCAGCTGAGCTGTTTAAATGCTCAGCTTATTTTACCCCCTGCATAGCCTTCAGTCCAGCTGAGTATGTTTCTATAAATTTTATTTCCATTTCAGAGGATAAAGACTAAGCTACTGGATCTCTGTTTTCTCCTCTGAAGCTTTTAGTTTAAATTCAAGCTTAAAAAAGTTCACACTCCCTGAAAGTGCGATCACATCTATTAATTCTATTGCTGAGTCTTGCCATGCTTTGGTGACAGGGTTTGTTACAATTCAAAGGTCATGTTCTACTCCTGTTTACACTGGGGCCCATGTGGAACAAACTGGAGCTGCAGAATAAATATGATGTCGATAACAAAGGAAGTTGTATATTACAATTACTTTTAGAATATATATGTAGAAATAATAAGGACTAAAGCATGATGATGAATTGTAGATAAGTTTTATTGCTTTAGGCTGAAACAAAAGAAGTCTAAACAAATAGATTGTGCACCCATGTGCTGAGCTGCATTTAGCTCTATTTGTTATTTGATTAGAGCTGCAGAGCCAGATTCTGATGTCTGCCTGAACCAGTGCCCATTGGCCTCTGAAGAGACATGTACCTTCCCACTCTTTGGGCCATGGAGAAGGAGAGGGCCTCCCATCCTGCCCATAACCATGCAAAGGCCTTCCAGTTTAAAATCAGTTATCCTCACCAGAGCACTAAGTACATGAGTTCCCCTCCTTGCTACCTTTGCCAGTTTACCCAAACTTTCTGTATCCCTGGTTAGCTTTTCCTTCTGGCAGTGCCATATTTCTCTCTTAAAACTGTGGTCCATGATTCTAATTTCACAGAGCTCAACTGTGGTTCGTTTTAGACTTAGACTGAACAGAACAGGGTTACATGGTGAAGCTGTTTTCAATCACTCAAGGATGCAGTCTCTTTTAGAAGGTAAGGCACACACCCAGAATATCTCATGTCTCCATCAAGTGAGTGTGTCATTACTGTCTCCTCTTTAGTGGGCTTGCCAGAGCCATCTGTCTCAACCAGGATGCATTAGACTCCTCCCTGGATACACCTGGGATGCTGCTGCCTCAGCATGTTCACTATACACAAATATACTGCACAAACCAGGCTGCAAGAATAGAGGGGTGTCACAGGCTTCAAGGATTTCAAACTCCCTGCCCTGGCATGGCATGTTCATGACTGTCTGAAAAAAGATGGTCTTCTGATAACAAACAGCAACTGAACTACAAGGTTCACTTCAAATAAAAAAGTAAAGTAGCACCTTTTGTATATGTACCCAGAGAGGTTTTATTTCCAGAACTGCTGTACTTCAAGCAAAATCCCTGTTTCTGTGAAGAAGTTTCTCTTCAGTCATGTTCAAGGGCTCTATGGCAAGGTGTTAGGAGAACAAGTTGAGCACAGAAACCTGTGATGAAATTAGAATATTTTGTGAGTTAGTTCCAAAATAGTTGTTTGCAGCTACAGCTACTTACATTTTGTCACTATGAATTGCAAACATGATAAAACTATGGAGCAACATATTCAGGTAGGTAGAGCCTAAGATGTGGGGAAAAGAAAGGAATTAAAAATAAAAACTTTATTTCCACAATTTATTTTTCAAAGAACTTTCTTGAAAAGAAGAGTATCTCAGTGTGGAAATAATATGTCATAACATTTCAAAAATCAAATTTACGCTTCAAGAAAAAACAATCTTCCAATAACAAAATTGGCAAATCAAAAGTCCTAATAAATATATTTACATTAGAACTGTTTTTCAGTGGTTAATTTCTTTTTAGGAGCCATAATTCTTTCCCAAATAAATATTGCCTTTATTACAAGAAAGTGATATGGGCCATGGAGTCTCCGAAGTATCTTACATACTTATCAAAGTTTGTTTGCGTGTATGAACTTCAACTTCCTAGCTGAAGTAGTCCAACCAAATTCTATGCTGCCACTGAAAAACTCCGTAAGTTTTTATGATTTTTACCTGCTATTGGAAATCTTTGCATATTAGAGGGTTGACCTTGCCCTCATGTCTCTTTTCTCCCAGGGACTAAAGGGAGTCATATCATGTCTCAGTGCCAGCTCTCTTCTCCATAATGCTATTTTAAGTAGATGAAACATTGCTGAGCATTAGAGAGTCCCTAGAAATCAGATGCAATGATATCTTTCCAAAAGCTCCACCTCACATCAGTTAATGCAGGTTTGGGTACAAGTCCCAAATCAATCCCAAGAGCAGAATAGTAGCAACAGTAGCAATGACATAATAAAATACTACACAGAACCTGTCCTGGTCTTTCTTAAAAAGGCAGACACATTTCTGCACTGTTTTGACTGATCTCTTGTGTCACTCCACTTCTCTCCTTGCCTATCAGTGGTTTAACTATCCAGAAATAAAGGTAAAGAAAAAGGAATGACTTCTTATTTTGTTTTCTGCATAATAAAAGTCTTAACCCTGAAGAAACTGTCTCTCTTTCCATTGTCTCCTACCACTTAGTTAATTCAGCATCATGACCACTAGATTTTGGAAGGCTGTCACTTAGCATCAAAAAATGATTTCACACAAACAAAATAGAAATTTACAGTCTGGGTATTTATTTTTGATTATCATTTCTCCTTTTTCCCTACACCTTTCTCCCAGAGATATAAATGCATGTTTGAAGTATTTCCTCTGTGTGTTGTTTTATTATATTAATATGAAATATCAAAATAAAAAATTAATGGAGAGTTCTTTAGGTGATTAGTAAAAGACATGCTGAGAAAGGAGGCAATAATAGACACTGAATATTTCTGCAGTGAAATCAAGATAATGGGAAGAATTTTTTTAATCTTTTTTTAACAGGATAGGGAAATTTATGAACAAAGGTGAATAAAATTGCTTTGAAGGATTATCAGGAATAGCTGAAATGTGCCTAGCTAATATCACACTTCCATCTCTCACAATGGAAATCTGTCTTTTCTTTGAATAACTGCCCTATTCCCAGTGTAAAAGAACCATTGCAGAGGAACAGGGTGAGAAGGAGAAAAGTGGTCCATTGAAATTATCAAAGATGACTTTAAAATCACATGTAAGTCAAATTAGCACAACATTTTCACCCTTAAAATCATTATGAGCTTTAACTTCATGAACAAATCCTAATCCAGAAGTCCATAGCCTATGGTGACAGAGCATCCCTGCTACACAATACAGGGACCTGCATTTTTCTATCTTGCAGGAGTCACGGATCTCTATCCTTATCCTATCAGGGATACCTATTCCTCCCCACTGATGACTCAGTCAAAATTAATTATTTTGGAGGAGTGAATGTAGCATCATTGCTATGACAGCTGATAAATGTCTTTAGACATTAATTCTGAAAGAAACATTCCTGCATAAACTCGTGACCATCTTCTTGTAGGAAAATAAGCATGAACCCTAAAGCATTGTGGTAATCCCACTGCAGCATTCCCCAGAGTTAAACTGCTTGAACCCCATTCCAGAAGTTGAGTAGGAAACTCAGGATCAGCTCTGATCTTGTGTCCAAAAATGGTTGCCCTTAGAAAAAGACAGTCCAGTTTTCATGACATTTGATGTAGGTTGAGGAGATTGATTATGAAAACTGAAAATGTATATTATAGTTCTGGTAGCCTGCTCTAGTCAATTTATCTGGGTTTTTTGTTGTTGTTTTGTTTTTTTAATTGGAGATTTAAGACTGAAAATCTTTTCTTTCCTAATATTATCAGAAAAAGTAGGTCCCCTATTTTTAGACAGTATCACAATATTATGTAATTAATTTAGATGTAAGGGCACATATTAACATTTAAATGTCCATGTTGAAATTTAACTGTTCACACTAACGGTTTTCTTGCATGCAAAAAAAAAAGTTTTTTTCACTGTTTCACTTTGCTGGCAGCTTCTACAATGTGCCTTAAAAAAAAACCAAAACAAACTAGGCCTAAGTGAAAACAGGCTCTGCAAACTCCTTCTCCAAAATAGTTCTGTTGTTTCCAGGAATGTCATGATACATCCACTACATAGTATATGAAATACAGTAACCTCAGAAAACTCAAAAAAAAAACCCATTTGTCTGCTAAAGAATTAATTATACTCTCTGTCCCTTCTAACTGCTTAAATCAAGACAACTGGTGTCAAAAGTAACCTTTATAGAAAGAACCAGAAAGTAGAAATGAAGACTGAAGTTGAAAATATTCAAAGAGAATTAAGAAAAGACCTTTGTAGACCATGGAAAATAAGCAGGGGCATTTAAATAATAGGAATAAAACCCAACAAAACCAACTAGAAGAAAAATCTATGCAAAAGAGTAACCTGAAACAATTAAATAGGAAGATAGTGTCATGTTTCAGAAATATGACATTCAGCAAGAATAAAAATCAAATTTATTTTCCTCTGAGATACCAAAATTTAGAAAAAACCCAACTTGTTTTTAAAAGTTGGTGCAGACATTTTTATTAAGAAGAGGTAGAAAGGGAGGTAATTGAATAGAAAGGCCAAATAGTGAGAAATTTTTGACAAGGCTTAGACTTCACAGTGAAAAGTATTGGAAACAGGCAGACAGAATTGTAAGATACTCAGCTTCAAATATAACACCTGCTCAACCTTTATTCACAAATAGAGAGCAGATCTAGGAAAGGTATACATCTACAGCTGGACAGCAATTTCAAAATCTTTCTGCACACAGTGGTACTTATTGGATTTGTCTGACTACTTTATGTATGACTAGTGAGAAAAATAATATTGCTGAATTCACGGCAAAATTAGTAATCTTCATTAGGAAACCCACTTTCCATGGGATTTGTCTGTATTTAAGGCAACTCATTGTCATAAGCTAGCCAACCTCTGCTCTTAAACAAGGAATGAGAAAACAAAAAGTTGTTTTAATCTGAGGAGACAAAGAACATAAAAAGTTGGCATATTCTTTATTAGTTTTCCATTGAACTTGCAAGGGAACAAGCAGCAGGTCTCCATCTGGGAGAGACCTGCTTTTACTGGGTAGAAAGGAGAGTAATTTTGAAAGGCCCTGGAATTCTCTGTTGAATTCTTCTGGTTCACAGGAGGAGATAAATGCTTAGTAAAGTTAAAAAGACACAAATTGTTTCTTTGTTTTATGAGAAAATATGGAGATTAGCAAATTAGTTGTTTAAAAGAAACTAGAAGGTCTCTATGTACATCATTATTCACTACCTAACATATAACTCTGCTAAAAGTAGAGCTGCAGCTGAACTTAAATTAGCACAACCAGTTTGCTGGGCTTGATATTAATCAAAAATCTCAAACAAACAAGAAAAAACAGCACATCACTTTTGAGTAAAAGATTATTTCAATGAAATCTAGACTTCAAAGTAGGATCCAGATACACCTCAGTTTTGGTTGACTCAGTTTGGTCAACCTAAGTATTAAGTATACAAGTACTTTACAAATTATTATGACTATTATATTTTTGGCTAAATTCTACAAATTATTATAACTATTATATTTTTGGCTAATAAGAAGGTTTCACAGTTAAAATCATGGAAATTTTATCAGAAGTTACCCTAAAAGCAAATTTCCAGAGATGCAATTTAATTTTAACAGAGCATGCAAGGCAAGTTACTGGAAGGGAAATATTGATAAAGAAATAGAGCTTGTTTTCTTAACAAATAACTGTTTTTTAATATTTGTCTTGGCAGTAAGAACGGTAGTAGATAAGAAAATCTTGCACTTGTCACTGAACAGTGCCTCTGTAGAACAGAGGGATAAATCATTTGA